>NC_044278.2:1250000-1875000 GCF_004027225.2 Strigops habroptila
CTGGGCAATATTTCTCATATGCTATGCAAAAAAAACCCCAACCAACCAAAAAAAAAAAAAAAAAACCAAAACCAAAACCCCACAAAACAAAAGGCAAAGATTTGTAAGATCTATTAATGCATTGCAGACATAGGATTTTCAATCATGTGGGGAGGCAGGGGAATACCAGCATCAAGCACCTGCAGGCACTGCCCTGAATTGGGGAATCTTGGTCTGTACAGTCTTGATCATTCTACAGGTATCTATCTTTCCATCTGTCTATCTCCTGTAGAGTTGTGATGGTTATAGCTATATAAAATGTAGACGGACACAAAATCCACCCAAATAAGGACAAATAATGAACTAGAATATTTTTATACAATATATCTTGGTTTCATCAGATTTCACATAACTATTTATCAGAAGCTTCAAATCTATACACTCTGCTGACACAAAACCATGTAAGAACATAATGATTAAGACTGATTTACAGCTATATCCACCCAAGCAATGAATGCGCTGTGGTTGGACCAAATTAAATATTTAGTGCAAAGTTCAAAGTTAGAAAAATGGGACCACTGCTACATACTAAGGGGTACTGACTTAGCTGTCAGGTTTTTGTCACCATTCTGGAGATAGTATTGAATCCAGAGTGATGGGCGATGGTGCAAGATGATTTCAGCACTGGGTGGACAACCAGCTGTGGAAGAGCATGGTTGTGCATCTCTGAATGCAGCTGCAAAGAAAGTGGCCTGCAACTGAGCAGGTTCATACTGAAGGGAGGAAATACTGGTTTCTTTCCTTGAGGCAACCAATGCAAGCCAAAATGTAAAGAAGGGAGCTTAGGCATTTTGGAGAGGTCCTTAGAAATGCATATCATAGTAGCAACGTCTTCTGTAATTGATTATGCAGTCTGAATCTTTGCCATTAAGTGCTTGGCAAAAGTATTATGCTCTAGCTCTCCCTACTGGATTATTATTAAACAATTTCTGTATTTAATGGGTGCAATGTATCTCTGTGTTAAACAGATAATCCAAGCATCTCACTTTATTGTGTATATGTTTCATACTTTATGTGCATTGCAACAGACATGGCTATGGCTTGTCCCTTTGTTTTGTTAATTCTTCTTATTTTGTAATAGATTAGGAAAAAAGAATGTGCTGTTTTTCTTGCTGCAGTTTATGAAAAGTCATTCTAGAACATGAGAATATTTCTTTTGGCAGCAATTTCCGAAAGAATCCACGTGATTTTTAAGAAGTTAAGGGCATTTCTCAAAAGTGAGTTAGGATTTTGGAAGCTTGAACCTCACTGGCTTTCACTGAAACTTGTCTGTCTGAGAAATCTTTTAGTTATGTTTAACTTCACATTTTGTATACAATTTAATTAATTTTTGAAAGTTTTCACTTTTGAAAGTGAATTTTGAGATTTGGTTTTTTTTTTTTGAGAGACTAGTTGATATGGATTTCATGTTTCTGCCATACCCACTTGTGGACATCCACTTTTTTCAAGGGAAAAAGCAAGCAGAGATATTTTAGGTGAGTTAAAATATACATAGGTTATAACTACTTAGGTAGAAGACATTCACCTTAGCAGAGCTCTGCGTTAGCGTAGTTATACTGCTTCTGTGACAGCTTGTTTCACAAGTGTATTAGGCAGTATAGAAATGAATCCAACCTGTTAACACAATTAGTTCTGAGCCACAGTCATCTGTTTGAGAGAGAATCCATCCTGAAGACAGAAGAGCCGAGCAAACGTGTAAAGCCATCTGCCAAAATAGGGAGCTGAAGTTTAAATGGGTATGTGAACACTAAGCATACATCTAGGGCTATTACAAACAGATCTTAACTAGTACTTGATGCTGAGCTTGCAGCCTGTTTTAGAAGAATTTTGAAGTTGCTTCTAACCTGGATGTTTTCAAACTGGGCAAGTTCCCTAGGATCCAGAAAAACTTCATCTGTCTTTTTTCTCCCCTCCAAAATGCTTTTCTCTCTGGCAGTCACAGGAGACTATGACATTTAGTCTGACCCAGTTAGGAGAAACAGACAGAAAGCAAGCGGGGCACAAAGGCTGTGACCTTAAGTAGGGGCTGCACACTATGCATGTGTAGGATTGGAGAGAAGAATACAAATCTTATTGCAGAGAAAAAAAGAGCCTGTCCTGTTTCTGGGTTGTAGGGGTTTTCTGATGGGGGTTTTTTGGTGGGTTTTTTTTGTTTTTTCTGATTATGACTGTGAGCTTTTAGATGGATGTGGAAAAAAAAGTAAAGCAGTGTGTTGAGCTGAAAAGAGTGAAGGTACCCCAATGTTGTAGTGATATCAAGAGCCACCTACAGAATTTATGGCTTATTGAATACACCCCCTAAACCTATATACATCTCAGCTGGTATAGAATTTTAGTGTTTAAAAACAAACTGTACACTTACAAGAAATTGATGAATTGAAGGACAGATCCATGGAGCACTTTATCAACTGCCTGCCATTTTCAGTATAGCAAACAGCAGAATCTCACTGACAAGGAAAGAATCATTAAAAATATATGCATCTGGTGGAGGAACTGGGCTAAAGATGGCCTACTAATTGTGTCATATATCAGTATTTGACCTGGTGTGGAAAAAAAACCCTGAAAAAAAACTTCCTTTAAGAATATTTATAGAAACTAAAACAACTTTATTATATCAGCTATGCAATAAACATGTCTTGAAAGCATTTTAGCCTATTTAACAGAAATAGTATTTTTAATAATATAATCTAAAAGCCAACTGTTAACGTAGTCTTGAATTGAAACAATATTCTACAAAATAAGCCTTATAATAGCTGGACTATTGCACTGCTGTGAAAATTTGATGTGAAATTCTTATGATTAATATATCCTGCTGTTTGATTGAATACATTTTATGACTCTTACATGTATTGCATGTAAAACCCTCTTGCTTTATGATGCTTACATGTATTCCACGTAAAGCCTGCTACACAAGTGAGACCTGGAAATAAAATATCTGCTGCCTGCTAGCTGATCTTTGATCTGTGATCTTCACTTGTAGAGCAAATTTGGACTGCAGTAAATAGAAATAGCATTCTGTGTGGGCTGTGACTAAACTAATATCAGCACATTTGGAGAGTGCTAAATAAGTCAGCCCTCATTTGCTGGGTTCTGACTGGAGTCAGGAAAAGCAAGACAACGAGGAGCAAGAACAAAATGTCCCCAAAATATATGCATGAAGCAATTTCTTTTTTCTCTTTTCCCACATGGCTTACTGAGAGAAGTGATGTATCAAATGTATTTCATGATATAATTTATTAATACTGGTTATTCAAGTAAGTTCAAACAATATGTTTTTCACACAATGCAACAATGTTAGTACATAAATATGTGGGTGTACATTTGTTCTGAGCCCAGACACAAAATATGCAATGAATATATTAATCCAAATCAGTTGTCTTCTAGAAGGAAAATGTGCTGTCAGCCAAGGACCACTTGCGTGTTAGACAGTTATTTCACAGAAGGGATGCTTCTAACATGTCAGTACAAAAGAATGGGACATACTCACCCCATTTCTTCAAGCTGTGCTCTTCTGTTGTGGTTGTTTCCCTTTTTTTCTTGTCACCCTTTTAGCACATTGAAGATTGATAGGAGGAGGAGTTGTGCTGTTCACTCTCTTTTACCATGACTTTTGCAACAGTTTTGTTTCTCTTAAAAGTTCTAATGAATGGAAGTTCCTATGACTGCAATAAAATTTCAGCATTACTTCCAGGGAGAAAAAAAAGTTTCTAAGTCTTCTGGCTGTGGAAAGCACTTCAAAATAAGATCCTTCTGGCTTTAAAATGGACCAGAGTAAAGAAAATGTGGTTCGGAAATTATTGCAGTCATGGCTGCGCATCAGTTGGATGAATTTTAGAGGGGAAAAAGAATAAAAAGGTATTTGATTTATTATTTTAAAACACGGTGTATTTTAAGTCTGCAGAAAGAGAAGAAGAGGAGCCAGAAGAAAAAAATCAAAAAAGATGTTAAAGAAGAGGTGAGGGCATGAAAAAAATTAATGGCAGCCAGGGACTGATAATGAATATAAGGCACAGAAATTGTTTTTGTATTCTTGTCCCAGTCCATTAGTCTGATCATATTTCTAGACTTTACTACCCTTACAGTGGAATAAAAAGAAAAAAAAGTAAAAAATTTACTTGCTTCCCAAATAAAGCCAAAAAAAAAAAAAAAAAAAGGTTTTGAATTGTTTGAAAGAAATGCATCTGTGCATTTTTGACTTTAATAGAGGATAGGCTGAGGGGAAGAACATTCTTATGCCAGTCAGTGAGGCAAATTTCTCTTTTTTTTTTTTTTTAATAGGTCTTCAAATGCCTTTCTTACTGATATGAAATGTAAACTTGTGTATATTCACCAAGAGCAAGATGCACAGCTCCTCTGCCTCCCGCTGATAAATCAAGGCAAACAAGCTATGCTATGAGACCAGTTGCTCTGCAAACTGTTCATATGGCTCAGTGGATAGTGCAGAAGGGCAGCTGTTGAGATGAGTTTGAGAAACTAGTGTGAAAAGGAGTTCTGACTTCCAAATAAATACTGTTTTACAGCTGTACAAACATCTGACCTGCTGAATACTGCGGGATTGGAAAAAAAGACGAGAAAAAGTATTTTCTCACATTAATTTTTCTGGCATTCTTGATTCATTGTCTGCTGCTGAATTACATAAATGAGCACATATACCTTGTAGATTAACTGATGTATCTATTTAAAACAGCATATTATTATATTATATATAAAATATACAGGGAGCAATCTCTGTAACAGACTATGGGCTCTTCTATATATACCCTTACCTGTATTACCTGTGTTATTTGATATATATTAGGATAACCATCTCTATTTTTAGTATAGTCAGTTAGTGCAGCTGAGCAGGTTAGGTTATGTTACTTCAAGCTCAGGTACAATCCTGAGAAGTACTCTTCTCCAGATACTTGTTTTCCACTTGTTCATCCTGAAGTTTTAATCATCCTTGGACAGACAGAAATCTAGCTTCTTAAAGCTCACAGTCTGAAACAGTATTCTGGTATTTGGTAGAAAAAAATAAGGAAATAGATTTTCTATGAATGAGAAGAAATGCCCTATTTTGATACTTTTTTTTTTCATTATCCATATTTTAAGGTTTACTAAATTTGTCAGGTGCAGGAGGACTGATCATATAGTTAAGTCTTTAGTACTAAGAAATAGAGATTTTTGACCTATCACATATGAGGGAAGCGGTAAGGAAGTACTCTCCCAGGCAGGCAAATAATCAGAACATACCAGTGATTTTCTTTGACCCTAGTAAATTTAGAGAAGAAGTGTGAAAAATTGGCTTCATGGGCATGGTGTTCCCTCTGAGGCATACAATGAAGCACAGATTGGACATGGATAATTAGCTTTCTTATTTTTTTTAGCCTGGGCTCAAAAAAAAAAGGAAGTTTGTGTTTTCATGCTGTCCCTTATGTCCACTTTCTCTCTGTTTTCTGTAAACATTTGAACCCATGGATCAGTTTTAACTAAATGGGTTGGAAAGACAGAAGTTTTCCAAGATTATGTCAATTCTACAAATTTCATGACTATTGATAACTGTTGGAGAAGAGATGCTCAAATTAGCACCCCTAGCTGAGAAAAAGTCTGCCAAAGATATGAGGAAAAGTGGTGGAGCAATGCAGGTACGTGGCAGAGAGAAGGGAAAGAGCAAAAGCAATTTTGATGGCAGAGTGCAAATCTAAAGGAAATCAGCCTCCAACGCTGCTGGAGCTTGCTGATAATTTTATTCAGTATTATATCCCTTTTGTTATGCATAGACCAATGAATCTGCTACAGAGATTGGGGGTTTTAAATAGAGTCTTGAAAGAAAAGCTCCCCATCTGAAGCTCAGAATCTTTACCCTGCTGGTTCTAGAAAGGGTGTTTGATGATGTTGTGGGAGAAAGACAAGGCTCATCATCTTGTTCTCTATTAACCCAACAACAACTTTAAAATGTTGATCTTCAATCAGTTCATGGAGAAATATTAGGGGGTACTTCTTCCTCTATAGAGATTTCAAAAAAACCCCTATTTTTTTCATGAAAGTTCTCATTTAAACATTTATCTAGGCTTGCAACTCAATGGTGCAAGGCCTATATACGGCTTTTCACAGAAAAAAAATAGATATTGAAATACAGTGTTAATGATGTTGTTGCAACAGCTTTGCAGAATTGTTGGGTAAGTCAAAAAACATTTTCTGAAGTGCTTAACACGATTGACTACAGGTTGATTACTGAGGTTCCTACAAATAAAAACCAACCAGCACATAAAGTCTATACAAGGTATCAATAGTCTTTCTGTTGACAGTGGTTATAAGACTTTTTATTTCATTAATACTATTTACAAAACTTTGGGTAAACCTGGGTCAATTTGTATTTGCAGTGTGCGGTGCCTGTGATTAGAATAGGAATCTGGAGGACACTGCATTAGAATATTTAGTAAGAGGAAGGTGGCACTTTTCAACTTGTGATGAGGATTACTAAAAATAAAGGGGAATATAGAAATATAGATTCAGTTTCAATTGAAGTATTGAGAGGGAAGGAAAAAGTGTTCACCACCTGCGGTTCATAGCAGGGAAGCACACTCAGAGATAGCTGAGAGCATTAGATTAGTGACTACAGTGATATCTAGGGAATTTTAATTTCTATAATTTATTCAGTCATTAATAAAGAGGACTAGGGTTTTATGTAGAACTCATTTTTGTATCAGTATGTGTTACAGGCAACTCAGCAAGGAAAAACTTCAGACTGAATTTTATTAGGTAAAATGGATATGATAAGTAGCACGATCATTAGGGATAGATTTTGGATACAAATACGGGTGTATTAACATGTAAATGGTCCAATTTAATACAATCAGAAATGTATTAAGTAAAATAGATTGGCAGTGTTTATGAGCAAAGAACCCCAAGGAGAAAAAAAAAAGGAATAATTTGCAAAAAGATTGGGAGGATATACTGCAAGTAAAACGTGAAATATAAATTATTTAAAGCCTCTGTGGATGAGTGATGCGTTGCTAAGTTAATTGCAAGTAACAACAGAGAAGTCAAAAATCAAATGGAGTCAAAAACTTGGGCACAGATATAATGTCATTGGAAGAAACAGAGAAAATGTAGAAAAGAGCATTTGAAGAATAAAATAGAGAAAATGAGTTGCTGCCCTAGAGAGATGACTGGGGGTGAAAAAAACCCTGTGATGGAGCTGGTCCCTGTAGGTGAAGCATGAGGCAAGAAAAATAAGTAAAATGAGCAAGAAAATAGAAAATTCAAGAGAAACTTGACCTTTTCAGGAACCTGGAGTCTTGTTCCTGGTTACAACATTGCTTTTCACTGACTGTCTTCCTTATAATACCACAAACTAGCACAGGGAAGGACTGATTCCTTAAACTGTCATAGTACTCATGGAGCAACATCCTACTGTATCTATCCCAGTGGGGGGATATTCACCTCTATGCAGCACCTAGAGGTTCTTAGCATACTGGTTCTTAGCTGGAGATGAAAAGCACAAAACTGTGATCCATGTGGTGAAGATAGCTTTCTCCCACAAAAGGGGAGGAGAAACTGGTCCAGTTATTGGTGGTAACAAACACAAGAGAGAAAACATTAGAGGTATATGTATTTCCCAATATGTCCTAAAAAATATGCAAACAACTCAGCAGTTGCAATGCATTTAGGGAAATATTGAACATGAGACTACTGGAGAGGTATCGGACATCTGTTTAGTAGTAGAAAATTTTCTATGTCTAAAGAAGGTTACATTCACATTTCAGAGGGCAGCAAAGTTTTGCATGAGTGATTTTTTCTATTTTTTTTTTTTTTGTGCTATGATGACCTAAAAAGAGATGTTTAAATATTTTTAAAACATATATTTTCCAGGGTTCTGAGAAGACAAATAGTGTTGTCAAATTATTGCAGAGATTTCAGGTGCTTCATGTTTCTTTGCCACATCTCAGTTGCATTATTAGAGGTGGACATAAAGTGGTACACAACAGAAAATTTTTAAAAGTTAGAATTTTGTTTTATTTTTCTTGTTTGAATCAACAGAGTAATAATAAGTATAATGTAATATGAAGTCTAATAAGTTGCAGTGTCCAGAGACAAAACTTACGATGTGGATGAATTGGTACAGTTCCTACTGATTTACAAAATAGGGTAATCCATTAGTTGAAGGATATTCCTGACAGGAGCACAAGCTCTTCCTTTTCTGTAGCTGTTGTGGCCAGGGGTATTAGGAAAAGGAGGAATCTTCAGGTTATCTGTGCTTTTTTCTTCATCAGTCTTGCACAGCACCTTATGGTTACTGGAAATGAAATATTAATGAAACACTATCTATGTTGGAAATAAATAAAATAATAAATTAGAAGAGTGTGTACTATGTTGGATAATTGTGCCAGCATCTTAGCAGATGTCTTGGTAATGCTCAAATCAAACCATAGCTACCATGGATTTTCCTTTAATCTTAAGAGAAGTACATCACCTGAAACTCTGAATCCTTTTAAGAGAAGAGTGAGCTCATTTCTGTTCTGACGGTGAGCACAGTCATATTCAGTATATATATACACACTAGGAAAAAGTATATATTTTTAGGAGGAAACAGCTCGTAAATATAGCCAATGAGTAAATTCTGCACAATTTGAATTGAATGAGGGAGAGTCAGAGAAAGGTCTTATTTGAAGGAGAGAAATTGAGGTGGTTTATCATGAAGTTTAGTACTGATAATTCAGATGAAAATTATGGAAACTCAATTTGACTTTTCTGCTGTAAGTTTTAGCTGTGCAGTAGATCTTGGAATTGCTGTGTAATGACCAAGAAATTAGGAAAATTCCTCATTTCTTGAATGTGAATTTTCTGAGCTTTTAGTGCCCCCATGACAAACCAGTGACCTCCATCAGAAATCTGGGAGCCTGCTGCCGTGTGTCCTCAGAGGAAAGCTCCCTGCAACAGGCATGCTGTGTTGGGCTTCACAGTCTCTAGGAGGTGGTTTCCTGTGGCAAAAAATAATAGTTATGTGGCTTGGAGTGCCTAAAATGAATGACTGTGACAGCCTTCAGTGCTTCAGGCAGAAAATGACATGTTCCTGCTCCGAAACAGTAATGCCGGCTAGGCACACTACCCCTTTGTCGCCTTTCATGCCTCACAAATGTGACAGGAGTCCTGGATGGGTGAACAAGGAGCTCCTGACTAAACTCAAAAAGTGTGCAAGGCATAGAAGCAGGGGCAGGTGACCTGGGACAAATACAGAGACACTGTCCAACTGTGAAGAGATGGGGTTATAAAAGCCAAAGCCTGCCGGGAATTGGACCTGGCGGGGGATGTAAAGGGTGACAAGAAGAGTGTCTACAGATGTTTCAACAGCAAAAGAAAAACTAGGGAAAATGTGGACCTGCTGACAGGAGACATGGAAAATACCGAGATGCTCAATGCTGCCTTCACCTCGATCTTTACTGGTAAGGTTTTCCCTTGGGAATTCCAGGCCCCTGAGACCCAAGGGGAAGTCTGGAACAAGCTAGGCTTACCCTCAGTAAGTGCAGAGACATATACTGGTTGAAATAGCTTTTGTTTGTACCTTCAGGAGGCTTATAAGCTCTTAGAGGGAATGTCTGAAAAATAACGATGAAAATCTTTCATATAAAATTGTCATAATTAATTTTAATTATGGAAAAATTTTCTATATGGCTGAAATAAGCTGAGGGCATCTATGTTTTTAAGGGCTGGAAATAGGGCTAAGAATTCCTGTGTTTAAAAGTTTCCATGCTGTCATTGCAATAAATTAAGTTTCTAATTAAACACATGCTCACATACACACTCTTGGATGGGAATGTTATGCTTGATCAATAGCCCTAGGCTACACGGTAGCAGGCAGAATTATAGCAAATGGAACTGGATGAATGGGTTTACTTAATGACCACAATATGATTTATTTCATTGGTGGGAAAGAGAGGGAGGAAGACATCAAATTGCTAAAAATACTACCCAAGCAAATTAAGATATGATTTTACAGGAGATGCATTCCCAAGAGATCTTGTGTGAGTATAGCAGATCAGAGCTCAGATCACTCTTAAAGAAGCACACTTGACAGCATGTCAGCTAATCTGCATTCAGCTTGTTTTCCATTTATAATTAAGAAGGCTTTTTTATTATTTTTTAATGTAGATGCTTTAACCATGGACAATTACTGACTTGATCAACAGTGTCATAATTTTAGCCGTCGGAGAGTCTCAGTACAAGAAACAAAATTGTAGGTAATTCCACGTTAGCTAAACAAACAGATGAAAAATAGAGCTTTGAATAAAATTTCACAACTTTTTTTTTTTTTTTTTTTTTATTCCTGACCACAACCACTTATTATCTGACATTTGCACTTAAAGTTAAAGCAATAGCCCCTGTAAAACCTGCCTGTGTGGAAATGTGGTGGTACCTGCTGCTTGTGACGGGCAGCTACATGCTTGGCTCTGTCACTTCTGATATGCCACTGACCCTTCTGTCCAGTTACCTTGCCAGTGAAGGGAATAATGCCAACCAGAGCTGAAACACAGTTTGAGAGAGAGACACGAGGCAGCTGTCTGAGTTTTGACTTAACTGTAAAGAAAGTTTTGTGTTATAATATGGTTTATGAGCTAAAGTGAGCCAAAATTGAAAGAACTGGCAAAATTTAAATGAATAGCAGGAGAAAGGGATTTTTCCATCCCTCCCAATATACACATACATGCATATACTAGTTTTGGTTCTGGTTATTGGAAATATTCCTTCAGTTTCTCTTTCTCCCTACTTATTTATCTGTGAAAAATGCAGAAACTGAATATAAATCAGGTTTTGACTTTTTCTAAAATTGTGCTTTTCAAAGGAGATAATTAAATTTCTGCCTCTTTGGGAAAAGGTCAGCATGTTGGGGTAACAAATATTCATATCTCTGGGGCATTTGCCCTTATGAGCCATGAATCACTGTTTCATAAGCTTGGAGCCTTGGCTAGAATCCATCTAGCCTAAAATACTTTGAAAACCTATGAATTAACTGAGAACCACTTTAATAGTTCAACTTTATTACTAATTAACCCGTATATGCCTATTTGTTATGCCGTAATTCAGAACCTAACACTTTTGCTATTGTCTAGATGTATACTGAATGTATGGTGCTACTTTACCGTTACTATAGGAATTTGTTGCTATGTTGATCACTTATTTTGTACACAAGTTAAGGCTGCAGATAGACTAAGGAGGTTAGTGAAAAAGCTTTTGAAAGGCTGATGGTTGACTTATTCTTCATCTCCACATCAACTGACTCAAATCAGGGAAACAGCCTGCATTTGGCTGATGCTGGGAAGCTTAGTCACAAGTTGACAGACATAGTACAAGGTGCTTTGTGGAGAAGCAAACAGACCAACCAGAAGAGAACACAAGGATCTGGGTTTTTTGCATTTTATGCAATTAATTCTTGTTATTTGAACTCATAATTAAAGTTCCTGCTGAGATTTTCAATTGCTTTTAAGCTTTTGTGATGGCTGAGGTGATCAGATCTGCTTTTTATCCCACTTGTGGTTTCAGAATGGGATATCATCGTCAATATCTATATTCTTGCCACTTGGGATAGATCCCAAGCCTCTCCAGGTCTTTGGATGGCCACTGTGATGGAGCTTGAGCTGAATGGCTGACACTAGGCTGAGAGCTGTGTAACTGTGCCATTGCAACACAGTTGGCACTAACACACCCTCTGGGCAGTGGGGCTGGAAGCCTCAGGCAGTGCTGCATCTGGGGATCCAGAGCATTGTGCTGGCCCAGCTTGAAACACGGTGACAGACGTATGGTGTATCGTCTTTCTCAGCATGCCCTTGTGCATATTAAATGCTTAGAGCTATCATTAAGTATCCTGAATGTAGAGTTCAAATAGTCAAATGACACCAACTCAACTGCATCCTAAACCTCAAAAGGTCACTAAATGTTTAGAGTTTCTACTAATAAGGACCCTGAGACACGTAACTATTTAACTACAGTGAGACTGTGCTTGCTTTAATTTGAAGCCTGCTGAAATTGAGATACTGAACAGTCCTCACTTTTCTTACCTGTTGAGACTCATCCTTAGAAGATGCTTCTAGACTGTGTGAAAAGCAAGGCAAAAGAAATCTCCTATTCTTATCACCATTTCCTCTGTGGATTTAGAAATTAGCATATGCTTTCGCTCTTAAGAGTTTTAAAAGTTTGAATCTCTCCCTTCTTCTTGGTGATCTTGTGAACATTTTTAATTAATTCCTCCACTTAACACTTTAACCCCTGGTCTTTATGATATTCTTCAATCTTCATTGTTCTTGTTGAAACAGTTCCATACAGTGTGGACCTGAAAGGAAGGCCTGTAAGCATACTTCCATGCCTGTTATAAAAGTGTTTGCCTAAGAAGTATAGGTTCTTGAAATGCCAGTAAAAGTTTAAGCATTTTAAATTTAAGCGTGCATTATAGCAGGGAGAGTAATGGAAAGATATTTTTTTTTCTAAGTAAGTACCCTAACAGCTAACTTATAAGGTCATGTTTCTGTTTGTTCACTCTCTCTTTCTGGTCTACTGAATATGGAATGGTAAATATTGTATTTAATATTAAAGTGGAACAATCACAAAAAGAGGGCATGACAGCATCTGCTTTCACATAAACTTGTGGTATACTGATTCAAACCTTCACCTGGAAGGTGAGAGAAGCGGGTTCATAGCCCTTTAGAGAAAGGAATTGAAGCTGGGAGCATTAATCTTATATGTGCGAGAGCTGTTTTATGCAAGATATCTTTATTTAATGTGACAGTAACACATAGTTCATATAAAGGACTGAAAATTTTGGTAATAAAGAACAAACAAACAAAAGTGTGAGTGTGCCTAGTCATACAAAGAAAGCAGATGTTAGCAACACATTAAATTACAACTCCAGCACAGGCATATTTTATGTCCTTTTTTATTTGCCATTGATCTTCAGACCAAATAAAGCAAAAGCTCTCTCACAGTAATTTAATATTTTTTCAAGTTCTGTCAAAAAGCTGACAAAAAATATTGAGACTCTGATAATAGCTAAGTGTGACTTTATCCAAACACTTCAAATGATCTTAACATCTTACATTAACTGTGCCATAGAATTTTCCTTAAAGAATGTAAGGTCTCTTCAGGGGAGAAAATGGTGAGGTACATTTAGGAAAAAAGCATGTCTGTAATTTAGAATGGGAAACCAGAAACAAACCTTCCATTGGTTTAGAGCAGAAAACAGAAAAGCAACAGTTGGTGCAACTGGTTTCTGGAGCCTGATGTCTCGTATGGAAAAGTGTGTAGAACCAGTTGCTTCAGAGAATGGGTCAAGAAAACCTGCAATAAGGAACTGTATAGGAAAAGTTCTTGTCCTCTCTTCTAACCATACTGATAATTTCACTATTTCAATTCAATTTCATTTTCACTACCTGCCCCTTCTCTATGTCTAAGACGAAAGGTGAAAAGAAGTGCTTGATGTATACTCTACACCATTTACTATTTTGTTTGGTTTTATTATTTCTCCTATAATTTGTCTCTGCTCAAAGATTAATGTTCTCCAGGCATCTTTCCCAGGAGGAAAATAGAACTGGATTTTTCAATTTAAAGAAGCAAACAAAACCAAATCTTCCTCTGTGAAGCATTGAAAGTATACACAACCGATACCAGGCAAAGGGAGGTAAACAAAAACAACCATCTCAGCTACACTCCTATGACTGGAAAGCCTTTGGGATACACATATGTTTATATATATTTACGTACTTTTAAACGCAGGTGGGTTTGTTTGGGTTTGGTTTTTGTTGATTTCTTGTTTTCTGTTTTTTGTTTTTTTGTTTGGGTTTTTTTTAAATATATCCTGAAGATTCTTGATAACCCCGTCAAAACTTTTTATATTTGAATATTGCATAGTAAAGTTTGATAGAATGATAGGACTTCTCTTAGTAGAAGAAACTTTTGCTATGCAGGTGAATAAAGAAGGATCAGAAAAAAGTTTTTCAATTTTTTTCTTTAAAGACATCCCTAACAATGCATAATTGTCTTTCAGTAGTGCTAATTTAATATTTAGAATGCTCTGATATCCACCTGTGTAATGCTTTCATTCAAAGGTATAGCAGCTCACTGAATTTGGTGTCATTAGCCATTTCCCTCACATTCACTTGTGATTGGAGTTTCTATTGCACTGTTGAAAAGAGGGGGAATAATGGCATCTGCCACAGGTTTGTTTTTTATTTTTTGTGCGTTTAAGGAAATGAAGAAATAAAAGACAATTGCCTGCCACAGTCTGAAAGAGCTCTTTTCATATATTCCCATGGGCTTCATGTCTGTGCAGACCAAGGCAGACTCTGAAATGTGTTATATTATAAGTTAATGATGTGTTCAAAGAAAAAAAAAAAAGAATAAACATCAACAGTTATAAATCCAAATATTTTTTTTCTACTATTTGAATGTTACTTCATCATTTAAAGAAGGTTACATTCCTTTGGCATTTAGATGCTGGATACAATTCTATAACAGTAATATTTTTACACCAACATTTTTGCATAATCTTTTATTTTAAAGATTTGCATATATATTTTACTCCTGACTTTTATAATTCCCTCTGTCCCCCTAGCCCTATTCCCATCATCACTCAAGGTGTTAAATCACTTCACAAGATAAAAGCCATAATTTTACATTTTGACTTTTCAAGTAACCCTCTGACTGGTACCTTGATGAAATTACAGAATCTAGGATATTTTTCCAATCCATGTCTGCTTTTTGGATTATTCTTCAGGGCTCCATTGTGCTAAAGTAGCCGATGTTCTTTAATGACTTTCTGCAATACCTCCAGGGAAATGAAATGGCTTTTTCGTGTCTGAGCATTCAAAGTACCAGTTCCTTGTCCTATTGCCCTGACTGTGGGACAGGGCTTTGACAATGCCTGTCAAAGCAGCATTGTCTATGGTATTAGAAATGGCACTGTAAAAGCTGTCAGATTTTTGATCCTATTGGCTATGGGCATTTGTATTATCTTGTGGGGTGAATATTTTTTCAGTGTAGCCTTCATCTTAAAGGAGTGCAAAAGCTTATGAATGCCAGGTTTCCATCCGTTACTGTACAGATTTATTTTTTTTCCCTTTGTCCACCAATAACATCCTTGTGGCAGTAGCAGAGGCTGTTTATATGAGAAAATCATTGGAAAATGTGCATGACTTTGTGAGTACTTAGGGCAGTAAGTCCTCTTCTTCATAGGACGTGATAATATAAGGCATGCCCCTCAAAGTATTCATACTTGTGACATCTTATAACAGGCTAGCAATCTAATGATTCTTTTTCCCCTGCATAATTCCATCATTTCCTTTCTATGTGGCATAGGGCTGAAGCCACACAAAAGCTTAAGCACTGAAATGTTCATCAACGTGGCCTCAGTGTTAAGTAGTTTTGTTTACCTAGGGGACTTAACAGTTCTGACTTCTGTTCTAGGCTGTACGTGAATTCCTGAAACATGCATGTGGCAAATTGGGCATCAAAGGATGTCACTCACATGAGACATCTTAATAAATTTGAAAGTGGGAAGTGCAGCAGAGAAGGTTATATTCTGTACTTGCTTCTTCTCTGGGGTTTTGGAGCTTCATTGCAGGATCAAGACTGCTTTGTGATCCATCTACTGGAAGTAGGTACCTAAATCCAGACCTTCTTGATAAAAAACAGAGAAGAGATGGTTTTCGCTATCACTCTAACAATAAAAGCATTCTGAATGCAGGAAATACCGGAAGACATGTTTTACCATCATCAAATGTGTGTCTAACATACTGGACCATAACATATTCCTCCAAATGTTTGCTACTCTGTTTTAGTACATATTGGAATACCAGGTACATATTGGAATACCAGTCTTAGCTACTTCTTCACCATTATGCTACACTTTCTAATGACCTCTTATTGTGTCCTATGGAGATCCAATTATTTCATGCACACTAGAGCAATTTCAGTAGAGGAACTTCTTCACATGCAATCTCCTGAACCAGCCCATGTCAAAAAACAGGGCTTGTAAAATCTGACAGCCATGTTGCATGAGGTTGCCCAGCACATTCAGGAGGAGGTCCTGTGACTAGCTGCTGAGACGTATTATCCACATTTTGTCTATTTTTTTTCCCTTAGCTTTCAAAGATAAGGCATGGGGTCTGGGTTTTATGTAGGCTAAAATAGTGGGTTAATATACTATGCTTGTAGCAAGCCGGGGAAGCTCTGCTACTAATTAGTCATGTTGCCTCAGCTTCATCTATCCAAGGATGAGAGACCATCTGCTGCTATGGATGCAGTCAAGGTAATCGTGGTAAAAAATATTACTAACTCCAAGTAGAGAGGGGTAAGTACTTGAGTGAGGTGGTAATATGTAGGTTACCAAGAACATAACTGAAGAGAAGCAGTGATTGCTTGGTTCATCACCTTCTCCTGCAAGCCTGGCAGATCCCTAGCAAGGATATTTTGCTGTGCCCTAGCTGAAATAACTATAGTAATGGCACACTCACATCTTTGTGCCACAGAGCCCTGCAACCTTACGTAAGACCTGTGGCAATGAAGAATAGAAGCCAAATTGACTTTTTTCAGTCCAACTGGAAGACCCAACAATTCCTATTTTTTTTCTACTCCCTCCCCTCTATTTTTTAGACTGGAAGAGAAGAAAATACATTCAAATAGAAGAAAGGTATTCAAATAGCTGGATGGAGAAAACTTAATCCAAATGTCCTAGATCACTGATAAATCCCCTGTTGCTATGCTGTTGGGCAAAAGTGTATGGATAAGGACACTAGATTTTTTATAACATCTGATCCTGAAGATATGTTTCAGTTTACTGAATTGGTCCCTGGAGGCAATATAGGCAGAGAAATTCTGTATTTATAGATCCTGGAAGGCCTTCATTGATCAATGCTTTAAAATTCAGGTGATTACTTAAGCCAAAGTTTATGGGTATGCAGAATACCTTAAAAGGAAAGGACAGTATGTTGTGTGCCTTTTGAAAGAGAGAGAGAGATTGAAAGGCAGTTCCAGCATTCACCCCCACACATCATGAAACCTTTTTATGTTGGTATAAAAGCAGTCTGTGCAGGTTTGCTCTTAGTCAGTTTTGGGCTAGCAGTGCTTCAGGAACTAGCATTAGGAATTTTCAGAATTCCAACTTCGGGCTTGGTCAGTTTTCCTGGGGTTTTGCCCCCAAAAACTATTTTGGATTTAGACTTTAGTGAACAGTAGTAGTACTGAACAACAGTCCCACTGGATCAAGAGAGATGAGTATGTACTTAGGGGAATAATTTCTTGGGTTTGTTATTACATTCTGCATATCAGTGAAGCCAAATCAGTATCTTTAAATTAATTTGTCACTGAACAAGAAACAGAATATGAGTCAGAATCTGCTACTTGAAATCCATTCCCCTTTTGTCCCTTCCTTAGCAATTTTAATGAATGTTCCTAAATACTTAAAGATAAATGGAAGAAATCATGTATTTTTAAGTAAATTGATATATGCAGCATGAGAATTTCCAATTGCCTATGTTGAGCAAGCAGATGGCTCATTGTAGTGTGTTACTACGTTATTTACAGAATAGCTAGCTTGTACTACAGTACCTCTTAATCTCCAGAATTTCTCTTCCAAGATTATGTATGGGCTCTGTCTTAGTCATAATATTTTAATTCATCACCACATATTTAGCAAACTCCTTCTTTTATCACTTGATGACAGAAGGCATATTTTTCCTCTGACATTTATTGCTTTTTAAACTGTATTTCTGGTTGGGTGCTAGACTTCTCCCAAAATATTGCAAATAAATGTGAGTAATATAGATTTGGATTTATGAAGCATAATGGCTGGATGCTCTAGCTGTGAAGAGATGCTTTATCATATTGTCCACCATTATGTGTGGAAACTTTAAGACTTGCTTTCCTCATTTATTTTACTACAGTCCTTAAAGCTTTTAAACCAAGTAGCTTTGAGACTTGAACACAGTTATTATAACCAATCTGACATGCACACAATGTGAATAAAATGTTCTACTATATACAGGCATTTTAACACTGATGCATTCTACACACATAAAATAAAGGCACCTTGAAATAAAACTCTTATCTCCTTCACCTCACTTCTCTACTAATTACATATAAAATCACACAATACAAAAAAAGATTCCTGTATGTATATTGTTAAGGAACAAAAAAGAAAGGCTTGTTATCTTTTTGAATGCTTATCTGTAAGGCTCGGTAATGTTCCTATGTGTAAGAATATATACTCTCTCTATATGTGTATGTTCATATACAATTTATATAAACAAATATATCTCCCTTCAGACTCTGAAGGATTAAAACACAGCCTGGGGAACTATTCCTGTATTCATACTTTCTGAAATCAGACATTCTTTAAATGGAAGACCCATATTTCTTCCTTCACGAGCACTGCTTTATGAGACCATGAAATCAATCCTGCCACCTTTGTGGCTAAATTTGGATTCAAAATGAAAAATTGCCTCTCCTCTAATATCCTTATTCTCTTCCAATCATTATTTCACAACCTGGATCATTTTTTTATATGGTAGATTAAATGTGCTGGTAACCACATTTGAAAACATGGTGCCTAAGCAAAACTATCACTCCTTCACATCACATTCCTTACATTTTTTGCATAGTGGTACGTTGCGTGATTTACCTTGAAGAGCATGAACAAACTTTAGGCCTGAAAACAAAGCATGTGCCTGGAGAAAAAGGGGGATTTTTGTAATGAGTGGGAAATAAATTTCTCCTCCCCCAACATGTGTAGCATTCACCTCCACTCATTATGTGGGGCTAGTTAACCTCTGAGCTTGATGTGCTGCTATTGAAGATGAGTGTGGTGGGTGAGTGAAGTGTGGTGGGGAGTGAGTGAAGATGGGCTGTGGTGGGTTCTGATGTAAGCAGTGGAGGAATCTGGATTTGCCCCACTCCTGGCCCAGGAAAGAATAAACAATTGCTTGTGCTCACTGCTGTGGCAACATGGGCTGGCAACACTCTTCATACAGTTAGAGGCATGTGCCACATTTCAGATGTAATGTAGAAATGCAGGCTTCCTAGGTTTCTTATCTGCTTTCCATTTTGATACTTTTATTATTTCCCAGTGGATCCAAATGTTGTATAAGAATTCCAAGGAGAGGAATGACCCAGTTCAGAGAGATACCATCAGGGGACATTTCCCAAGTGCCTGTTTCATGGGGATGGGAAAGGAAGCAGATGTTATCCATCAACAACTAACACTGAAGGGCTACTATTACTCCCTCCCTAACCACAAGCTCTAGGCCATAATCATGTACTCCCTTCTTCTACTTTTAGCAGTAAATAGGTGTAACAGCAGCATGTAATAATTCAAATTCTGTCTTGTTGACACAGCTTGCTTCGGCTGTACAGAAAGCAAGTTGTTTGTTCACTGAATCTGTGGACACGTCAGCACTTTGCAGAGATTTTAGAGGAGTTGCTGCCTCCTTGACAGCAATTG
The DNA here is from genome assembly GCF_004027225.2 of Strigops habroptila. Lineage (NCBI taxonomy): Eukaryota > Metazoa > Chordata > Aves > Psittaciformes > Psittacidae > Strigops > Strigops habroptila. Next base: position 1,269,505 of record NC_044278.2, read on the forward strand.
CAGTTGCCTGCTGTCATCTGAGCCTCCTGGAAATCTGTGGCAATGGACTGAGATAGCCACACATAATAAATTTCTGTCGATGTGGCACAATTATTTTTGTTAGAAAGAAACACAATTTGCCCCTGAAAAATTCCCTTGAATAACTAACTGATTGATATAAAATAAATCTTTCTTTTTGTTAATTCAGGAAGCTGATTTCAAAAACTGCTTCTTTCTTTGTGCTGAGTAATTATGCCATTTTGAACATAGGGTAATTCTAGGAATTCCTTTAGTTAGGCCTGTGCCACTAATGAGAATGATGTGTGATAGACCTGGCTTTGTAGAATGTGAGAATAGCAGATATTCTGATATAGTGTGTTGACCAATTGAGTAAATATGGGGCACAACGGGCAAAGCTGGACTCAAAATGCAGGCATGTGTGCAAGAATTTCCCAGAGAGAATATTACAGACCAAAAGGAGAAAAAAATAAAAATTAATAGTTAAATGACATTAGTATAATAAAAGGGAATAACTGCACACCTGTTGGACCAAAAAATGTTAGCTGAGGGACTAAACATTTTTTTTCTTTAAATATAAAAAGACTGTCAAGATGTCTATTCTGTGAGAATGAGCGGTTTAATATTCTGTTTGACCAATGTATGTAATATAATAGCTCTTATATATTTAATCTTCTAGTGCACAGTCATAGATGAACCAACTGGAACCGTTAACTCTTCTCCCTTTACAAACTCACAGACACCTGCTATGCATAGAATCATAGAATAGCCCAGGTTGGAAGGGACCTCGAAAGATCCTCTGCTTCAACCTTTTGTGGGAAAGGGAGCCTAGATGATATTATCTAGCATCCTGTCTTATGGCATGTTGAGAACTTCCAGGGATGGGTGCTCCTTGGGGAGGTTCTTCCAGTGACTTACTTATCATTTGCACTGTAAACATTATATCAAGATGAATACTTGATAAATCCTTGATTTAAAACCTCTGAAGCATTCCACAGTAGAGACCTTTGGATTGTTGTTTTTTTGAAGCAAAGTGCTGCATGGCTACAGCTATGGCCTAGGGTCTGCTTAAGGTCAACAACCAAAAGAGGAATTCTTGTCCACAATGTAGGCAAGGTAGGACAGTCCTGAGGCCAGTTATATAGGGAGACTACACTATTGATTTCATAGTAAGAGTTCTGAAAACACTGAATTTGGTAGGAAAGTCATTTAAACTATGAAGAATGTGAAATTGAGAACTGCCATGGAACTGTAAACCCTAAACATACATAGATGAATCATCCTATTTGCTGCAACTGCATTATGTGCCTTGGGTACCAATCCTGAAAGCAAGGAATGATGATTAGTAACTGATATATTTAGTATAAATGTAAAACCTGCATCTCATAAAAAGGTGAATAAAAGGATGAGAAGAAAGGAAAGATAGGAGGGGAAGTTTCACCATAGGCTAAAAAGAATATGTAGATGCTTTCTGAGGCAGTGCAGACAAGGTGAAGAGGGCTATGCTGCCAGCTTCCCACATTACTTTCAGAGGTCAGTTTTAAAAGGTATGTCAGGTGTGGAGGACTTTTTTCTCTCCCGAGACATACTGTCAAGAAATCTGAGGACACAGCAAATGATTGATGCCTGGGTTTAGTTGTTTTGGGTTTTTTCCCCCTATTTTTATTTTTGTAATGTTTTTCCCCTAAAATTAACCATTTACTCTGCCACAATAAAGCTTGTTTTTAATTTCAAAGTTTTATTGATGGGTGACAAATCTATAATATTCTTTTTTCTTGGAGATAACATTCAACTGAAGTGAGGTTTTGCAGGAAACCCTTGCAAGAGCACTGCTCATGGAGGAAGCTTCCCTCGAAACTGTGAAAGTTAGGGAACCTACAGGATCAAATGCCAGGACTCAGGATAAATTCTGCCCAGGCATGCACAACTCAGTACCTTCCTTGCAGATGATAGGAAAAAGGAGATAATGTCTGTGCTGAATATTCCCAAATTGCTACAGATGATCAGTGCAGATTTCCTTTGGTGACAAAAATATGACCAGTGACAAAAGGGACTGGAATGTTGCTCTGTTATTCTGATTTTTCACAGATCAGCAGTATGTGTGAAAGGAACCTCAGACTGTATGAAACAGGAGAGAGCTCAAGATATGATGTATAGACTTTTCATTTCTTGTTTCATGGGGCTGCTGGGATATGAACATGCCATTTTGGGGCAAGCTAATTGCCTGTTCAGCAACTAAAAGCAAGATACCTTTGTTCAGTGAGTTACAATTCCCTGAAGTACACTGCAGTAGCAAAGCAGTAATTATAATGCAGCATGTCTTAAAAGAGCACCATTATACATTTCATGAGGAAAAGGATAAGTTAGGCATTGCTTTTCACTGGTTAAAGCAAAAGATTTAAAAACGCTTGAGCATGATCATGTATGTTTTATGAATATAAGTTTATGTTCATACAGATTTCTTATGTTAAAACTATGCTTGAAGCCTACTGTTTTCAGACTGCTACCAGACCAGGTTGTAAGTTATTTTTTGCTACTGGCAACAGTCCAATAATCTAAACCACACTTTTAATTTATTTATTTTCTTCATTTTTTTCTTTTTTTTTTTTCATTTTTTCCTTTTCGTTTTTTTTTTTTTTTTTTTTGTTCCAGCAAAAACATATTGTCTCACCAGAATAGGATGGCTTCTGGGTGAGGTAGCCAGTATAAATTAAAGCAAGGTCCTTGGCTAAAGTGAAGCACAATGAATGTTCAGAAATGATGGTGAAAAACAGAAGAGTGAGCAGACAGAGGAAGGCAGGCAGCAAATACAAAAGAATAAGGGTTTAATATGTTTCTGGTATCCAAAATAGAGTGAGCATGATTACAGCATTCTGGAAATCATAAACACCTTAGAGAGTTAGGGCTACCGCATAAATGGGAATAGGTCATTTCTTGGGGATTATTTATAAATCAGATTTTAATTATAAGTTGAAAGAAAGATGAATAAATGCTTTAATAAACTGTTCATTATTATGGAATCCTAACATCAATAAGCTGTAAATAATCACTTATTGATAACTACAAGCATGCTATAGTTATTTATTAACCTCTATTTATTCATTTACCATTGACAAATGGAACCTTTTCTATGCAGTATAAAATTGCAGAAGGAAGCTGGAAAGAAAAGAAGATATGAATTAGGATTTTGACAGAAATCAGTAATGGAAGGTAACTGGCACAGCAATTATGCTGTGTTGCATTATGGGTTCCATACTCTCTCCTAATAACTATGTAATTCTCTCATGTCTCCACAGCACATATTTTGTGACTTTTTCATTAAAAAAGCCAACACAAACCCAATAATCTTTTGCCACATAATACATTCTTAGAAGTATCATAAGGAATGAGGATAAAGGAGCAAGTTTAATAAATGCTGCTAAGCATACTACTGCTCCCAAATGTTTGTGTTGGATTTCATACGATGTATGAGAAGCTGACATGTCCTGTGGGGGCTAGTTTACTTTTTTTTTAATGAAAGGTTATAGTATTCTGGACTTAGAGTTTATTTAGTTTTGCGCTAGTGATGTAAATATTTATTAAGGATTTGACTCATTACATTTTGTGCAACCCTTGCACTGAGAATCTGTGTTATTCACAGTATACTGAAAAAAGAAATAATACCCCTAAATCACACCTGTCTGCAAAGAAAAAATCTGCCTTTTTCACTCCTGACTCTTCACCTTCCAGCAGGCAAGAGAAAAAAAAAAAGCCAGAAAGCAAGCTGGCTGCTACTCGGAAATGAATTCACTGGAAAAATGTTCCTTTGTGTAGACATGCTTGGCCGGGATGGTGAGGCAAACACAGAACTCAAAAATGTCAACATGTGTTCAGGTCATCAAAGTCTGTTGCACTATGTCACTTCTCTTTGTCCTGTTTTTATTTGGGGGGGTGTTTGGTTTTTAGGGGTTTGCTTGCTCTAGTAAATCATCCATTGAAGAGTTATGAAAAGAAAAAACAAAAAAGTTGCATCAGATCAGTAGTGTGGTATATTCAGATTATGTATCCAGTATCAGGATACTGCATATACAGTTTGGATATCTTTCTTACACTGACTTTATTCCAAGAGATGTCTGTGACAACAGAATATGCCTGAGCCAATAGGTTATTTCTGAGAGAAAACCACTCACTGCTGGAATTAAAAAGTGCTAGATTCAGCAAAGGATGACAGCGACTCTATTCCACAAACAACCAGAAGTCACTGGGACTAGCAAAAGGCTTCTTGATCCCATTTAAATTACAGGATTTTTGCTCCCATTGCTCCTAATGACCTTTGATGTAGACCTTGCAAAACTTATGAGAGGCACTCAAAGATTTCATGGCTTGTACACAAAGCCCTGCACATATTTCCAGTATGACATTTCTGTGGGGTAAACTGTCAGCGACAGACTTGTCCTGTCTTTTGCTTCTTTGCTTTCTGAACAGCTTTGTCTTGAATTCTTCCCTGCACACTGGCATGATTGCAAAATAAATGAATGAAAATATAAAGAGCTGATAACCTGATGGAAGGTGCCGTATTTTGAGAGATATGAGTTTGAATTCCTGTATGCTAGGCAGATGTAAATCATGCTCTTCTATCTTCTACTGCATCCGTCTTTTAAACATGTGTGTCTGCCATCTCATTTTGTGATAAGCTTGACTCACTTTCATGATTCTCTCTCTAAATAAAAACTACAGCCATTGTGGAGTTCAAGCCTCAAGGTTATGCAGTCTTAATCCGTTTTGTGGTTCTTAATTTTATTTTCAGATTTGGCCATAGCAGTCTTTCCATTCACTTTTGTGGCACTTGATTGATTTTGTTATTAATATTGTAAACTGCAGGATCAAATAGCAGTATGTTGAACAGACATACAGCAACACAAGTCTGCTGAAACACTGATTTGGTCTAGAAAGGTATTTAAATTTGGGGGTTAAAATATCTGTGTATAACATATATAAAATAAATATTTACATAAATATATAAAAATATGTATCTATTTGTCTTTCTGACAAATGACATCTACTTATAGATCTGCACTGTTACCTTATGCCTCCAGATAAAAACTGTAAAGCCAGCTTTTCCTAAGTACAAGCAAATCCATCTTGAAACTTTAATTAAAGAATAATCTATCAATGACAAATTACCAGAGGGTGGATATGTCACTCACAGCCCTGGCAAGTCATTTCAAAGAACGCAACTGAAATCACAGGAGACTAACAGATCTGGGTATTTGTTTGCATTTAACCGACAGGGGTAACATAACTGATATGAAGAAATTTCAAGATAGATAGTTTCTATATCAAGAGATTAGTGGGAAATTTCTTCACTCTGGAAGAAAACGCAGGCACTCGAGCAAGTTTGCATCTTTTGGAAAGTGTGTAAAAATTCTATTTAAAAAAACCCAATCACTCGACATGTTTAAAGCTACCAGTGTTTTTTCAGTTGTGTTTGGGTTCATGAAGTCTCCACACTGGATGAATTCCTGAGCAGCTTTTTGTTTGGCTTCATAAAGACAGTTCTTGTAACCCTATATCAACTTCTCTTTTCAAAGAGTGGGAGGGAAGGAAGAGCTTCTTTTCCTCATTTCTCTAGTTCAAATAAATTAATTTGTGCATCTGGTAACTGATCAGCTGCATGTGCATTTTTGTGCATACAGCCATCTACAAAATAGTGGCTCTATGTAGAGTTCCTATATAACTGGTGATAGGCTAAAAACTATTTGTCTATTCTGTAACAGAAAACGCAGTGGGGAATATTGTATCATTTGTTGCAATGTTTTTCACTCAGCTGATTAGTAAAACCTCTGTAAAAACCTACTGATTACAATTGTTCAATTTCTCATTGAAATTTCAAACTCTAGATAGCTAAGCTGGACAGACGAATTTAATGCATAGTTTTGGTTAGGTTTTGGGGTTTGTTTGGGTTTGTTTGGGTTTGTTTAGATTTGTTTGGGGTTTTTTTTGGGGGGGTGGGGTGCTGCTGGTTTTGTTGTTATTTTGGTTGGTTGGTTGTTTTGCCACGACTGACTTGCCCGAAGTTACAGAGGGAAATGATATTAGACACAGTTGGTATTGAAACATTGTCTTAAGAAAGATGTCATAGCTTGAGATCCAGACATCTGGACATCATTAACCATCTCTGTTCACACATGATATTTTACTCAGACTGAACCAGGAGTAATTTATATCCTGTAGTCACTGGGAAAAAAATCTGGTAAAATGTGTAAGTGATCATGAATGGAAGTCTCTAGCAGCTTCAGCCATGGGGTAAGGTCAGTGAGGAGACAGATTTAGGAAAGGAAATCACACCTTTGTGATTTTCCTGGCTTACAGTAAGGACTCTCCACCTAAGCTCATCAGAAGAGAAGTGGTGTTAAGGTACAGAATGTTGGGCTGTATGTAAAGAGATTTTACAATATAAATGTTAAGCTTCTTCATTGTTTTGTTGCTGTAATTTTTTACGTCTATGTCCAAAGCATTTTCTGGGTTGGTGGAGGAATATAGCATTACTTCATTCAGTTTCAGTTGGCATTGTGAAATGTTAGGTTAATGGCTGTCAGGCAGTCAAATATCACAGGAGTTTGCTTGTGTACTTCCTGAATTTTGCCAAAGATTAAAATGTCATCACTACCATTAGGGACATTGGGTATGTACTGAATTACTTTACGGATTATACTTTTTGAAAAGTTTCGACAGCTGAGTATATCATCTCAGGCATTCTTCTATTGTACACAGTATTTAAAATCTTTATGAATTTGCTTCCTGGGTTTGGGTTAATAACTCAAGAAAGACCACTAATTCAGCAGACCTGTACTTCAGATAGATAGATATTCTATTTTAAGCTTTAGCTCTTTCTATCCATACCTTTATAGTTTTTCCTAGTCTTCAAGGAGCTTTCTGAATTTGTACGAAGTTCAGGAAAGTCTATGCTATTGCTCCATACTTGGGCAGAAGGATTAAACAGGATTCAAAGATGACATTGAAATTAAAAGTGTTTCACAATTCTGGGAAAGTTTGAAAAGGGAAGGGAAAGGAAGGGAAGAGCCCCCACTGTTATCTTTCAGTATGAAGAAAACTGTGAAAGTCTAATAGGAGGAGGTGAGGAGTGAATTAAGGGGTTTTTGTTTTCAGTTCTAAGAGATGTTAGTACAACATATAAAGCTCTTCACAAAGTTGTTCTCTAACTGATCCATCTTTTTCTTCTGTGGACACCTGTAGGTTACCAGCTGTGCAAACTGAAAGGAGGTAACACCCTTGTATAGAGGTTTTTACTTTGCCTCCTTTCCAGACAAGCAGTTCATGGCTTTCATTGGTTCAGCACTGAATAAAGCCTTCAGAATTTGTCACCATATCCATTTCATCTGGAAAAAACTCAGATGTCTCAGTTTCTGACCAGTGTATCTATTTCAACGGCTTTGTTCACAAACTTTGTCCTAATTTCATGAATACCTAGTCTTCGGGTGAAAATCATGCTTGCACCTATTCATATTCCCCACACAGAAAAAATAGCTATTGAAATCAATAAGCCAAGTAGTGGAATTTCCACCCTTTTCCTTGGGATACACCAGGAAGCAATTTTGCAGAATTCCAGGCTTCTACTTTCCCCAACAAGGTAGCCAAGAGCCTGTCCAGCCAGTTCACTGTCCAGCCACCACAGAGTATTTTTAAACCACAAATTTTGTTTCAATTCTCTGTGTTTTCTTTGCAAGTCTGACAGTTGAGTAAAGTATCATTGAGCTTGTGGATATACAGACTGTCCTTCAGTCGTGACAAGCATAAGAGGTAAATCTGTTTTCAATGTGTATCTATGTATGCACACAGCAGAAGCATAGCAGATGCAGACAGTACAAACAATCAAAGGATCATTTGCAGAATAAACTCAAGAAAAAAGATCTTTCTGGATCTTTCTGTGCTGATGAAAACCAACCCTTGGAAAAAAACCAACCGACCAAAACAAACCAAAACCAAGAGAGAAGTCATCTGTTGTGAGATTTCTGATGTGTTCAACAAAAATTGAATTTTAGGACATTTTCGTAAAATTAGATTTGTTTAAAAATAACATTATTATTGTAATTAATTTTGCTTTCTAACAGAAGTGGCAACAAGCAGAAAGACACTGAACACTGATAAAAAGAAGCAGTGATTAAAAGAACAAAAGGAGAAAGAACCAAAGAATCAAATTCATATAAAAAGAAACAAAAGAGATTAATAGTACGATCTTATTGTTTCTGTGCTACCAGCTACTTTTGATATTTATTTGGAGTTTTTAGGTTATTCAGTGTCAAAAAAGCAGTAATTTTTTTTTTTTTTGTCAAAGAAATCAATACACTCAATGACAAAAATGACATCAGGGAGTACACCTCACGATTTAATATCAGTAATTTTGAGCACAAAGATTGTCCACAAAATAGAAACTATTAATGTGAGCTATTCAAAATGAAAACAAAAACCAATTGAAAAAAAAAAGATTATGGAAGTGTGGTTTATATAGAAATGAACAAGATCTCCAAACAAGCTTGGTCATATGCAGAGGGAGGAGGTGGTGGGGGGGGAAAGGTTGTTGGTTTCTTTTGTTTTGTTTTTGTTTTTATTTTGAAACATTTTTCTTATAATTTACATTCAAATTCACTACATGACTGTCAAAGATCTTCATGTGTCTTCATCCTTTATTTCCGTTCCTCAGCCTAGCATGTATTTTTACAAGATTAATCTTCAGTATAAAGAACTTGCAAAAGCACTTTTTGCAAGTAACAGGGAAATACAGGTAAGCCTTGATGCTCCATCAGAAACTATTAACTTTCAGCATCCTTCATTCTGATTAGCTTTAAGGTTATTCAGACCAGTTAGTGTCTCACTGGGACAAGAACTTTATTTTTTTTTAAGTTTATCATCAAAATTTCTATCTGCAGTGACAACTCGAGGAACTGAGTGAGTTTCCATCTCATTTTCTACACGGTGTTGAACATACTGTTTATAATATTAAATTTCAACCTGTCCGGAATAGACTCAGGAAAATAGAGCATTTCATTGGCTGCATAAGGGAGTATTAAAGCTGTTCTCTGTTTTCTGGTCAATTGTATCGACTGTGATTCTGACATTTTCAAATGTATTTCTCCATTTATTCAAATTATACTAAGCATGATTGTTCAGATGATTGTCTTGGACTTCGAAAGATGTGCAATGAGCCAGCTCACTTGTAGTTGTGTCAAAGTTAATTAATTTTTCTAAATCTAAAATGACCACAGATGCATTCCGCTTTCTGTTTGGAATTAAAATCACTTTTTCACTGCTGGGTTATTCCTAGTTTGTATTGATTTTAGGTTCAAAGTGTATTAACTTCAGTACTAAATTTTCTTTTAACCTGTAGAGAACATGGAGGGATCACAAACTCTGCTTAGAAATTTCCCCAAGGGCCTCATCCAAAGCTTAACAAAACATTCTCAGTGACTTAATTCCACTTGATGTCTTTGAAGAACCTTCTCTTTTATCCTTCAGGTTGAATTTCGGGGGAACGCTTTTACTCAAATACAAAATATCCCAAACTAAGAGTAGTCTTCTTGCATTTGGAATTATTTGAAGTTTTGCAAATGCCTAAAAGCAGAAAAAAAACCTAACAAAAAAGAAAAGCAGGCATTTAAACATAATTTTCATTAAAAAAGAGTCTATGGTGGGTTAGCCTTGACTAACAGTCAAAATCCCACCCAACTGCTCATGTAATCACCTCTCTCAGTGAGATGTGGGAGAAAATAGGAAGAACAAGAGCAAAAAAGATCATAGACTCATAGAATGGATTGGGTTGGAAGGCACCTTAAGATCACTGAGTTCCAACCTTCTTGCCATGGGCAGGGATGCCTCACACTAGACCATGTCAGCCAAAGCTCTGTCCATTGAGATAAGGACAGGGAGATCCCTTATCAATTGTTTTTGTGGACAAAAGAGACTTACTTCAACTGAGAAAAATTAAACTAATTTATTTTCAGTTAATATAAATATTTAATTACTGACTCAGGTGCTGGTAAACAAAAAGACAAACTGATGTTAAAACAACACTTCTCTTCCTCTTCACAGGGTCAACTTCATTCTTCTCCAGTGACCGTCACCTGAGTAATGCTGGGCATAGTGGGCAGTCACAGACAGCAAGCAGCATCTTCTCTTTGTTTCTCCCTCCTTCTCACATCTTTTCTCCAGCATGTGCTCTTCATGGCAGCAACTCCTTTGGGAATAGCCATGTGCAATGGCATGGGGTTCTCCACTGTCTGCAGTAGATGCCTGCTCCAGTGCCAGGTAATACCTCCTGTTCCTTCTCTTTCTTCTCCTTCTCCTCCTCTTCCTCCTGTTTTAACATGCAAGAGCATGGGCATGGGCTGAGACATGGAACAGACACAGACACAGGCATGGGCATGTCTGTCAGCACCAAGTGCTTTGCTGCCTGCTGTGCTGCACATCTCACTAGCGCACAGATGCACTTGCAGAGAGAGAAGTGCTGGTATTTGGTCCAGGGTCTGCCACGCTCCTCAAAGAGTTGTCACCAGCACGATATGATACCTGCTTGCTGGACTACACACAATGAGCTTGACAGTATCAATCTAAAACCTAGTGAGACAGAAGCCATGTGACCAGAAAAGATACAAGTAGGTTTGAAGCAGTAATTGCCCCTATGATAGCTCTTTCTAGGTAAGGCAAATTGGTGATGACAATGTAGGGAAATTTGCCTCTCTAGCACTGTTTCCTGAATAAAATTTCCCACAGCTGTCAATCAGGCCATTTTATCTTCACACTAAATTAGCATCATTTATTTTAACAGTGTCTTCTGTACAATGCTGAAAGGTGAAACATATTTTGATTCAACCTTGTGAATATTCTGTTGTGTTAAAAGTTCCTATTCTTGTGTAGTCTTTACTACTTCTTAACTAAAAGCCTTAGACATATGATCTTTAATTTCTCAGCTTGGTCCTGATCTGTAAACCATAGCCTAAGAAGTACTTTTTACTCTTTTTACTACGTAATTAAAGTGAACAATAGTTTTACTTTGATCATAGTCATATATATTTCCTTTTCATTTTACTGTGTAGTTGTAAGGCGCTGTCTGTTTCATGTAGCACATACCATACTTCGATATTTTGTTTTATTAAAAGAGAAAATGCCTTTTAAAATGACTCTTGTATCTCTCCTGAAGTGTTAATAAAATGCTGTAAGACTGAGTGATGCAGGGAACCTTGCATAACCTTGTTAATACTACAAGTAGTTTTACAAAAAAGATAGGGCAACATAAAGCTGAGTTTTTCAAAAGTAATATCCAGGCAAATTATTTTCCTTCTCAAAACAGCAGCTACAAAATACAGTGTGGTAAAGCAGGATATGCCAGGAACAGGTCATTGAGTTCAAGGGTGATTTTTAATTCCTATCCATCATGAGATTTTAAATATTCTCGGTTGGATTTCCAGTCCTAGTCCAAGGACTTATCCAATAAAAATCATAGTTACTGCTTGGGACAAAGACTGTACCCCATGTTTCATCTTTCAGTGCCCTGATCCCTTCACTGAAGGGCCATGCTCCTTATAAAGCATGGAGAAACTCCTTAGGAAGTTGTCTCAAGGAGCAATATTATGCTCACTGTTCTCCTCCTTCCAGCCCCACATTAAATGAGCTGTGTTTGTTTGGCAAAAAAACATGAAATGTAGCAAGGCTTCTGTCTGACAGGTTAGGCCCTATCAATTAGACATGTCTCTAGGCTTCCATGAAGGATGCTCTGAAAAGCACTGGCCACGTGAGTTTCAGACCTTGAAATGCAACAGAGGCTTCCTGACTTTCTGAGTTTAGAAAGGGATAGCTTTGGAAAAATGAAATAAGAAAGCAACCACTTAGCACTTACATTATTAGATTTATCACAGGTTAATAACCTTGGAGGTAATGATTTATTTTTTTTTTACATTATTTGTAAATATTTCAGACTTGCTTAGGTATGTTATTTTTTCTTGTATTAATATCAGGTAATCTGGTCCCATAAAATAAACTGAACCACTACATGAGACTTGCACACAGTATGTTTAGCCAAGTGCCTAATTATTCTGTCTGCCACTTTCTTCCTGAGCCATCCAAATGCATAAATTGTGGTGTTTATAAGCTTGAAACTCTCTCAGTGCCTGAGATTTTATCATCTTCATGCACAGATGCAGACCACTTTGACTCGCCTGAACTACTTGGTGAGCCCTGATCTCCTTTCAGAGGCAGGATCTAGCAGTGCTCTTTGTGTTTTCCTGACGAGTCAGTGCCAGGTTCACATCTGGAGCCTGCTCAGCATGCTACAAGTAAGACACGCTTAGGGTTTGAAATGATGCTGGTTATCACCCACCTGCCTATTAGTGAAGGATAAGGAAGGACACCCCTAGGTCGAAAATGGTCCACAAGTTGCTCCACCTGGCCACTGCCTTCTGGGAGACAAGAAGAAGAATTTGTGCAGAGCTCCCCCTGCACTCACCCCTGCACATTCAGATAGGCTCCATGCCGGGTACAGCTGGGAAGCATGAGCATCTGCTGGCACAAGGATAAGCAAAACAGATAGTTGCTGATGAAAAAGAAGAGAGAAGTAATTTGCTACCACTGTGCGGGGAGGTGGATCACCCACTTGGACAGATGTTTGAAGGTGTGCAGGTGGCCAAGAGGAGCAGCTGTTTGCACCACGTGGGCAGGTAAGTGTCCGTGTTTCTGTGCATGGAGGAAGGATGAAGCATCCTTGTAGGAATGGAGGGGAGAAGAGGCTCTTGTAGGAAGGTGAGGCAGGCGCTGCTCCAGAGTCATCAGAAGGAAGGACTTCCACAAGCACACCTGGCACTACCTATAAATTGGATCACCCTGGACCCTATAATCTATTGGTAACTGTACCGTATAATCTCCACTTCATGCAGTGCCTGAGCTCTTAGTTAAATCTTACCTTCATCACTCTGACCTCAGCTGAGCTTTACATAACTACATGGGAAGCAGGCTTGTAAGACTGCGAAAATTTAGTAGAGTCTCAGAGAGATCTGAAGAAAACTGAAACCTGAAACTACTTTAAATTTGTAACTTCAGAGTTACAACCTACCCAGGTTATGACCTCTGGAGATCCCTATTTTTTCTCCTTAAAGTTAACTGGGTCAGCTAAGATTTTGCAAGGTCCAACGCCACCAATGTTGATCCTGCTCATCCTGTAAAAAGGATAGAAACCCAGTGTAACTAGTAAATACCAAAATGTGAGTTACAGGATATAACAAGAACAGACCAGAGTTCTCTGGTCTCTTGGTTAGAAAAAAAAAATAAAATAGATGTATATGGAAAATCTCATTTAGGGTTTTTTTTGGTGAGTACTCAGATTTCATTCCATACCACTTTGTCCACCCTTTATTGAGACTTTTCATCAGACATACAAATTGGATAATGCAAGGCCTCTTTTTAAAAAATGAAAGAAAAGAGTGAGCCTTTGCTAGTGAGCAAACCTATTAAATCAGCTTCTGTGTAGAAGCAGTTTTCAACATTAGCAACTGGATACCACCCATTAGCATGACTTAGTGCAGCTGTGAAATGCTGCCAAACTTTCCTAATACAATTATTATGTAGCAGCATTGCATAAAATAAACCAGGGCTGCCACTGTAAGCTCTCATTTGTAACAATTCTGTTTTCAAAAGCTGATGAAGACCATCAGGAAATTCTGTGGTACAAGGTAGATCTGGGAAAGCTCAGAGTCCCCCATGGGAATAAATAAACTCCGTTGCAGTACAAGACCTCTTATCAAATTAAAAGCCTGTTGCATTTCTATGTTGGTGCTTGCTTTGTAGAGAAAAATGACAAAACATTCTTTTCTCTGCAATGCAGTAAATATGAATTCCCAACATTTGCATGTCACAAATGAGCCTGCAGAAACTTATTGTAGTTTTCTTGCTGAGTATTCAGAAAAAATAATAGTTCACAAAAATTTCTTGATTTAAAAAAGATGAACTTTCTATTAGTCTAACTCTCTAAGCAAGGAGGAAAAATAGATGGGGGCATTTAAATAGTGGTGGTGGGATTTTTTTCAACAAAAGCCAGGAGACTGTACACTGTATGCGTAAACAGATGGTTCAGAAGAAACTCACCTGATTATGACCTTAAATAGAGACCTGCAAATCCAGCCAGAACCTCAGGAAGACTACTTAAGAGTACTACATTGTGCTAGTCCACGAGATCTTTAAAATACATGTCACTCCAGAATTTCAGGCAAGGACTTGGCTATGCAATGTTAACATTTAAATACATGTACTTATTTCCCACACACTCAGGTAATAATGAAAGGTATATTGCTTCCTTGCCTGCTAGCTCATTTAAGGTTTTATAACTTGTGGTCACATTTTGGAAGCTTTGCTCAGGGCAGACCTCTGCTGCAAAAAAAAATCTTTGTCTGTAACCAGCTAAAGTGGAGGGTTTGTGCAGCTTTGTTCCACCTCTCATTGTTTTCTAACTCCTTCCTTGTAGACCTTGGCTCTCTCACCATTCACTTAATTACTAAATATCACTTGCAAAGACAGATGAACTAATAAAAAAAGTTTGTTCATTATGTTCTTTTCAGTCAAGTCATAACATTTATCTTTTTCAGTTTTGTTTTTCTTCCTATTCTTTGACTGCTATAAATAATACTGCTAGCTAAAGGCTGTGTCATGTAATGCTATTATGATTTTATCACTCATTCTTATGGTATTTAAAGCATTCATTGTCCAGGACAGCATTTCATCCCACTGAAACCCTTCACTTCTTTACTGAAGAACATCTTCATAGGATACTGTTTGCTCTAACCTCCTGTGTTAAGATATGTCAACATCTCATGTTGAAGTGTTATATCCTGTAACTCACATTTTGGTATTTACTAGTTACACTGGGTTTCTATCCTTTTTACAGGATGAGCAGGATCAACATTGGTGGCGTTGGACCTTGCAAAATCTTAGCTGACCCAGTTAACTTTAAGGAGAAAAAATAGGGATCTCCAGAGGTCATAACCTGGGTAGTTTATTTGCTAGGCCCAAGATGCTTCTGGAGCACTGCTGTATTCTTGTTAAAAAGACCACAGGGTTTTTAGCTGAAAAGCAAAGGTGCTGGCTGTGGAGGTCTTTGTAACTCTGTGGAGCTACAGTCAGCTTGTAAAAAAATCTCTGTGTTCTTTGGGCAAACCCACATGATTAAGCAGATGTGATCTCATAGTTTGCTTCCACCAAAAGGTAAACACCCTTTTCCACCTTCCCCTGAGTCTGTGGAGTCCTGCCAGTTAACTTTTGTCACTTGTGGACCATGGTGCCACTTTAACTCACTAAACAACTGGAATAGGATATGAATAGAATTCTGCTGTATTAGTGAGCTCCAGCAAAGAAGGCAGCACCATGACCTGGGCAAGGGCAGAGATTATTAAATGGCCTTATTTGATAAGTGAAAGAAGAAACTGGAGTTGAAAAAAGCTTAGATTGGCTCAGGATCTTTCACAGCTGTTTGCAAAAGAATTGAGGTGCTATTTTTCTCCTTAATCTGCCCAAAAAAGCCCAAGATGACAAAAAACCCTAGGACATTTACAAGGAAGTTCTTGGGTTTTAATTCTGTGTAAGGATTCCTGAAGCACAAATTCTATCCTGTGTTTGAGCAGAATTAAAATGAGATGCAATAAAAGGGAGGATTGCCACGGAGTGAAAAATACTATCTATCTCATCACCTTCGCGTGGTTGTACTTATTTTCCCATTTGAAGTCCGTAACTCTGAGTTCTGCAGAGGTCAATTACTGTGATCATTTTTCTATTTTAATTAGCTTCGTTTGCATATTTGCAGTCACGTGAAATTTTACTATAATGATTACGTCAATCTGGTAACTTCCCACCACCCCAGCTGCACAGAGTTTCTGGAGAGTCAAACTTGACAGGAAATGTGGGAGTTAATTTTGTCTGTAGGGGAGCCTAAGTTGCCATAGAGATGGTAAAAGCCCTGGTTCTTAATATTTAAAATAAAAATCCCAGGAAAATGGTAGGCGCCCAAGGAGCTGTGTTGTTCCAATGATCCCTAAAAGCTGGAATGGTCGCGTGGGTCAGGGGCAGCCAGGTGCATCTTAGAACATGTCAGGAAACACTGATAGAAGGTGTTGAATCACAATCTTTGATGCATTCAGTTTCTGGGAATTGCAATAGTGAAGAAAAATCAGCTGGCCTTCAGATACTCAGAGACTAGCCTTCTCTAGCCATAGAGGAAATGTGATGCAGCTACATCTCAGGAGAAACAAACTTTAGACACTCTTGATGTAAGCTCCAGGTTTACTGGAATAAACCTCTGAATTCTGATGCATGGAAGTTTGAATAGAAGACATAATCATTGTTATTCTTTTTCTACTGTCCTTTTTTTATTACTTTCTGAGCTTTGATTCACAAAGCATGTTTCTGGTCATAAAAATTGCCACAGGGTTTGTGCCAATCAAAATAAAATTATGGGGAGTTATTTTGCATGTATACCACAAATCACCACTGGAAATGGATACTGAGAATTTGGACCCTCAGAACAATTTTGTCACAAAATTTTGAAAAAAGACCTGTATGTAGGCTACATATATTCTCCTGTCTGTGTAGAATTAAAATTTAGTTACAGAAAGTACATCTGTTTACTTGTTATTTATAGGGTATATATGTTAACCATGGCAATATACCACGGCTATATCTGACTTAAATTTTCTTTTGACAAACAACACAGTAAGTGGATCAGCTTACAAACTGCTCTCTCCAAGGTGAAGATTTGCGGAACACTCTTTACCCCAGCAATCTTTTTCTCTATATCCATGGGCACAACCTACTTCTAAAGATTAACATTAGTGGTCTACCATAGATCTTTGAAAGACAATAACATAGACCAAGATACACCTTTGATTCTTCTATTTGCTCTCAGGCTGTTTGCTTATGTAAGTGGACTTTAAATTATAAAATGCATCTTTTCCCAGTCTAGCATTTCTTAAATGGTGAATTTAATGTATACTTAGAATTCGTGAGACTTCCTTACCCCTAATAATTTATTACTTGCTGTAGACTCAACCTTGAGAAACTTTATTTCAAACTGGAAGCATGATGTAATGATCACATAAGGAAATACAAATAGTAGAAGTCAGTGGGCCAAACACTATTTTCTCATGTAAGTCTGCAAGCTCAGAATACAGCCTTTGAAATCAATATATTTATTCTGGGTTTACTGCTTTTTCCATGACTAGCCTGCTGCAAAGATCTAGGTTTGAAATTTCTTAGAGTTTATTTGCTGTATCACTTGCCAGACAATGAAGTTTAGGCATCACTTCAAAAAGATTCAGAGCAAAAATCAAAACAGGTAAATCAACCCTCTAAATATTTAAAAAGAAAGCTATCAGTAAATACCTGAGTAGATTGAGAGGGAAACAATGGCATAATTGCAGAAAGAATGGTATCCACAACTAATTGTTTAATACTCATTTGTAATACAGATTTTGTTTATAATTAGGATAATTAAAGAGAAGAAAGCAAGACATTATCTGTTCAACAAAAGAAATATCAGACTTGATAGCTCACCCTTTCATAACACATACTAAATTGTATGTGTAAAGGTTTCTTACAATAGTTTCAGAAACCAAATTAAGAAAAAACTAGTTCTAGATCAATATAGATTGTGTTTCAGAAGATACGATTTGACGGATTAGAAACACAGTTAAAACACAGTTATAAAACAATGATAAATCCAGGACAAAAACTAGCCTCTGTTAAATGGGTAAAGTGCTACATGATGTGTATAAAAATTTGGAAGTTAATATCATGTATCAAAAAGTAAACAGGCCTTGGTATTGTTAATGCTTGGACAGAAGAGCTCTAAGAAAAGGTTATATGCCGGAGGAAGTTGTTTGAAACAGTGACCCTCTGAGTTAGCACTGGAATAATGTTGCACCACTGGATTAGGGAGGATGCCATGGAGCCGTGACTTGTCAGCATTTATAGATGTTATTGAAAATGCCATCGATTTGTACATTGGGTTTGTTTTTTCCTTACCAGCCAAGTGATTCCCTGGATAGTTTCAACTAGTGACTTATATTGAAGGCTTTATAAAAAAAATTATGTGACTCATTTTATTCTGAAATTATAGATTTTTTCTGCCTTGTTTCAAAATTGTTACTGCAAAGTCAAATCAAGTTAGACAAACTGATTTTATCATCCTGCTAAGAAACTTTTCCTTATCTTTCCTGCATAAGGCAAAGCAAAGACTTTTTTTAGAAAACTATATTATTTAGAATGGCCTAGCATTCTCACAATTTGGAATTTGAAATTAGATACAGTGTGGCCTTTTTCAGAGATCTGACTTTTGCTGTATCTCTAAAAGTCTACTAAACTTGTTACATCTTTGGAAATCACTGTTTGCTCATGCTTGGTAGTGATCTTTTTAATTTTTTAACAGTTATATATTCCCAAAGGATAATTGGGAATATATAACTGCACTTGGGAATATATATGGCAATGCTCCAGCCAGGGCTGAGAATGACTTTCCCTGCAATTGTCTTCTCAGATGCTTTAGGCCATGCCTGGTCCAGCAGCCGCACTGAAAACTGAGTCTGTTCTAGAGAGAATCTAGTGATCTCAGTGACATCCTACAAAGGACTCACGGAGGATGCAGTAGGAAACCTCCCAGATTCAAATACACAGGAGATAAAACCTAGCATTAGTACGAGAGGAAGGATGCCGGGGTAAAGCATGGGGAGACGGAGACTGGAATGGCAGCCTAGAGTGGAAAGGGCTGTTGTTCTTAGAGTGTAATGGGAGAAGAACATGGGCCTGCAAGGTGAGACATGGTGGGATAGGTCTGAGTGATGACGACAGAGAGATGTGATAACGGTCTCAAAGGAAAACTCTAACACTGGAGGCTAGAAGTGGAACGGGAGAGCAAGAGAGAAACTGAATGAGAAAGCAGAGGTGGATACTGCATACGACTTATGAAACAAGCTTATTGTGTGACCTTGGGGTCATGTAACTTCCACACACTGAATCAGTTCCTGCAGTTTTTAATGATGTCTAGACTGAAGGGGGAAGCCAGAAGCACCAACTCTAATCTTCACCTCTTTGTCTCTGAGCCTGGCACTCCAATTCCATCTGCACCATCACTTAGACAGATCTGCCTTTTTCCCCTAAGACCTCCCCTCAGAGGTTAGCTTACCTCCTTTCTGGCCTTGAGTGATTCATCCTCCCCAGGAATTTTTCTCCTTTTTGACCATAAATCTCCCAGCAGACCTGGCTCCAAGTCAGACATTTCTTTCATCTCACAACCTGTACATTCATTCTCTTTATGTGTGAAGACACCGCTAACACTGGCATGGGCAAAACTTGAACTCCTGACAGAATCAGTCTATTTTGCTGTTAACCAGGCAACTCAAGTGCACAAAAAACTCCACAACTGTCAGAAAGTGACCACTAGCAAATGCAACCAAATTCTTCTTAAAGGCAACACAGAAAAATATTCTCTTAAAGGCACAAGTCACTATAGTTGCATAGTTCAACAGTCTACTTACAGCAGCTTCCACAAGTTCAGCATGCAACTACGGACTCAGGTAGCACACCTCCTTTAGAAAGACAGACGGGTAAAAAAATCCATGGTAATTTTTTTGTTTGTGGAGTTTTTTTCCTTTTTTTTTTTTTTTTTTTTTTGTCTGAGGAGAAGGGAAAATACATGGGAAAAGAGGCAAAAATTCTAAACAGGATACAGTTGGTTAGGCAAATAGAACAAATAATAAGACATAGAAACATGAATCCTATTCCTTACTTCTGAGCGTAACTGTGAGCAAGCCTGCTGATTTCTCTATGCTTCTTTTCCTCCAGCAATATTGCTTTATTTTTCTTCATTTAGCTGTGTGGAAAGCAAAGATATATTTAGGGTGTGTGTTCGGAGGCATTCGTAAGAAGAAACCTTGTATATGACTGAAACAAAGCCCACTCTCAGCCTGTTATGCCAGCCTCTCCCTGCTTGTATTGCCTGGGATCTGAGAAAGCTCTTAGCAGCAAACTTTCTACCAACTACATGTAAGTGAAGATAAAATCACTTGTGATAACTTGCAGAAGAGGTGAGAACTGATGACATGGAAAAAAAAAAGATGACTGCAGGTGCTACTCTCTTGGCAAATAGGTACCCTTCAATCACAATGTGCTTCATTCTGTCTCACCAAATGCCAGGTAACAGGCTGAGAAACACAAGTTAAGCCCAGAGAATGGAGTAGCTTGTCTTGGAAAGCAGTGATTCTGAAAGGAATTTAGGGGTCACTGTAGATACATGACTCTAAAAACCTTTATGTGCTGCTGTGGAAAAAGAGTTAATGCCATCCATGAGTATATAAACACAGAAGTAGAGGGAGGTGAGCTCACCTCTGTGTGATTGTTATTGCAATACTCTGTGCTGTTCTGGTCTCCATATTTTTGACGGATGTTGGTGAGGGTGCTAAAAAGAGCCATAAAAATTATTTAATGGCCAGAGACTTAATGACTTACAGCAAGAAATTTAAAGCATTCATTTTGTAAAGCTTATAAATAGAAAGATTGAAAGGTGATTTGATAATGGTTTATAACCACATACATAGGGAAAAAACACCAGGGAACAAAGCGTTTTTTAATCTACTGGGGGTGGGGGGGAAGTATAGAAGGAATTAAGGACTAAAAGCTGAAAATAAAAATTAAAAATGCAGTACATATCTTTTTAGCCGGAAAGGTAAAAATTAATGAAAATTTTCAGGGGAAGTGGTGGACCATCCACCTCTTGCTGACTGGAGTCCTCTTCTGAAGCTGGCTGTAAGTGAAGAAAATATTTTGAATTATGTTAATGTAAGTGGAAAATTAGAAAAAAATTATGGTCCTCACCAACTTCCAATATTTTATTATTATTTGGTTTTTAATCAGCATGGCATGGGCAACAGACCGCTGTACTGTTTAGTAGCTTTATTGAGCCTCAGGATCATAGGTCTCCAATGAGTGGGACAATGCAAAGGGTACAGTGTTAACATCCAAATCAGCTGGCTAGAGATGTGAGCTTAGGTACTGGTAAAAGTGGGTAAGACAATGATTTGTACAGATAGGCTGAGATAATGGACATAGAGTGTATATTAGAAACAGTTTGCCATCACATTTGTAGGACTTGCCAGAAGATACACAGCAAACATTACCTACTTTCCCAACATTTATTTTGAAGGAATTGGACCCCATCTGTTTAAAAGGTAAGAGCCTTATTGGTGTTTAGATCATATCCAGACTGAAGTTCACGAAGCAAAAGAACACTGAGCTAAAATGTTAGGAAAAAAAAATCAAAAGAAAACTTTTTACTCTTTGAAAATAGTTCAGGGGTTTTAGTTTGTTTGAATTTCATTTATTTTGCTATTTTCACCTATCTTTTTTTGGTTCCTTCCTCCTTTACTTTTCTGGGTATTTCTGTATGTCCTATACATGAAAGCCTGGCCTCTCTGACCTGGGTGTGCTGTTGTTACAGCTGCTGCCCCCTACGCTATCTGTGCTGATTGACCACACTTCACCTTACTGTTAGGACAGGAGGAGACCCTGGTCCTTGTTATACTCCTTTAAAAGTGAGCAAATAATTCATAATGAATTGCTGATTTGGTTAATTTCACTCCCTCTTCCCTGTTTGTGAGTCATTTATGATTCCCATAAATATATTTGCTGAATAGTTCTTATTAACAATTCTGGTCTGCATCTCATTTCAGAGCACTTTACTGTAATGTAAATTCAGTACTGTACTTTCAATGTCTGACATTTGAGCTATGCTATATAGTTTAAAGTAAGGATTTTTCGTATGCTTTTCCATTACATGACTGAATTCCTGGGATTCACTTTTCTTAACAGCTTATGATAGTCTATGAAAGAAAATCAAGACTCCCATCACACACAACGTGATCTCTGACAACCATGGTCACCTTTCTCTACCCTAGGTGTAAACTGGAGACTGCATGTTCCTACTCACCTTTCAAGCATGGATTTCTGTAATAATGTCCTGGGTTTTTTCTTCCACCTCTCCCTCTTTCTGAGTTCTTCCATATTCCTGATGTTTCCTTGCATGTTCAGCTTCTTTCTCACCCGGCTATAGAGGAGATGTTGCCTCCTTGCCCATTACCTTCTCTGTAGTTATGTCTGTTTTCTGGTGCAGAGAAACTGCTTGAGCAACAAGCAGAAACAGAGTCTAAACAAATAACATGAAATTCTGCCTATAAGATATTTCTCCAACAAAAAAGAAAAAAAGGCTCAGTGGTTTCTGAACCTTGGGTCAGATTTTACTATGTGTGTGTTACCTATGTCTAGGTAATAAGCACGAAGAACTGGAAATTGTCCCCATAAAGGAGTAATCTGGTCCAACTTGCTGTGCTAAAAGCCAATGAGAAGGGTTTTGTGGTTGGAATGTGGGGAAAAAAAAATCCCTGGCCAGAATGTTTTCAGGAAGGACAAGGCAGGGAGAATGGTATTTGCTAATAAATATTGTTCTCTCTCATTCAGAACTGGAGAGTCATGAACGTGTGTAAATCAGTGCATAGTCTAGCAAGGCGAAGGGTGGCTCTTTGTTACAGATCAAAATTAAACTTGCAAAGAGAATGAGCTACACATTCGGCCGTTGTTTGAACAGAAGAAAATGATGTTACAAATGAAACTGCAGTGGAGTGAGCATGAATAGTTATTTCAGATAATTTAAAGTAGTTTCCTTACATAAAACTACTCATTAAGTAACTTCCTGATCATAATGACAATGGACAAATGTGAATTGAACCTTAAACTGAAATTACAGAAGTTGCCCAAACACTGCCTATTCATAGCTTGATAACATTCAATAAGCATGAACAGAGGCCTTATTTTTAGACTTGTGTACTTAAATTTGACAACTGAATTATCCTAGTTTTAAGTACATTGTATGTAAGTCTTAGGAGGAAGAAGGAAGAAAAGAAAACCTCAGCATATGAAAGTAGGGAATACATTTAAGATGCTTGCCAGTAGTTAGAAAGCCAGCTCTGGCTCAAAGCACATTCTGTTTAACTAAGATGCCTTGAAAACTCTTAGCAGTTAAATAACGGGATGGGAGCGTATTACAGCAGCAAACTTGAAGTCTGACACAACTGAGTATAAAATTGCTCAGATTAACATGTAGTCCCCTTTGCAATAATGACTATTAGAAATATGTGAAATGATATTTACCTTTGAAAATGTGATCCAGATTTAGGGTATACAGCCATTTCATTCAGTTAAATGGAAACTGTTGTATGTAAACACTCTAGGCCTAGTATAAATGCTTTGAATTGTCTTCTGGAGAATTCTTTCATTCATTATCAGTATTCCTCTGATGACTACAGGAGGCAGCCTAGTCAAACTAACCAAAAGCTAGACGTTTGAAGGATGTTTTTGCTAAGCAGTTTTTTTTATGTTTTGGATTGTTTGGGGTTTTTTCCCCAAACTACGGACAAGTTACAATAAAACTCATTTAAAACCATTACTAAGATTGTAGAATGAAACTTTAAAAAGTTAGAAAATAATATTAAAACTTCAGGTAAAAATGTCAGGTATTTTGGCGTAAATTATATGACACAATCTAAATTTCAGTATCACATTTCTCTTTTTTTCCCTATGAGTTCTGTTTGCTATAGTGTTCACATAATGAACAAGTATTCAGTATCTCTTTTATCATTATTGCCCAATACAGGTCTCTAGGATTTATTTACTGCACTCTGTTCAATCCTTCTCTGAAATGAGAAGTTTAATTGCCCTGTGGATTTTTCTGATTTAACCCTTACTGTAGCATCTAAGTACTTCATATACCATACCATAACATCTTTTTGCAGCTGGAAAAAACATCAGCATTCAGAGATTAATATTAAAAGTGTTCCCTAACTTTAGAATTTCCAAATTATGCCTTATTCTTTGGATGGTTGTGTATTATCTACAAAATAAGTTGCACCTCACAGATACTGAGTCTTCTCAGTACCATCAGTGGTGCTTATGCACCTCTGCTTTGTCACCTCCCAAATTATCTCCCCATGTCAGATTTAGGTCAGTTTAATGCTCCTGAGAAATAGTAAGTGTTACTCTTACACTGCTCAGAAAATGAAGTCATATGCAAATGAACGGGAATCAGATTGCAGTGAAACTGTTCAGACAAAATTTATTAGTCTCTGGCACATCAATCAATGGCTGTGCATAAAAGATGTGTATCTGAGTGATCCTGCATCTTTCATAAAGCATAAAATTTACAGTACCTATAATATCCTTATGCATAAACTTAAATGTGAATTGTCAGTGTTTGCAATTATCTAGAAAATGGCCTGCTCTTATAATTATTAAAGCAAATGTATAAACCCTGGATGACAGAAAACACAATTTTACTGCTATTAAGAGACAATTTAATGTATGAAATCACATTAGCATGCTCAAAAGATGGCTTTCAATCATTCGCATGAACATTACAAACCTGTTCTATGGAACTTCAAAAAGAGGATGGATGATTTTTCAGAGATAGACCTTTATGAGTAGATTCTTTGCACATTGCAAGTAGAACAGAACAGCTTATCTGCTGTCCTGGGAAACCATCAACTATACAAACTTCCTTCATATACCAAGGAGTGAAGCTATTTATAGAAATCTGATAGAAAAATTTTGTTTGGGACAATTTCTGGATCTCATTACTTACTTAATATTGATCAGATGCTTCTCTCCCAATTCAGGGGCTAGAAGGCAGGGAGGAGAGGGAGGTGGAAGAGTTTTGTTCATTGGGCCCCTCGAACACTGTGACAAAATGGGAGAGAACTTAGATTCCCAGCTTCCTCTGCCTGGAGGAGCTCAAACCAGTGACCAGTCTGCTATCCTAACCTCCAAACCACCGGATATCTGGAGGGGAGAATGCAGACACATGGAGTCCAAACCTGTCTGAAAACGTCTCTTTATATGCCCAAAATTTCCTCTGTAGACCTGGTCATTCTTCTGATGATTCTCCCACAGCAGCAGCCATCTCCCCTAGTCTTTCTCAAGAAGACTTCCTCATCCCTTTTTTAAAAAGAAGTTTAGAAAACTTCCATGACCTATTCTCTCTTTCAATTTGCCCTCCTGCCATATTGCTCCATGACAATCTAGACTATTCTGGTTGGTACAATAGCTACAGTTTTTGACGTAACTCTAAGGCTGATGTCTGTTCTTTGGGAATGTACTTCAAAGTCCAGAAATGATAACAACAGGAAATCTTACTTCCTGTAGCATAGACCTGATCCTGAATTTTGAGGATTACCTGACTGTTGTGTACATTTACTAGAATGTTGCTTCTGTAGAAGTGCCACATTTTCTTGTTTCAAGAGAACCTGCATCAAATTCATAGGAAGGTATCCGAATTGTAAAGGTGGAAAACACAGAGACCTTCTATAATTTAAACATATTTTATAGTTTCTTTTGTGTAAATAGATTGCCTTTTTCATTATGAATTCTTTAATGTCTACCAAAAGTCAAGAGCCAGTTATGCTGTAGCTATATTTCTGACTACTTGATAAATATGAAATCCAGTTTAATTTATGAGAGGACAGGTAAGTGCGAGACCTTGATATAGAAGATACATGATTGACCAAGGTCAAAAACCATAATAGACTTTTGTGTTCAGTGCTTAAATAATAACTCATAATCAGTAGAGATAGGAGAGAAAATGGAGGTCAAATACTGGTAGAAAGATTGAAGCAGCATGTGCAGATGTTATTCAAACTGACAAAGTAAATATTATTTCAGTGAATGGCACATTCACAATGTTGGGGTTTTTTTCAGCTCCCATTTCTGATGCACTAAAACCTCTGCCTGAACTGGAACTGTGAACTGCTTATCTTCTAACAAAGGTGCAGGAAAGCTGTGAATATAGGACTCATGCACACACAATCTGTGAAAGAGATTTCATTTGTGTAGATAGGCGTGTGTGTGTATACACACACACACACACACACACACATATGTATATATACTCATGGTCTGGAAAATAACACCCAAGCTCAGTTTTCATTTTTGTGTACACATGGTTGAATTTCATCTTTTTTTTTCTACTTGAATTATCATCTATATCTCCACCTCCCCCCCAAAAAAAGTTATTTCCAAATAATTAAAACTAACCCCTGTCTCTCAGTGCTAGGGGCTTCCATAGCTTCATACTCTCTGAGCTTTGATTAATAAGTCCTTACTTGAAAGAAATTTTTATTAGGCAGGGACTCCAGGGACTATATTCCTCTGAAATTTTTCAGTGGTGGAAGATGGTATAGTTTAGAATTCAATTATGTGCATGAAAGAAGAGATACATTCCTTACTAAAGAAAATGGAATTCAGCGTTCTTTATAATTTGTTTTCTTGAACCATACACTAAACAAAGAGATCCAAATCTGTAGGAAGCCATTCAGGAGCTAGTGTCCATATCAGGATGGATATTTATGATCCATGGCACAAGACAAGATCTCAGGAGAAAGACAACGGCTCAAGCTGAAATCTAAGTGAAATAATAGGCTATGAAAAGAGTAAGGTGGAGCAACATAAAGTAAAACCTATCTTCAGTCAGAAGACCCATTGCGGCTGGCTGTGTTGAAGGATCGTTTAAAAAAAAAAAAGATTAATAAAATTACAAGTTCGATGGAAGGCAGAAAGTATGGAAACAAGGCTCACTAACCATCTTCATGTCATCCAGCTGAATGGCTGATAATCCCATGCAGAATGTGCTTAACAAAATACTTTTAAAGTGATCCTGGTCATTTGTGCTTAAATAGCATAAGAAGAGAGAAAGTTTTAGAAGTGATGTAATGTCAGAAGTTACTGCCTTTTATTGGCATATTGCCTCATATCTTCTAGTTGAGATTTAGCACAAACATTAATTCCAAACACATAAATTGTATGTGACAAGTTCAACAATAAAAAGAAAAGCTGTGCTACCTTATAAATGGCAGTCTAGACTTATCAAATTCTTGGTCACATAGTGCAGAAAAAAATCCAACACATTACAGACTCAAATTATAAAACAAATACTGTGCAAGTTAATCTACAGAATCAGAATCATTAAGGTTGGAAAAGACCTTTAAGATAATCAAGCCCAACCTTTAACCTACAGGAACTAAAGGATCTCTTAAGTAAAGCTTAGAATAAAAAAATCAATCAATCAATTAATCAAATATTAAATGAGGTGAAGGATGTGAGTTATTTTGCCTGTCCTCGATGCTTTAAACAGCAGATGTAAATTGTACATGATCGTTGTGCAAGACTGGATTGGATTCAGCAGCCGTGTTTTGTATCCAACATGCCAGAAAGCCAAGACAAAAATCTGCCTAAAATTTATTAACAGTAGTAAAATAATATCCTTCTTTGAGCTTAAAGAATGAAGTGCATTATGGACCAGTATGACTTCTGGGATCACTGTACTGTTGATGCTCTTTTTGTTGATACCAAAAGTTGGGCAAAAAGGAAAAAGGAACCCAGTCTTGACACAGAGCGCTCTGATCCAACAAGCTATGGCAGAACAGCTGACATCAGAATGAACATTTAGAGACTACTGAATCATCAGTTCTCATAGCTGTCCTGGAGCTTTTGAAAAGCAGCCTGTGTAATCAGTGAATATATACTGATTAGCAATGGATTCAAGTGTACAGAAATGTGCAGTCTACCAACTGTAACAATCAAATATTAATGATAAGTTGTACAGAAATGCACAAAATTATTTTAGTGATGGCTTGAAGGGAGAAGGGAACTATGATCGTGTTTGAAATGCAGATGTTACTCTTAACTGCTCTCCTACTTATGTGTCATGGTGTAAGCCCAGCCGGTAACTCAGAACCATGCAGCCCCTTCTCCCCTCCTTCTTCCCACCACTGGTCTCGGAGGGATGGGTAGGAGAACCAAAAGAATCTAAATCCCACTGGTTGAGATAAGAACAGTCCAGTAACTAAGGTACCACACAAAACCACTACTGCTACCACCAATAATGATAAAGGAAATAACAAGGGGAGAGAATATAAAACTAAAAGGGGAAAAGGAAAACAAACACAAGTGATGCATGATACAACTGCTCAGCACCCACAGACACCCAGCCCAACCGGAGCAGACATCTGGGCCTTCCAGGTAACTTCCCCCAGTTCTATGCTGGTCATGACGTGCTGTGGGATGGAATACCGCTTTAGCTAGTTTAGGTCAGGTGTCCTGCCTCTGCTTCCTTCTGGCTTCCCGTGCCCCTCCTCACTGTCAGAGCATGAGACTGAGAAGTCCTTGATTGGGGTAAACATTACTTAGCAACAACTAAAAACATCGGTGTGTCATCAGCCTGTTCTCAGGCTAACATCGCAAACACAGCACTGCACCAGCTACTAAGAAGGAGAAAAATAACTGCTACAGCTGAACCCAGGACATTATCCAAAACATTTTCAGCATACCTGCCAGAGGAAAGCTATTGTGTTATTTCTGACTGGCATATTTAAACAATAATTTTCTCTCCTAAATTGCATAAATATGTAAGGCTAAGATATAATGCAAAGATGTACTTTTTAAGAAAGGAGAGTACCACCACCAAGAACATCACAATCTGTACTCTCAGTAAAGTTAGATCCAAATAGAATAATAGAATTATTCAGGTTGCAAGGTTCAGATTCAGGGGCCAGTGAGTCTTACTTCACCACTTGAAGCAAGGTCATCTTCAACAACTAATTACTAACAGTTTTGGAGAC
Organism: Strigops habroptila; assembly: GCF_004027225.2. Classification (NCBI taxonomy): domain Eukaryota; kingdom Metazoa; phylum Chordata; class Aves; order Psittaciformes; family Psittacidae; genus Strigops; species Strigops habroptila. The sequence continues at coordinate 1,298,241 of NC_044278.2, forward strand.
AAGAGCTTCCTAAAATAGCTCTGTATTCAATGGCAAGACAAAGAGAGTGAGAGTGCAAGAGAGAGAGAATCCTCCTTTCACTTAAAATAGGGCTTGCTTTTATTTATTCTGACCTATTCCTGGAAGCTCTTTTGCAAATTAGAGACTTTAGCCTTTTAATGACTAATCTTTGTGGATATGCCCTCACATTCATAACCTGTCAAGTACTTCAGGAAAAAATAGTTTTCAAACTACTCATTGTTCTTACACCTGTACAAAGAAGTTTTGTTCTTCTCTTTCCTAAATAATGCTTTTTTTTTTTTTTTTTAAATAAAAATTAATGTCATATGGCTAATTTTATGCCCCTGGGCTCCAAATTGGAGAATATTCTAACATTCAAGTAAAGGCAATGAAAGGAATTTTATGGTCTCCTTTTTTTTTTTGTAAGACTGCACCTGGACAGTGGTGCCGTATAGGAAGAATGACAGGGAAGGTGGGTCAAGTGGGAAAAGCAAACTGGTGTGGATATTATCAAGTCTGATGTTGATGACAGGTATGGTTGTAGCATTTCCAGTGGGACTTACAGCACCTGTAATACAGAAGCTGTAAAATTTCTTGAAAGATACTAATAGAAATCACACAGTCCCTTCCAAATAGAGGAACTCAGAACACATAACCCTAAGAACTGATATAATTACTACTTTTAGGCTGTTATTGCTGCACATTTTTTCCATATCTCTGGACAACAATATTGATGCTCCCCCTGAGCCACACTTTGTGGTGCACCTTCTTGTATCCTACGAATTTGATATCTTGCTCCCTGGTAGAGTGCAGAGCACACACACGTGTACATGTACACACAGACACACACAGGTTCTGTGACAAGACTGTTCTTACAATGTTGGCAGAGGTTAAAACTAATTTTTAGCATAGGCCTACATAGTACTCAAATGACAGTCAGTAGATCCAATGCTACCATCAAGTACACAAAGTGTGTTTATAAATCTTCAGTGTTCAAATTAATTTCAGGCTGTGCTGCACACTCTTGCATCTACCAGTCTCTTATGTACCTGGGTTTTAATTGTTTCTCTCTGGCATAATGAATGCCAAAAGTAACCCTGAAGCACTCATTTTGCATCATAAATCACAGAATCTTTTTAAAAGGGAAGGATAATTACAACAAAATAACAGTTCAAAACTGCTTGGAATTTAATTCGTACCTTTGACAAGCAACAGAGAAAATAATTGCCTAAAGACAATGTACAACATTGATTTAGATGACTTGTTATGCACACATAGTGTATTCTGTGAAAACAACCTTCTTTCCAAAAAAAAAAAAAACCCCGACCAGCCAACAAACTTGAGAAGTCTTCAAGCTCCTGACAGATTAATTTGTTCAGGGCAAAACACTGCACAGTTGTAATTCTTTGTCTGTTTCTTAAAAGCCTGTGTGTCACACACCTCTTGTGCGCTCCGTATATACGTGTTGCTGTTTATTTTAAAGAATGCTTCATTTTATCAGCCTGCTTTCTTATTTTTCATAAGGGTTGTCTTTCCTTTGTTTTTTTCCTTTTTAGGTCTTTTAGTTTTGATGGAAATATGATCAGATGCCATGGTTATATGAACCATTGTGTTCTGGTACTGTTCTGTTCATTTACTCTCTTTCTGGTGTGGAATCTGTTTATACAGATTCTGCTGCTTTAGCTGAAAGCTGCTCGAGATCAGATAAAGTTATACTCGAAAGTATGATGATCTCTTATAATTGCTGTCCCAGGCAAACAACTATTATTTGAATCAAATAATAGCCGTCAGATTGTACTAGACTTCTTATTATGAAAATCCAAGAAGAGTTGCCTTGTTCTTATTTTAAAGGAATATGAGGGAAACTGAGGCAGTTATTACTGTTCAAGCTCGTCACGTAGTTCGGGTAAGTCTATATGAGTTGCTGTTACTTTTGTCTTTACTTGTGCTGTTATTTTTAAATAGTAATGAAGGCATAGCCTGCATGGTATAGGCAAGCTGTTTTACCCCACTTTTTCTGTTCTTCATCCCCAGCCATTCCTCTCCCTTTTTTAGATCCCATGTACAGTGCTTGAGACCTGTTTCACTAGGCTAGCAGCTTGGTTAAAATCACTAGATTTTGCATCTCCAAGCAGACTGGGCAAACACTGTGCTCTGCAGGATCCAGATTTACAAGGGAAAGCTGTTCAGCAGCTCATCTGGAGCTAGCAGAATGAGACTGCAGTTTAATCTGAAGGACTCTAGATACTACTGAAGTAGAAATGACGTGAAGGATGGAAAAGGCATACAAAAAGCAGGTCCACCTGCTACTTCCCCAAAGATGGATATGGTCTGAGGAATCTGAATACAACTTTGTTCTCCTCCAAATGTTCTCTTTTTTTTCCTGCCCATTATAAACCGCTTTTTGAGCTCTCTTGTGAATATGATCCTTAGCTGCAAACAACTCCATTCATGCACGTATCAAGCTACCCATACCTTCTGCCTCTTCTACTCTCCTGAACAGTGAGTTTCCCATTGCAGATTCACCATACTCAGAAAGCAGTACTCAAACTGTAAAATAAAGAAAAAACAATACTCTTTAGCACGCCAAGGTTTTACAAAATACTCTTAACAGTGGTTTATTTAATTGTAATATTTTATTTTTCATAGAGAATAACTATAACAGCACACTAAGATATATACAGCTAAGACTTACACTCATTCTCAAGACCTATTAACCTAGTAGGTCTACTTAATGAATTTACCACTACGAAGAATGAGAAAAATAACTGTTACAGCTGAACCCGAGACATATACTTTTTCACAAACTGATGAGTAACTTTAATTAATTAATTTAATGAATTTAATTTTAATTAGCAAAATTATTTCTTACAATACATAACGTTGTTACTTTTAATCTTCACTTGTAATATAAAAAAAATACTGCCCCCTAGAAATTAGGAAAAAGACTTTTTTAATTTGTTCTTCTAATATAAGATCTGCCCAAAGTAAATTGTGATTGTACAAAATATCTCTTCTTGGAGCAGCAGAAAATCAGAAATACAGTTCATGTGAAACATATTTGTGCTCTGAAGAAGGGCATCAAACCAGGCTTGTTTTCCTGGACTGAAGATCATCGGGGCAGGAAAGTGCTGCCACAGGCATCTGTGAGAGGAGGGAACAAATTATTTTCCTCAGGGTACTTTGGACAGAAGAGAAAGAAGGAAAAAATGAGGCTGGCACCCCTAGCAATTACACAGAGTTGGATTATTTACTACTGGAGATGAGGCTTGGTTTGAAGCCAAATGTTCACAGGAAGAGCATGTAGAAGGCAGGAAGAAGAACTGGTTAACCACCTACGGACAGTGTTAAACAAGAAGATGTTGCAAAGAAAATGATTGGAAAAGCCATGAAGTGTGGGAGCACACAACTTCAAAAAACAACTGGGAAAATTCTTTTCCATTTAAGGTTTCTTTAGTTTCTTTTTAGTGTATCCTTTCGTAGCAATACTGTCATCATCATACTGGAGTCAATGCACAGAAATCTAGTTCCTGACATTAAAAAAAAATAAATATGTTTTATTGTCAGTATGCTCATTAGAAAAGAATGTTTCACTTACAATTTAGGTAATACTTTTCCTAATGATGGAGATGATAGTAAAGCCTCTTTTCAAGACTTTGTTTTTACTTAACAACAACCAAATGGAAGTGACAACAGTCAGAATACTAAACCAACACCAGAAATGAGGATGTCCAAATGATGTGTAGATGTTGAAAGCACAGTTTATGTCTTTGGACATATTACTACAAAATTCACCATTGCTGAAGTATTTTTGTGATGACATTTTGTAGAATAGCTTTTCATTAGCAGGATGTTTTGTTTTCTTTGCTTACTTATTAGTTGTGTGGTTTGGCAGCAACTATTGTAAAACAGTTCTCCAGAAGAAAGTATCACATATTTTCTTCTTTTTTTTTTTTTATTTTATTATTGAAAGAAGATATAAATGAAGGTCTTTCTCCTTAGCTGTACAACTAATATTCAAAGTAACAAATTAACTGACATATCAGTGGTCCCTTGGACTGGGTCCCAGGGAACCACTCTCTAGCTTTGTCCATTTCCTGAGACCAAAAGCTCAGCAATGGAATGACTTGCCTTAGAACAAAGCTTTCTCCAGTCTATATTCTATGGTTTATGCCTGGAAGCACAGGGTTTTTTCCCCTCATAAAAAAAAAAAAATAAACAAAGCAAAGCAAATCTACAATGCCATGGGATGCATCTGTGGCCACTCTCAAAAACTCTGTATAAAAATTCTATATAAAAAAATATCTAATCTTGTTTCACAAAGTTCTCTGGCCTTACTGTTGTCCTGACAACACATTTCGACAGGTACTTTTATCAGTATGTGTCACTCATCTACTAATTATGCCTATGGAAACAATTTATTGAAGGCAAGTTAGATAGCAAATCAGAATTGGAGGTCAGTGTGGTAAGAGGTAGACATTAATCAAGAAAAAAAAACATCAAAACACATCTGAACTGCAGATGGGCTTTAATTTCTTTACTTGGATCCAAACAGTAATGTCACTTCTATAAAAGGCCTGAAGAAGCATTCAGACTGAATATACTCGGACCTTGGAGTTAAAATTTGAAATTCATGCACATAGGATTTAAACTGTGGGTCCTACATGGTTAAATTAAAATACTTCAAGTTTCTGTCAGGAAAGCATTGGTATGTTGAACATTACTGCAGTGATTTCAACAACAGTAATTTCAGCAACGGTAACAGAGAATATTCATGCCTGGCACAAAAAGTTTTAATATTGACATGAATGATGTGCAGAAATGGTTGAAAAGAGAAACATTTAAACCAAACATATCTAAGCGTTTGAGAATCTTTTGAGAATAACCAGACATCTTTGCATTATTCCTGAATATACTGCAGAAGGTCCCCTCCTTCTCACATTGCAGAGCTGCTTTGGCATTTTATACAGTTACCATTAACTCCTCAGCCTCAAGTAAGTTAGGCAGCAGCTTCTGACATACTTTTAAGAATACATACATGCATAGAATTGCATAAATAGCCAAGTCACATACAATATAGGCCATACCTTGATACAGATTCAGCTAACTAGTGCTGGCAGGAAATGAAACAGCAGAAAAAGCATCAGCAGTGGCAGACAAAATACAGCTTTGTAGAAGAACAAATAGTAAAATGAACTAATCTGCAGTCAGCAAAACAAATATATTTGACTGCCTTATCTAGATTCACCTGAAAACTACCTGAAATACCAGGCTCTCAAGATTATGCTGATTCTTTTCTGCTGGCATCCCCATGAAAACCAAGAGAATTTTGTTTATCCGTAAGTTTGTATATTATAGCAAATAAATTGCTGCCCACTCAATGTCATTTATTTCCTCTTAATTATGAAATTCTAAACAAAGCTGTCATTCTCCCCCATAAAAACTGCCAGCCCAACCCCCAGATTTACTAATCAAAGGGTCCTTAACAAAACCACGTTTCCTTTTCTTAATCAGTTGGTTTCAAAATAAATTTCCTTATCCTTTTTCAGACAATCCATTCTGACCCCAATTAAAATGTTCAGTTTTGTGCTCTGTATTCAGCAGTGCTCGGCCAGTTCAGTCTGTCAGTTCTTCCAGCTGCCCATCCCTCCTCACACAATTATATCCACAGCTGCCTGTTCCCAAAGGAGTCAGTCTCCAAAATTCTCATCTATGAAAACGTTACTCATATAGGTAGTTCCATGTAGGAAGATAAAACTAGGATACCAGATGTCAGAAAGTAGGGGGAACTGCAACTACCTTTAGAAATATATATACTGTCAAACTACATAGGATCTAAATAGCATCTTGAAAGCATGGGAAAATTAATCAACTAGAAGAAAAGGGTCTTTATTAAAATACCAAACAGTGTAAAAGAAAGTTTTCAGAGCTACACAGAAATGATAGAAAAGCTGGTGTCTTGAAGAAAACAAAACCACAGACTTCCCACTGTTTAAGAACAAAGTATGACAAGCATGAGCACCAGAGAAAATGTCATTAAAGTTATATGTGGGAAAAGCTCTAAGTGTGTATCAATCAAGATAATATCAGTGGGAAAATGACTTGAAACCACCAGTGGCTAAAACAGCAAGATATGCTTAGAAATGTATGCTCACCTTGAATACATAATGCAGAAAGGAAAAGATTTAAGTAATCAGTTTGCATGTTTCGTGATTCCCAGAAAGCTTTTCAGCCCATCCTGTGTGAAAGTGTATGCTGGGGCATAGCTATGGTTCTTGCTGTCAGGGTGTATTCTCATGGAAATTTCTAACTGAATCACTCAGTGGGCACATTTACATGGCAAAAAGCTGTAGAAAATACTCTCAAAGCCAGAGGAAAGTTACACTGCCAAAATTGTTAAGCCCTAAGTGGGTTTCCAAATAAAATTCATTTGCTCTATTGGGTGCCACTTGAATGAGTCAACAATAAACTAAGGCACTAGTTAAAGAAGGCCTTTTAATATGGAAAAGTATCTTTCAGTTTTTGAAACAGCAATCCCCTTGAGAATAAACTGAAAGGTGAGACTTGTGAAAGGCTTTGTCCAGTTTCAGCCCAGTGCCTTTCATATGTTTAGAGATGCATTCTACTGTTGCTGCATATCAAGTTTGTGGGTTTAATGTGGTTTTCATCAGTTGCACAGAGCAAAAAAAACATTTATTTGGACTTTAGACAGCTTTTTAACATTTTCCGTATTGTAGCTAACCTTCTAACATACAGACCCATTCATGGACAACTTCCAATCCCTCTCTTGTTAACCTCATCTCACGCCTTTTCCTTCAGAAGCTCATCTGTTTGAGTACATGAAAAGTCCGCAGAACGTAAGATTAAAATGAACTTCCCAGTGAAGAGCTGTTGTGGAGGTTGTAATTCATTTCATACAGCAATGTGTCTTTGGAGGCCAACTGTTATATCTGGGGTGTATGGTTGACATATTATTGATGGTGATTTTAGGAAACAAAAATCTGTGGTAAACGCAATAATATACAACCTCTTTGATTGTGATGAATGCCACAAGACATTGGAATTGTGAATACACGCTGGGCTAAATTCGTTCTTCTCAAAATATACTAGTGCAATACCAGATGTGAATCTTGAATCTTAGGGAATTTGGTTACTTGAGCCCACCAAAATATTCCAGAATATAATTACAGCATTATTAAACAGCTGTTAAGGAATTGGGCCTCCTGCCCTTCACCTCTAACACATATTTTCTGTAAGAATATTTTCTCTTTGCTTACTTGAAAAGTGAGAGCATTTAATATCTTAACAAGAACTATCAGCTGCTAAAACCTTACATGAACAACTCCCTCGGTCTGCTAAGGTTCAACCTTAACTACCACAATCAAAAGACTTCCACTGTTTCTTTGCCCATGTGATTCTGTGATTCTCTCTGTGATGTTTCATGTGCATTGTGATAATATTTCAAATGTGTTAACCATGATGCCTTTTTGTCACATTTTACCAACTTAGCAAGTTGAAGACTAGTCTGAGAAGAGAGCCTAGTTAGAGAAGGGAGCAGTATTTTCAACAAACATACATTTCAACCTCCCACATCCTGAAAAGTGCCAAAACCTCTAATTTCCTGTTAAATGGAAAGGTGCCTATACAATATCCTCCTCTTTTTCTACTTAAAAATATGTGTTTAAATGCTTAATTACAACCTTTTTATCCTATGTGTAAAAAACCCATTTTCCACCTCATACCAAATCTTCTCAGCTTTGACCAGCTTTACAGTGGAGATTCAGAAGGTTATTAGTTTCGTTATTACTTAGTTATTACTAAGTAATTACTTAGTTATTACTTTCATTATTAGTTATTACTAATTCAGAAGGAATTATTTTCATTAACTCACGCTTTAAAAACATGCATCAGACTGATGTTTGGTGATGTTTGGGGGCACACATTATGTTGCTGGGGCCTTTGTCTTTTTGGTGAGACATAGACCAAAATTTCTGTTGCAGTCATGGTGGCCTTAAATTCTGCCTAATATTCCATTTGATTACAACTCAGTTCTTTATAATCCTTTGCTTTCTATTTAAATGCTTTGTTGCTATTAAAATTTTCTATTTGCAGAACATAAATTTTGACAAAAACCAGCAAGAATTAACATATATTGAATATATGAAAAGAGCCATATCCATCATCCTTTCAAGCACAAATAAAATCCACTGCCAGATCTTCTCAATATTCATAGCAGTCTTTGAAAAAAAAACCCAAATTCCACCCATCTGCCGTGAAAGGCATTTCTCATGTTTGATCTTTTCCCAGTCAAACAGGGTAGGTGGATAATAGCATTGAAAAGAGGGAGTGAAAAAGGGGTTAAGTTTTAGATAGCATAAATGATAGCAGCATATAGGCAAGCTTGCTTTCATCAGTCAGCCAGCATTAGACAATTTCAAAACCTGGCAGTTATTAGTGTTTTTCTTAGCCTGTGGCATTTGAAGGACATTGCTAAACACATCAAACAGAATTCAGGGCATGCATTGTGGAAGTGCTAGTTAAAGCTAAACTTGGAATTCAATATCTTTATCCTACATGAGACATACAGACTCTCTCCTATCAAATTCACAGTAATTTTGAATGTAGAATGAATATTCTGAGGATTTACAAATAGAAGAGTTCATTAAAATCTAGTCTTTAAACCAAAACTGTCACATACTCTGCACCAAAGATTTAGTGTATGTCAAATTGCGTGGTGAGCTTGCAGTGCTTATGTTGGTTTGTTGCTTATAAAATCTAACATTAAAATTAAAATGCTAAATTTCATGGAGGGGTCCTATTAAAAACAAACAACCAAACAAACAACCTTTTCTCCATGGAGGACATGAACAAATGTACAATCCAAAATTTTGACCTTTATACTCTTTATACACCTGCTTTAACCTTCCTGTTGCTCTGTCCATGTTCCTCATTGCACAGATGTGCATGTATGAGCATACATATGCCCAAAAAACAACTTCCCTCTGCTTTCTGTGGCCACATTACCTCACTTTAAACTATTTCAGCCCAAATTCTTTCATCTTCCTGAAGTGTGACCCTCATTGAAATAATAATTTTTGCCCTCTCTAGCTTTCTTGTAGGCCCCTTTCAGTACTGGAAGGCTGCTATAAGGTCTCTGTGCACATAATTTCGCTGTGTAATTTCTCTGTATAAAACCTTTAAAACAACTTTTTTTTTTTTTTTTTCCCCCTGAAAAGAAACTACTGTTTAGAGGATAACAAAAAAGACTTCATGTATCTGTTCAGGTAGTTTTGTTGTCCTGCTTTTACATGCTTATGTGAAATAACAAATTTCTCTTTGCATGGGACTTGCAGGTTATCTTCCTCTAAATATTTGTACAGCAATGATACATGCTAATGAGAAACAAATGGAAGTCCTTGAAAATGAAGAAAGGCTCCTTAGCCCAAGCAGCTAGCTACTAAATCTGCCAACTGTATCATTAAATCATCATACAAAGTCTTTATCGAAAAGCTGTGATGTACCAAAAAATAATAAACTAAAACCAGTTGTTTTACATTTTATATATTTTACATTTGAAATATCAAGAAATATTTTAAATTAGTTTCCTAATGCCATCTGGAAAGGAAAAAGTGGGTGAAAAAGTGGGTAAAAATTTGATTCAACACACTTCTAGGAAGAAAGGTAAGAAAGATTTGGAAACAGACTTACAATGAATGCTTTAAAGATGAAAGATAATTACTTCTGGCTAAGTTCTGAATGCTTCAGTTGCCATGAAAGGGAACAGTAAACCTCTGGCAAATATGTGGGAAGATGTGACTAAGTGAAAAGGTTTGCATCTGGAAAAAAACTTAGGATGTTGCAGTGCTTTGAAGATAAGAAATCCTAACATAGCTGCAAGTACAGTTGATCCCTGGGGGGAAATTGCGGTCCAAGACGTGGAGGGGGAATAGTATCTCCTGCCAAAGACAGTAGAGAGGGTGGAGGCTGGTTCTACTGATGCCAGGCTCTGAGGAGGAATTTCCCTCCACAGGCACAGACTGGTACCCCTCCTGCAAGGGCAGCTGACAGCCAACACGCACTTTTTAGGGAAAGGAGCTACAAAATCCAGCAGACTGAGTCTTTTTCTCAGTGTATTTGATGAGTCTTTTGTGACTTTTTTAAGCAGCCACAGGATTTCGGTCAGGACCAGAGAGCAATTTTTTTACATGTACCTAAAACTCCACTCCTTTCCCAAGGATGGCAGTTCCTATCCCACTCAGCAAGAGCCACAGATGCTTAGACAACACATCTTGCAGTCTTTTGAAAAGGAGGTATAAACTTTGACCTATAAAAGGAGGCCAAATTTTATTTCTGTCCTTTTCCTTAAGCATCTGCTTTTGTAGATGTTTGTACCACCATGCAGTGTATAATGGGTGAAAAGCTAAGGAGTCATTTGGGTAGAAAGCATGATACAGTTGTAAAAAAATATTATCTTTGTTCCCCAAATGTCACATAATCAATAAGAGGAAAAATTGTTTCTCTGAGAAATATCATTGCTTCTAAAAGATTAACACTGATGAAAGAGAATAGCTAAACAACACCCAGCCCAATCTAAATATTTTTAGCTTCTTGACACAATGGTTTTTGAACCTATACATTTTTCTTAGGCATCTCAGTTGTACAGAGGAGAGGAGGGGATGGGAGGACAGATTTGTTCCTTGTATTGAAGCATACCATTTTATACTAACTTCAGTACTTGGAAAACCAATTGGTGTTAAAATACAAAATGAAATTTTTTGACAAGTGAGAGGTTTATGATCCTTATTGACTCCTGAGTGGTGCTGAGGGTGTCAGGCTCACTGTAAAGCTAGAGACATTAGTTACTTGCAGTAAGCAAGACTAGGGATTCATGGTGTGTTTGCTACTCCACTGAAATTTCCCAAGTTTTCAGTTTTCAAATGTTTACCCTACAGCAAATATGAGAAGTAAGTTTTCTTATTTATTTGCTTTGGGTAGTAGCATGCACACAGTTATTTCAAAAGAATTGAATCTGTAACTAGCTTAACGTGTAGTGACTTGTTCATGTAGCAACACCTGTAATGCAGTGTATTTTTGAACAGATTTGCTAGTTTGTCTGGACAAGATCATGCAAAAAATTTGATCTATATAAAAAAAACCCAAAAAACAAACATTTATTGTGGCTTTGCTAACACATTAAACTTGAAGTATTCTTTAGGAACTTAAAAGATCCATTTAAACTTAAACTGAGCTTCATTTACTTTAGTTCACTTCCAAGATAAGAAGAGATTTAACACTATATAGAAATTGTTTCACTTACCTAAACTGAAACAAATAACAGATGAAGTAGTAGCTCTGACACGAAACACTTTAAAACTAGATCATTTTTGTCTCCAAGACTTTCCTTTTAATTCTTATTTAATCTCAGAAACCCTTAAGGCTTCTCATAAAGTAGGTTTACCTACACTGCACTACGACATTTATTTGATTACAAAGTAACTAGTGGCAGCCAGTAATGTTGGATAAAATCTAGTGGGACAACAACCTCTATGCTTCTTCCATCTTTCAAAGGAACAACTTTACTGTAGAAGAGTCAAACTTATATCCACCAGCAACACAATTAATACTTGAAAATTTGCCAGTCTTTTAATATTAGATTTGCTTAGGGCACAGTAGAAACATCAAAAGTCTGCAGCAGAAATGTGCGTAGATTCTCCTAGCCTTTATGAAGCGTGTTAACTACCATAAGTTATCTGGTGACCAATTAACTGATGATAGAAATGTCTCAAGAAAAAATCCTCTAGTGGTACATTTTTAAACTCTTTGCTGCTGAACCTTTTTCTCTAAAATGTATAGGTTTAAATCTCACTGAAGCATAGGAAAAAAAATAAAGAATTACTCTGAAACACAGCTAAATCATATTGTGGAGGGTAAGTGACAAGACGTTGACAGAGGTTGTCAGTATTTCAAAGTAAGATGTTGTTATCCAGCATAAGTAGCTGCAGGACAGAGACCCAGTTTTGGAAAATACAGAGAGATATATGCACACACATGTGCAGACACACAGAATCATAGACATACATAGACATGTGTGTGGTCACGCAAACATGTGCCCGCATGTGTATGACCAAAAATGCAGAGACTCATGTGCACACATGCATACTTACATATCCAGTCCACAAAGGCAGCAGGCTTTCTGGTCCTGCCACAGAAGAACACTGAACAACATCCCGTTGGTCTGAAATCTCAGAACAGCAGAAAACTATGGTTCCTTTTGTCCCAAGAAATAAAAAAACCAAAATTACAGAATGAGACACTTGTTCTTCCCATTTCAATACTATTTCTAACTATTTCTAATGGCTGTCCCAAGGCCATTTTTTTATTTACTCTTAGGATCTCTGTTTATGCATCAGCCTGCACAGTTCCTTCCGTTAATATTCTTCCTTTTAGATTCCCATTTATTTGCTCTGCCTTTGGCTGTGGTTTCTCTTCTCAGTGGAAAACTGAATCTCATGCCAAACCTACCACCCAACACATAGATCAATAGATGTGAAGTGATGCTATCAGTGACACTGATATGGGGGGCTGAAGCAGCCCTTCTGCAGTGCTGCTGGGTCTATAAGCCCAGATGTGCAGAAGAAATGGCAGAAAAGTGGACACTGTAACAGAAATGGGAAAATGTAGCAGGACACAGGAGACACCACGAGAGGAGTCTGGGTGCTCAGGCAGACATCACTGTCCTTGCAATCAGTCCAGATCTTTCCTAAGGAAAAGGCAAAGTCCTAGAGGGAAGCAGCTTTTGGGTTTCACCCATGACATTACCTTGACCTAGCGCAGATTTCACAGGGACAGCAGACAAGATTAAATACTAGGTAAAATTAATAAAATCCCTAGTTTAATTAGCAGCTACTACTGATATTAAATAGATCCTGTTAAAGAATAGTGTTTCTGAATCACTAAGGTTCAAATATAATTGAAAATGTGCTTATGAGAAACATTTTTGCAAAGCCTGTGAAACTGTGAGGATTAGGTTGAAGTATCCAATGTGATCAATATCTTGCAATTGCATTAAGGCCTCAGGCAACGGGGGCCTTCATTCCTTGCCATTTCCCATTTTCTGTTTTCTGTTTCTAGGCACCATCACAGGCAATCAGACATGAACAGAAAATAAATTTGCTACAAGCTAGTAGCATTGTAAGTGGCTTTGATATAAGTGGAACAAGGGTCGGTAACTTCTAAGCTCCAGTAGCCTGATAAGAATATTAAGTCTAGCATTTATCCCAAATGAGTGCTTGATTAGCCATACAGTGCTCTGCTGACAGAGTTCACTAAAAATACATTATGCTAATAACACTTGAGTGCCAGCAACGCTGGGAAAGCCCAAGTCTTAACACAAAGAACGAGTCATTATGGTATTTACCTGGCAGACACAGTTATAGGCAAAAATATGACTTCCTATTCCTGTTTGCAAAGATACGAGTAGAAATAGAGGTGATTCCTCAAAGCATGTAATGATTGGAATGAATAAAAAGAAATACTGCACACTGGCATGTGGGAAATAGAGGCGCTTTGTTTTTCAGAGCAGAGAGCTGTTACTGGGGAGAAATCACTTATATGTATTATATTTAGTTGGTCTAAACTACATCATATGGCTATTCACTAGTGACTCTCCTTGGTTTAGCACTGAACGTGTTTCCTCCTTGCTGTGTACTCAACACCACAATCGGGGATTCCCAATGCAGTCCTACGGCTCCTGCCTTTTCCCCACTGCCACTGCCCTGCTACCTGTGGTCCTGCTGACAGGGCATTTGCCCTTGTCTAAAGGAAGGATTTATATGCTGTCTCTCTTAGCATCAGCTACAGGTTTTACATACCCCAGCAACAGTCCAAACTGCACTTCAATGTATAGGAGACAGTTGGGTGGAGATGTTCAGTGCTACTTCAGATTAACTCACTGAATCTTACAGCCTCTTCCAAAGACTGAACACCCCAGTCCTCTTCGCTGTTCTCCTGTCCTCTACCATGGCTGCCAATGTGTAATTAGCAACCTGCCTGACTTCATACAGAAGACAGACGCTTTCTCAGCTGACTGCCTGGCTGCCAGCTATTGCACAGGCAAATTGGTGTACAGTACTTGGCCATGACTCATAGCAAGGGCAAGCAATCATTTCACAGACATACAACTGAGACTTTTTCAAAAAATGATCAAGCTTGGGAAAAAAAAACCAAACCACACAATCTGCCCATTAGAGCTGGTCAAACTTTGTTGGTTTTTTTTCCCAAATCTCTTACTAGCTAAAAATGCTTTTTAAGCCCAGCCAAAATGAAGGTAAATTTGCTAAACAGTTTCTAAGAACAAAGAAACATTTCAAAAGACAATAAAATGTCTCTTCAATTTTAAAAAGATTTGATTTTTTTAATATATTTGAAAGGTACCATAAATGTATTTGCTTTAGAATGTGTAAAACATTTTGGTGTACCTGAAACATGTCTTTAGTTTAGTTCTTCGTTTTGCCCAGGGAATGGAAGAATAAGAAATAACTTGAGACTCCATCAATTTTAAGAATATTGACAGTGAGTCAAAAACCCTCAGCTACTCACAGTCAACCATTACAAGCCACCAGACTGTTTCAATGCTAAGGTACAAAAGAGCTAAGTAATCTGATCTATTGTAGCTGCTTGTATGTGAAGCAGTAATGTGAGAAAGGTCCAGGAAATGGAGAAAAGCAAGCACGTCCATGACACGATTTGTATCATACTAATGTAAATGCGTAAAATAGGTCAGATGAATCATGCCTTAAAAATGCCGATTTCTCTTCACTGACTAGACGAGAGGCACAAATGACTAGTGCTGGTGTAGCCTTCTGCCTTATCTATGCCAACAGTGAGGAGAGAGTAATTTCTGCCTCTAAACAATTCATGAAAAAATTAACATTTTGATGTGAAAGACCCAAAACGTGCGGCCAGAAACTGAAAAGACAGGCCAATGGAGAGGGCATAAATTCTTGTTGGTGATTCTGGCATTCAACACTCCATGTCTTACTTATTCTCTTGTGTTTATCCTTTTTTCTCACCTTTTCTTCCACTTAACGCTCTCACTTTTGTTTTTATTTCCTACTCATCTTTTGTCATTTTTCAAGCCACACAGCTTGATAGCTGTTTTTAGAAGCTGCTGTTGACAGTGTCCACCTGCTTTTGTCATCTGCTTGCTGTCTTTCATCACCACTGGAAAATGAGAGAGGATGCTAAAAACCATGAGCACTTTTGCATAGTAGGGTATTGGAAGTCTTCCAAACTGGCAAACGGGCAAACTGTACCATTGTGAGCAGCAAATGTCATTAGATGTGGTTGCAAGCAAGGATTGCTCTGTTTTTTTTCAGACTTTAACCCCGAAATGCCACCTTTGTTATTGTCCATTTTCAATGTACCGTCTGGACCCAGATTTGCCTTTGAAGTTTTGTTATGAAATCGAGTATTCCAGGAACCTCAATCTCACCTTTTTTCTCTCGCTCTTGTGTGAATTCCATACACAGTATTCCAAGCCCTACATTCGTTTAGTTTTTTTGCAAGCAAGGCAACAAAGTCCTTAGTGGGGCCTTAGAAGATTCTTTCTTTGGCCTAAATCTGGCTAATGGTTTCATTGTTGACTTCCACATTAACAGGACAATGAGCAAATTTGAAAAATATAACCCCTGTACCTAAGCAGAAAAAGAGTTGTGTGTAGAGTTACTAAAAATACTTCAGTGTGCATTCTTCATTATATATGTGTGTATATGTATACAAACACTGCATCCACCTCTTAAATTTCATTTCACTTTTAGCTAGAGCTTTCTGATGATGCCTATTATACCCTACAAAAATATAGTAAGGATTATGAGAAAAATTAAGGTCAATCTGCATTATTCTTAGCTGTAAAAAAACATGTATTTGACTATACCTCTGAGGACAAAGAACAATGCCTGTATCACCTCACTCCATAAATGCAATTTACAAGCACCAGACAACTAAACAGAAAATGTAATTCCAAAGGAACACACTGTACTCCTGGATGACCGAACTGCTGATCACTTTGGCTGTACAGAAAGTTAAAGCAAGCTGAAAGTTTTCAGTCTGTAGTGAATAGTATACTTAAGCAGCAGAAAATTATATACTTACTGTTCCACTCTAACTGTGTGTGATATATGAAGTACAATGAACTCCAGTAAAAGAAGAAATGAAAACAGGTAGTACATAATCAAGCTATAATCTTCATTAGCCTTGGTATTTATTCTACCATTTTGTAGGCAATAAGCCACATGCAGTGTTAGTGCCTTTTATTTACTACCATCCTTTATTTTTGACCATTTATATTAGAAATATTTCCCTTTAAAATTTTCCTTGTTGTTCATTTTTCCTTCCCCTTCTGGGATTCTGATACTGTTATACACCAGATTTACTATCAGATTTAAACACTTTTTTGTTTATAGAGTTAATTATCCGTAACTATAAACATATCAATGTAAGTTCGCTTGCTAATCAAATGAAAATCTATCGTGTTATCACTGTCTCTTTCCTGATAAATTCTCAGTTAATTCTAGGAATACGGGACAGGGCAGAAATTTTTCCTGAGCTCTTAACAAACCTGGAAGTATACGCTTGGATACATGCAAACTACATTTCAGGCAGAATAGTTAGGATCTGGTAAATTCCTGCCACAGATTTCCAAGAATTTCATCAAGGTAAGTGTACAGAGACTTCAGTAGATACTGAACATAAAGCAAATTAAAGACAATGTGGAATGAGCTTTTATGAAAGCAAACCATCTTTCTTCCTTTGGCTAAATGTATAAAAATTACTTCTATGGAAACTGGGGACTTTGGCCCTTTTTCATGATTATTTAAAATCTCTCATCATCTGTCTTCTTCATAGTTCTGTGCTGTACTCTTGGCAATAACTGTGAGCATGTTAGAGTCAGAAATAGTAATTAGTATCTGTTCATACAAATGTTCTGGCCTGTTTTTTCTCATTACTCAAACTCTATACACAAGACATGTTTAGAAGTATAAATTGTTTTCCTACTGTGCTTCTAATTAACACTTCCATTAAGACCTAGGCAGAGAGCATAGAACATACTGAAATAAACTGCTGTTTACAGAAATGATAATAAAATGTATATAAATATGTCCTGCAAAGTGCAATCAAGCCATCTTGTGTGACATGTGGATGTGTTTCTCTGTGTATGTAGGCACAAACAGATGTGGTACACTCACATGCAAGACTAATTTGTTCATTAACATTAAAAAAAACCCTAGATGAATAACAGTCCATTAATTTTTATAATTACTTCTTACATGCCCATATCACTGCTCAATTTATTTTCGGAAGCCCTTGGTAGCTTCAGATTGGCTCCTTGGCATAATTGTACTGGATGCTTCAGTTACTGTCCACTGATTTTGCATTTACTTGGATTTACTTAGATTTTTATATTTAGCCACTTCCTAATGACCTCTACCCCTCTTCTGATTCTATGTGAAATTAGAATTAATCTTAAACTAAGACAAATAGTAACATTTTAACTTTTTTTTTTTTCCCCATCTTGAAAGGCAGAATGAATTGATCGAATGGCTTGCTAGGTATTATAAATATTTCTGGATTTCTTGAAGAGCTGATTTACACCTTTGAATAAAAAAATGCATAATCTTTTAGATTTTCCATGTATTCAATACAAAACAAAATAAGAAAAACTTCCTAGCAGCTGTAACTGAAACTTTACCTCTGGAAATACCATTGTGAGACTCAAGAGAGTCAATCCACAAGGAAAGAGATTAAATAAATAGTGTTGTAACCTGAAGTGCAATAAGCTTTGCACTATGAGAGTAAGTTTGAAAGCCTGACAATTAACCGTAACTCAGGATAGTGATAGGGGGATACAGTGATAGGCGGATGTTGTTTTTGTTTTTAATTACATTTTGTTGAACAACTAAGTGATAAGCATCAAAAGACAAGGTTGTTTTGGATCATCAAAGACAGGGAAGTTTGTTTGTTCTGTGAATTCAGGCAAAATAAAGAGCTTTTCCCATGTTTGCCTGAGTAATTAATTAAAGACCAAATTGTGTTTGAGCCAGCAGGCTGTAGTTAATTGGAGTTATGTGCATTCAGTGAACTTAGTGATTTGAAGTAAAAAGGATTTACAGTGTAGGTGACAACCATTTCCAGGGAAATATCAGAGAAAAAGCTGAATTTTAGAAGGCAGCTTCCAGACGACATAATTTCAGTGGAGAGCTTTCTCTTGTGGTTAAAGCTTCAAAGTGCAAAAAGTACTGGGTTAACTGAGCAGAATGCTTTGAAAAAGTTTGGCTAAACAACAAGTTCTAAAAGTGGGATTCAGACATTCAGCCTATTGCTATTATTTTTTACCAGGTAAGATCAGTGAATTCAGAGAAGCTTGCCAGTCTACCCCAAAGAATATTAAGTTTGCAGGGACAGACAAATCATAATTTCTGAAGTTATTATCATGCCTATTTTTCTAATATATCTTGCTAAGGACTGGAGACGCATTGTGATGCTCTTGATCAGATATAGTAGCACCTAATAATCTACTGTTATTATCAAATAATAGTTAAGACAATTTGTTTTTATATGTGCTACCACCAATGTCAGGAATTATCAGTGTTTGTAATCCTGTTGGTTATTTTATTTTCCAGACATGCCTGAGTGTTTTCACCAATGTGTTCTTAGGTAGCCTTGTGGCGATACTGGTGATCAAAGGCATCCAGTGAGCAAAGCACTCTGAGCTAAAGGACAAACAGAAAAGATGTCCCCCTTCTTCCTGGTGAATGCTGTCAAGTTAAACAGACAAGCCTCCTCTTTGCTTGCTCTTGTAAACATAGAATTATTTTTTCTTCTGTCTCTTAATTAAAGAATTTTTCACTTATCAAGAACAAATTCAAAATAGCGATGAGGAAGTGTTCTTCCTCCCTTCCTGAAAACAACAACATACACTCTTTCTTGGATCTAGTTCTTACCAAACAATGAGCTAATCAGACCTCAATCTCAATATACCTCATAAATTTGTGCACTATATATTTATCTTATTAGTCTGGAAGGTCTGTCAAATTCAGCTTTTTCTCCTTCATGGCCTTTTTTTCCACCAAGGTTCAAAACAACCTGAGTTCTTTTAGTAAATAATTGCCTTGTGCATTGCTGTAAGATAAATGAATTCTCAGTCACTTCATAGTCCTCTCTGATCTGTGCCTAAAAAGCCTTTTTCCATATTCCTTGGAGTTCATGATACCATTGACTAGTTGATGTTTCCATATTTTTTTAATAACAAAAAAATGTGAAATGACACGGTTCAACTTCACATGGAGTTGTTTGCCTTATATTATTTTTTTCTGAAATAGGAGAAGGTAAAAAATATTCATTGTTTTCTGCTTCTAAAAAGCATAATTTTACTCGGTCTTCCAATAATGATTTTTATAGACAGTTGCAGAATTCGTTGTTCAAAGTCAATAGTCATCCATGCTGATGACCTGTACTGGAGTTTCCACATACTTTCAAGCATAAACTGTAATCAAAGTAGCATATAAAATTGTCATCAGTAGGTTAGAGATCAGACCTGAATGCCTTTACTCTGAACCTTACTACTGAAATGCCTGCAACACTTTTTAGGAGGTAGTAAGATATTTCGACAGTTTTATTTTTAGCCTATCTGTTGGGACTAAAATTGTGCAGTGCATTGGAAAACTTCTTTCAGCCTCAAGTACAGTGGGTGTCTGCAGCGACTTAAGTGTAAGCTGTGCTTAAGTTGTTATGGGCTATATTCCCAGTGGCTTCCTTTATAATTTGATAAACCTAGAGATCCATTACATTTTAGTATGCAGTTCATGAGTTAGTAGGAAAAACTGGTTCATATTAGTAATAAGGCACACATTTACACACTAGACTGTAATCATTTCACATGACCAGATATTTACAAAGAAACATAGCTCTATAGGTTTTGCAAGTTGTGTTGTGTGTAAGAAATAGCATAGGGCACAGGGTGCCATTTTTTTAAAGAGCTCTCAATTTAAGTTAATGAAGAACTGTACCAAAAAACTGGACCTCTATTTTTGGTTTAAATCAGAGCAAATTCTGCCACACTTGCTCCCACTGAACATGGTCTTGCATTGCGAATGGCAGTAATGAAACCCTGGGCCTCCAAGAGAAGAATTTTCTCATTATGCATAATGTCAGCGGAACCTGATCTTCTCCCCTCAGTATAGAATCCTGCAGAACAGGAGAACAGTACTGAATTCTTTGTTTTCATTGGAGCTAGCTGTTGTTTTGTATTTAAACCACCTAAATACCATACGGCCAATGGTCATTTAGTGTAGCTTCATGAGCCACATGAAGACAAGCTATAAAAAATATACGTATTTATATAGGTATTTATATTTACCCACACAAATATCTGTATATGTGTGTTCTCACTGTTAGTCAGTTGAATTGTCAAGCTGCATATTTCTTTCTTCCACTTTCAAAACTGCTGAATACAACCACGTGACGCCAAAAAGCTCAAGGTAATGCCATTATTAAGAGGTAAGCAATTACCTAGTGATGACTGACATTCAGTAGCAGACATTTTGATAAATACAAATAACATTCTTTTCGCTGTTTATGTATAAATAACAGCTTTCTTTTAGAGGTATGAGAAATTTTCAAGGAAAGTACTGGTTTACAGCATTGTCAGTGGCTCTTCCACAACCTTAGCAACATCCCTTATAAATAGTTTAATTTTCTTTCCTTATTTCATGGTTCTTTTAATTACTCATTAGGATAATGTCATAAGGTCACTGGTTATTTGTTGCACAATTCTGTGAATTACATTATCATTGAAAAAATTGTTAACAAAACAAAAGAAAGCAGAGTCTTCTAAGTAATGCCATATATTTCCAATGGAGCTGAGAAGACTCAACTAAAAGCAATTAAAAAAATCAGGGAAGAGAAAATAGAAATACATTCTAAACTGATTTATTTTGGTTACATTCATTTGTATTTACTTTATAGGAAGATCTAGTGAAAAAATTTTCTGGTAATAACATCTATGGAAACCATTAGCAAAGATTGAAACTTGCTCATTGAAACACTTCTCCCAGTTCCTAGTTCAGAACAGCAACATATTGTATTGAACAATTATATTTCTTGAATTTGGAACCATTTAAGAAACCACAACATTCACATCAGAATTCTCACAACAAGGTCTTGTAGGCAGAGGAACGTTTTACACTTACAGCTGGGTTGATACCTACTTTTATCAGCAATACTATTGCTCTGAAGAGAAAAGGATTAATGATGTTAGTATGACACATTTTCACAGGACTGTAGCTGTATCACTACTTTTACCAGTATAATTATATCAGTTGTAGTGTGTACACAATATTATTATTTACAAAACAGGTTCACAAATGACATTTGTTAAATCAAGGAGTTCAGGAAAAGTAATAGATGCTCTGAATACTGAATATTTAAACAATCTGAAAAGCCAGATTTACTCTGAATAACCAAATGGCTTTTGCAAGTCACAGTGCTCTCACAGACTTCATGCAAAGAGATTTAATTAATTTTAATAATTAAATATAACTTTTTTTTATATAGAAGTAGTATTTGGTAGTATTAATCCTGTGAATATATTATTTTCCAACATAACACTTCTGCAGCATTCATTGAATGTATATTTCTGAGTTCATGCAAGAAAATACATACACAAAGGAGTTTTGCACTTTTCATGATCCAAAATTAATATTAAATGCAATGTGTTTGATTCCCAGGCTTCCATGAGCAAGAGACTTTAAATATTTCCTCTCCTGAAACTATCATGATCTGTGGGATTGGCTGACAAAGTAAATTTTAACTGATGGAAATACTTCTTTAGTAACGATTCATAATCACTATATTCTTCCTTCCAGATTTGTATTGAAGGTATCTAGACAGGCCACCAGGGATAAATTCAAAGAAATGGAAACAGTACAATTCATAGTGTGCTCTGTGGGAGCAAAATCCCAATTCTGACCTCCTAAGACAATAAAAACACAAACTAGCTGATCCGATTGACAATGGGCTCACCACAAACATATCCCAAAGGGGCAAATTAGACTCCTAACATTTAGCTAAAATAGATGCAGAAATTCAATTAAAAATAGAAACCTTCAGTGAATTGCCAGCTCATTCATAATCTTCAAAATGGAGGTGTGTTTTTGGGAAAGGTATCAGTGGAATTTCACTGCATGACACAGGAATTAGGCACTGGAAAGTCAGACTGGTGTTACAAGCTTCCTTGGAGAGGAGAGGAAGAGGAGAGAGAGAGGAGACAAAATATGGGTGATTAATTCCAGGTACAAAATCCAGCTAGCAGGCTTATTTTCTTATATGGCTTGCGTAGGCCTGTATAGATAATTCAGATATCATAATGCCAAGTCACATAATAAATAAAACCTCAGTTAAACTCATCACTTCATATTTTGGCCGATCCAACATTTGGCCTCATTCCATCCTATGGGATCATTTTCATGTAAAACAAGCCAGAAAATTCAGCGAAACTTAAGGAGAAATTGTTCCTAGGATAAG
The DNA here is from genome assembly GCF_004027225.2 of Strigops habroptila. Classification (NCBI taxonomy): domain Eukaryota; kingdom Metazoa; phylum Chordata; class Aves; order Psittaciformes; family Psittacidae; genus Strigops; species Strigops habroptila. The sequence goes on from NC_044278.2 coordinate 1,320,822, forward strand.
AGCTATGCAGAGCCCAAGGTATGTTCCTAGCCCAGAGTTCCTTTAAAGACATAACAATATGAGGAGTTACTCTTAATGTAATTTGGGGATAAATCATATTTGTTGCTGCCTGATTTGGAGTGTCAAAAGAAACAAGAGACACAAAGGGATTCTCTCATACACACTTAACAGATCCCAGGATATAATTTTGCTGCATCTCTCCATAGCAAGAAAATAATAGACTATCTAGAAATGGAAAACACAGGAAAATGACCTATGCAATGTACCAAAAAGTACAGGTGCAAACTATTCTGTGTATTTTCTGTACATTGAAAAAAAAAGGACAGAAAAACCTCACAAAACCCTGTTCTTTGCATTAACAAGCTGTTGGTAGCATTAGGCTTGATCCACAGGAACTGCATTGCACTGGACAACTTGTAATCAACCTGCTACCTGATGGAATTCGCAACCACATATATAGCATGAAGGGTCCTTCCCCACCATAGCAAAACTCTCCAAGGACAGAGTGTCCAAGAGTCACCAGGTGCCAAGCCAACCTAATCCAGTCAACTCAAATTGAAGCACCCTTTTGAAGCTGTTGCCCTGTCCTCCAAGTCAGGAAATATTTGGGGGAAGAAGAAACAGACCATGCAAGAGATGACAACTAACATACTGATAACACTGTTGTCAGGGCAGGATTCAAGTCTCTGCTCCATCAACTATTATTAATTCTTTTATAAAAGCACAAATGATTCAGCAAAACAGATCGCAAGAGCCCTGAATCATAATACGCTGCAATATAGTGATCAGCAAACACCATCCAGTGTAGAAAGTGTGCTCAAGTAACTGCGCTATCATTTTACAGATGACTTCTATAATGACTGAACTGAATAATAAGAGACTGGATAAGAAGAAGAGACCACACTCTCCTCAGCTGTGCTTTCTGCAGATTTGGAATTGGCTTGACATTCCTTTCTGGATCAATTCCTCCAGTGACTTACACAAAGACATATCCACATTTCCAACTCTTGAGCTAGAAAAGGATCAATACTGCCCTCTGTTTTCCTTTATATTCTTCCAATGACAAAAGCTGTTTCTAAATCCTTCCTGTTAAGGACATCCGATTTTCATTTTTGATCTTTGCCCATATGAATGAGTTTTCTGAAAACTAATGGAGTGCAAAGGAAGAAGCTGTTCCTTCTCAGAAGCAAATTCTCAAGCCATTTTTAACATGTTGTTATGGCACTCTATATACAAAGTTGTGACAAAACAAATATTTAAAACTATTAAAATTTACTATGTCACTGAATTTCTAAAATGAAATCAATGCATTTGAGGAAGGCTGTAAGGAGGAGAAAACAGCCAGAAGCCTAAAGCTAGAAATCTACTAATTAAGATATGCAATAAACATGTTAATCAAGTAAACTTAGGGAGGATGGGGGATAGTGATTACATAATCCTCTTGGCACTGGTCTCAGTGCTCTCACACAAGAAAATGATGAGTCGGTAAACACATCAGGTTCCTTTGATTGTGGGCCAGCGAAGAAACTGTTCCAAACGGCTTCTCTAACCAACATCAACAGTTCAAGTAGAAAAGATTTAAGGGCTCTCTCTAGTGTGCCAGCCTGAGGACAGCTAACAGAAACTACGAAGCAGCCTGAGAAACTGGAGTATTTAAGATGATTCTTGTTCAGGAGGGTCATAGCAATGTCTTTTGTTATTCTATTTCCTTATAACTCTATTCCACCACTGCAAAAATATAATAAATAAGAAATTTGGTTCTGTGTCCTGTATTACAGGTATTTCACTGCTAACCAACAAGGAGGTACTTCATTCATACCTGCATGAATCCTCAAAGTGAGGGCTTTGGGATTACACTTGTTTGTAGCCTTGTTGCCCGGTAAATAGAGTGTTATTTGTAACAGGCTTTGTGCTAAGCTAGTAACAGAGAACTACTTAACACCTATCAAACTCTGTTTGGACTTCTTTTGGCTAACAGGAGCCATATTTAGACTTGCTTAGCTGTAACAACAATTATTTAATGATCCCCAAAAAGGACTATGATACTAATGTCTGTAATCCTTCTCCCCTGCCCTGAACCAAAGCCTGAATCTTATGACCTTGAAATGCAGTGGAAGGATGACAGTAATACCAAAGAAATATGGAGATACTAGGTTTTTTGTGTATACTAATCTTAACTGTATGTAATTTGAATCATAAGTGTTAATATAATTGTAAGCAGACTAATGGCTATTCTTTGATCAATCTGTTAAGATTTAAATTATAACAATAAAATCTCAGTTTGTATGATATGTACTTATTTTCCCTGTAATGAGATTTTGGGTGTAGCAAATAGGTGGGAATAAATGCAACTTATGCAGCAATCTGGACTCAACAAATTGGCAAGACTTGCAGGATGCACAATATCCCCCCTCAGTGCATTTCTCTGGTGTTTCAAAAAAGTTAGAAGATACATCTCCCCCAAGCTGTTGAGCCGTTTTAGGAGATAATATAAAATCCATACATACAGAGAAAGCATCTTCCCAAATTACCCAAGAATTCCCTGGTCTGGAAGTAGATAGTAAAGAAAACTAAAATTATGAACCACCCCACTTTCATAATACATCTGAAATTGTTATTAAACTATTATTGGCATATGCAGCTCAAATAATGATGCTGGACTGAGGATTGTTTGGAACCATCTGTCTGTCTGTGACAAATTCCTAAACCTGAACCACAGATTGGAATTCATCCTTCTAAGCAGTGTGCAAGGACTTTGGTTTTTTTCCAGGATGGTGAAGCTTTTTATTCAGGCAGATGGCAGGGTTTTTCTGGGCTTTTCCTCTTTTGGAGTTCCTTTTTTAACATGAAAAACCCACCCAAAGCAATGACAGTAATTTTAGGTTTTCAGTACTACTAAGATTTCAAATGCTTACCAAAGCATACATTTCAGAGCACTTATTATTTTTTAATGTAGTTTATATTTTCGTTAGAAAGCAAAACAGTTAATCACAGCAATAGCCCAATTGCTGGCAAAAACCCCTCACTGGCACTAATTTTGACAGACTTGTCTTGTTACATTACTAGCACTGTAACTTTAAATTCCTGTCCTGCTTTTTTATTATTGTTGTATTTATACTGAATTAATTTGTCTGATACAAAGAATATTATGCATTAGGTTTACAAAATACTATTCTGCTTAGGTGTAAGTCACTCTGTAAAGCTCAAACACTGTATTTATTTATTACCTGGCTAAAGGTGCCTGCTGTTTGGGGATTCTGTATGTTGAGTTCAGAAAGATTGCCTTTATGAAAATGTCTTCACATATCTCTCAATTCTACTGCTTACTTTCCAAAACCGTAAGTTTTGCAATGTGCAATTTTGATTGCAATGATAATACTTCTGCAGCTAATAAACATAATTATTAACATGTGGTCTTTTGCCTGGAAAACCTCCAACAGTATTTGCAGTTTTACTTCATACAACAAATTTGTGTGAGACCTAGATTTTTTTTTTAATACGAAAATATTCATTTATATATGAAAATATTCATTTTGGTAAGGTGTGACAGTGCATAATCAGAATAATAAAGAAAGAATTATATGAATTGAACTTGAATTCATCTGTATCACAGAATCACACAGAATTGTTAGGGTTGGAAGGGACCTCTGGAGATCACCTAGTCCAACCCTGCCAAGGCAGGGCTACCTACAGCAGGTCATACAGGAATGCCTCCAGGCAGGTTTGGAGCATCTCTAGAGAGGGAGACTCCAAGACTCCCCTTGGCAGCTTGCGCCAGGGGTCTGCCACCCTCAGTGTGAAGTTCTTCCTTGCGTTGAGGTAAAACTTCTTGTGTTTTAGTTTATGGCCATTGCTCCTAATCCTGTCGCTGGGCACCACTGAACAGAGTCTGGCACCATCCTCCTGGCATCTGCCTTTATATTTATGTGCATTAATATTTATATACACTAATGAGACCTCCTCTCGGTCTTCTCTAGACTAAACAGGCCCAGCTTCCACAGTCTTTCCTCATAAAAGAGATGCTTCAGACCCCTTACCATCTCATATGGAGATCACTTCTCATTTTTTTTGTTAAATAAACACACTTTAAAGAAAAATATTTAGAGGGGGAAAGAAAAAGATAAATTTAGATATTCTATATATTGTAAAAAAGCAAAAAAATTATGACTATTATATTCAAGCCAGTCATATATGTACCTCTTCTACTAACATAGAAAAGATGTGTCATAAAAGCAATGGAAGTAGGGCAACAAAATAAATTATTACAATATTTTGCATTTTTTTCCTTAGATAAAGTCAGTTACAATTACTGCCATTTTACAAAGAAAGCAGCTTAGGAACAGAAGAGTTATCTGAATTATCTGGGTACAGACTGGTCTGGCTATTGACACTCACTCACCTAAATCACCCTCATGCACAAAAGCAGTTGAGAAAGTATATCTGAGCCATTGTACAATCTTAGTTCTTACTTTAGTATCTTGGCTTTGTTTTCAATGGCAATATATAAAGTTTTCTGTATATAGATGGTGTTTTTCATGTAGTCTTCAAGTAGACATGGATTTCAGCATGACACAGGTATTTCCAAAGGTGAAATACAACCCCAATAGCGTGCAGGTTGGGAACAAATCATGTATATCAGGGAGAAGTCTAGAGAATGACACTATAAATACACAGAAACAATGACAAACCTCTAACCCTTAACTGTGTACCACTACAGCCCAATACAATAATTTACTATGTCAATAAAACTGGATGGAACATCAGCAAAAAAAAAAATAAAAAATAAAGGTGTGTAAAAAGGAAAAAAAGCCTCTTTCCAAGAATGTCAGTGAAAACAGAAAGGTTAAAACTGCAATGAACATGCCTTTTTTCCTTTTCAATCTGGAGTTTAAAAAAAAGAAGGAAATTCTTGGTAGTCAGTGATGTATATAATCAAATGGAAAGATTTTGGAGGATGTGATTTTATGGTTACCGTAGCAACTAGTACCTGGAGGGTCCATAGTCCTGTGCTTTTCTACCATGGGAAAAAAAAAAAATGAGAGGAAAAAAAAATCTGTCTATGACCTGCTTGAAAACAAATAAGTTTGTGCTGCTCAAATTCCCATTGTTCTTCTCAGGCATGTATTAGCACTCAGAATCAGGCTGCTGGGATAATCCTACTCTGGAAATATTCCAGTGGTTTTACTAAACAGCAATATACATCCTCTGTGGCTTGACCTACAGCACAGCAGTGGAAATCCTATGAAAAGTCATATATGGCTCTATTTGGCCATGTGTGCCTCTAATTCTATGTATGGGGAATGGAAGGGAAGGTTTTAAATGGCTGTTCCATTTCTTAGTCCAAGCTACTTATATTTAGAAAAACTTTAGATTTTTGTTTACCACAGTCACCCAACTACTCTCATCTCATCCCTTTAAGAACAATAAACTTCTGAAACCTTATTTATAGTGAAGTTGGATGGTTTTCCCCAAGCTCACCTTACTGTTGTCCTAGCGTGAACTGAAGGTGAACTAAAACAGTAGTGCTTACAGCCAGAATTTTCCTATGTTGATGTTGCTAAGAAAAATTTCCTCATCTCTCATGTTTTGCCTGAGAACTGAAGAGAAAGGGACAGCAGAAGTGTGATAAAGGGCACAAAGATTACCTACTGTAAAACCATGCTGTACTTGTGGACCCTACTTAAATTACTTGTTCTGAGTTTAGAAGATCTCTAAGTGTAAACCCTTCACGTATGACTTTTTTTCAAAGAATGCAGTAACATTCAAGCATGAGAACAAAAATTCAGCCCAACAAAGTAAATTACCATTTTATTGAGTTTAACATCTCTTCCTTCAGAGGCCTCACAAGTGTTACCCTTTCATTTTAAATGTAATCCTTGACTCGCAGGAGCTTGCTTCCGCTGTTTGCACATATGAAAGGTGGAAAAACAAAACAAAACAAAGAACATAGAACACCTCTTTACCACATATTGGGTTTAGGTCTTCTAATAATTGACTATACAACATATCCAAATGTAATATATTTATTAACTAAATATTTCTTATTAGAATGACAGATTCCTTTTTTACATTCCTTCAGTCTTTTCCCTATGGGCCTTCCAATCCTTATTTCTAGACACCTTAACTTTAAATCATACTTATTTCCATTCTGTGGTCAGAATATAAACACCCTGTACTGCCAGACAGGCATATAAGAAAGCACTTTTTCCTCCTCAGTCAGTTCATCCTTTTAGAACAGTGGAAAAAGTAATTTTAGAAATTGGACTAGGGAGAGGCTTTACACAGGAGTATTCTGCTAGTTTCTCTATAAGCCTTCCTGTACCTCAAGTCTTCACTGTACCTGCCAATCTATATGCAAGAGACAGATGTTTGTCCTTCCCCTTTGTTAACTATCTTGTCACAATACATCACCATTTATGTATTACTTCATGGAGGTTTGATTTATACACAATTTAGTCTGCCTTTCCACCTGTGCTTGAGTAGGATTGGAAAAGTACCTGCTAAAGCTACTGGATTACCTGATGTTTATATAACTGGTTTCAATGATTACATTTTACATATCAATTGCATATTACATAGTAAATATTTTAAGTCTGTTCTCTGCTCACTGTAGATAACAGGCTTGCAGTTCTAAACCAGAGATCATTTGGCTGCCTGCAGAGGTTAGGCAATGTTTGCACTGTATTTTCAGTTGGGTAGCCAACCTGAGATGGGTTAGCTGCAAGTGTGGCAAGAGAAGCAAACATCTAGCCCAACTATGCAGCTCTTTCACCTCACTCAAGTGCAGCCAGCAAGGACAGACACCCTGCACTGTGTTATAGGCTCCTCCATGATTTTAAATGAAACCACTGAATCATTTCACGTGCATTTGAAAGGAATCATCACATGTGAAAAACTTATGTCATGATCTGTGTGTGGCACTTGATGCAGAGAGCTAGCAGAGACAACAAGACCTGTATAAAGTACATGGAGGCAGAGTGCTGACTCCTAATAACAGCGCTTGGTGACCTCGAGCACGCTGCTGACATCATGGTCAGTGTGATGCATGAGGGCACGACCCATGGGTTGGCATCAGGTATCAATTTACCAGTCTCTGACCAAAAAGTTAATGCTGTTTACATGCTTTGTAGGACTCATAAGGGGAGTTAAAACCTTCAGTCTCACCATAATATATAACACACTTTCCACTGTGCCAAAAAAAAAAAAAAAAGCAAAATGACCCATTCAAAAGGTTAATAAACAAAGGTAGATTTTCCAATACAGTCTAAATTTTCCTTAAATGCCTCATACATCTGACGTACATCCAGCACTACTGAAACATGCTCTGCATCCTGACTTACACTACTATGACCGAAAGTGAAACTGGAATTATGTGAGGGGAGTTGAAGATGCTTCACCTTCAGTAAAATACACCACACCCTTTTTCTTCTCAACACCAAAATACAACTGCAAATATGAGGCTATTCAGCCTATGGAGTCATAAAACAAGTGTAATTACCCCAAGCGTAATTCACAGGCCGATGAAGAAATGCCAGAGTTTCTGAAGCACATCAACACTCCCCAAAACATTTCTACTGTAACCCTGTGCACTGTCAGACTCCAACCAAAAGAAGAAAGGGGAAGTTGGGAGGGTTGATGTTCACACACCATCAGTCCAAAGTTATTCAGCACAATTGTTCCTGTAATTACAGCTCACTGGGAATGTTCAGTGTTCAATGGTCCTCAAAAATCAGACTTCCGATTGGCTGATGATGAGTTTTGTTAAATACACACAAGCTGGGAAATTCAGCAACGCACATCAAGATCAGAGACTTCTCAGCACTGTCACAAGATTTGGGGTAAAGGGGGTCTTAACAGGAGCTAAGGTATTTTTCTTCGTACAAAGATACCTCTCTCTTGCTGAATTAATAACGTATATGTAAAAGTCTAACCTACTGAAACTCAGTTTTAAACTGGGGCTAGTGAAAAATTACAGTGACATTAGGAAATACATTCTCTAAGAAAGGTCTTCAGGAACTTAAAATTAACCATTTGTCTCTGATGAAATAGTGAAGTCTAACTGAGATGTGACAAATGTTACAAAACCAAGGTTACTGAAAAAAAAAACTTTGCAGGGTTTTCTTTTAATTCTTATTAGCAGCATGTTCAAAACATCCCTCAACTCCTGATTAAGTTAAATGAGTTACCTTCAGGCTTCATCAACAAGAATGGGGACACTCTTGCAGCTGGTGTAGCAGAGAACAGTAGGGCATTTTCTCCTACAGGGGGCAGATGGCAAAAATACATTCCTGCTTTGGTAGTGGAGGAGGCAGTGGCTTAGAACTGTAAAGGTGAAGGAGCATATACCCCTGCCCAGCACCACAGATTGGACAGAGCCTTGGATGATATGGTCTAGGGTGAAGCACCCCTGACTATGGCAGAGGGGTTGGAACAAGATGGTCTTAAGCTCCTTTCCAAACCTAACTATTCTATGAGTCTATGATTATCTCCACATCTGATGAATGGATGAGTCTCAGCAGGACTAAAGGAAAAAGCAGTAACGAGTCCAAAGCTCTCCCAGGTATCAAAGCTCTTCTTTATCCTGAACCCCCTTCTAAATGCACACACAAAGATACAATAACGACAAAACAAGGTGACAATTAAAAGCTATTTTACAGAGGCTTCCATTCTGCAGCAGCATAAAGTGTATATGCAGTCAATAACTTTGCTGCCTCAAGAAATATTGTGCTGGGTAAAATCATATCCCTTGAGGGAACAGAACTGTGTCCAAACACATGATCTTGCTTTATAGATGAGATTGTTCTCTGGTGGTAAAGAAAATTACAGTCCATGAGTAGGAGCTGTATGAAAGAGCACTCTATGAATCCCAGGCTGGGCCTGAGGAGCTCTCCTGTTCCTTAATAAGCTGCTTGTTAAAAGTAGCCCAGACCTCTGTGGGTTCACAGCCCAGTCTACAGCTTCTGCCTGTTTGACTTTGTGATAATACTCTAGACTATAAGCTCTTCAGGGTGAGGATGCTGATTCAGCTTCCTCACATAGAGCAGTGGCAAGCCAAAGAGGACTAAGCCTCCGGGCTGGGAATGATAGACCCAGTGGTGCCAGAGCTGCAATCTGGGGGCACACTCAGGGTGAGAGGCAACCCCAACGCATGCACATGTAGAAAGGCATAGAAACCTATGACAAATGGGTACAAAAAACCTCTTTAACAAAAGAATTGCAACTAGGCCACTATATACACTCTGTGTGGATAGTGCTACGATAGCCATTATTTTTCTGAAAATACATTACATCTATGTTTTACAAAGATGTGCCAGAGGAATAGACTGCCAAAAGTGGCCAGGCTCATAGGCACTCTGTAAAGAACCTCTCCTGTTGCCACCACAGGGAAACTAGCTACTGTAGCACATGCTCACACCAGCCAGGGTGATTTTCTTACCCCATCAGTTAAATTCTTAACAGTAGTACAGAGCCATAGTAGAGAGACTAGCAAATTAAATCTGTTACTGACTGGTATGTGAAGTCTAACCAAGACAACTTTGCAAAGAAATAAACCATGCAACCAAAGCGGTATCTTTCACCATCTCCTGCATGCTGCCTAGGTAATCTGCATATTTAAACAAAGCTTCCTAATATTCATGCCTGAAAGTGCATACCAGGGGAAACTGAAGCCAGATGGTTAGATGTCAAAGTGACTAAAAAATTGCTTTTAAAAAGGTAGGCTTCCAGTAATTAATAGTCCAGATCTTCAGATAATGTAAATCACTGAAGTGAATTTCACAGTTCTGATTTACTCTGCCACATAATCTTCTTGTGTGTGTCCAATCCTTATTCTTAAACACATTTAGCACAGATTGCTTGGATAACTCATTTTCAAGGTGGGGAGGGAGGAAGCAAACATCCGTTTGCTGAATGCCTTTAAGGATAGATATGACATATTTTAGAGCACTCTAAACCATAACTATGTGCTAATTAAAACTTCATACTTTTAAATAATAAGGCAGGAAAGAGACACAACTCCAGCTGGAATAAGCATCCCACTACAGCATACAGAAAAGGCAGTTTCCAAAGGCATAAATGACAGTGAGGCACCTCCCATTGTGAACTGGTGATGACAGGTCAGGTCAGACAGTTCTGCACTCTCTCAGTATCCTAATGGAAAGAGGTCAAAAAGCTTCTGAAGACAAAATGACTGTCACTATTCTTTGTCGATCAAAAAAGATTTTTCTGTTTAAGTTTCAGCTTAATTTGTACCTCTCATAGAGTGGTTAAAAGATATTATACCTCTTCCCACCTGATGGACTCTTGTGTTACACCATGCATGGCAGTAATGAAGACAGATTAATGCTATTTATTTGCTGACACTGACAAGAGTAGGCTGTCTTTGTTTCTGTATTTTAAAGTCTTGCGTTTCAGCCTCAAACAACCCCAAGACAATGCACTTTAATAATTAAGTAAAAAAACCTGAACAGCAAAACCTATCATTAATAGACTGAATGAAGGCAACAAAAGGCAACAAACTGTACTCAGTGCTGACCATCCAGCTTCAGCTCCTGTGGTAGGGAACAATAGAAAATGACGGGTGTTTTTAGGGATCCCTGTTCATCAAGCACTATAGGTAAAGCCTTTATAACTTATGTGCAGCCTGAGACTTTGTCTGCCAGTGGTATAACTCTTACTGAAACAAGCAGGCAAAACATCTCCTAATGAAAATAGTTATACTTCTAAGTACAGTTTTAATTACAATGACAAAGACCACTGATTTTCACACATGGAAATCAATTTACTCAGATGCTTGTACTTACAAGACCCAGACTGTAAGTATGAAATTCTTGGCTTACTTCTAAGTTCTTGAGCTGGCTTCTTTCATCTGCTTTATTTTTCTTTTATTAAAAAATTAATTAAAGAAAGCTATCAAGCTCATCTTTCTGACTGAAGTCAGCCTTCTTTGCTTGGGTAAGTACAAGCAGTACTTACAGCTGCAAGCAGTGTGAAGTCTATTTTAAAAATGCTTTTTATTTTAAAGGGTCACTGCCAAGGTGATTAGCACAACATCCAAATGAGCTTTTAACCTGCCTTCCTCACTCTGGTGCTGATTTAACTAGTAAAACCCTGCCAGCAACAGCCTTCAAAACCATACCACAACAAAAGGCTTCTTGGAAGTCCAATGAGATTATGTCTGCTGTGGCACTCCTGTCAGCTGTCATTGTCACTTCCTAGGAGAAGTTAATCAGATTTGTTCATCCTGAACTCTGCTTTAGCTGGCCTGGACCTGCCTAAGGCTGTACCTGTCAGGTGTTCCTCATCGGGGTCCCACTCACCTCTGCAGCCAGGCTTGGCTCCTTCCCAAACAGGGGTTTCAGATAAGCTCCCCATCCTGCTTGGCGTTTCATCCACCTCCTCCTCTGCTATCCACCAGCCTCTCTGCCACTTGTCCTTCTCTTTCCTCATCTAGCACAAACTTAGCAGTAATGGATGTTCTGCTTTTGTCTTTCCTCTGTGTGACAGGGTGGGTATGTGCATCCTCCCTAATTTCAGCGGCTTCATGATTACCCGTCGCCACTGGCCAATATGGGGCTGTGGAGACCATGCAGCTTGGGGGAGAGGGGGAAAGACTTTGCCCATGGGCCCCTCCCACATTAAGCAGTAAAATTTTCCTTTTATTTCAAATGTTTATTCACCATTAACTTCATTTTCCTTTTACTCAGATCAAGTGTGTTTATTACGCAGAGACCTAGTAGCGACGTTTTTAATTTAGGTTGTCTAATAATTTCCTTTATAGCTTTCAGTTTTCAGTATAGCTTATAACCCTAGGAACGTTAATCATTCTGGGCTAAATTTGCATGCTTTGTTTCTGCCTAAAGTGGAATTGAATGTGGGATCTTCAGCTACCCTGCTTCTGCTTCCTGTTTTTCTTCGTCCAACTATTCTCTTGCTTTAATAAAGTACAATAGGCTGGGAGCCAGATGATCATAAATTGCCTTTCATCATCATTTCTACCACATAATGTTAATAATTCTGTGCAATTGTATCTCTAATCAAGCGAGGTGTTATGCATCTTTTGCAGAGAAAGCAGAAGACTATCAGGCCATCAGCTTAATCAGTGAAGAAATGGAGGTTTTCAAATACTGTGCAAGGTCACCAGTGCAAACTTGGATTCAAACATCATGAAAGAAATGTGATGTTGTCCACCACACACAATGCTTCTAGACTGCTTGCTTTTGCAAAAATATTAAACAGAAGAAGCCAAGACGTGAAAAGAACTTCTGTAGTCATCAGATTTTTATACTCTGATTGTAGAGGATGTCATGCATACCATATAACACATCAGGGACACTCTGAGTTGAGCTACTAGGCATTGCCAGCACTCATGATAGCTGGCTGGAAGCCTAAATACAAGCTTGCCAGATCAGCATGGGGAGTCAGACACCATTTCTAAAGGTTGAAATAAAAAGTTATTGTTTAAAAACAAAAAAACCAAAACAACAACAACAAACACCACCACCGCCAAAAAACACCAAAAAAAAAAAACACAACCCCTTATGTGAGTTTCCACTCCATGGGACTTCTCAGTAGTAAATGCTGAGCTGGAATCTTAGTATTCTTGCTCTTTTCCCTTCCTGTCCCTCTTTGTCTACCTTGCCTTCCTTCACAAGGTTAAAATTACGAGCAAAATGAAAATTTAGGATTTCAGATAATTTATTACTCTTTTTTCTTCTGCACCATTCTCCCTTTGGGAGGAAGGCTGTCCTCAAAAGCTCTCTAGAATGTGTAAGATTAGCTGCAGTCTGGGGCAGACACAAGCAGACACAACCCCCAGGGCTGCTCAGCACCAGTAATTCGGATGTGAGCTCTGGTGAGAACTGTTCAGTTCTCGGGACTTCAGGCAGCAGGGCTGCTGTCTTTTCTTCTATTTTATTACTACTGTCTTCAACAAATTGGCAGGAAGACTTTCTAGCCTATACTCTTCCAGCACCCACCAGTTCAAAACCTCTATCTTGCATCTTTTCTCCTTCACAGTTAGGCTGTTCCGAGGTCTAAAATGGCACAAGGTGTTCAACAGACATTGAGCATTTCTTCTCTCCTCTTTGGTAAAGAAGAAGAGTATGCAGCTATGGCCCAACCCTGTTTTCCTCAGCTGTGAGAGCAGTTTCATTGAAGTTCCTCTTGAAGCATGCTGCCTCTACCCCTTGTGAAGAAGGCTGCCTTCACCTTTGACACTGAATGCGGCATCACTCACTCTTCTGCTTCTACTACAATACTTAGGTCCAATGGATAAGGAAGACAACCCAACTCTAAAGTTCTCCTATTCTGTGAGGTTAACCTTCACTTTAATCCTTATACTTTTCATTCATTTTTATGACTGCGATTTCCTGAATCACAGGTCACAAGCTTCAGTAGCAGAAAGAGAAGGGGCAAAAACCATTGTTAGACAAGAATGCTAATTCTGAGAGCGAGCGTTGAAAGCTTGAGTCAGCCAGTGCTGCATTGTGAGAGTTCAGCAATGCTTCATTCATTTGTGTGACAAGCCTCATTATGAGGAAGCTTTTTAAAAGCGATTCATTCTAAGAAAGCTTTGGATACAGTTCCAAAAGCAGAAAATAAAACCTAGGAGAACTGGGGAAAGCAAAATGAGCAGGCAGTAGAATCAAGCAGGAAAGCACACAGAAATCAGCTCTTTTGCAAGTTCATTTTTTCATTATGTTTGACATTCTTTGGGAGACAGAACTGTGCTGCACACTTGTAGCCTCAGGCAGTGAAGCTGGAAGAAGATATTTTAAGAACTGCAGAACACACACATAGCTGTATAACACAGAAAAGATACAAAAACTGAACTGACAAGATCGTGATGTTAACTTGCTCCATCAGCCAAGGTAGTCTATTTTGAAAATTTTATGTGTTGTTAACTATCTCACCACTTATTTGGACCTTTAGGTGCTGATCAAAAGATGCAGTATCTACAGTTCAGCTGAAAAATTAAAGTCAAACCCATCACAAACAGATGAGACAGATTTTCTGAAGAAAGAATAAATACCTGGAAGTTGTGTGTGATTTTTGGAGAGGTGAGAGACACCGTCGGTAATAGTTCTAAGCAAACAGGTAGAAAAATATAGAACTTGATGATGGCCTATGGGTTCTAAACAATCTCTGGGATATGTGATTGTCATTAGGTCAACCACACCATCACCAAGAAATTAAAAGAAAACAAACAGATCGTGTTTTGTGCTCCCTCTGCCGGTTCTGGAGCAGCAGATCGCTGGCAAATGCTAGACCCAGAGCTCTGCTCTTTGGCATTATTTAGTGATGGTGAAGCAGAAACAAAAAGCTTTGATTTTCAGAGTGGTTTTGTATGTAACTGGTTTTGTTGTTAGTAAACAAGTGAACAAAGAAGGAAAAATGTATTTTAGCTTCTTTTAGAAGAAAAGTACATTATTCTTTTTGAGAATGGTAGAAAAATAGTTTCTTATGTTTGCTAACCTTCAAGGCACCTTGCAACAATCTCTTGCACCTCCTGGCCAATGTTTGGGCTAAGGCTGTGAGACCAAGTGGCTTGCAACAGCGCAGATATTGACAAACTCTCTCCAAACACTTGTTGCTATTATCAGTCTAAGCTAATAGTTGATCAAGCCTCAGCTATGCTTGTTAGCAAAGTAGAATTGAGGAATTAACTCATACACTCGGAGAATGTAAATACAAAAGACTTCCTATTAAAACATGAGGAAAAGGAAGGTGGAAAGAGTGATGCCAGAGTACAGGGTAACCTCATTATTCCTGAAAAAGTATCACATTTCATTTTTACTAAAAAAAAGTGAAGCAGAGAGCAGAAGTCCAATGGGACTTTCGGAATGACTTAGATTTGACTTAGACTGAATGAATGAAGAACTTCACCTTCAGAAGAGCAGAAGATGACCTTCTGCACATACAAATATATTGGTAGATATCTGATTAAAGCTGTGAGTTAATGCTGGAATGAGGAGAAACATGCATTGTAAATAGGGAGTGGAATAAGCAAAGTACATGCACAAACATCTGAGACACATATAACCCCAACTTTCTCATTGGGAACTTGCGATGTTCTAAATCATCAACATAGCATGCATGCTAGTGTTTGAATATATTGCTATGGTGCTAGAGCTATAAAATAATATTCCTCTATCAACGAATAATTTTACTAATTCTCTGTCCTTTTTTCTACCACATTACTAATTCTGCTCTGGAACTGCATACATACAATTGCTTCTTCATGGGCCACAGTTGCAGAGATCAGTTGGGGAGTTCTCATTTGGTGGCATAACTGAAAATCAGTCTAGTCCCAAGGCAGGTACAAGTTCCCCAGTGACAACAGAATTGCACTAGCAGAGCACCTATGTAAAAAACTGGACGACTAGGCTACCTTCTTGCTGTATCCCACACTTTCAACCCCAGCACGCTCATCATTTTTATAGAATTGCTCTTAAAAGCAGTTTCAGAGGGATATAAAATGCCTTCCTTCAAGCAAAGAAACTTGTGTAAGGCACACATGAAAAAGATATGAGAAAATTTCACTGGCCATTTGATTAAGGAACAGAACTTGCTAGCATAATGAAACATGACGCATCATCAGGAGGCTGCATTTATCTGAAGAATTGTCAAACAACACAGTTTTATGAAGCACCAATACTGTGCATTATGGAAAGAGAAAAAGATTTAAATTTTATTTCAACTTCAGCTACCAGCCCACCACCCACAGGGTAGAAATGCTTCCATATGCAAGACTGTATAGTTTAGAAAGTCACATAAATTATAATGGCATGAATAACAGTAAAAGCATCAAAACTAGTCTTTTCTTTGTTGGAAATGGTAGGTAAATTCCATTCATTCTATGTATTTTTTTTTTTCTTTAAGGAT
Organism: Strigops habroptila; assembly: GCF_004027225.2. Lineage (NCBI taxonomy): Eukaryota > Metazoa > Chordata > Aves > Psittaciformes > Psittacidae > Strigops > Strigops habroptila. The sequence goes on from NC_044278.2 coordinate 1,336,707, forward strand.
ATCCTAAGAAAAATAAATTCTTGATCTAAAATAAAATGGACAAGGAATAACATAAAAATTGAGCTACATAAACTATTCAATTCAATTTCATAAGAGAAAGATAGACTCAAGGAACATTTTCCTTGTTATTCACCGAAAACTGTATTTTTTAATGGAATCTATATGCTTAAATTTACCTGATAGTTCAGAGTGATAACACATCTGTGTACTAATTCCCTCATTGAAAATTATAACATCTATGAATTATGCTTATAACATCCCAAAACTGGAGAGAGAGATCAGATCTGGCAGTGTCAAGGGTCTAATTTCAGAATGCACCCAGCTGCCTGATAATTTACACCAGAGATGCTACTATGCTTTCTCATGAACTGCAGTTTATTATTGGTAATACATTACAGAAAAAAAAAACCCTTCCTCATTTCTGCAATGTCTTTTGTATGACTAGAGCCAGTAGAAAGGAGTCTCAGCTTCTGGAGGAACAGCTTTAATTCCCAGAACAAGATTCAGACCCATGGTGGAAGTTGCTTTTCAGGGTCTGGGCAGGTTGCAGATCTGCTCTTCCCAAGAGACTGTACGTGACAGCAGCTATAACCTTCTGATCACCTTTGGGCCATCCTCCCTTTCCTTCAGTTGCATTTTCAGTCTGGTTTGAAACCCTCCTCCTGACTTCTGCTTCCTTCTATGCAATGTCATATGTAAAAATGACCTAATTCCACACTTGGTTTAATTTCTAGTCCCTTTTAACTTACCAAACACCCTTATTTCTGCTGAAAATGTCCTTCGGTGTCTTGAAGACACTATATTTTGCCTTAACATCACTGCTAAACAATGTAATGAGAAAAGTCTCTATCAAACAGGCAACTGAGCTAATATTTCATTCTTAGCACTGTCACAATATTCATCAGGGCTATGTAAGGATTGGGAATTAATTATTCCAGAGAGGTATCTTTCCTTAAATTTTCAAGTGTCCTCATCAAGATTTGAATAAAATATTCTCAGATCATTGCCTAAATTTCATCTTCTTAGAAATAAAAATTACTCAACCAGAATAATAATAAGCAAAATTAAAATGAAAAAAAAAAAAACCCCAACAACCCAAACACAACTGTATATCAAGCTGGCATTAAGACTCATTTCCAACTGAAATCATCAGACCAATTTCCTTCCTTTTGTACCTAATTTACAGTAAGTAGGAAGAAAATGTAAACACTGCCCTGAAATACTGCAGAAGAATTATGAAGCTAGTGATACCCAATCACTGTGCCCAGTTATTTTCTACGTACTAATTCCTGCACAACACGGTCTGCTCAAGAGGTGCGAAAGATCAACAGCTGTAAAAACAGAGCAATAGCTGCTCTGAAGTTTCACACCTGCATGCAGAGACTCCTTCATCAACTCCATGAACTTTGTCCTTCAACTATATTGCAAAGGGGTTTTTTAAGTGTCATGCTGCTGTTTCCTTAGTAAACAATGAGTGTAATTAAAGCTATTACATATCCTCCAGGCAAAAGGATACCAGTATTAAGTTGGAAAAAAAACAGCTTAGGATTTAACTAGCTAGGTTTGTGATTCTTCTATTGTAGATGACAAAGTGTTACCAAATGTAAAAGCAGTAGTAATTTTTTGTTATTGCACAGAAAACAACTGCAATACTTAGCTGTAAGTGCAGTTTGTAATGAAATATTAGTAATAAACAGCCTTCTGACAAGAAGTTTACTTTGGTACAGGATAAGTTGCACTGGATTGCACTGCATTTAGTAAACAGAGCTACCTATAGATGGGGAAATAACTGTAACTGGAGAAAAACAGGGGGGTTAGCAGAATTGCTTTGAAACTGTGAATTTAAACCCAGAAGCTGGTGATGTAATAATCACTTGCTGTTCTCAAAGACAACTGAAGAATTAGCAGAGAGGTAGAGTAGAACAAAAGAGGTGCAATTCATCGTTCTTTGACCATTTTTTCTTTTTTAGTAGAAAAATGGTGCTAAGATGACTGGAAGAATTTCACTTGTTCTTTTTCAAACCCATCAACTATGTAAATGATACAGACCATACTGATAAATACTTAAAATAGAATGGAATAAACTCAAAAAATAGAAATCCACAGCAACAGCTGTCTAAAACAGAGTATCTCCATCTTTCATTTAGAAACCCCCAGTAGGTTGAGCAAGTTATTCCATGCTGCAGAAATGCCTTTGGGATGTGCTCCTCCTGGCATCCTTGTACCACCTGCGTTAGAAATACTGTACCATGGGCCTTAGCATTTGCACAGACTTCTGTGAAAGGAAAATGACAGCTTCATTCTGATGTCTCAGTTTTGTAGTTGGAACAGACTTACATGCATAAGCAGTGACTAGGATTATGGAGGCAAGATGCACACATGCAGAGAGGGCTCTGTGACGCTTATTTCAGTGAGGCTGGAATATGCCTCTCGACTTTTCTATCCAAGGAAAGGGATTATATAGTGAATGAAGAGGAGATTTCATGCATGTGAAATAAGAGTTATTCTATACTAGCTGGTAAATGGAGCCCAGGAGCATGACCCCTTCAACTTCAGCCTTAAGTCTTTAAAAGTTTCTTATAAGAAACATTTTTTTGCACAATATATTCAGTTATTGATATGTCTTCCTTTTGAAAATATTTCTCATGCCATGGCTGAAATGATTTATACAATGTTAGACTGTATGTTCTCCCCCTGCTGTTGTTATATATGATATTTTTACATCTCAGAGGAAGTGGTCTGAAAAAAGGTTTATGTAGAGTGGTTAGGCTGGGGAATGACTAGAGATAAGGTACCTGGAGAATAAAACTAACTGCACCCTACAGGTTATAGAATAACACCTGTAAAACAATAAACATTGAAAGTTGGAGAGGCCAACATAACTGAAACTGGAGCTTAACACTGTAAGTAGAAAAAACATGGACAATAATCTTATGAGGTAACTATACTAAACTGTTATGCTGAATACGTTTGTTGGAACCAGGTGACTGGTGAAGCAAATAGCTTTCCATTTTAGTTTCTAGGTTATCTTTGAACATGCTTGATGAAAACACACTCATTTAACACAGAATATCTTATAATGAAGGCCACCAAAACTGATACATACCAATGTTTTACTGAAATGGGACTAATTCTTTCACACAGGACATATTTTAACAGTAAAATTTGGTCTGCTTACTCTTTGACACATCTGCACTAGATCTTATTTAGGACAGCTACTGGTGCACACCCCATGCTGCTAAGTGCTGAAGCCAATTGGATTTCTGTCAATAAAAAAAAGTTGCTTTCTTCTCAGAGCCATAGGCAGCAACAACTAACAGTTGAAGAATCAGTATTTTAACTGAATCAGTATTTTAACTGAATCAGTATTTCAGAATCCTAAGATGTACTTTGCGTACTCCTGCTGGGATACAAAGTTCTATATGCAGGGATGCAAGGGGCAATCCTGTGAAAAACTGATGTTTGACAAGTATAGAATCATAGACTGTTTAGGTTGGAAAAGACCCTTAAGATCATTGAGTCCAACTGCTTAGCACTGCCAAGTCCGCCACTACTATGCCCGTAAGTGCCACATCAAATAAAATAAGCAAATAAAAAGAGTCAATAACAAAAATGAGGCCTCTGAATACCTCTGAGACATTCAAAAAACCACAGATTAATTCCCCCCGGGGAAAGATAAGCTGCCATGCTAAAAGATGGCTTCTAAGCTTGATACTTTATTGCAGAGAGAGCAGGGAAGCACATCCATCCCTGTAACTAGTTATTTAATTTTTATGTTTTCTTGCTGTTCATCACAATACATTTACAGCAAGTCTTTTAGAGTACATTCACTCTGAAAAATTAAGCCCTGCTACTGCATTTCAATCTCCAGCATTTATTTTGTTGCCAGATGTTGGGAGGACACAGGAAATAAACACTTGAAAGTAGACAGAAACTGTGTGTGCCTGACTTGCTTTACAGCTCTTAAGATTTTCTTTTTGCACATACCATAAACCTGTAAATCCCATATTCCAAGATTCCCAGAAATAATTTCCAAGTACCTGAGTGTTTTTCTAAATTTCTGGTTACTTCTATGCAGCTGGCATAGGTTTAGGGCATTTAAGAAACGGAACAGTTTTAAACAACATAATTTTAAAGACAAATTACCTTTCTGAAACTCCAAAGAAGTAATCTCACTCAAACATGGGAGGATCGACTGTTCTCTCATCCCTAGACACAACTTCCATTAAAGCAGATCGAGGAGGGAATAGGCTTTCTAGTATTTAGATTTTTAAAACTATCTCAAATCAGAGCAGTGAAGAATATTGAGGCCATTTTAATGGACAAGCCATTAAAAAGGAGAGAAAAGCACATATATTTTATTGAGCTGAAACAATGATGTATTACACATAGATTGCTACACTAGCACAACTCCATTTTACTGACTTTGGTATATTACCCCTTGCCTGACAACACCAAGGCAAACAACAAAAAAAAAAACCAAAACAAAACAGAAGAGCAGCAGTGGATCTCATAGCAGCATCTCTCTAGTTAACTAGAAAAATCAAGGCAAGCAGTAAGAGGAGTAAAGCTGTCATGAACAACACCCATTCTCCTTGTAGATAACCTTCAACTAAAGCTCACTAACCTGTTTCTACGTCAGAATCTATAACAACATTTTTACTTTTGCCAATTTTCATTTCAGTGATACAGTCAACACAAGCATTGAGCTAAGACAGAAATTCTTCTTCCATCATGGAAGGCACAGATGTTACTCCGTATTTCTGTATGCTACAGCTTCACAATCAGCTCTGTATAGAAATAATTGGAACAGGTGGGGGCTTCAACAACATATGACCAGCAATTTGTATCACAGCATCTCAAAATGAAATACTGACTAAATTTAGAAAACATTCAGTGGAAAATGAGATAATATCACCTTCTGCTCATCTCTCTTTTTAATGTCCTCCTGCAACAACTGGCAGTGTATACACATACATAACATTTATATCCTATATACCCTATATAATCTCTCTCCGCTATTTCTTTTAAGAGGTGAACAAAGACCATTCAGAACTCTAAGCCAGACAGTTATTCTCAGCACCCTGGAGCAACTGCCCTCACTATGCTCCGTTTGTTTTGGAGCAGAGCCAGATAAAACACTCAAAGCTTAAGTTCTTTTTTTTTTTTCCAAATACTTCAAAATTTTTTTGCACTGTCAGAAAGGAAAAGACACATTGGGTAGTGTCCTGATACTATAGGTTCATTGTTCACAGAGGGATTGGAAAGTGTCTGGGAATAAATCAAAATAAAGGTATTTTACCAAGTCACATAAAGCTAAACATTTTTGTTACAGCTTGATACTTGACATATAGAGAATTTATTTTCTATGATATCAGTGTTCAAACTCTTTTATCCCTTCATTCTGTTACTATGTTTGAGAAGGAGTAACAAAGCCCAGTGTGTTCTAACTTTCGACCAGCTTCCTTTATGTTTAAGGTATTTCATGCCATAGAGTTTTGGGTCTGAATATAGCATGCAGAAGAAAAATTATATCCCTTCCTACTGATACTTATGTCCTCTGGCTCAGCCAATTGAAGTATAAACCTCTGTGATGTATGCTCTTGACTTCTTAACCAAACTAGCAGTAGTTTGGTACAGGCTCCAAAGGAGGCAAAGACCTGAGCTGTAACCAAGCCAAGAACTTCTCTAGTTCCAATCTGTTCTTTGAAAACCCACAATGGACCAGAGTAACAGTGGGCATTGATGCATGTGAGCTCGGAACACTGATCATGCGATTAACACATGAATAGTGAGTGGCTTCTCCAAGACTCATTTATCAAGGAACAAAGAAAGTTGCGGGTACAAGGAGTCTCATGCATACCTTTTCTATTGCATGTAATTTGACTACAAGCCAACTTTTCTGCACACAACCATTGAGCTAATCTAATCTTGTAACTCTGTGAGCTCAATAAAGTTATTTTGGTAAAACTCTAACCAAGGATATTAAAATATGAGCAACTGTACAGTTTAGTATGATTAACTGGTTCAATCAGTCCTATTAGCATATCAGACAATATTCCATACTTCATCAACTCCTGTTACTTCTGCACTGTTGATAAGCATTATTTTTTAAATTGTACCATTGAAGAAAAGAATTTGCTAACATGAACAAATTTGTTAAGTACCACAGATATTTTCCTCAGCTTTGTATTACATGCACTGTGTTCAACAGAAGCCATTTGCTTTTAAGGTCTGTAGTCCCATTTTCTGACTTGAGTTCTCTATCAATTTCTTTCTTTGTTGCAATATGATCCCTCCTGGTAAAGAGGACTTCAGCCGTGTTTTAAAGAGAGTGCAATGCTAGTTGCCTTCGTAAGTAGAAATACTTCAATTATTCTTTGAAACTTTTTCACTTCTGCAATATGCAGGACTTTCATTTACCGGACCATCTCCCTGTGAAAACATATTGTTTGGCAACCTTGAACACTTTTCTTCTGTTTATGTGAAATATATAGCTATTTCACCAATGTTTTTTAACCCAGACTCTACCTTCTTTACCATCATTCTTTGGTTCACAAGCTTAGAAAAAAAAGCTCTTCAGATCTATCTCCCTGCTGTCATATTTTCCTTTAGATATATTCTGAAGAAAGCTTCTTTCTCTGAATTGAAAAATGTCATAGCATGCTTTGTACTGTCTAATTTTTCATCTTATTAATACCAATAGTATAATGTATTTGAACACCGCAATATTTTCATAAGATTCATTGGGGGTCTATCTTTTTCAAGCACTACTCTAATGTTCAGATAATGAAGCGTGGGGTCTGAAATAGATAGCCTGCTGACCACCTGAACCCAGAAAGATTAAAATATATGATTCAAAGCTGTTTGAGGGATACACTTTCTGGAAGAAAGATTCCTGTAGTGCTCTATCATTAACATCTAGACACTTCATACTGGAAAACTCTGAGGAAAGCAGAAATTCAATTGCTTCACATAGCCAAAAATACATGTATAGACAAAATACTAGGGAGAGGAATAAGGGTCATTGAGTTGAATTTATACTATCAATTAAGCTATACAGAAGAAAAAGAAATTTTGTCAAAAAGACTAAACATTTAGGTGACTCAAAAATGAACAAATAACAAGCAAAATACCTCCTCTGGTATTTCTTGTAAAGGAGGTGGAAAATGACACCAATAAATATCAAACCAAGAACAAAAGCAACATACTAATATATTTTAGCCTCCAGAAATTAAATGTCAATAAAAAGGTATAAATAATGAATTGAAATACATATAGTAGTAAGATCAACTGTAAAGTATACACATTATTGTATATTGATTTTTTAATAAACATACCAGCAATGGACAGGGAACTGTAGGGGATTTTCAAGATTTCAAAATGCAGGTTTATATGAAAGCTATTAGGTAAGTAGAAAGCTCAAAATATTCAACAACACTTGTTTTCATCAAAAATGTCTTTAATAATGAATGGTGTCAAAAACCTTAAATTCAGAAAAGTTTTTGCACATATAGTTACATTGAGATAGCAGTGGTCAATGAATATGCCTTTGACTTCTTCTAGGCTTCTAGAAGTTAAAGACTCTGTCTTGCACCATAGCCTAGGTACATTCTACAGACTGTCAGAAGAGATCCCCAGTTTGATTTGGTGAAAACTCTTGCCTTAGTCAAGTGGCTTATTGACTTCATTGAGTCAGAGGGTTCACGGGCTTTTTAAAATAAAATTTACAGACAACTGAACAAGAGCTTGAATTTTACTGCCTTAAATATATATTTAATTATCAAAACTCTATAACATTCATTAATGTTATTCTATTCCAAATATAGCTGTTCTTTATTATACAAAATAAGTTTCATATCTCCTTGCCTTCTCAAATAAAACATACATTGTGATTGCAAAGTGTATTTTTTCTGGCCTACTTCATTATTGTTATGTTCAGCTGTAGTGCACAAACCCTCTGTTGAGGATCCTTTATTGTACCCGAAAATCCCGAGACTTTGCTTCTGTATGGAATACCGCTGCCAAGTCAGAGTCATCTGCACTTCAGAGGAATGTGAAGAGGTAAAAATCAAATTCTGTTTGACACCTTGATCGTGCCTGGAGGCTACAAGTCTGATGGTTTTTGATTAGTGAAAAAGCATTGTGGTTGTGAGAACAGGTGGAATACGACAATTCAAGATGTTCATAAAGCGTAGTAAGGGATAAAGAGACTTCAATGTCTTTGACAGGTACTTCTAAGAGATAACTATAACCACTTCAGTCTCTAAGGCTTTTTGGACAGGAATGAAACTTTTGGTAATCTATAGTAATTTTGACAAATTGTCAGCTTTTCTGCATCATGTTTAGGGAGGCTGGAGTTCAACCTACCCTCTCTGCTCCCCAGGCTATTGAGAGACTTCTTTGGCAGTTGCAAAGTTAGATGGGTCGCTGTTTATCTTGCTGTGAAGTGGAGTTTTCTCACATAGCAAATCATCTTACAAGGTGTTAACATTTCCTGTTCCCACTCATCAAAACACCACGAAACAGATGAACCAAAGATGAATCAAGTTTGAACTCATGCTTTAGCTACCAGACTTCACATTCAAGAGATCCGAATAGGCAATTCAGATAGCAAGAAGATAAAGCTGAGCTCGCTCAAGGGACAGAAACCTGCTGTCCTCTAAGGACAGCTTAAGTGATTGTTTTACTTTTTTCTCCTTAATACTGAAACTATATGGTATTTTACATTGGCCAATCAAAAGGAGAGGATATCAAGATTTACTTAATTTCTGCTAGCTGTTCATGACCCCAGCAGTTATTCACTCCTTCAATTCTGCATCACTGCAGAATTGAAGAGGCCTGTCTATAGGTTAGTTTTCACTGCTTCTGTGTCCTACATCAGAATAGGCGCTCTCTATTATATGTGGACCCACCAAAGGAATACTGTGCTAAAAGATAGTCTTTCATCAGCATAGGGAGGAAAGGGAAACAGCATAAAAGCACCCAGTCAGATATGTTTCCAAGGCAAAAAACATGTTTATGGGTTGAAACAAAGACAAAAGCAACATCTAAGTCTAGTACCACCATCTAATATTCTTCTCCTATTCATAATGTTTCACCTTAAAAGAGGCAGATGAGTTTGACTGCTAAAACTAAACTGTGCTTGCTAAACTGTGCTTGCATCTTTTGAAGAATTTGTCCTGTTAATCCTTGTAACCTCTGAACAGCCCAGAACAATCACTATTGCCAAGTACATTAGTTTGTTATTGCCAGAATGGATCCTTTCATTTGTGAGTTCTCCAGGAATTTTAACAAAAAAAACCAAAAACAAACAAACAAACAAACAAAGTTTGCATGGGAAAGATCACAAATTAAAGCAGCTGCTTTTCACGAATAGATTCACTAGGAATGCCTTTCTTGAAAGCATAATGTGCAGTCATGAGCTTTTATCACTATGAGAATAAAGAGAACTAATTTGACAGTTCTGCCTTCAGTCTCCTTCGCACTTATTTTATATCAAAATAACTCCTCTGACTTCACTGGAACTGCTCCTGCTTTGTACTGGGTTTTGAAAATAATCATATCCTAATTTTTCTTAGACATTTTTTAGAATTCTGAAGAAACTGTAAATGGACCACCCTTGGTTTGTATGTGTTCCTTTGAACTGATAGGCTAAGCTATATGCTGTGCAAACTCCCTTGATGGCTTGACAAGAAGGGACACAGTTTAGGTCTGCTGTTTGCAAGATGTCTCTCCGTCTAACTCTGTTAAGCTCTTTCGGTAATACTACACAGTCCCTTAATCAGTGACTTCTGTTCTCCCATAGAGGTGAATACATCCTAAAATGCTCACCTGAGGGTCTGGTTGAGGATAAAGATTAGCTTTTGCCAGCCTCCATAGTTATATACCTGCGCAGTTTCACTGCTTAATGCTTTCTACATATACACTGACAGAGAAGAACATATGCCTATAGAAGATACAGCAGCCAATGCTGTACCTCCAAAATATAAACAGACACCTCAACTGTAAGCACAGGGATTGGAAACATTTCAGAATATGTTTTTTTTATATGCCTGCTTACGAAAGCTTGCTAACTAAAGTCATGTTTGATTAGTACATAACTTACAGTACTATTGATACCACTTAAGGTATAACACAGGTGGATATTAATGTTGATGCATTTCATTTTAACATAAAGTGAAAAGACTTACCTGTGAAATTCCTATGCAAAAAACTATCTTGAGACACAGATTGCAGTCCTTGTTCTTGAGAGAGCACATGGATGCATCTGTGCCTGACCATGACATGGAGGCTCCTGAAGGAATCTCCTTGTGATGTCCCTGTGCATTCATGCAGGTGCTGTCGCAAATTTACTCCACTTTAAAATGAAGACGTGTACTTTTTGCAGGCAAATCTTTATGCTGTCTTTTCTGATCAAATTACACCAAACATCTAGGACAAGCACATAGTGTGGATGAAATTCGGGCAAAACCCACAGTTTGTCTAGCTTTTGTGGGGGCAGCTGACAATTTGAAATCTAACACACCTTGAGAACTATTTTCTTTCTATTGTTTTATGAGAAAACTCTCAAACAAAGCAGAGCTGATGAAATTTCTTGTCTACAATCATTTCAGATAAATCAAATAAATTACATGACCAAAAGGTTACACAAATTATTTAAACATCTGAGTGAAATCTTGTGGGACCCATAAACATTTCTTAGCGATGAAACATACCAATACGAGTTTTCTTTGTGGAGGTTACGCTGAAGTTCTTTTGGATTCTTCATATATAGAGAACCATAAAAAGTGATTCCTGAGATATATATATCAAATGAGGTTCCCTACACAGCTCACTTGTACCTAATATTTTACTAAAATCTAAAAGCATGATAGCTATAAACAATACAATATCCTGTATACAGAGATATGTTGTTTCTACAGCACTAAAAATTTAGCATCCAATTTTGACACACAAAAAAATAAGTAATGGAATATGTACTACATATTATAATTTCTTTGAAGCCTTACCTGCCTATTTTTCAGTCTGAATAATGTATGGCACAAAAGGATTCCCAAACACTACAATACAATGAGAAATCCCCAAATTGCAAATTAAGTTGTTGCAGAACAGTTCATTCAAATTTTCATTCCTGGCTTGCAAAGGTCCTGCTCTCCTGTTCTCTGTGCTCTTTCAAAAGTTCCCAGGCACAGCATTACTTGCCTTTGTAGCTGCAGTTTACTGGGTAAGAACAAGCTAATTACCATCAAGCATGGTATAATGAATAAATAGCTTTACACCACCTTCCCCCTCCTCCCATACTAAATACTTTTGTGGCTTGTGAAATAAAATTAACAACAATAATACATTAAAGAAGTCCTGCAATACCTAAACATTGGATTTGGACATACATGTAGGAAGTGCTAGCGGTATGTCCAAATTACTACTTTACAGAACCAGAGCTTGCATTTTTGAAGTAAATAAGAATTAAATCACTGTGCTTCTTGCTGAAAGTACTTGTTTCGTAAGCTTTTTATACAGGATTAATTGTTTTGCCACATTTGCATGGGGTGATGAGACTTTATCAACATACAGAGCCAGAGGTTTTTATTCAGGAACAAAGATTTGACCACTTACTCAGGAAAACACTACTGCAGATTTCAAGATGTAAATGTTACAGTATCAATTATTTATGGGAGGAAAGTAATGAAAATGAACAGCAAAATGCAAACAACCACAGAAGGATCTACAGTATCAACAATGCTGCTGGACTTTTTCTTGTTGTCTTGGACATAAATTGCAAATAGAAAACAGTGTTGTGCCATTCTGTCACAAAATTATAGATTTAAAACCACTAAACCTCAAGTCCTAGTAAATGAAACAATTTTTTCTTGTCATCCCTGAGGACCACAATGTTATTACATAAAGGAAACAGAGGAATAAGACATATCGTTTCTACAACTAATTCTCAAAAACTATTTATGTATTTTATAAAAAGCAGATCACCTAGGGGTTGTTTTTCTCTGCATTGTGTTGTTAAATTTAGTGACTCTAAAAATATGCTTCCAATATTCCTACTATGAATAGACTTGTAATATCTGAGAGAAAATTAAAAAAAAAAAAAAAAAGGAAGTTTTAATGTCAGATATTTTCTGTCATCCTGTTGATATTGTTGCTACTTTCACTGTTGCACTTACACAGGTTCACACAAAGGAATTATTTCAGCAAAGAAAATTTCTGTATCTTCTTTATCTAATGAAAAAAAAACCTGAACAAACCTAAACAGTGGTTTTAAACAAGCTAAATAAGCTTTTGTGGACAAAAGACAACTCTTTTCAGAAGGGTAAAATGTAGCGGGAACTATATTCTCACTAAATAATTCGGGTGTATCTTAATGCAAAGGGCATTTACCAGCAGAATACACGCAGTAAAACTGCAAGATAATTTGCTTTTTAATTATTTCATTGCCTATAAGGTTCTAAAATTAACTATCAGCATTAACGAGCTCATATACTAATTAAAACATTCAGTGTTACCATAGTTGAGGCATATTACTTTTCAGATGGTTACAGAAGACTTTTACTTGATATGTTCATTGCCACATCGAGACACAACTTGAATTCTCTTCCAGACTAGTGATTTGCTGTGCTGATCCAACCATTCTCCATTCAGTGAATGGAGAAGCCATAATGAAAACACCTAGTATTTCAAATATACAGAGCTTTTTAGTTCAAATCTAGAAATAAAACCTATTCCTCAATTCTTACCACCAAGATCTGGCTCAGGAGCATGAAAATGCACCTTTAGAATTGGAGATAGTTTGTGTCTGGCTGTTTAATGTGGCCATAAGCCTACATACCTAATTAACAAAGAGCACCTGATTTTTAGATTAAGCTAAATTAATTTCTAGTTTCCCTGAAGTGACAAGACACTTGAGCTTATAGTGGTTGAAGGCTTTACTACTCCTTGAAGCTTTTTAGCTCATGAACCTACCACTCTCATTCTTCACAGAATTCTCATTTTTGGAACTGATGAATTGGCAGTCCTGTCAGTTGGCAAGTCCCTACACTGGAATCAGTAGGGGTTCAGTGAAAGAAGGGTTTGTTTCCATCCATCCAAATGACAGAGGCCCTGTCTTGATTTTACTCTATGTCTTAAATGCTGGTCATACCAGTGTAACACTGCAGGAAAACAAAACACACAAAAAAACCCAACAAAACCCCACAGGCAGCTCTTATTTTGATGAATATATTGAAGAAAAATTCCATCTGTTTGTTTGTTTGGTATTTTTTGCAAGCCGTGGTTCTAGCCAAGTATTTTACATCAAAACAAGGACCTCACAATTGTCTGATAGCAAACACAGCTATTGCAAATGTAACCAGTCTCAACCTAAGCACACTTGTAAATTTCCATGTTACTATTACCAGATTTGTGTGAAAGGTTTAACTGTAAAATGGAACCAGATCAGCTGATCATCTACAACAAAATATTTGTCTAATCATGGAGATGCAGGTTTTCTGTACAAATTTGCCCGTTTTCTTTGTTTCTTTTCTTGGGAGGAAGTCACTCAACCCTTGTCCATTCTGCCTTTTGTTTTCCAGTTGTGGCAGCAGTTTTCCTGTCACACCTACTCTTTGGAAACAACGCTGGGATGAACTGCTCAACTCATATTTGATCAATGAACATGAAAAAGAGATTTTTGTTTTTTACCAAGCTGGCTATTTCATAACAGCTGGTGACAACCCCCAAAAAGCTCAGATCCAGCTGCCATCCTCACCAGCTATCTTGTCCTTAGGCCTATTCATTAGTTGAAAAGCACCATGTGAGTGCTGACGAATTTCTATAGCTCACATTCCCAAATACAATGAAAGCAGATAAATTTACAACTTTGTCAAATTAATCTATTTTAATGAGCTGAATATAAATGTTTTGCTCAAGAGAGAATTGCTGTTTACCAGTTATGACAATAGAGTTTTAGTGAATATTGAAAATGCATACAATAACATGCAAGAATGAGGAAAGAATTCATACAGTGGTTTTACCGAATGGGTATCTTGTGACAGCATGAAGGAGCCACAATCAGAGAGACTCTCAGGAGCACATCTTTTATGGACACATGTTCCATGGTGCACACATACCTTCCATGACAAACAAAGTAGCCTGGAAAAATTAATTTGGAGACCACCAGTACAAAGACATTTTTGAATAATGTTTCCTTCTTACTGTCAAAATGTTTATGATCACGTGTCTCCTAAGCTAAAAATATTCCTGCTGCTTGAATAATGCACTTGGGTGAATGGCTAGGTGAAAGCCAAATATGCAGCTACTTTTGAAGCATTTGACCCAGCAATGGGATTTCCAGCTTCTCGTATATGATTCTACCAGATTTAATATATGATTCAACTTGATGACTCCTAGTGAAACTATAGTTTCAGTTATAGGGTCAGTTACTTGGTATTCAGTGGCCTGGTGTACAGTACCAAGCATTACATTAGTCTGCCAAATAAGGGAAGCCTATAGCTCCACTTGTGCAAGACAAAACTGTTCCAGTGCATAGCTGTCACAAGACAATGATACTGATTTTCCCATGGAATCAAGAACTCTCCTAGAGCAACATAAAATGAAACTGGTTCAAGACACAAATTGCCTTGTGGTTCATTTTGTTTCCTTATGAAACAAACAGCCCTGTGGCTTGTCAAAGTCCTTGCCTGCACGTACACTGCAAACCCTTCTGTTTATTTAGCTATGGACAAATTATTTATCTGTGGGCAAATTCTGAATATAGTTTAAAGGCCAGATCTGTCACACTTTGATGCGAGTAATCAGCACTGAGGCCAACAACAGTTTCCTAGTAGGACTGAAAGAGCAATATGCAAGTTAACCAACATCCTCGGCATCTTAAAGCTTTACCTTTAAAAAGTAGAAATGAATAGTGACAAGCTGTCATAGCTTGAGGAGCACAACAAAAGGAAATGGGAGGTGAATGTCTTTGCTCATCTCCTGAAGTCAAAGACATCTGGTGTCACTCCGCACCCAGCGCTTATACTGGTTTTAAATCTACCCTGTGCCTAACCCTACTCTAGTCTTGCCATCAACAGCAAAAACAGTCCAGAGTGGATAGATCAACATTTTGGCATTACTCTCCTGGTAAACACACCTTTGTATGGAGCAAGAGAGAGTGGCTGCAGAATAAAAGGATAGTTGAGGTTGGAAGGGACCTCTTGACATCACCTAGTCAAAGACCCGTGCTCAAGAAAGGTCAGCCTGGGATTTTTTTATTGTAGTTCGGAGCCTTTGAGGATGGGTGTATGTTATAAGTAACGCAGGATACTTTCATGAAAAAAACATAAAATACTCGAGTATTGAGACTGTTAGGAAGGTGCTAGAGGACTGTGAAGAGAAGAGAGGGCCCAACCTGACTAATCCATATTACCTAGTAAAGAAGTACTCACAAAGAGTGATTTCACCCATGACCAGAACAACCCTGGATTTTGCCCTGGAGGGAACCTTCACATTTCCTTCAAGAGAAGTCCTGGAATAAACTAGTGTTGGTGAGGCAGACAATAGGGACTCCAGAATGCCCGAAGCAACACGATTTTACCATGCAGACTCATGCAGAGGCACAAAGGGGTCCTGCTAATGCACCAGCAATCATCTCTCTCTACAAAATGGATTTCTCTCAGGCTGACTGAGCTACATGTGAGCTTACTGCTTCCTGAGCATTTGTTACCCTCTGTAAGTGCTCACACAAGATGCCAGGGGCCTCAGTGCCAGAACAAGTGTCTTGCTTGCTCTTCTGTCACCACGGCTTTGCCTTCACACTAGTGATTGAAATCGCTGTGCTGGCAGAATCCAGGGTAGATCTGTGCTTAGTTTCCGGAGACAAAGGAAAAGCACTTAAGGGAAGAGAACGTTTGAATAAATTTGTAATACACTGAAGATTGAAAGACAGGATAAAATTTAGATCTCTATTGTTACATGGCTCTACATCTGAATTCTTACTATTCTGCTCAGGTTCAAAATCCTACACCTCATCATTGTGATCACTGAGTGCCTGCTGGTGGTGGCTGAGATTTTCAAAGGACTGTAAAGGAAGATGAATTTCAGTGAGATTTGGGCACTCAATTCCCCCATGATACCTTGATAATTCCAGTATGCAAAATAAGGTTTTTTGTCTGGAAATTGTTTTGGGGTGGGTTTGGTTTTTTTTTTTATTAAAAAGAAAACTCCAAACAATAATCATCTAAAAAGTAGTTTGTGTTCAAACACCAGAAATCAGTACACAGCACTGACAAATTCATTGCATAATGTTAGATTCCTTTCTAAGATTAGTGATAATATTACTGCATACAAACACTTAAACTGATGTTATGAAAATCAGTGTCCATGTGGGGTAAGGGAAGATCACATTAAACAAACAGACAGAAATGGCCACTTGGAGAAATTTCTCCCCAGACTGAAATACAGGATCATCTTTGAAAAAGAATAATATTGCAGATGGTAAGGCTCCGGCTAAAGAAAATCTAGTTATAGCAGAGGAGAAAAGCATATGTTCCAGATACATACTATAAATAGACTAGGTACTCTTATGGGATATATCAGCATACAGAAGAGCAGCAATAAAAAAAGGGCAGTTGGTTGTCTGGGGTTTTTTCAGTCCCATCAGTTTCCTGCATGCATTCAGTGGTGTTACAGGGGTTTTTTTTACTCATCATATGTTTTAAAACCTAGTGTTTGATTCAAAATAAAGCTAATTTGCATTGGCAGGGTGACTTAACTCACCAGTGTATTATTACTATGTAAGCAGGTGTACCAGTAACTGCAAATAAATGCTTGCTGATGGAATCTCAGCAGGGTTTCTGAAGAGTTTTCATTTTGTTGAACGTTACCCAGGAAATAATTGTGTAAAAAGCTTTGCTCTTAGTTCTTTGCCTGAAACATTATTTAGCTACACCTGGCCAAATTCATGGCAATTATATTAACTATTCATAGAGGACATACCAAAAATCCCATCAGCATTTTTAAATCATTGTCTCAAAACCTGCGTACGAACAGTGAAAAAATCCCCCTCAGATTAATATGCACAATGAGACTTCTGATCCAAATGCTGTTCACTGTATAACCTACATAGAGAAAGATAAAATGAAAGCTTTAAGGTGGAATCTAGGTGACGCATTAGTGGAATATTCTAACAAATTAATTTACAGTAAAACATGTCATTTAAGGCAATAGTATTTATTATTATGATGGCTTTGGCAAGACATTTGATGATGTCATTAGAGTTGATTTTTATTTTAGTTATTTGGGCTGAGAGCATCTCCAATTATTTTCTGTTTGAGGGCTTATTCGAATCAATTCAGAATACCCAAGAAATGCTGCAATGGGCGCTGCATGTCTCACATTCTACAGCCTCCTATGAAGGAATTATTTAGGTCAATCTTTCTTACCTACAGTAAAGAGCAGGAAAAAAGTTTTCAGTAAAAGGCTGACGAATAGATATTAATGCTTCTATATAGATCCACAAAAGTAACCACCAAAAGCACATACAAAATCCACATCTAATGTTATATAAAGATTTGCAAGTCACCTTCAGATATCACCAGGATGATTATTTGAAAGCCAGAGCAAACAAGGTTAAAATAAATGTCTCCCTTTCCTACACTAGCAAGCTAGCATTTGCCAAAGAATGGGAATTAAAATGAGTTTTCCTATCGAATCCCATGAGTTTATGAATTCTTTTAAAGGATAACGATGATAATTTACATACAATATAGAAAAGTTGATAAAATACCTAAAAAACGCTAAGAAAGGTTCTGGAGAGAAGCTGCACCATTATTTACAAAGCATACTGATTTTTTTTTTTTTATCCCACTCAAAAAGCCTATATACTCAAGGCAGTAAGATTTTTTCCCCAGCTTAAAGCTAAATTTACCTTCCTGCTTAATTCCAAAATTGTATACTATTGCACAAATTTTACTCACTCGTGATGTTTAGGTCACCAGATAGAATTCCTGCAGCGTTGGGAAACAGCCAACCCAGCCACTGCAGCATCAAAGTGTAACACCTGCCAGTAGCTAGAGGAACCAGATTCTTGGTATATTTCATAAGGGCACCATTTCAGGTTCCGTTCAATTTGCGATACCATACTACACAAAAAATATAAACCATCCACCTTGTGAAGAGTTTCTACTTCACAGATTAGCTTTTAGTACTCACAGCTTTCAATATCATGGAAAGACTTTCAGAGCTATCTTGCTCTACTGAGAAACCATGACTTGGAAGGACCCTCTTCCTGAATCAGAGCAAAGAGAGGTAGTAACACAGGTGCCAGTAGGCTTCTGGCTATCACTTCTAGATGCTTTTCAGCTGTGGCAATACTTATACATGGCCAAAGGCAGAGAGGGAGGATAGCGTTGTCCCTTTAATATCTACGTACAGACCTAACTTCTTTAAAAAAAACTGCCTTGCATGCTTTGAGGAGGTTCCTATGTGTATATAACAAAATAAGAATAAAATCACAATTTACTTTGGAAATGTAAATCTCTCACATCACTTGGCTTTGTTGCATAGTTTATCATTAAATTGCCATGGGTTTTAAGCAAAAAAACAACACATGAGGCAGGATATAGAGCACAATATGTGCCTAGGAAACCACTGTGTGGGTAGACTCAGTAATGAGAAACAATGTGATACCTTTTCTAAGGTTTCGATTGGGTGGGGTTTTATATCACAGATCCACAGCTCGTTTGGGGAATACTGGGGTAGCTGCAGTCCTACAGGTGCTTTGGAAGGGGACTGAGCTGTCACACCCTGCTGCACAGCAATCTCTCCTCTCTGTGAAAAGTGGCTGATTCTGTTTCTCGGCTCCTGCTGATCTCTGCACTCAGCTAAATGTGCTGCCTCCTGCAGGGGTAAGGATCCCATTTTCCCCAGAAAAACGGGCTCCTGCTGCCTTCTGGCTGCTGACTTGGCAGTGTGGGAAGTTAGCTCCCAGCTCCGTGATCCCACTCTCCTGCAAGCGCAGCAGGAGTGGGAGCTGATACCTCTCCTGGAAGCATAATTTCCATCTATTTAAAGAGCTGTGATTCACAAACCATGAAAACTCCAAATTTAGCAAAGCAAATCATAGCAAAACAGGAGCCCTGCCCCTTCTCCTCACTTGGCCTCAGATCTCAGGGGAAACCTGAACCTGAGCAAAGGCATAAACCCACCAACTCAGCAAAAGACAGGCGTAGACTGGGGAAACTTTGCTTTAGAAGAAAAGTCTATGTTTGTGTGTTTTAATTCAGTTAGGAAAGGCGTGAGAAAGCAAAATACACTGTTCATTTAAGAAGAAACATGTTAACAGCATTTTTATCAGGTCATCCTGGAGAAAATGTGATTATTAGCTTGACAAAAATGCTATATCTCCCTTACTGAGATTTGGGTGATAGACTGACTGGCAGAGCTATTAATTGATTCATTGTACTTCTGATCTCACTAGGGCCAGTAAGCATTCCTAACGATTTCTAATTCCTCATCATGACATCCATTATGTTCACCTGTGAGATGTCTAAATGTATTCCACGTATAATGGCAATGTTATGTAAAATGCAACATGACAGGAATACTTAGAATTGTTCAAACCTGCACTGTGGAAACCAACCTTATTTGTGTTAGCCATCCAATATGGGATTTGCATGTTTTGGTTTTCTACAGGCACACTGAGCAACTCAGCTACATAAGTGTTTAAAGATTGCAAGTGGGCTCCTGTTATATCCCTTGTGGCTCCACTATGAAACAGAAAACCAAACACAAACAAAAATAATCTATACAGGAAGAACAGGCATGCTGACAGAGATTGTTTGACATTAGAAAAGCACAGCTACAGCTGCCTACTCTTTGTTGCAATGTCTGTAGTAAATCTGGGATAACGCTCACACAAGAAACGAAGAACTACCACACAGGACTCTTAAATAGGAGAAATGGATTCCGAAAGGTGTCAAGTAATTTAATTACAGCAAAGGAAAAATAATACAATTCTCTAAAATCTGAGCCCTTCAGTTACTGAAAGCAGCCGTGAGAAAATCTAGCCTTTCTTTGAAGCAGAAAAACAGGACAGTTGTATGATACAGGCAAGAACCTGTGTTGATAAAATGTAGTGTGCTTTGCTTATCTATGTAGTACAGTGTCAATAAAAACCTCGAAGCTACTGTTCCTGTGCCTGAACTGTCAAGAGAGTTGTGCAGGGGGGCATGGACAAGATGATATTTAAAGGTCCCTTCCAACCCAAGCCATTCCATGATTCTGTGATTCTATGATATGGTCTGCAGCATGGCAAAATTACTTGTGTTCACAGAAAAAAACATTGGTTGATTGGTGTTATCCTGCTCTAGTGCCATATAGTGGCTACCTCACAGGTCTCACCCAGCCTGGGAAGGTAAGAGAATAGACACTTAATAGAAGACCAAATTGTACTATCCAGAGGGGCTCTGCAGGTTATGTTTACATAGGAAAATTAGTAAGATGGTGTTTCAGAACTTGAAGGATTTGTAACTCAAAAGATGTTCCAAATTATGCTGAAAATAAACATAGGTTATTCTTCTGCCAGCTGAGAGGAGGGTGTTCAAGTTTCTTTTGGATTTACCAAATGTCTGGGAACAAATGGCCAGTCTTAAAAACTCAATGTGAAGAACAATTTGAACACAAAATGAAATATCTCTGATGCAAATTTCTCCAACATGTTTAAGAAAGACCTGCAGAATTGCTCACAGTCCAAATCATCCATGCATTGATTAACTAGTAGTGCTATAGGAACAAGCAGAAACATTCCTTTTTGGCTTTGCATTAATGAGGATTACCTCCCAGATATCTGCTAACTATATCATCCTTTTTTGTCAAACAGAACAATTATTGAAAGACTCCTTATAATAAAGAATTTAGATAGAGATATTAAATGTACGGTGCTTTAAAGGCAGCTAGATCATCACTTCATCCATATCATCACAAAAACAATAGATTCTTTTCTGAAACATATCAGAGCAAAAATCTGCGAAGAACATCTGGGGCCAGAACTGGCAAATATGAGGTGAGAACTGAAAGATTAAATGAAATTTTTTGGTTTTTTGGAATCTGGATCTCACTCTAGTCTTTCGCAGCAGAGGATCTGAATCAAGTCAAAGTGCAGATAGAAGAGGCTGTGGACTGAATAGATTAAACGAACAGCCACAAACAGTCAAGTTCATATGATACTTATCCAGTATACGCATTTTAGCATAATTCAGGAATAAAATACCTTGCCTACTAATTACGATGTCTAACTTCCCTGTGTTCATATGTGATAACTGGGCCAAATATCTAAGCAGTATTTTAAAGGCTTTGAGGATCTGACATTCATGGAAGTGCACCTACCAAGAAAATGAATAAAAACATTATCAAGGTATAGATGGACTGCTGCACAAACAGGAAAAGAAAAATCAACACACTCTTTGAAGGGTAAGTCCAGACTCACAGATTGTTAGATTATTTTAAAGGAGTCAAATGCATGTGGATAAAAGAAGCCTTGTTAATGCTAATATCCATGAATTTCAGAGAGATCTCACCATAGGCTCTTAAGGAAAATATACAGTCATGAAATAAAAGAAAGATATCTTTCATAGATTAATAATTGGTTAAAGAAAAAAAATATATAAGTAAATGGGAAGTTTTCCTAGCAACGGAGAAATCCACAGGGGTCTACGCTTTTGTATTTCAGCATATTCACAAGTGATCTGGAAAAGGGCATGGCAAAATTTGCTGATGATACCAAGTTATTAAGGATGGCAGTATAAATTATGGCTGAGTGAACCACTGTCCAAGGACCTATGAAAAGAGACAGTAGCTAATGATTATGGCAGTTGCAAATTGAGATAGGTAGATGCAAAGTGTTGCACGAAAGTGATCACAGCTTCATATATGAAGTGATCAACTCTAAAATGACTATTCCTATCTGGGAATGAGATCTTGGAGGCATAGCAGTTCTAAACGGAAAACTTAGTGGTGGATGAAAAAAAACCAAACCACAAATAAAAAAGAGAACAAAATTCTTATAACCCTGTATAAATCTGTAATACACACACAACTTGAAATTGTGTACAGGTCAGATCTGCTGCAACTTGGAAACAGTAACATCGAAATGATAAAGGTTCAGGCAGGTACAACAAGGATGTGAAAGGTATGAAAGTGTTTCTATAAGGAGCCAATCAATCAGGGCTACTGAGCTTGAAAAGTTAAAAATAATAGAGATGCAATAGAGGTCAATAAAATCATGACATGACTGGCATAAATAGAATGATGAAAGAATTATTATATCTTCTCTAGGAAGACCTAGGAAAGTGAGTAGGTGTTGGATGCAAAATACAAAACAAAGGTTCCTCCCACTGTTAAGTTGTTGAACTTCTTGAAGCAGGATGATGTGAATGCTGAAAATTCAGGTGCCTCCTAGGGGTTAAATTATTGGAAGGAAAAATTCATCACACCTTATATGAAGAGAAATAACTTCGGGCACAGGAAGTACTTGAGCCACAAACTTTTGGAGTCTGAGAGGAAAATTTCCATGTTGTGTCATTACTATACTTTTCAATCCACATCTACTAACGGCCACTGTCAGATCCTACCGCACTGAATTCAGGTATTATCAAGTATGACTATCCCTATGTTCTTACCCTAAAAATTTCGCAGGCACATTACAAAAATGAGTCCAAGAAAAGAACCATTTTTGAAAAAGGGTAACAAATTAATCAGGGCCTACAGAGCTCAGGTGAAACGCTTAAGATGAATGTAAGTGTAAGAATATTTTAGTTTACTAGACATACTTTCCAAAACATTTAGAATATATGCCAAATTAGTTTTATTTTACTTCATTTTTTTAATATTTATTAGCTTTCCGCAGGAAGAAGTTGGATCTGAAGGTGAAGATATTAAGGAAGATCAGGTAAAGATCACAAAGAAAAACTGTAAAGAAGTATTTCAGAACAGGTAGTCTCTTCTGAGTTTAAAAGACCATGCGAAATGTAAGAAGAGCAGAAGAGAAGAACGATAAAAATGCATAGTTGAGAGTTATAAACAGAAAAGTTGAAGGAATTGTTAAAAATATTTTTTCTTTCTTCAGAATTGTGAATCTGACTGCACACCTTCCCTACTTACATGAGAAAGAACAGACTAAACCTCTTCTTGCTTTTACCCCTTCTCTTACTAGCTTCAAATAATCTCTCCGCAAAACCAAATCCTTCCAACACTTAAGATCATCCCTAAATCTGTTAAAGGCAATTTGCTAATAAATAAATAAATAAATAATGATAGTAAAAATACTTTAGGTAAATTGTTCAAAGAACTTTCAGAGAAAAAATTTAAACTTCACTGCAAATTTTAGTATATTCACACTTTCAACACTTGAGAACAAAAAACAAGTAAACCTGGCTCGCAAAGAATAAAGCCAGGATTTAGTCTTCCTTCCCGCTACATCATTCTTTTTGTCAAGCTCTTTTTAAAAATAGATTTTTGTGACATTCTCTGCATAATCTGAAACTCCTGCTGGGCAGCTGTGTAAAATAGTCATTTAAACGACCCTGCACAGGACTATGGGCTCTGTATTTGTGGTATTTTCTACAATAAGTTCTTAAAGAAATCATTTTAATTGTCATCAGAGGTTTGATTCGTGACAACAAGAACATATAGTTTCTCTTAAGTGAAAAATTATTGTTTATGTCTTTTGTAAAGACCAAAACCCGCATATTTAATTTTTAAATCTTAAGAGGCAGAGGAAAACCAGACATACTGGAAATCTAAGGCTTTGGCTGTAACATTTTTTCAAAACATAAAATCCTTGACACAGAAAATAAAAAAGGAGAAACTTCTTACCTTGGCAAACTCCCTCTATAGAATCAAAAAGAGATAAGCCTACAAGAGAAGAAGAAAATGAAAGAGGATTGTCATAGCAACTAGTTAAGAACATATTCAACACAGGAAACAATCTGATTAATCTCCCCCTCTTTTAGGAACCACAGGACATACTGCACCATCCAGTTAAGTAACAGGACATTTTTTA
Source organism: Strigops habroptila (assembly GCF_004027225.2). Taxonomy (NCBI): domain Eukaryota; kingdom Metazoa; phylum Chordata; class Aves; order Psittaciformes; family Psittacidae; genus Strigops; species Strigops habroptila. Next base: position 1,360,753 of record NC_044278.2, read on the forward strand.
AAAGATAGCTTGTTAAATCTCACTTCATTAAAATTTGTAGTTTCTTTGCAGAGCTTTTGACTCATTCAATGCATCTACATATTGTAGGGCCATAAGTGAAAATAGCTATGCCTTCTGATTGTGTAAATTACCTAGTTAAGCCCAAAAATTTTTCATAGGAGACAAAGAAAAGGTGACATTACTTTTAAAAATTAGGATACTCTTGCACTGAAAATAAGAGTATTAGAAAATTAAACTAGTCCAGAGCTATAGACTAAAGAACATCATCCCGACTATCCTCCTTCCCCATGTATTTGCAAGCCAATATACTATGCTGTAGAAGTGCCTTCTGAAGAATATCTTCAGTTCATGAAACCACACTTTTGTTTGAATATTGACATCAGCCATTCACTTAGTCCTACTCAGTCTCAATTTTACTACATGTGGTAATCAAACACTGCTACATTGTTAGGCTTAAGATACAACATTTACTTATTTACTTTCCGTTTGGGGGTAGTCTTGACATAAGTAGCATAAGATATTATAAGATATGTTTCTGAAAGACTTATTTTCAATCACTACGTGAGTTCACATCAAAGAATTCCAGCAAAGACTTATTAGCAGATCTGGATGGAAAACATTGTCGCTCATTAGCGAAACTTTATTGCAAACAGAAGAGCAAGAGACAGCAAGTTTTTAATATAATGTTCCACCTTCTTTTTCCAAAGAAAGCCAAAGTATTAAATACAGCCAAAAGCCTGCTCTTCTAAGAGAAAGTTAAGAATTCTGCAAAAAGCTAACACTTTCTTCTGTTGATAAATAGTTTTGATGGGATTTCAGCATAGGAGAATTTACTCCAATAAGAGGTCGTTTGCTATTCCTCGGGTTTTCAGAACCAAACTGCATTTCCTACAAATCCTTTCCTCTGTGTAACTGTTTCTATTTTAAAAGTCAAGGAAAAATAATGCATGAGCTAAATATAAAGGATGTTTATTACATAATTAAAATCTGCAATTATTTTCTAGGAAGCTAAATGCATCTATTTCAGATCCTTCAGAAAAAAGCATTATTATTGCAACTACTAAACCCTGCATATATCTGAAGTCTAAAATTTTACCCTCAGGGCTTCCGTCTTCAGATGCAAGAAAATAAAACACAGAAACTTATTCCAGTAGAAAAGATGGATTGTAAATTTGATGTCACTCATTCATTTTCTTTAAAATGCTTTAACAGATCCTAAATATTAAGCTTAATTACCCATTCCAACCCCAGGGCAGAGCAAGACTGTTTACTGAAGCGTTAGGTTACATACACTCATTTCTTGCCAGATCTTTGGGCAGCACCCTTCAGTTACTAGGCTGCACCCTTCAGTTCCTGGGCCAGGCAGGGCAGCGCAGGATGGCCCCAGCCAGGCAGAGCAGCAGAAGCACTTGTGTCATCAGACCTGTCCCAAAGACCTGCCCTTTCAGACCTCACGCCTCCTTTGCATTCCCGTCATGGCCAGACCTTACTAGCACTCTCCCTAGAGCTGCCACTTGCCCCTTCACCACCATCTCTGTACTGTATATGTCTCTCACTATTGCTGCCCCTATTGTTGTTTTCACAGGAGACAGCCATGCTCTCTGTCACATAAACCTTTGACAACAGACCAATCTGTCTCAGCAGCCACAGCTTCCCCACAGCAATGGGTAGACTTGGTGGTGGGAAGCAAGCAGACACTTCACTACCCTAAAGACCTAGCAAAATCACTGATGGATACATTTTTGATCAATGACCCCATCTCTTGGTGGCCTCACAAATAGCTGGTACTTCGAGGTGCTTGAATGTTATAATTTCCTTCTCCAACATATCCAAATCTTAGGATAGGATAGGATAGGATAGGATAGGATAGGATAGGATAGGATAGGATAGGAGAGCAGAGCAGAGCAGAGCAGAGCAGAGCATGGCATGGCTGCAGCACAGTACTCACAAAAAAACTGTCTGAAACTCAAGGTGACAGGTCTGCTATGACTTTGCAAGGCCACCCTGAGAAAGTGTGCTATCCTTCACTGGAGAACCACTGCACCACTGCTGGCCAGCAGCAACTCAAGATGAAGGTTTCCTCTGTTCTGTCAACTATTGTCTTATTCATTCTAATTTTGCTACAAAAACACCAGTAAACTAAATTTGAGTTTTAAACCGTCACTGAGGAACATAAGAGAAATACATCCTTTCTCCCACACCAATAAATTTCTGCTTCCCTCTTTCTCCCTTTCCTTTCCTCCTTCCTTTTACACATGTATACCTCTTCCACATGCCTGTGGTCCTAGGAAGAGAATGAGTCACATTTGTAGAACTATCTAATGTTCAGTTTTGAACTGTCTAACTGCTGATGACGAAAAAAGTGCTAATAAAGTACAAGTGATGAAACATGCCCCTTAAGATTGCAAAAAGCAGAGTTTTCAGCTCCCATTGTTTCCTGATGCTCTCCACCAGCCTTTCCTACAAATAGAAAAGGTGCTGTCCTGAAAGTAGCAGGGCAGACATGGGAGGGTGGGAGAGTCTGTGCAGGGGTGCATATGTTGGGGGTGGAATAGCTATTTCAGTGGCAAAAAAAAAGTACCTAATAAACTGCTGCAAATTTCAACAGAAATCCTAGTAACCCCATTCCCCAAGAACGCACCCTGCAGTTTGTCCGTCATGTGATGTGGGTGCGAAGACTTAAAGATTTATGGTTCATACTTTAAACTGTCAGAAGTCTAAACATTCTTCTGGTATTTTACATTCCTGCCTAGTGTAGTTCTTAATGTATTCAGCCTTTCATCAGAATAATTATCTCGTAAGTTAGATGCTCACTTACTGGATTTCAATTTCATCATTTGATGTTTCATGTCTTCTGAGGATTTTGTTAAAACTCTTGATGAAAAGTTCCTGCTATTTTCCTTTTAATATTCGGTTGCATTTAATAAAGTCCCAACAAAGCGTGTGTTGAAAGAACACACCTCTTCAACTATTGTTGCTTTGTGTTGTCCTTACCTTTCACGAGGGATAAAATGGTATTGTTTATTTTCTATAGAAACGCAATGATTTAAGATAGATTTATATTGTACTTATATAAAATCGGGGATAGCTGAATACATTAGAGGGATTAAGTGTTAAGCACTGAAGAAAAAATGATGTTGTGCAAGTATCACAATTGTAAAATGTTCTTGAAAAGCTATGATTTTAAAAGACAAAGCAGTAACATTTTTCTGCTTCTTTCCTTTTGTTGGAATTGTGTATTATATATCAACAGAACATATGGAGAAGATGAATCTCCACCCTGGAAACCTATAGGAAATTGAACTTTGTTTAAAACCCCTCAAAAGTTGGGGTTTATTCATTTTGTTATTTTTTTAAACTACTATATAGTAAACATTTTCTGTATTTAGTCTCAAAATTATTGCATACAAAAAAACCAAAAGAAATCTGTAAGTAAGTCTAGCAGAATCCACATGAATTTATCTCCTGAATCCCTAAACAGTGGTTAATGAATGAACAGTCCTTGAACCTATATTGTATCTTGAGCATACTTGCAAATGAGGATGATCTACAAAACAGCAGAACACATTTAAACAACTTCCAAAGGGGCAGATAGAATTCCTTTGCCAAACAAGCAAGCATTATAACCAAAAGTCACACAAAGTTCAGCTGGAATGAATGTGGCCACTTCAAAGCCAACACTAATGACAAACTGCCTCCTACAGACATGTCAGTGACAGGTTAGGCACTCCTGCATTATCACGGTGAAGATCACTAGTAGAATTAGTGACCTATGACACTAGCCATTGGCAAAATAGTTTTTTAACAAAATATGACTAGTAAAGTGATTAGTTCAATGGAGAATTTTGCTTTCATAGCTAAAGACTAAGCTGCATGCATATATCCTTTCCTTCAATGCAGCTATCTCAAATTTGTACTTTACTTTTCGATGTGAGTAGTCAATTATACTACCAGAACTAATAAAAAGATACATTAAAGGGAATCAATAAAAGGTATATCATTTATCCCTCTGAGATTTCAATTATTTCCGTTAGATCTTGTTGAGTATTTTTCACTAACATTATATTCCATTAATTTAGCGTTCTGTAGCCATTTTTTTCTAAAAATGCAAATTTATCTACAAATGTGCATATTAGTCGTCAAAGCAGTGAATTTACATGGTTCTATGTCTGAGAAAAATAACATTTGAAACAAAAACAGACAAGCAAGCTTGCAGTAAGATAAAACTCTTTCTGCAAGCTTACTTGAAGTGTCACCAACTATATAAGATTATATGTAGTAATACATTATAATTTCAAATGAGCAGTAAAAAAAAAAATGGATATTGCTTAAAAGTACATAATTACCCAGGAACTTGAGTAAATGCTCATAAAATGGTATGTGAAAACTTTCTCAAAACCAAACCAACATGTGTTATAAGGAGACAATTAGGGTTATTTGCTTTAAAAAACACACTGCTGTTACAACCCCAAAAAGCTAATGGAGATACAGCCTATTTAGCCTGTTGTGGACAGAACCCCTACAGAACCCCTACATGTCTTTAAACATGTGTGTATATATATATTATATATATATATATGAGTATGTATATAATACCTGCATATAACGACATACTGGTTTAACATAGAAAAAGTGAACTACTGATCAAAATAAAGCAACAAAATGTTTAGAAGCCAAGCCATTTCTTTTCTATCATATAACCTTTCTTGGAGCATGGCTAAATAATGTGGAGTTTGAGAGATTAAAAAATATAGTCTATTAGCACAAACAGAGTCACATGTTACAAAAAAGAAGGAAATTTTTTGAACAGTCAATAGGAACAAGTAAGAGCATTACCACAGTGGATTAATAAAGACTGATTCCTTATTGTCTGTTGCAGCACAAGAACAGGAGGACATCAAAGGAACTTGGGAGGTAACAGGTTCAAAACAGTGAAAAGGAGGAAATTGTTCATACATTGTACAGTCAAGCATTGGAGCGTCTTGTCCCAAGATGCTATGAATGCTTAAAGTTTAGTTAAATTCAAAGGACAACTAAGTAAATTAATAGAAGACATAACTGCAGTGGGCTATTAAATACAGGAAAAAAAATCACTGGTTTTGGAAGTCTCAACCATAAACTGGGAAAATTCTTTGAGGACGTATTGTTAAATGAGATTTCTGGATGGTTTCTGTTTGGGTATCCCACCAAAGGAAAACAAAAACTATTAAAATATGTTGCTGTTAGGTTTCTGACTTCTATTTATTATCATTCACCACTCTGATCCATGGACCAACAGTGACTCATAAAATTCAGATATAGTCTGTGAAGTGACTACAGAAACATGTGAAAATTATACACACACCTTCCTGAGCTGCAAGCAAATGGGACAATAAATAAGTTAGAAATAAAATGCATATATAAATGTTTGATATTTAGCCTAGTTTTCAAAATAATGTAAAGAAAACCACTGAAAATTATTTACAGAATTATTCCAGGGTTTGGAAGCAGCATTGTTTTTTTTCTGTAAGACTAGCTAAGAAGATTTAAAAGTGACAAACTACACTGGCTGCCATAATACAGCCACACAGTCACAGTTTTTCTTCTTATTTTACAGATATCCACACTCACCCAGCTACTCGTATTTTAAGAAATTTGAACCCGACCAACTTGTTTCAAGAAGGGTGTAGGAGACATATTTTCACATTCAATATAATATGACTTTAAATATTCATGTGTTTAATACTGTAAGCAAGTCTCATTTCATAAACATATTTTGAAGTTTCAAAATCAAAAGGTGCACTGTCCCTTATCTTATTCTATTCAGTTTGGAACTTGTTTAGTTTGGAGGCTTTGGTTGCTTGGAAGAACTGGAGAGCTCAGATATTTGAGTAAATCAGACAGCACGATTCATGGTTCATTATTTCTCCTCTGTGTTACTCTGACAGCTCAGTCATATGTCTTTAAATCTACAACCAAGAAAAATAAGTAGCTTTGTGAGTAGTAAAACTTAAGAAACTCAGCTTCCTGTGTCTTTATGTTTTGTTTCTGAATTTTCTCATTCTTCCAGGTTTTTCTTTTCAGTGGGGCATTCACACTTCCAATATAGATTTTCTGGTTTCTGATAAGGTAGTTGAGCTGGCTTGTCAGTCTTTATCAGAACATACGGGTTCATGAAACTGTTTTGGAAAGATACTCCAGAATTCAAGGTGAAGGAAGCCAACAGATGTATACAGTAATAATTCTGAAAATCAATCTGTAGGTTTGGGGTTTTTTTGATTTTTCATTACTGTTATCTGGTGGAAGATCCTGGAGCTACTTCCAGAATTAGAAGCATGGTATAATCTCTCAAAACAAACAGCTACGGTAGAGTTGGGCATATGTCAGTGAACAGTGAAAAGCATAGAATCATAGAATCATTTAGATTTGAAAAGACCTTTAAGATCATCAAGTCTAACCATTACCTACCAAGTCTACCACTAAAAAATGTCCCTAAGTGCCCTATCTAAGCGTCTTCAGGGATGGTGACTCCACCACTTCCCTAGGAAGCTGTTCCATTGCTTTATAACACCTTCAGTGAAAAATTTTTTTCTAATAACCAATCTAAACCTCCCCTGGCACAACTCAAGGCCATTTCCTCTCATCCTATCACTTGTTACTTCGGAGAAGAAACTGACACCCACCATGCTCCAACCTCCTTTCAAGTGGTTGTAGAGAGAGATAAGGTCTTCCCTCAGCCTCCTTTTCTTCAGGCTGAACAGCCCTGGTTCCCTCAGCTGCTCTTCATAAGACTTGTTTTCTAGACCTCTAGACCTCAGCTTCATTGTCCTTCTTTGGACCCAAAACTGAACACAGGATTCGAGGTGTGGCCTCACCAGTGCCCAGCACAGGCGGACAATCACTTCCCTAGTCCTGCTGGCCACACAATTGCTAATATAGGCCAGGATGCTATTTGCCGCCTTGGCTGCCTGGGCAGAAGCTGGCCCATGTCCAGCTGCAATCAGTCAGCACCCCAGGTCCTGTTCCAACCAGTAGCTTTCCAGTCACTCTTCCTCAAGCCTGTAGCGTTGGAGGGGGTTGTTGTGGCCCAAGTGCAGGACCCAGCACTGAGCCTTGTTGAACCTCATACAGTTGGCCTTGGCCCAGTGATCCAGCCTGTCCAGATGCTCCTAGAGCCTTCCTACCCTCCAGGAGATCAACACTCCCACCCAGCTTGGTGTCATCTGCAAATTTACTAAGGGTGGACTCAATCCCTTCATCTAGATCACTGATGAAGACATTAAACAGAACTGGTCTCAGTAGTGGGGCCAGTTCCCCATGGTTGTGGGGAACACCAGCTGCCAATTGGATTTAACTCCACTCACCACCACTTTTTGTGTTCTGCCGTCCAGCCAGTTTTTTACCCAGCAAAGAGTACACCCGTCCAAGCCATGAACAGCCAGTTTCTCTAGGAGAATGTTATAGGATATGGTGCCAAAGGCTTTACTAAGTTCTAGGTAGAAAACATCCACAGCATTTCCCTTACCTGCTAGCAGGTCACCTAGTCATAGAAGGAGGTCAGAGGAGAAAAGATTCTACATAGTTATATTTTTTTAACATATTCATGTTTACAGACATATGAACATTGTAGAACGAAGTCTGGATTTATATGTGCATGCGTAAGCATTCATAACAGTAACGCATTAATTCATATTACTAATCTATACATACTGTGTGCTTATACAACTGACTGCATAATGGATTTACAAGGCTTTAAGTGTGGGTATGTGTGATTGGATGGACAGATTGATAGATTTTTACATTTAATAGGAAGAGAAGAAAGTTTTTGTGCAGGTATAAATCTCTGTTGTGTTCAAATATTTTGGAACTTCATGCCATGATGCTGGATTATCTCTCTTTTACATTATCTCCTGTCCCAGATTAATAAACTGATAGACAGAAACAGAAAAGTAAAGAATAAAGTGCGTGTGTTTGAAAATTCTTCTGTATTTAGGCATGTTGGGAATACTGGGCACTGATTTGATTTCACAACAACACAAGACAAGCTGACAGCAAAGAACTCATTTATCTTTAACACAGAGCACAAAGTAAATATTCAGCCTTGTTGCTTGAATGTTCTGTCTGGACACACTGCTCACATATTACATCTGATTACATTACTTTGAACAAGTTCAGCTACAGCTACCAACAAACCTTTGTCATTTAAATTCCTCAGTCATTTTTCTCTTTATATCTTCCAAATTTCATGATGTTTCATCTTGAACCAGCTGCCTTGGGCTACGACTGCTCTAACAAAGCTCAGTCTAGACAACTGTCTAACTTAATGGAAAAGGTAAAAATCAGAAAACAGAATCACATAGGCTCTATTCTCTTAAAAACTGTAGCTTATGTTCTTCATATTCTCCACAATGCTTTGCCTTATTTTTCCTCATACAGCCATAGTCCATTTTCTGAAATCTACATTATTATAAATGCATTTACAGCTCTGATTACCTCCCATGACCAAAAATATTAAATAGTCAGGAATCACAACTCAGGCCACAGTAACATACCTATGAAGAACTATCTTAAATTTACATTTATATTCTTTAAAAAATGTTTTTGTATTCCTCACATTGGAAAAGAAGAATCTAGTAGGGAGCAGTCATAAAAGAGAATCCCAAATGCATTGTTTTAAAAATAATGTGTATTTTTAAGGTGATCCCTTTTTTCCCAATATTTGAGGCCATAAGCAAAAAAATACCTTGTCTCACATACTTTTCAATACAGTGTTAAAAACGGAGCATCCATTAGATTTTTCCTAGTTTTACTCCTTTGTTAAAAGAAAAAAAACCAAAAAACCAAAAACCAAAACTAGCAAAGAGATGAGAATTCCCAGATAATTTCTTTCTGTTTGTTCTGTGCACAACAGAATAAGCCATCATGAACTGAGCTAATAGACCTAAGCAGGCTTCAGTGTTGCATTTGTGGTTGGTCTTTAGTGTAAATACACAAAGAAGAAAAGAAAAAAGAAAAGGAATTTGTGGAGAACTGGTACATTAAAGCATGTTCATTTGAACTTAAAATTATTTTTCTTTGTACTAATTAGCTGTACATTCCTCCCTGAGGTCTTACATTGGAGAAGCTATGTGCCACTTAGTGTGCCTCTGTGCTGAACAGGATCAAATATAAAGGAAAAATCTTCCAAAAAAAGTTCTTAATTCCAAACATCACAGGTTCCAAATACTAAGCGGAGCTCGAGTCTTAACTGTGTAGGAAGAAATTGCAATAATTTAACAGTAGGTCTTCTGAGTGACAGAGTGATTGCAAAGTTAGTCTGACTGGAAAAAATAGGAAGATTACTGGAGGAAAAAAAATATTCATAATAATATTGTGTTCTAAATACATTCAAGTGATTTATTTTTAGTACATGCTTACCATAAATTCACAGGCTGCTCATTAAAAAATGCATGTCCCAAGAGTCCAGGTCTCCATCTGAAATGCCAACAAATGCACCTTCGCACAAACGTCGAGCAGCAAACAATCCAACCATGTAGCATTTAATGAGGTTTAAATGATAAAAAGAAACAAAGTAGTAGTGGAAGAAGGATAGAAAAATATCAGGCAAATTTCTATCTGGCTTTAGTATATAAAAGATAAAAAGGTAAATAGAGATTCAGCAACGAATAAAGCAGTACCAATGAGCTGGAAGACAGAAATTGTTATGGACAGTAAGAAAAATCTAAGCTGTTTATGAACTAATATATGGTGTAAATGAAGCAGCAAAATGAAATACCGGTATAAGATGGAAGAGCACATGCTAAAGAAGGAGAATTATAATCAAGCTTTGTAGGATGCAGTTTTAATTAGTTAAGGTCAGTAAACACTTTTTTTGCTGTGCTTGTCTGTCTCTGAGTTTTTAGGATACCTATTTCATGGTTACAGTTTCTGGACAATACAGCAATGACTTGGGACTCCTGGAGAGGAAGTTCTGTGTCTCCAAGTTTATTGGAGGGAAGAAAGGATAAAACTGTCCAGAAATTACAATCGCCAATAAGCATTAGCCATCAAGCCTTGGTTTTAACACATAATTTTCAAGAACAATTCAAAATCTAATCCTAAAAAGCTTGATTATAATACAGATATCAAAGGTTATATGCACTAGAAAACAAAATGAGACAGTGAAAGAAATAAGGTAACTAATATAGACTGAATAATTAATGCTAACTACAAGTGCACTCACATGGAAGTGGACAAACTATGTACCAAAAGCATCAACCAAAATTGAGAAACTTTTTTTTTCTCCCATAAAACGAAGGACATTTTAGCACAATTTTGTCTTGTTCCCAAATGGTCAAAATGTCAAATTCCATACAAAAACATTTCAAAGCTCAGGAAGCTTCAGTATCAAACAGAATCAGTGTCCTTCAAAAAACTCACAATCACTTTCTGTGTCATTATATTATATTGACATAACATCAATAAATGTGTCTTAAGCTAAGTATATTAATAAAGTTGAGACATCTTACTGTTACAGTATCAGTAAATGTGCCTTTGTCCCAACTTCAATATATTAGAGAAAACTATCACTGGAACCACTCCTACCCTTCTAACTGTAAGCCCATGCTTGAACTGATGTGTTCTCAAAATTTACTGGCTACTCTCAGGATTCAAAAAAAAAAAAAAAAAAAACCAGAAAGGATAAAATTGAAAAGATAAATATAAACAGAGAAATGCTACAGGTTTTAATGCCATCTATTTAATTCCATACTAAGACTGCAACCTTCATTTTTTGACTGTAGATGTACCTGCAGGTCTTGTTTTATACTTTACTCTAATGTTAATCTATAATGCTAAAATACCAAGATACTTGCTTTTCAAAATTGCCAGATTCAGTATTAGCAGGAATGGCACAATTATCACAGCTATAATGGATAATCCAAAACTCAGTGGCCAGTCTTTCATTAACTTTCACAGGCAGTGTGTCCGACCTTCAGTGGCGTAAACATTATATATAATAACATCTTACCTCATAATCTCCAGCCTACAAAAGAAGTAAATAGGATCCTATCTTTTTTACTATCATCCTCCTGATACCAAAAGAAAATTGTTACATTCTTCTGTCCTAATAATTTAAATTAATTTACCATTTTATGAAATTGAAGCTGTGCATCATATTTTCTATATGTCTGTAAGATGTATATGGGAATGCAAAATGGAAATATAGTTTAACTCACAGGGGCCACTTCAAGCTTAGCTTTATGGTCGTAGCTTTGAGTAGCCTGAATGCACAATTACAAGCAAACACACTCTCCTCTCCTGTACAAAACTATGCAATTCTTTTCAGCAAGAACTTTCAAAGGTCTGCATGAGCCAGTTTTCATTTATCTTTTCAAATGTTCAGCATTTTCTTCTAGACCTTAAGTTAATAACTTAAAAAATACTAAGGCCAGTGTCCTTAGGTTAGTAGTCCAGTTTATCACCAGTGTGAAAAGATTGACCTTGAAAGTACTCACAGTCTTCCTTCCTGTACTCACTGTTATTTGCTCAAGATGTTCAGAAAACAGAACAGAGATACTCTTTTCCTCTAAAAAAGCTGTAGCCTAATTTTTACTGCACTATCTAGCTTCACCTCTGTTTCATTTCAATCACTTCTGATTTTTCAATACACTATAAAATTTGGTTTTGAATCAGCAGTCTTTGGGTATTATCTTGCTTTAACTATCATCTTTTCAAACTAAAGCACTGGACAAAGTCACTGTATGATGGTGTACTCTAGAAACCTTTCCCCCCATGTGCAGAAAGGCACAAAATGCATATCATATACTACTTCTAGGAAGAAATAAATAACAGTGTTCCAAAACAACATCAGTTTTACGCCTTTATGATCTCTTTGCTTTGCTTACATCTTAGATTAATGCAGGGATTAGATGCCTATTTTGATATAAATGGCTATTATTGTAGTGCATTTAGATTTACAGATTCCTGAAGACAGGAAGGCAAGCAGCTCTGAGAACATAGGGAAAAGGAGGAGTGAGAGGGTAATAAACAGCCCCCAGAAAGAAGTAAACTAGGTTGGTATCCTGGGTTCAACAGTAGCAGTCACTTTTCTCCTTCTCGGTAGCTGGTGCAGTGCTGTGTTTCTGACTTTCAGCCTGGGAACAATGCTGATAACACACCAATGTTTGTAGTAGTTGTTAAGTAATGTTTACTCTGACCAAGGACTTTCTCAGTCTCATGCTCTGCCAGAAAAGAGAGGAAGCTGGGAGGGAGCAGACACAGGACACCTGACCCAAACTAGCCAAAGGGTTATTCCATACCACAGCACGTCATGCCCGGTATAGAAACTGGGGGCAGTTACCCCAAAGGCCCAGATCTCTGCTCAGGTCAGGCTAGGTATCGGTCAGCGGGTGGTGAGCAAGTGTATTCTCTCCCCTTGTTATTTCCCTTATCATTATTGTTATTGGCAGAAGCAGTAGTGCTTTTGTATGGTACCTTAGTTACTGGACTCCTCTTATGTCAACCTGTGGGAGTTACATTCTTTCGATTCTCCTCCCCATCCCTCCAAGAGCAGGGGGAGGAAAAAGGAGGGGAGTGAGCGAGCTGCTGCGTGGTTCTGAGTTACCAGCTCGGCTTAAACCACGACAGTTGGGAACTAACTCCATGTGCTGGGCAATATCTTCTCTCATGTAATGAAAAACCTTTGGAAGAGACTGCATGGAAGACCTTGCATTCATTGACTGTCAGAGAGAGGGAGAGGAACGGGTCTGGGAGATATTCAGGTAGCTGCTCACAGGTCCCATCGGCGAGGGATTATTAGATCCTAGTTCAAAACAGGTTTTATCACTTCTCAGTGTGATTTTGCACAGCCAGAAAGGACCATAGCAATAACTTGTGCTCTTCATCAGCTGTCTTTGACATGAAAGTGGGGGGGCAGGGGGCCCTTAATGAGAGGAAATGAGGAGGGGAATAAATGGTGTGACACACAAATGCAGTGCTACAGACTTAGCCATGGCTTGTGGGCCCAATCTCTCTGCCATAACCCCTTCAGCACTCTGCTGGGCAGGATGAATTCTTCCTGATGAAAGCAGAATGTGCCATGGAGGTGCTGTACAGCACACCCCTCAGAGCACTGCTGCTGTCCATGGCCAGTGGGACTCACCCCAGGGGAAAACTAAGAAACAAGTCGTGCTCCTCTCTGAGCACAGGGGCTGTCACTGTCCACACAGGTGAAGGAAAACCCTTCTGGCACTCTTCCCATCCTCTTTCTCCTCTGACATTCTGCACCTATAAAAAGTCTATACAAAACACATATAAAAATGAAGTTGAGGATTTAAAACAAAGCGGTTACCACTGCAGTCATGTTCACATAGCTCCAGTCCTCACCCACTAGCAGTTCCTTGGAAAGGGACTTTGTGATACCTTGCTTGTAAACTGTGTGATATAAAATTAAGTTCTTTGCCCTTCCTTGGCAAAAGGAAATATAAAAAACACTACTATAAATACCGCAACCATCTTTTAAAATGTATAGCTTGTAAGACTATATCACACATGGTGAAAACAGATCAAGAAAACAGATTGAGGCTTTTAAACCATTGGTTTTATCCTGCCAACTGCACTTATTCCCACTGTCATTTACTATAAACATTTTAGTGTTCCAAAAAAAGTGTAAAGACTCAAACATATCCTTGAAAAATATTATAAGCTGCATGCTAATGAAGCCACTCTTCCTGAGGGTCTGTCTCCTGCTATTTGTCAATAAAGACATTTAAGTTTCTATAGTAAATAACATCTGCTCCTTAGAACGTATTGCAAAGCACCGAGAAGAAATAGGATAACAAGAACCAAGCATTGTTACTTTGCTAAGAGAAGCACTAGTGACCCCAGACAAAAATCACCACCTGTGCCCGCCTCCCCCCCCAGTCTCCTGAAAATAACATTTAATTAATTGATGTATCGTTCAAAAATTTGGATTCCAGAATATGGCAACACAAATATTATACAATGGACAGATCATTAAAACAGCACAAATTTTAGTGAACTGTAAATAATGGAAGAGAGAATTGATTTGTGCCATCATTCTCAGCAGCACATACAACAATTTTAAGAAGCTGAAGTTGACATCTGACTGACTTCTCAGCAAATATTACCCCTGGCTGCACTGGCAGATTCCACTGTAATATCTGAGACTGAGACACTAACTGACTGCTGCCAAGCCAGAACTGAGCCTTGACTTTTATAATGCCTGCTTAATGTGCTTTGTTTTGCTTTTGTCTGTTGATGGTGTATTTCTTAAGAAATTATTAATTTGTGAAAGTATTTGCATTTCTGCTTTACATTATCTCAACACATAGTAACAAAAAAAGAGTATGCAAATACTTTCTCTCCAGTGGCCCAAAGAAGATTTATATACTCTTATCTCTTAGCATTGTTGTTCTGTGCCATAAAAGCCATGAGAAATATGCGAGCATATGAATGAAGGGATAGCCAAGAAGTTATACAAGTAATTTAGGTTTTATCCCAAATATAAACAACATTGTAGTGTGCACAGATAAGCACTGTTCCAGTTCCATCAGGGGGTTCTGCTGCTATCTATATGGCGTGATATTTATCATTCGTACAATGACCTTCAACCATTTACTTTGCTATACTACCAAGACCCCTTCATAGAATAAAGGCTAAGTTTTACAGAATTAAAAATATTAGTCTTTCTATATAGTAGCTTTACAAAGGTCTACATTTGCCCTCAGGCTAAAACAGAGCAACACACTTCTGCTCAGGTGCACCTACATAGATCTCCCAGTCACTGAATTATTCATGAGTAATCTCAGGACAAAATGCATACTTTAAAGTATTGACTGGAAATTTGTGGAACTACTGGAGATAAGGCGCATTTCTGGTTCAAAACATCCCCAGGATGTTTGAGCACTACAGCACTGGAAATGGCAAGTATTCAGTCCACTGGTTCAAACAAATACGTGGATGTATCCAGGCGTGTTTTAACTCCTCCACAGCGGTTTTGCTTCTGAACCTTTTCTGAACTGTCCCTCCATAAAGGAACAAGTTGGCTAGCAGGAGGGTCCCACCTCTCCCTGGATAGTAGCAGGACATTTCTGTAACTTGAGAGCATCCCCAGGCCATGGGCAGGCATAAGAGCCTATGAGTCAGTCCTACCCAAACTACTCTTGTTAACTGCACTGCTATAAGAAGGGAAAAGTAAAACTGTGTTTGTTGGGAGTGGGACAGATGAGGCATTACCTTCAGGTGGTAGTATGAAGGTGTTTTACACAGATTAAAAGGCAAAAAGAAAGGGCATACCAAACCACTTGAAACATGAGTAAGTACAACCTTTGCAGTTACACTAGGTAGGATAGTAGTTATAAGGGCTATTAGCTTCCATATTACAGATCAGTGGAAGAGGTCAGGGACATATTTCAGCAAAGCAGTGTATCTCAGCTAGGCAGAAAGAATCATTTTAATCTTCTTTGGGCTATTCCCTGGACTAAATCAAACGATATAACCGATCATTACAGAGTTTAGGGACAAGGGCTGCACTTAGAGTCCCTGGATTTTTATGGCTGTTGCCAGAAGTAAATCAAAATTAGAGTGCATCCCCAGTGCTAAAGAAGGTTGCCTTGAGAAACACTAAAGGATCACTGAGGATACTGGATAGGCCAGAAGTCAAAGAAAGGAACCAGTCTAGTTGTGCAATAGGTGAAAAGACATTCAATGGGGCAAAAAAGATAAGGAAGTCTTTGAGATACGTTGCTTGCACACCTTATTTTTGACAGCAGTGGCAAAATGCTGCAAGTGATTTCTGCATCATTTTTTGAAATTAAATTTGCATCTAAATATAAAACTCAGAGAAGAGTTAAAAAGAGGCAATATGTAAAGGATTTCATCTCTCTCTAGAATTTATTTTCAGTTTTGAATAAAAAATTTAAAGGTTCAAACTAGAATCACTGGATTCAAAACATCCCAATTTTAGGCAAAGTTACGTCAGAGTATGGATACAAATTCCACTTTTTAGATCTCTCCAGTAAAAAGATGGGGGCAGGTAAAAGGAAGACCTTTAGTACAATCCAGCTAAATTCTCCCATTGGTTGCAGGGGGATTGAAAGTCCTCTCTGCAATGTCAGGAAAATGCAAAAATCAAAATTACAGTATTAAAAATAAATGTGACTTATCATATTTTTTAAAAGGGATGATTTTGTCCTCCAGAAATGTAATAATACAAATTCCTCGTCAATCTGGGATGTTTATAAAGGTGTCTGTGTTTTTGTCTTCCTTTATGCATACTCTTTGCCTGTTAGGAACATTTATTCAGTTTCACAATAAACATTTTATGCTTCTGTGTCCTCCAAGGTCAACTAAGCTTATGAAAACCAAGCTGCTGTCTGCCTGCCTTACCTCATCACTAAAATTCCCAGACAGAACAGAAACTCTAAAACTCATCAAAACACTATCAGTTAGACTGGAGCGAATTAGAGCTGAAAACTAATTTTAATATCTCTATTATGTATGCACGAGACAACTATACTTGAGGTTGAAATAAGCAACACATCTTGAAGGACTCTTGTTTATTCACTTTTCCCTAGAAGAAAAGTAACAATTCCATATAATGAAGTGAGAAGGTGAAGGTAGTTTTACTTTGCAAGTGAGTTAGTTAATGAGGCAATATCCTCTTGAATCTTTGAGATAAGCTCTAGGTCAAAAGTAGACAAATTAGCATAACATTCATATTAATATATTTCAGAATCAGATACAGAAACAACCTGCACTCTGAAACCTGCCTAATCACAGACAGCTAATTTTCAAAGGAGTTTTGGCAATCATTATGGTGATGGATGACAGTACTAAAAACATCAACATTTCCTTGAGATCTGCCATGCTTTGTAGGCACTTCTCTTATGTACTCCATGAATTGTATTTTATACTCTTCATAATTTATTTAGATATTCAAAGAAGTAAAATGACGTTCCTTTTGAAGACATTTTGGCATGCTCACCACTGCATTTTGTGTACTCGCAACATAGATAATACGACACAGTTATATCACATTCTAGTACCAGTTAGTTGCAGTGCTGCTATTCAAAAGTTATTATTTTTATCATATCGGAATGAGAAATACACACAGATTTTGCACAAACACACTCCCACATGCGAAATATTCTGTGAATGAAATAATCATGCTAATATCTATGGACTTCTTCATGAACACATATACAAATCATAGAATGGTTTGGGTTGGAAGGGACCTTAAAAATCACCTAGTTCTATACATATAAACACCTCTGCTCTCATAGCTGTGTATACAGACTGTAGCCACAGTCAAGTTGTACCAACCCATATATTACTGTATGAAAATCATTCTTTTCCTGTAAATGAAACTAAACTTTTCATACATGTGTATGCCACAAAACATTGGCAACACTGGGTTATCACTGCTAGTAAAAAGCAAACAAAGAGAAGGGAAAGGATGTGTAGAAGATGCTATTCAAAAAAAAAAAAAATAAATTCAGGGAGTAATTTTAAAGAAAAAGATGCCTACAACCATTTTCTTAAATTTCAATGGATTCTATAGAGTTCATCTGAACTAGTCAACATAGTGAGCTTGATTCTAGGATAAAGTGCATTTCTTAGGGTCTCAAAATTCGCTGTTGCTCCAGAATTTATTTTTTAATATAGCATTAAATGTTAATAAAATTGAGATGCAGCCTTGTGCCCTGTAAGCACTAGGCTTGTATAAAGAGGTACTCAGAGCCCCATCTTAGAAGTATGTTAAGCATCTTTGGAGACAATGAGCACACTCAGTTTACACCGCCTACAAGGGTAACTGATGTCTTTTGGCATCTTCTGGGTTCAGGCTCCTTTTGATTACGGTAGAAAAGAACACAGAGAGTTCGTGCCTTAGGCAGCACAGATTGGCCAAAAGCGCATATGCCTAAAAGTAAGAATGACTGGAGAGCGCAAGGCAATGGTAGGGAAGATTTAGCCTGCAAATTACTGGAATACAAGCTGGCCATGGGCCTACTAGCAGCGGAAACTGGAGAGCAAGCCAAGGGAAGGAAGCTTGTCTTATCTGACATGAGAGCCGACAGCATGTTGGCAGCTGTGATCATGGACATGACAGCTGTGAGTCAGGTTACAGCTTTCCCTCTCCAGCCTCAGGGGCTCAGCTCCCCCTCTCATTTGTGATAGGAACACAATCTGCAGCTCACTGGGTGCCACAGCAATCAAAGCCGTCACAGTATTTGTTACAGTCATCACTTCCAGCTCACCGCTGGAAATGTTTTCATCACGTAAATATTATTTTTGCTCAGTTTTACAATATTGTTCCTCTTGCAGCATCCCAAGACTCCCTTTCTTGCTTACTGTTTTCTGAACAAGGTCTAGCTATGGTCACCTCTCTCCCTTCACTGTGTAAGACATAGCACGAAACACTGAATGAGACAGTCTCTATATTTCTTCAAGTATTGTTATGCTGCTGAACTCTTCCCTAAAGAGCTCTCTATCTGCTAGTACCTTCCTAATTGCTCATTGTTGCATTGGGTTTTGGTGCAGAGGGGCTGCAGAGGTACTTTCTGTGGGAAGCTGCTAGAAGCTTCCCTCATGTCCAACAGAGCCAATGCCAGCCAGCTCCAAGATGAACCCCATGTGGAGCAGGGGGATGCCCAAAGGAGGCTGTGACCTCGAGGGAAGCTCACTCTGGAGCAGGCTCCTGGCAGGACCTGTGGCCCCATGGAGAGAGAAGCCCACTCTGGAGCAGGGGAAGAGTGTGAGGAGTCCTCCTCTGAGAAGGAAGGAGCAACAGACACAACATGTGATGAACTGACCACAACCCCCATTCCTTATCCCCCTGTGCCAATGTGGGAAAGGAGGTAGAGAAAATCAGGAGTGAAGTTGAGCCCAAGAAGAAGGGGGGGAGAGGCGGGGGGCAAGGTGTTTTAAGGTTGATTTTTTATTTCTCATTACCCTGCTTTGATTTGATTGTTAATAAATTAACTGAATTTTCCCATGCCAAGTCTGGTTTGCCCAAGACAGTAACTGGTGAGTGATCTCTCCCTGTCCTTATCTCTATCTAGCAACCTTTTGTTGTATTTTCTCTCCCCCGTCCAGCTGAGGAAGGGGGTGATAGACCAGCTTTGGTGGGCACCTGTGGTCCAGCCAGGGTCAACCCACCACAGCTGTAAACATGATGCTTCGGCTCTCTTACAGCAGCTTGGCTGGGCAAGCTCAAAGATAAGTAGGGAAATTGTTGGTGACACCCCAGTGTGGGGTCTTACTGGCATGAGCACTGCTGACAGCACAAGGAAGGGCAGCTTCGACCACTGTAAATTCACTTGGCATCTGAAGGTTTCTCTTATCCAAGCCACTAATATTCTACAGGGATTTTCCCATCATCCAAAGACCAGCTGTGTGCTTTGTGTCCTGGGCTGAAATCCCTATGTCTGGACATATTCTTGCATCATGCAAGAAGAAGGAATTAAAGCCATTATGATGAGACCATGAATTAATGAATTCCTCAACAAAGGAAGCCTGATCTGCTGGATAGGCGACAACTGCATAGATATGAATCTAACACAGCATTTAGATTCAGCTTAAAAAGGTGCTGTGATCTTCCCACCCAAAGATGCAGATAGAAGTCTTAAATATGAGCAGGATTAAAAAAAAAAAAAAAAGGCATTACCAAACCAGAAAACTACAATAAATCTCTGATTTCTCTGTGGCTGTAATATGGGAAAATTGCATTATGAATTGCCTTTGTTCTCCTCAGATAGCAAATATTCACCTTATTATAGATGAATAGGTAGCTAGGAGTATTCTATCAGTTATCTAGAAAGCCCACAACAATGCCCATCCATGCATCTCTGATTCTCCTATATTGTGCACAAACCTGATTTTTTTTCAAGTCCATTCCTACCTTGACTGGCATTTATTTACTAGTATTGAAAGTTTATGTCATACCTAGTCAGATTATAACACTAGCTTTCAGTTCACCAAACATCTTTATGCTTTCTGCCATGCGGATCCTTATTCTTCAGAAGAGGTCTCTGTAAGACACCACAAAGCCGCCTCATAGTTCTTTAAATGCCCCCCCAAAACTCGTACATGTCTTGGTGCCAATGAACACCTTGGCTGCTGCTATTCTGACACAACAGAATAGGTTGCCAATGAGATTTTCTGGCATCTATTTTATCACTTTTCTGAGAGCGTAAGGCCTAGGGGAGAGACTGCGTTTTTACTCTGTCCTCGCACAAGGTGGTTTTCATTTAGAAGAAACAGCAGGAGACAGCTGCAGGTTGCAGCCTGAATGACTATGGCCACCTCCAGGCACAATGTTGCAACTATCCACTGTGAGGGATGCCCACATCAGAAAATACAGCATGCTGACTCAGTCCTTCTCTCAGTTCTTGGCCCAGGAAATGCTGGATTTAGTAGCCAATTATAGCCCTTATACATAGCAACTTAATTCTTATACATAGCAACTGAATTCACTTGTTTGATATCCAAGTTTCACTTGTGATCACAATTCATCACAGGGTCATATATATATTCACATGCAACATTAAGTGTTCAGGTGTTCAACCTTGCTTGATGGAAACCAAAGAATGAAACAAAACCACAACAAAAAATCAATTAATGTTTTAAGGATTGGAGGTGTTTTGTCCCTCTCTGTCTTCACAGTGTGTTTTGTCTTGTATCTTTAAGCATTATAGATTCACAAAAATTATGCAAAGCATTTTGAGGATAATCGGCACAATGGGGGTTCAGTATTTAATGAAAGTAACTCTCGTTTTTAATTATAGCATTTAAGATCATCTTATTGTCAAGTGGAATACAGCCTTGTGGTTTTGTGATTTGGCATCCATGGATGGATTTAGGCAACATCCCACACCCCTATCTTTTTACAATGAAAATCATTTCCCACATTTTCAGGTTGCTATATGCACGCTATATACTTTGTTTAGGAGCTTTCCAACACCAGGACTGAATAGCAAACAAATCAAAGGCATTGTATGAGCATCCTAGTGGAAAACATTTCATTATTTTTGTATAATGTAAATGAAGGAGAGCAGAAATTCAGTTTTAAGTATCTGACTCCAAGATGTTTTTAACTCTGGCATATCCAGTTCCCCCCTTTTTGCAGTTTCTTCATCCTAAAAAGTAACTCCTTTGACTAAAATAACCCCAATGCTAGACTACTTGGAGCAGACACTTTGGCTGCATGTAATTAATTTTCACACATTTTATATTTTCAATTATTTCATTCACACTATAATCAATGTTTTTCACTTGTGAGGAACATTACATTGGACAAGAGAGTTCCATATTGCAGAAGAAACCAGCAAACAAAAGAATAAAAACCATGATAACAAAATGTTCAAAATCCTGTTTGCATACAGATGTGCACTACACCTCAGCAAGAGCACTATACCTCAGCAACAGCAAGAAGTAATTGTATTCAGACACATACACATTTAAAGACTAAAACAAAATACGTAATTGCTTTGTTTAATGTTTATATCTTCTGTGTATATTTTAACCATACTTGCAATTTGCAAAGCTATTTGCCTGATGGCATTATTATAAATCTATGAAATCCATCCTTTGAACAGATGGTGCTATAAAACACAATTGTATCTGGGAAGAGGTGTTTGAAGACACAGTATGCGTGTAGGCATACATGTGATGACACCTAGAAAACCACAAAATAGATAAGCACACCAACTGGGAGGCCCAGTTTCCCAGGATGGCCAATACATGTCTTTTTCATAATATCAAATGCCATCTTTGCAATGCGTGTAAAATAATACCCACTGGGTATAGGAATAAAGATCTCTACTGGTACCTCAGCAGTATCTTATTCCTGAAAGCTCAGTATTCCCTGTGGATGATCTGTTTCAGTAAGAAAAGAGATAAACAATGTGTCATGTCATTTAGTTTCTCTGCATTTTCAGGTGAATTTTCTATTTTTTTTTAATGGAACAATGTTGCTGGAATAATAAGAACTCAACAAAAGTTTAAACTTTTTTTTTTCTATCATAACAGTAGCAGTATTTAGCAAGTCTTTGAGGTTATTTTTTTCATTAAAAATGCAGCAGAAATAATAAAAAGACAATAGTATATTATTTGATTTTATGTATATAAGAAGCTGGCTACAAGAACTGAAATTTGTACATGTTGGCATAGTTCAAGGAGAGCAAATTTGCAATGAATGATGATAATTTGCACTGAAAGAAATTACTGCCTATTTTGATTAGGAATTAGCCTTCTGTTCAAATTTCAGAAGAGTAATGTATTCATTGCTGGTTGGAGCATCAGATGGGTTGAAAGGGTGAGAGAAAAGCTGGTGGACAAAGGGAAAATTAAAAAGTAAAAAGACTAAAGAGCTATTTTTCTAGTTCAGTAATAAGGTAATAAACAGTTCAAACAAAGAATTCATAGCCAGTGTGTAATACTGAAATGCACATTTACCATGGTAGCCAACCTTAGCTGAGGTAGGAACTCCTATTGTTCAGTTTTGAGGAGTACATTGTTCATCTCACATCTTTGCACCTAATCACACCCAAATTGCTCAGTTTTGGAGGGAGGTAGAAATGTTATCATACCATACCATGACAACGTAGAGCAGGTGAGGATGAGGTATACACTTCATAATAACATCGACACAAATATTGCACAGCTAAGATTTTGTTTCTTTCTCTTTAGCCCTGATCTGGAAAAAAAATTCATCAATAATCTTAAAGCAATGTTAAACTTACAGAAGAAGACTACAGTTCCTACTGAAGGTGCCACACTAGTCAGGGCTACAGTTCTTACAATTTGGAGCTAGGAAAAACACATTTCCAGTAAGAACTGGCTAGAAATTCAGCTTTATGTATTGAAAAACATGGCAGAGAACAAATGAATTCTAAGCAATCTCTGGTTGGCAAAAATAAAAGCATTGACTGTGATGAAGTGGAACCTGGAAGGGTCTGCCATTCTAGTGTACAAGCTCTTTGAGGAGTTAATCTATGAGATAAGCTTAAGAAATGCCAGTGTTTCTGTTGTGGTGCCAGCTGTCAGGGCTCTGACAGTTTACCTCGGCACTGAATCTTCAGAACAAAGGAACTAGGTCATGAAACAGAAATTTTAAGCATATTCCTCACGAAACTCACTGTAAAAGATGAGCATTCAGGTTACTAAGTCAAGGACTGAAAAGTCTAAAAATGACAAATTTAGGGCTGTATATTCAACTTTAACTCTTCGTCTTTGTATACATGCACTGTTGAACTACTAATTACATGACTGCAGAAATAACTGTATGTAAAGACCATACTTCATCTGATGGCAAAAAGGAGTGCTGTTATTTAATTTTAAATGATTAGTCAAAACAGGGGTTAAAAAATTTCTGAGTGAATATAGTACCTGCCTATCAGTTTTTCTAAGTTATTTATGAGTAATCTGACAATTAAAGCTACTCTATTAAAAGCCGAAATTAAAACAATAAAAAATAAACAAAAAAATATTTACAAATATTCTAAAGGAATTAGGCTATTTAAAGGAAAATAAGATCTCCTGCACAATGACAATAGCCCTCTGATTTTCCCCCCCCTACAGAAAGATACCTGGTGTCTACCCTAATGGCCAAGTTTTTTCCTCAATTTTTTTCCTCAATTAATATAATGCAAATTTAGGCTACTGAATGTGATTTTGGACTTAAGCCTAAACCCAATGAAAGCAAACCATGATCAGCTGTAGAATTAATCTGAGAAGGAAACTAGCATCTTAATACCTGGGCCCGTTGAGAAAGAAGAGCCTGGATGCTGGTTGCTCAGTCTGTATGGACATGCAGCCTTTTCAGCCAATCCGTATATCGCTCTGCAGTGACACAAGAAGAGCTATAGGATATTTCTTGGGCCCACTTGGGTAACGTCAGAGACAACTTTGCCAAAAGCCATATGTCCTTCTTATTTTCCAAGATCTCCAAATTCAATGAAGTGCTCTAGCAGCACACTCATTTTTTTACCACAGGAAAAAGCAGAAATCTATAAAGGCTTGTTTAAGAAGGGGAAGGATTTGGCCTGCATGGGAAAAAGGAGACAATTTTCTCTTAGTAACTTTAGGAATTTGAAGACATCACCTCCTAGTGTGTCCTCCCCCACAGCCCCAACAAGCTTCTGCCACCCTTGAGTTCCTTTCCTTAGTCACCTGCCTGCCTTCTTTTACTACCTCAGTTTCCCCCCATCTCCAATCACAGTTCAGCTCTTTGGACTCCAAGATGTTCTACGTCCATTTGTCAGCAGTACCTCTACATCTCTATGTTACTTCTTATTCTCTGCATTGCACTTTCTTCACCACTCCCTCTTGGATAAGATGGGGGAAGATGCAGCAGCAGAGGAAGAGGGGTGCTCCCTCTGGGCAGAGGGGAGTTGTCAGGTCTCCAATCCATTCTTGCTCTTGGACACTAAGAACTAGCTCAGAAAAACCAAGGCAAGGACTTTGGCCACCAACAGAGAGACATCCTGAAGCTGTCTTTTGCCTACCTAGCTACTAATTTTTCAGAAGACAAAATCATCAATTGCTTATGGCCAAAGTCTCTGACCGAGATCTTCATTCAGTGTGAGCCAATTTCAACTTTTTAATGTCTGGCACTCTTCAATGTACAGCTCCCAGTGTAACTAAAGAGCTTATAGCCAAGAGAGTGCAAGTTTTCAAACGCTGATGGCCTCTACAAGAGCAGCCCTCCTTCTAGTTCCCTCCTGTCTTCTTGCTCTCGATGGGAAAGGAAGAACACAGTCTCTATCTCCCTTTGCATCCAAAAGTTAAGACAATGCAACACTCTTAAGTTTTGCAAAGTCATTTATTTCCTGCTATTAGAGCAAATAATACAATGCTACCATAAATCAAACCTCAGTCTTTAATGAATGGGCCATTTCATAAGCAGAGACAAAATCTTTTATGAGGCTAACTAATAAAGCTGGAGAAAAAAAAAACACGGAAGCTTTTGGGAATACATTCTTCAAGCCATGATTTCTTCAGGTCATGGATTTATGGGTCGAGTCTATTTAAAAACGCGAGCAGTGAGTGTATGGTACAACGTACAAGACATGGAGAAACAAAGCAGATTACATCTAACATGTATTTACAAAGCCATCACTCATAAACTGTTCTGAGAATAAATGTTTCTTAAAGCCATTTTAAGCACACTGAAATATGTTCCCTGACAAACACATCCTTTACAACCTCTTCCAAGTCAGAAATGGTTTTCCACTAAAAAACAGTGGATACTATTTTTCTAAAGCAGTTCAGAAGTGGCATATCCTTCTGCATAAAGCGCTTGCTTAGTGAAGATAATTGAGGATGGAAGATACATTATTTTTCTGTTCTATCCACCATGGCAATTAAAAACAACAATTAATTGTGTCAAGGTGCAAAATGATGATTTTAATTACACTGCTAGTGTAACATAAGAGGTTCACATGCAGTGACTGCATCCTTGATTGGTCCAGGATATTACAGAAGAAAAGATAGAAAAGCTTCCCTAAGGCAATGTTCCCCACCTCATTCATGTTGATTTACTTCACAAATAACCCCACTAACTTGTTGTGTTGACCTCCATGGCAGCAGGTTTTTGAACATAAAACCAAGGTCTTTTTCCCTTTTATGGAAGTTTTATTATTGCACTCTATTTTTAAATACTAATGAGAGAAGTATGTGCTATATACAGCATCATATTTTACAGTCTGCCTTGTAATTTAAAGTCGGTTATGAAAGTAACACCAATAATTTTAAAAGAATAAAAAAGTTGATTTTAAACAATGCTTACAGCATTATTCAGGGCTCATGATTTCTCACTACTATTGCTATCACACTGAAGCACATTCAGAAAGCAGAATACCAAAAAGACCTTCTTTTCTTTAATTATGCCTTTACCTCTACCATCATTGAAATAGCATGCCCTAAGGCAAAATAGGGAGAAACAGCAAACTCTTTGCTGAAAAGTTCATAAAGCAAACATGATCTAAGAGTCTATTCCCCTTGTACCTTCAGGGAGAGAGGAATATTATTGAAATGATCAAGTTCATTTTACTGTCTAGTGCCTTTGAATAGTATGGTTAAATTGGAAAAACCCAGGGTCTCTAACCCAATGCTAGAGGCACATGGAACCATACCCACATGCTGCAGAAGATTAATATATTCATATTTATATTACATGTTTCAAGTTGAAGCAAGCAGTTTCACACTAATGCAATATCCTAGCTTAAATGGCTTTGTCAAAACAAGTTTTCCCATGGTTTCTGACCTTTTTTTATTGAACTGTTGCAAATACAGAGATTGTCTTAATCCCTCTTGTTTTTTATTCAAACACCTGTGCTGGTGCATATTCATAAAGATGTTTCATATCCCATCATGCATCTTCCAGATGGTTTTTATTAAAGGTCTTTGGGAAGATTTTCCTCTTACCTCCTTGCTTGCTTCTTCAGAACAGTTAATTAAAATACTTCTACAGAGATGCACAACATGGACCCACTAACTAGTGTCAATCATTGTGCAAAAAAATGAGCCAGTGTGTTGGGTGACTGGTTATTGCAACTGTTTTTTCATGGCAGCTTGTGTTCTTATTGTGATTCAGCAGAACTTCTGAGGCATCAATTAGTGTGTGCTTTCTAAAAGCTTGTATAATTCATGTTTAAAATGCCAGCTTCAACTACAAAGCACAGCAGTCCCATAATCTACAAAATGAAATTTGGGGCTCAATTTCCATTTACCTAAACTTCTTCAATAATAAAAATGTGTCTGCTGAAGACATCTGTTACTACTCAGTAACATCTAATTTTAATGGCAAATAATAGAGTTCAGCTCCATAAGATTAGAGGTTATGGGCTAGGCCTTTTGGCTGGCTTTGGCGTCCCTGTTGAAATGTTCTGCCAGCCAACTTAATATAACGTATTAAAAAATCCCAATGACTTGATGATCCCCTGCTCCTCCTAAGCCTCAAAATAAAACAATTCTGTCGTCTCTTAATACTTTGCTCCATTGCATTGTTGAGCCTATGGCAGTGTCTGTTTGATGGAACTGACAATAATATTATTTCTTTTCACTAAAAATACAGGCTAAATGAGGAGAAATCCAGAGTTAATTATATGGTGGAAACATACGCTTTGCTGGAGAGGAGGTGGAGTTGCAAAAAATCACTGTATTTCAGGCCAGCCTTGCTTACATTCCTGGGTTTCAGCTATTGCATTTTGCCAACCCAAAGCTTGAGATTCAGTTTTCTTGAGACCAAATTCAGCCTTTTAGCACATGTAAATCACAAAATGGTATGCAGCTATTGTAGAGGGTGTTTTTCGAAAACAAATACAACATTGCCATTCACAACAATCAAACCATCTGTGACTTTTTACCAAAGTTCTGCATTCCTTTTTAATCCAAAACCATGAGAGACATATTTGTGATTCTCCTGGGTAATATATATATATTAGTGAAATAAACAGATTTGAAATGCCTGTGGAAATTATGAGCAAAAAAAGGATGCTGTCAGTTCATCTAGCCTCTAACAGAGTACCCAGTTCAGCGAATCACTAAGTAAAACTGCTTGCTAGGACATGCATGAATAAAGCTGCAGAGAGCCTTTCACCAGAGACTCAAATGTTACTAAATAAGTCCCTGTAAAGACAGCAGAATCTGGCAAGATTGTGCCATCAAAATCAATCTACTCCATTTGAAAGCTGAGTAGCAGAAATATCATAAGTTTGGGAAGAAAAATGATCATACATCCCACAAACTTGTTGCTGACTTTTCAGCAACTTTCCTGCTGAACTTTCGAAAGAAGAAAAAGCATGGACCAGGTCATGGTTTGGGTTTTTCTGCCCCTCTGTGCTCTGCTTTCCCTTGGGGAATGTGCCTTTAGTCCAATTGTCCCCTTTCCTAGCTCAGCAGCTTGCGCTTTCTCCCTCCTGCCTAGGAGAACTTACTACAATACTGTTTCTAGAGACTACCCATGTACAGACAATGCTTAAGGGTAAAAGAATTCTCAAATCTGTCACTTGCATGACTCACACAAATAAAGAAATCACAATCCAGGAATGAGAGTGACCTAAAATAACATCACAGACCATCTCCCCAGCTATCACCAGGCTTTCCTCAGCTATCATTCACAAGTAGCATTTTAACATGCTATAGTCCTGGTTCCTCACTATAGCAGTTCTGGTACAGTCATTTGCAGCTCTACAAATCAAGTGAAAACCAGGTGGCAGGTATTTTATTTAGTTTTAGTAATGCTTTATGAACAAATCTATAATATAAAGTTTGGAAGTGAACAACCAACTTTTGACCAAAACACCAAAAGCATTTAAAAGGGCCAAAGACTTTGGAAGAACCACTTGCACCTTGTATTCAAGCTTAAGTCTACAAAACAATCATACACTTTTACAGCGCCTTTTGCTCCTTCCTGCCTTTTCTTCCGTGTTGGGACAAGGTCTGGCCATGGGCACCCATATCAGCATGCTGGCACAGGTGACTGTGTGATCAGAGGCGCAAAAGAGGTAAGGGGGATGCAACTGAGGAGCGAAGGATCCACAATAACAGCATTTTAGAGGCTCTGTGGGTATAGTTTTAGGCCTGCAACTGAGCCAGCTGAAGGCTTATCTCCATGGAAAGAACTCTTACAATCCATAACCCTGCACACACTCTTCCTTGTACTAGCTCTGACATTCACCCAGTCACTCTGTAGATGAGTTGTTGCTGAGTGAGAAAAAACGAATCAACTTCCCCCCACGCTCCCTGAGTATTTCCCTCCACTTCTTTTAGGAACAATTACTGCAAGCTCACCTGAGTGCCACACCACGTTCAAGAGAAACAGCAGGAGTATGAGCTTGATAGAGGAGAGCTTAGTATGAGGCAGGGGGGAAACCCCTTCTCAGAGATGACAAGCAATTACATCAACTGAAGCCACGTCAAAAAAGACATCCTCCAGAGAGCAGGGGATGATCCTGCAGACTTAGCTGAACAGTCAGGAGAGTAAGGAATACTTGCCTGCTATTCACTCTTCCAAGTGTATGGCTAGGGAACAGAAGTGGAGAAAAAGTCAAGTGGAGAAACTCTGGTAATGCCTCTCTCTCTAGTCATTGGGTAGAACAGCTGAAAACAGTGTTTACCAAATGGGCTACAGTACCTAAATGGTGGGGAAGGTTAAGAGGATGTTGAAATCACAGCCACAGCTCATTGTTTCTTCTGTCCTGGGTTTAACCACCCACCTCTCTCATATCTAGGATGTGCCGTAAAGCAACAGGATAGCTCTTTAGAACTGGAGGGTTATTTTTGTTCATCGTGGCCTTTTTGGATGAGCAAATATTAAGCAATCCTATTGGTTTTCTCTTCTCGCAGTGTTACACCACTTTCATTCCTCCGTTGTCTTTAACAAAGGTCTCTGCTGGGCATACCTGCAGAGCTCTTTAGGAATGGAAGATTGGTCATCATCAAGCAAGTATTTCTTCACCTCCCATGACTCTATTTATGATATACTGATTAATCAATCATCAGAGAGATTAAAGGTCATCTTTATAAAATAAATGGCTTATGGCTGCAGCAAATCACGGCTTTGAGATTTATTGGAAAAGGCTGTAAATTGTCAGTCATGTTATTACACAAATAAATCAGATAGTTACTGCAAATTGATTAACTGATTCCAATTTTTTTTAGGAACAAATTGTAGCTTTAGCCTATTTTTCTCTCTTCTTGGACAAAATGATTGCTTTGTAGTCCAAATGAATGGTTGCCTGTGTGTTCAAGGCCACAGTTATTGCTTTAAGTTGCTTCTCACACATTAATGTTTTTTGAGTGGTGTTCACCACAATTTGCTTTCACATGAGCACCGCTCCTCATTTGAAAAGATTGAATGGTACAATGGCTGTTTGAGATGTTGAAAATAATATTTCAACAGCATAATCAGCATTATATTTATATATGGAGCAACCCTACAATTAGTATAGATAGGATTTTTCCAGTTTCACAATAAAAATAGAGGACCAAGGATAATTTCCTCCACTGAAAGAGAAACAATTAAGACCCTCTCATTATACCTGGCTTGCGGTAAACATACCAGTATCATAGGGTGAGGAGGGGAAAGGGAATTAAGGAAATGTTTCAATAACAGAAAATAAAGTTAGCTGAAATTCAGGACGTTCATTGCTGAGATGACAATGAATTTTCTTCATGAAAATAATTATATAGAGGTACATGAAATTAGAAATTAAGAGCCAGCTAAGCACATTTAACTTATTCTTACTGCATTTGCACCACCTGCATGTTTCAAATAAATCCTGCTGGATCTCAGCTAGTAGGCACATTGGTTCGACTTATGTTGTCAGTTCAGATACTACTTTTTGTTTCATATCAGCACCTTGTTGCTGTGACCAGCCTCACTGCTGGATTCTTTCTGGAGAAAAACAGGTAAGTACCTTCCCCTAGCTAAAACCCAGGTGTGGCACTGTGCCTAGATCAGCCCAGGCACTGCTCAGATGGGTCGTATAGACAGGTCTGCACCGTGTTTTTCTCCTTCTGCAGAGACTTGCCCTATGACACTTACAGGTCTTTTATCCTCACGCACCCTCTTGGCATGCCCTGTCACAGGCGCAACCTGAAGTGTCATGTTATCAGAACACAAATGCAAAAGGTTGTCATCTCTGGCACACTGCAAAGAAATATCCGTTATTAAAACACCTTAAAGTAGCTAAACCAACTCAGGATCAGAGAATGTTAGGCAGGGCTGGAAAGCTCATGCCTCAAACCATCCCAGAACTGGCACTGTGTAGGGGTTAGGAAGAGGCGTTCATAACTGCAAGAGCCTTCATGGCCACTTACAGGAGGATGTACCAGCTCAGCTTGCTGCTGAGCATTTTAGAGGAGTGCCACTCAAAACTGAAAAACTAAGAGCATGTCACTTGAAGGTCCATCATGAAAATTGGTATGGATATGTGAAAAGTATGGAATGGGCAAATTTTGTGCACTGAATATACAGTGGGTGAGGGGGCCCTATGAGTGAGATAAAGAAAGCTGTGTGATAGATGTGAGCCTGGGATCATTCCGTGTGCCATCCTCTGGAACCAGCCAGGTCTCCCTAAAAGATCGCTAAAGGGAAGAACCTGAAAACAAGTCACTTAATGCCAAGTTCAAGCAGTTTGGTGGGATAGGAGCAGACCTACTAGAAAAATGGGTGATGACACCCTTACATTTGCAGCATATATGGTTTAGGATGTCCTTCAGTCCAGATGAGGCTATTCCAATGGACCAAAAATCCACACACACAGAATGCTCATAATAAAGCAATCCCAAAATCTTGGCTTTCTTGGATGCAGGTCCCTATACAGGCAAGCGTAGGAAGCCTTGCACGGTCTTTGTGCCTGTTTCACGCAGAAGATTGAAGCATGTCACTTGTCTCCCTATGATTATCTGTAAAGTCTCACATGCAGCCATAAGCCTTATTACTCTTCCTGCTCATTTCTGGTGCCTTCTTCCCAGTCTCCTTTCTTACTCTGACTTTGTTCAATGTCCAAACAAAGGCTTTGTAAGGGTATACTTTGTGAGGGACACTCAAAAGACTTACCTGCCCAGCTGAGTTTTCTCACCTGAACAACTGTATGAAGTCTCTATAGTATGTTGCCACTTCCAAAGTGAGATTGTTGTCCCATGTCCTCAATAAAAGGAGCTTCGTCTTCTTCAATATAATATACCACTTTGCTGGACATTGTGTGTGTGATTGCAGTCATGAGGTTAGTGGATTGCCTGGATTGTTAATAATGAAACATGTTATCCTGCATTAGATAAAGTTTTGGCTCTTTAGGACATAGGTTGATGTCAGTGTCACTGCAGCACATTTCTGGAATGTTTGTGTGAATAAAGGGAGATGTGTTGCCATTTCCACATTAAGCAGGAAGAAAGGAGCTTTGTTTTTTTGAACTGTGATAGGAATACAGAAAGAGTTCAGCAACTGAAGATAAAGCAGTTAGTTAAAGAAGGGAGAGGATCTTGAACAAAGAGAAAGCTGTACAACTGCAAATGTGAAGGACCATATGTCTTATGTATCTTAGCATACCATAAAGAAGCTGTTCTGAACATTGCAGGAGTTCTCATTGGTTTGTAAATCTTCAAGTGCATGCTTGGCATGCACAGTTTGCCCTTCTGCTGTTTGAAAAAGTCATTGTGTTGCAACCTCGTGTCCTCCATGACGGCTGGAGCACATTTGGTGCATACCAGAAGAACTTCCAGGTTAGTTTCCCTTGAAAGGGCTCAAGTTTGGACATACTAGAGTAACCTTGTGAACCAAACTGATGCTTGGGAAGGTAGGATGATCTGCAATTTGCTTCGAAACAGCTCTAGCCCTATTACAAAGAAAATGCTCATACAATCCCAGCCACTTCTGCTACACACATACAATGGCTAGCAGAACTGTTCATGCTGTCATGAAGTAACAGGTCTGACAATGCGGACAGCAGACCTGATTAGCAAGTCTGATTCATCCTGGCCCCTCACTAGAGCCCTTTGCATATACAGTAGCACAATAGCTCCCAAAACATTCACTTTGCCAACATGAATGAGATGAAAAGGATATTGTTTGGTTTCCTGCATGTTGGAGTTCCAAGTATCTTAATACTGGTATGGACCCAGCAACTATGGGTTGCTGGTTGTAAAACAGACAAGCTTAATGATGAATGTTTTATGGCAAGGATTTAACTGGCACATGGCAAATTGTGAAAGAAGCAGCAGAAAGATAACTGAAATGTCACATTTTCCCTTCTGAGCCTGTAAAGTTCAGGCAAACCAGAGACTCTGGGCCATACAGCTAAAGGCCTGGTTACATGCTTCCTAGGAAGGAGGGTACCAGGTGCTCTGTGTCATCAACTACTGCTTGGCCTCAGCTGTTCATCTTTTAGGAACTGCTGCTTTCAAGGAGGTGCAATAGGGGCCTTGGTGCTGGTTTTTTTGTAAACACATTATCAAATGCCAATTATCAAGACTGATTTATTATATAACAGCTCATAACTGTTAAGATGGCTAAAATGTGACATGCTTGTTAACATACTTAAACACCAAAAAGTGATAGGGTTTCCATTGAAAAGAAGCCACTAATCTGGTTAGGAGTTCATCTCACAAATACTAGTGATACACAGATACGTCAAAATGTACTGGTCTTTAAAGATCAATAATATCTAGTAATTCATTTAGGAATTTTTTAGGTAATTTCTTCATGCGTACTGACTCACATGCATCCTATATGCCAGGTACTAATCTGTTGCAAATCGGCCTTATCCCATCAGCTCAAAAGATATGTCATTAGTTGGAGCTAGGCTGGTGCTTTTTGTGCTAGACTTCTTCCTGCAGATGCCAGCAATGCCAGTCAGCATAAGGTTACTGATTTCAGTGGAGCAAGGCTGATTATCACCAGCTGAAAGCCCAGTCCTTCCTATAAGCATGACCAGTTATTCTGGATACTTTTTTTAACTGTATCCTGAATACCTGTAAAAAGTTTGACAAAAGTTTCCTGCTTTTTACAATGGGCTCTAAAACATTAAAAATATCTATACATGTTTTAAAGATTTAACAAAGGCAAATAAAAAAATCTCTGCAGGTTCATCCATTCCTATTCTGAAGTTCCCTGTGGGCACACTGCTCCACAGAAACTCTTTTCCCAATGCATCAGAATATCCTTTTAATGGCAAAAAGCCGTATTGTTATTCTTAACTCTTAGACCAATATTTGCTTTAGTTACATCATAATGAAGCTCTTTCTATAGAAATCAGCTGGGAAAAAGAAATCCCTTGGAATTGTAACAAACATAATTTGCCACCTACATCACTAATTTTAAATGATCACAGTTATTTTTTCTGATAAATCTGGTATGGTGGCTGTAATATACTTTCAAGTAGCACCAAGCAGAGCTGTTGAACTTTGCTTTTCAAGTATCTTCTTTTCATTTCTTTTTCCTGTTTTGCCCCGAGGTCTCTGAACTTTGGCGAGTATATGAAAGTCCTCAGAATCCCCACTATTTTCTTTCTTTTGCTCCTGTTACTAGCCATCTTCTGGGTTACCACTAAAAAAGCCCCACTGTTGTAAGCCAGCTGTAGGTGCTCCACTGTCTCTTGACAGTCAGTGGCCCAAAGAGCTGAGAAAACGACTGCTATTGAGCTCCCTTTAGGGTGTCCAAATATTGAAACATCTTTCAATACCAGTAATAGAAGTATGTATATCCTATTATTTTAAAATAAGATCCAGCATGTCTTTAATTTTTTACCACTACTCACAAAAAGAGTTTGTCAGTTTAAAGAAAAAACAATTTTCCTTCCTTTTGTGCAATGTGTTTTAATACTGTGTTAAGCTGTTTAAAAAGGTATTATAACCTTCCTTAGGTTCTCTTCTTGGTGGCATTGCCACCACTGAGTTATTATGTAAATTATTGCAATCTGGTTAGCTCCTTCCGTCTCTTTTCTTAACAAAAGGGTTCTGCAAGTGCTAATCAAAATATTGCAATTTACATATTAATGAAGTTTTCATAATGGCATTTGCTTCATGCAATATGAATTGTATGGAGACTTCTCACTCTTCTTTTGAACAACCAATACATTTTGGTTTCCTGAAGTAGCTGAGGTGCATTTGAAAACAAACTGTAAGTGCATCATAGTGTATCTCTCTATATATATCAATATTTCTGTATGTCTTTATTATCAGAATGATATGCTCTAGCATTTGAAGCTTAAACATAGCATCACTTGTGCCTCTGGACTGTCATTATTTACTCACATTCCCTTGAACACTTTTGTTGCAATCATTCTGCAGAATGCTCAAGGCACATTTTTCTGCTGAGACTGCTAAGCACAAATAAGTAGTTAATCATTTTTGTGGTTTTAGAAGAAAAAGAAGAGGGAGAGGGGGATGGAGAGAGTGGGAGGCAGATGAAGTTTGTTAAATATCACAGCCCATTCCTTTGAAAAGTTGAACGGTAAAAAATTGCCCTCCCAGCAAAAATGTGGCGTTCAAAAAGCTGAATAGGGAAATACACTGAGTTTGCATTCTATTTTCTACTTCACTGTTATTTTAAAATACGTTTAAAGCTTTCAGATTAAAGATCTGGGACCACCTCTATCTGTAAATCACTTTCAGTTGAATAGCTAAATGTAAACAAAGTTATGATGTCCCTTAAATTCCTGATAGAAATTGTTAGGGAATGATGAAAAAAATATTTAGTATTCTAAGCAACAAATTGTCATCCATATTCAAACTGAACTGCCAATTGTTTTGGGGGTTTTTTTTACAGCTTTCAGTCACAAGATCTTGTTCAGCTTTTTTCAACTAGAGTGAAGAGTCCTTTACCAAATTTTTGTTCATCACTACAACATGTGAGGTGAGGTTATATGTCTATTTGGAATCTCTCAAAGCAATCTCTTGTCTTTATTCTTATTTGAACCTTTTCCAGTATTTTCTGCAGGAGTGGACTCTAAACCTGAGCATTCCAGAAATGTTTATTCTCTGTGACAGAAAATCTATACTCCTCATCATTTTCCCAGGTTTCTGCTCTAAACAATCCCATTGGATTGTTGGCCATAATTTCTACTGGGAGGTCATTTCCAATGGGAAAACCACTGTGACTCAGCTTCCTGAATTTGTAACTGTGAGACTTTTTTTTATGATGTCCTTGACACTATAAGATAAAAAATTTTTTGTCGTGACAGGATCTAATATTCAATTAGTTGCATGCTGGATGCCAAATAATTTGAGCTTAGAACAAAATGTATACATGGCAGTCTTTAAGATGTTTGAATCTTACAGCATGAAAGTTTAAATGTTACTCAGATTTAATGCTTCATCAGAACACAGATTCACCTGGTTTTTAGTAAAACAGCTTAAATACAACTGGTAGATGTTCACAGTACCTGACTCATCATTTGCTTGAGCATGAGTTAGTGCTTTATCTGAGAACACTGTCCCAGAAGCTTACAAATAATTTCTCTTCAAATTTTCAGGAATCAAAAATGAGAAATTAGATTTTTGCACAGAATTTCACTCCTCTCCGCTTACTCACTCAATCCACACTTTGTCTTCTAGGGTCTAATCCAAAGCCAATAGAGACAGTATTAAACAGGTTCTAATGGAAGGTTGGATTTGCATGGAGCATGTTTTTTTTAATTGTAAAAGAGATCTAGTAACAGCTGTATCTGAAGCTTTATGACGAATACTTCAGAAGCAGATTGAAGACATATAGGCATTACAGAATAATATTAAGAAGAGGATAACTTACACTGAATTTCAGGAAAACACTTGAGAATAAGATTGATTCAGTTACAGAGACTGTTCCAAGGGGTGTTAGTAAGTGTTTCATTGCTTTGAGTATTTAGAACTAGTGCTAAAGAATAAATATCTTCTTTTTTTAGTTCAAAACATTTGAAACAGAAGTCATGTTCATTTCTATTTTTTTCTTCTTTTTTTGAAACTGACATATGACCAATATTTTTAATTTACATTTCAATAACTGTTGCAATTATATTTTCACTAAACTGATCAGAATTAATCCAGAAAGGGCTCAAAATAGTTAAAAAATAATATTAAGAATTCAATTCTATGTTTCTAAAAGTGTCATTTTTTCAACCAGAAAACCCAGCCCATATGAAAATGTAGGGCACCTATACTTAGAATGAAGTTAAGCAACCCGTCGGAGACCATGACTACTTTTTGCACCTACTATTCTGTTCTCTAATATTTTATTCCCTGAAATAAGGGGCAGGGACAATGTATGATGCCAGCCATCATGCCAGTGTCTCATATTGTTGTGCAGGGAAAAGATGAACATTTTTTTGTATACCTGTTCTTCTTGCCAAGAGAGAAGTGGGTCATATTTATATGACCCACTCAGAGACAGACAACCCTTCTAGCTATGTGAATTTCTTATCAATAACATCACATGATTGAGGGTCATTTAATACATCCCACATACTTCAGAGACCAAAGAGATCAAAGAGATGATGTCTGAGAGGAGTTAACTAGAAGCACGGCAACTGAAGAAGTTGTACTTGAGCAGGTCATAAGCTGCATGAAACTCAAGAGTTGTAAGCTGGTCATGTTGATGTAATTCAGTGCCAGCACCTAAAGCAGGAAAACCAGTATAATTCAGCACACACATTGCATGCAATATTTCATAAGAGCTAAGGAAACAAACTCTGAAAATACCACTTTGAAACTTGCTTTTTCTCCATTAAACCTGTGGGAGATTCATTCCAACTGTGTAAAATTTCCATGGGAAATTCTGGCAAGATGTTAATGCAACCTCATTTTATGGTCAGCTTATTTATCTTTAAATTAGATACAGAAAATTACTTTTGTCAAAGACTAAAGGTCTGGTTTTAGTAAGGAGAATGCTCTCCCTTGTAAAGAGGGAGACTCTACTAGTGTTTTAGTGGCAGGTAAAGAAAAGTGGTGGTTTTCTTTGCCGTTTGGAACCAGAAGGGACATATATATATACACACACACATAGATATACACACACACACACACACATATATACATATACATATATATATATAAAAACTATATATATATAAATAAATACAAAGCACTGCTTGGGAAACAGAATATGCTGTTTAATACTGTTACACTGTTAGAAGAGCCAACGCACCTTTTGGTAATGATCTTTTTTTTCTAGGATTCACCCATCTTTTGAGTAACTCAGGTGCTTTTTCCTGTCTGTGACATACTTGTGAATCTGGGTTTGGGGTTTTTTCTTGATTTTTTATGCCATTGGTGGCTTTTTCAAATACATTCTATCTGGAACAAGGGTTTGGATGAATGCTACAAAACAGAGAATTAACTTTCTGAAGTAGATTTCACTCTGATTCCATGACAGTGGTGGAAGTATTATTCTCAAAACTGAAAGGCTCAAGTTTGAGGCATATCAATACTCTTTTGCAGCTCCTTATTCCAGAAGGCATAACACACATTCCAAATACGGGAAGACAAATGACAAACTCATCTTCTACGGTGAATGACAGGGAAACATCAAACACATCAGCATATATGTACCTGGCAAAACAAAACATAACTGTGTTTTGTGGAGAGTTCTCAATCAATCATTGCTAAAGAGAACAAATTCACTGGTCCATACCGTCGCTGTTACTTCTCATCCCAGATCAAATGGCCCAATAGAATTCTTTGTACAGCTACTTAAAAAGACATTACAGACAAAATTATTTCAAATCCAGCAAAACTGCCTTGCAGATTTTCTATTTTCATACAAATCTGCACTACATTCTTCCTCTCAGAAAACTCCAGCGGAGTTCCTTCTATACCATCAGTTATCTATCAGATTTGATCTGCTTAGAACAGATTTAGCAAAGAAGTGGAAGCAGAGCAGCAAAGGGCTTAAAAGCGTTCCCTGGGAATTACACTCTACAGGGCATCAGCATGAAATTACAGGGGAGGAAGGGAGTGGGAGAGAAGCATATTTCTAGGAAGGTGTTGCATCTGTGACATGCCTGTCTGAGGTTTGGGAGAGAACAATAGAGATCCATGCTGGCCAGTTGTTACTCAAGGCTCAAATAATTTAAGCACTCCAATTGTGTTAGTATTGTAAAGATTAAAAGGTGTATGGTAGAGAAGTGGTAGAAGTGGCTGGGAAGAGACAGAGCAGTAGGGCATGGTGGGGAACCTGGATCTGTAGTGCTGAGAGGAGCTGGTGAAAGCAAAAACCCTTGCTAGGAACTAACAAACTTCTAGGAGCTTAGGAATTACAGAGTATTATGATACATGTAACCTGTTCTGTAAAGTGCTGCAAGAGAAGATAACATAAATCTGGACCACCTGTGTTGACAGTTTTTCTTACCATGGGATATTTATTCCTCACAAAGTGTGAAAACGTCTCTAATGTCAAATACACCTCCGGAATAGCGATTTAAAAGTTCTTAATAAACATATTGCTTACTTTTATTACTATGCTTCTTACCTCACAAAGACAAAAGTGATTTAAAACTTGGTGCCATGGCATTGAAATAAATCCTAGGTTCCTCTCTGCTTTTACTTGTAATGAAAAACAATACCACACTTCAATGAAATAAAGTTTGGAGTCCAGCCAGAAACTTTTTCTGCACTGTAATTTCATTTCAGTTAAGAGAAAGGTGCTTCTAGTTATATCATTACAGCTATGGTCAGGAACACAAGGAAGAAAACATGTTATTGCTTCACACATAGAAATGAGTGACAGATGTCATTGTTCTAGAAATACTAGGATACTCTATAGTCTTGGAGTAAACAGCAGTGGTAGTCTATTAATATACTTTCCTTATAAATCAGCAGAAGTTCTCATGTTTTCACATTTTAAAAATTGGCATGTCTAAATTAAGAGCAATGAGAAAATATGGAATAAAATGTCAATGGGGGAAATGTGATGTTTGGAATTTATGCTGATAATTTGAAAAAGACAATTTACCTGGAAGGAAGAAGTTCACTTTAAAGCATTTGACAATCCCTCAGTTTTAGCTGGAAGGTTACAGCCTTCTGACTTGGCTCTGTATTTTGAATATATAGATGAGCAAGCAGGGGAGTCTTTTGGGTCCGTATGTCTGGAGACCAGTTACAAAACAATCACTTTCTCCCCTTTTTCTAAGACTTACTTCCCAAGTAAAGCTAAAAAGCCTGTTTCAAGTCACCTCACACCAGCTGTTAACAGGAATTCCTTGCTTTTCTGTGGCATTTGTGTGGGAAACAATTGCCAAGTGTCCAGACTGTTGAATCATGGAGAAGCTGAGATTTAACCTTGGCAGAAAGCCATGTGATTGACATTTCCATTGCCAGAGTTTGTCCAAGTCATTTCAAGAGCCAACTAGATTTCATTTTGCCTTGTCTGTGGGTTATCATTCTTACAAGAATCATCTCATTCTGGCAGGATCTTGATTTAAGGCTTTAGAAGTCAGCTAGGCTCAAACTGATTTTGCAAGGTCACAGACACTGCAGGTTCATTCCATAATATGGAATTAGAAGATTGAGTGCCAGTCCTTTCAAGGTCCTAGCAACAGTTAGTTGTGCCTCACAGTCTCATTCTCAATTAGGGCAATTTTTAAGGCTGTCAGCAGCTCACAGTTTTATTTTATGGTTCTCACCTCAATATTTTCACCAGGTGCACAATCCTGACAAAAATTCATTTCCCTCCCATCTGCAAGCTACTTGGAGAGACTTTCTTTGTGTTATATTTAGATAAGTACATATTCTAATAAAATTTCCCTTTCCAAAACATGTCTGCTGTTGTAATGGACTATCTCACCAAAGGGGGTACATAAGATGAAATGACCACTTTCACCAGGCTTGCATGTGAAGAAACAGCCATGCAAAATTGTTACTATATTGATCTAATTACCAACTGTTTTATTAATTTACAGTAATTAGTTAATGTCAAATATATTGTTGCTTTTTACACTAAGCCATTCCCCAGGGAAACAAAATAAGCAGTGACCTGTTGGTAAGCAATTGCAGCACGTATCTTTAATGGGT
The DNA here is from genome assembly GCF_004027225.2 of Strigops habroptila. Classification (NCBI taxonomy): domain Eukaryota; kingdom Metazoa; phylum Chordata; class Aves; order Psittaciformes; family Psittacidae; genus Strigops; species Strigops habroptila. Next base: position 1,401,223 of record NC_044278.2, read on the forward strand.
TTACTGTGAAAACACCATGAGTTAACTTCTAGATTTTGCCGTATACCCCTTTAGCTAGTCACTTTTTTGTTGATTTTATTGAAATTAATAAACATAATTATGCAAAATCCTAGGCAAGTTATACGTGCAGAAACTGACTCTGAGATGCAGAAGTCCTACTGTGACTGCAGTTCAGAATTGATGCAGACTGCATGCATATGAGCAATAAATGTGATTATGGGGTCCTGGAGCGCACTTCTTGTTGGTTAGTCTGTCTAAGTCAGATCAATTGTATGGAGCAGTCATGGCATGGCTCATCAGTCCCGGACATGTGAAACAATATCAATATGTCATATGTTACATGAGCACCTCCTCCTGTGTTAGAAATCTGCTACAGAAATCAGAAAACCTTTTACTAATAGAACTAACAAGCTATATAAACTTTAATTTTAATAATGACTGTGAAATAGAACAATAATTACTACTACTTACTATTTGCTTTGCAGTAATATCAACAACAAAAAGTCACAAATTCTTTGCCACAGAGCTTTGGTCCTAGCCCAGCCATGCACTTAAATATACAACCTTCAAGTAAACCTACTGAATTCAAAATGCAACTCACGTGCTTCAAGTTAAACTACATGTTTAATGACATTCCTGGGTCATGAGCTTAAAACCTATGAATCGCTTTTTGGAGCTTAGCAAAGTTCAGCTAGGAGATGCTTTATCTAATGAAGAATAAAAAAAAGAAGCTTTATTTATACTTTTTAATTCAGTCTTCTCCAGTAAGAGTAATTTCCATTTAGTTAGAAAATTATTTCCTCCTAAAAAGTGCCCCACAAACACACATGTCAGGGACTTCTACTGAATCATAAATATAACTATCACAATATAGCCACCCAGGGATAGTCCTGTTATTTATTATGTACCATAAAGAACATCTTCTTCCCATCACTTTGAATTATCCTTGACGCCATGCTCTGTACCTTCAGCAGGGCACTACTTTCTTTGAAAAGGTCACTGAAACTAAACATGGTGAAAGGGCTGAAATCTGGCCAGTAGCTTGCATCGCAAAAAATAGCATTTCAATTCCAGTTTCCCTATGGAGATGCCTCTATAGCTTGCTTGTCTTTTCCAGTGCTACTACATGCAGTCAGGAATTCAAGGACCATTAAACAATAAAACCCCTTTTTCGTCACTTGTGTCTTCAACCTCCTATAGCTGTTATTGTCCATCCGTTTCCTCTTACACACAGAAGCATGTGCTTTAGCCTATTTGTGGCAGCATCAGAAACTGAGAGGAAGAGGGGATATCAAGGCCATATTCACAATTTTGAAGTCTTCTGAACACAAAAATGTTGCAAACTTCCTGGATGCTAATAATAAAAAAAAAATTAGTAATTTTGGTGTTCTAATTAAATAAGTCAAATGACATTCTCATCTGTTTGGACCAATAACAAGAGAGCTTCTGATCCTATTGCAAAACAACCCTTAAAATTTGCTTTGTTTACAAATGTGCTACCAGTAGTAAACTGTACTAGAATAACCAATAACACGACTGGCCAGTGTTCATCAGTCACATGGAAGAAAAGGTAGCCCATATTAATAAAACCTGAAGATGCTATTAAATGGGGTTCAGGCTAGAGACACTTCATGAGAATAGAACTGGCTGAGTATTGTAAGAGTGTTAACATCTCAGACATATTCTGTACTTGCTCATTGATAGGTTCAAAAATCCTTTTAGTTCAGTGTATGTCAGTCAATAATTCATGTTCATTACTAAAACACAACTACATAGGGATTTTAGTAAGAGAATCAACTGACACCAGATATAATTTGACAGGGTGAGGTACAGTGTTTAACTAGGTCATGAAGCCTTTGTAAGGTAGATATTTATCATCATTAAGGATTTTCATATTCTCAGTGAGCCATACACTATAGAAAGTAGGAGCCAATGTGTGCAAGCAGACAGAGAAAGCTCAGGACATGGAACTGGCAAAGCAAGTGGAATGACGAGCTCCATAGGTAAGCTACTGCTCAGTGCAGTCCTCAGCAGCAAAACCAGGCCCCGACACTAACAAATCCTGCTTGCAAGTGAAATCGCTGGCTGAATCATCACTGAATTTCCATGATTACCTTGATATTTTGTGTTCCTGAAATATATTGCTTCCTCAGGCAGAAACCCCAATGCTGCATGCAAAAGAGCTGCAATTCAAGAGAAAGGCAACACAATTTCAGTTAGAACGAATAAAGAGTAAGTTATTTGTATGAATAACAACTTGGTAATAGTCCGATTTTCAAGACATTGTCATAAATATTACAGATGAATTTGCCTTCTAACTGAAACAGCAATCCTGCAACAGTGACTTTGCTCCAAGATGAATTGCATTGGTAGCACTCCTTGACCAAGAAGACTCTACACCTGTTGAACAGGTGTATGTTCTGTACTTTACAACCTTGTGAGAGTGCTGGTGAAGGCAGAAGTCTTCTGAAACCTCAGCACTATTCTGCTGCTTGATGGACAGAGAAATCCCCTCCCCCAAGTTCAGTGTAAACCATATCATCAGCCTTCTAGGAAATTTACTGAGGAGAAGGGAAAAAAAGACCTGAAAAAGAGAAATGTGTCATAAAGCAGATTACAAGCAAAATCTGTCTTAAAATCTGAATTATTTTGACATTTGTTTTGACACTTCTGTTTGTCTGGTCTTAATCCAGAATTGTGCTCCTTCAGCAGTAACCTTTTGCCTGAAATTTTCTAGAAACTATTTGAGCAGTTGGAAAACCATGAAATCACCACAGAAAAAGTAGCACTTACTTTGATGAAAATTAATTGACCTGAAAGCTTTAGTTCCACTCTCACAGGTGATGTGATATGTAATATGTCAAAGCCAGAAGCAATGTGTTTTAGCAGCATCTGAATGGAGGAGCTGAGCAGTGGCCATGCAGACCCCCACAGAAGGGGAAGCTCACCTCGCCTCTCTGCCACAGCCAGAACAAAGGGGCAAGCCCAAGCCATGTATCTAGAAGCATCACTTCATGAAATCATGGGAACAGGCTGAGTCTTCAGAGGAGAAGGATATGAATATCTTTGCCGTGTTCACCAAGGTAACTCCTTCATGAAATTAATCACTGTCAAGAGTGAACATGGTATACATTAAAAAATAAAATTATGTCAATTCTTTCTATACTGAATGCAGAAAATACCACATAATAAAAACTGGGGGAAAAATGACAATTGAATTAAACAATACCAGGCTCTCATAAATTTATGTTACACGCCTCTAAAGAAATTAAGTACCACAGCATGCTCCATCAATGACCCTACACATCTTTTACTAATATTTTTCCATAATTGATGTCGCAGACCTATCTCAGACTAATGACATTATGTTTGCAAGTTTCTAGTGCTCTCATCAAGGAACCTGGAAAGTAATTTCGCAAAGACTTCATCTGTTTCTGTCTTCATTTTCTTGAACTGTCATAGCTATGAATTATTTGCATGCTAGTATTTCTGTCTCCTCTGGATACTAGAAATTTCCCTTTATGATCAGGTCTGCATCATGAAGACCATGGCCTGGAATCATTTAAGAACAGAAACTTGCTCTCAACTTCAAGTAGACGAGTGGTATTTTTGCAACTGCTGGAAACATAATTTTAAGTCATATATGTGGTTTACTTTTTTTTCCTCATGGACAGTACAAGTCAGCCAGTGGTAAAAGCACAGAAGGAAGGATGGAAGGATAGAAGGAAGGAAGAAAGCCTACTTGCAGCCTAGGCATACAGGTTGGGTTCTGTACGACATGAACATGCATACGGCCACATTAGTGAGTGTGACTTCACCTCCTTAGATATCCTAAGCTGTTCCACATGTTCCTAGTTCCTACAAGAACCCTAGACCCCCTCCTGCAAACTATTACAGTTCGGTGGAAACCTGCACCTTGGCTGCCTTCACTGTGGCTGTGAAAGGTGTCTGCCAACATTTACAAAGGTCCGGAGAATTGTTTTCCCTCCTGTTCTCTTTCTTTGGCAAGCTATTTTATTATCTCCTCCTGCCTATTATCAGAATTTGGCAACCAAGTAAGAACGGAAACAGAGGCAAGGAACTATCAATCAAAAAGACTCAATTTCACCAGTGCTACCAGTTCACTCTGCATCAGCCTTAGCTCACCTCTGCCTCTGCTTCCCTATCTGTAAAACGAAGCTAAGATTACTCCTCTGCGTCTGTTACCAGGTAGCGTGGAGCTCTGAATGTGTTAAATGCAACATTAAGTGTTGATAATTTGTTTAATTAGGAAATGCAATCCTTGCCCTGAGCAGTTTGCCATCTCCCATCTCTTCTTGAAATCTGGTATTTTATCAGACTTTTCTTGGTTCCTCACTCTCGCTTTTAAGTAGATCACTTTCCCATTTTATTCTTCATTTACTGTAAATACAGCAGCATAGTCCTTTGTTAGTTGAAATACCCGTTACAGCTCGACATTCAGTACTGCTAATTATGTTCTTGACTTGCTTATGCTCATTTTTAGAGATTTCCCAATCCACCTCTCACTACTTTTTGTATATATTTTTAAAGAAGCCTTCTGTTTATAATTATTTTTACATTGCCACTTAAACAAACTTGCATCTGTTGCCTTTTCTCCCTCTAGACTCAACCAGGATGGATTTTAATTGCATCACCAACTGTTTCTAAAACTCTTCCTAGAGTCTTCGCTAGATTCCCTCTGCATAATAAAATCTTGACCAATAAAATAATCACCAAAACCTGTTAAGACATTTTATGTTTTCTCAAAGTCAGCTTTCCTGTGGTCCAGAATGTTCACTTTGCTTCCACCAGCCCCCAAGAATATTTTGAACTAATGATATTGTAATGTTCTGGGTGTTTCTTTGCTTCAGTCCTATTAATTATACTTGGTATATTTTCTAGGACTTGGTCCAAAATAGCCTCTAACCATCTGAATGCTTCAATAAGCCGTGGAAGAAAGCAATCCTCAAATACCTCTCAAAATCTGTTCCTCCTCTTCATTTTTGTATTGAGTGGCATCCAAATCAACATCTGAGTAATTAAAACTCTCCAGAATCAAATATTCTGCCTTGTTATAGGATTCTCCAGTGTATAAAAAACATTTGCCGATTCTGTGTTATTTTATTTTAACTACCCTAGAGATGTAAAGACTCTCTGTAGCATCCTAGAAGCAACTTACCATTTTATGGCTCCAATTTCTGTACAGATTTCTATGTCAGCCATAATATTTCTTTTCACAAATCAACATTATGCCTAACCAGTTCACTTACCTACTGCTTTAATTTACTTAACCCTTTGGCAGATTGTATATTCTTCATATTATAGGATATTTCTTTGTACAATTATTTTTAAATGTATCCTACTTATAAAATTCTAAATACATAAAAAGTATGCAAAATATAAAAACATAATATAAGTGCATAGAAGAAAAATATTGGCAAGGTGCATGCACACAACAGAAAAGAATTTTTGCTCCAGAATATAATTTGATAGCCATGCTACAGTCTGTCTAACTTCCTTGGTCAAGTTACAGGGTTTGAGTCACAGACTCACAATTCTCCCTTGCTGTCAGTACAAATGCTGTTGGTAGAGATGGGTATCTGTTTACCCTTTCAAGTGGAAAATGGGTCTTGATAGATCAGACAAACAGAGAAACAGAGATTGGAAAACAGTTCTATTAGATTTTAGCTCCCAGAGTAATTTTAAAATGGAGAGCTTAGGTATGGAGGGAGGAATACCAGCAGTAAGTAAAATATCCCAGTTGCTGAAGAAAGGCAGTAACTGAGAGCTATATCAGGCAATGGGAGAGTGCAAAGACAACTAGAATTGCACAGAAGATACCTGGATAGGTAGGATGAAAAGCCTGCACAAAATTAAGGGTCTTTGTGCAGGATTCAACATAGAATGAGAAAAATTTCAGTAGTTGATAAAAATGGTTGGAATTAGGTACCCTGTTACTCCTGAGCATGTCTGCAATTCTTCCCTAAATGAAAGCTTTTTTCTCTTTTTTACTTCATCTACCAACAGCAAATAAGAGAACACTGTTTTATACTCCCTTTCATTTTTACAGATACAATTCTACACATGAATTTCTAAGACGTTTCCAGTTGTGTATTATTTTCCATGTGATATTCATTTCAGGAACCACAAAACACTGAAGCAGGTTCATCTTTCTAATTTCTCTCCACTCACTAATCAACCTTCTCATTATCTTCACTAGCATTTGGCCTGTGCTGAATAATCATTTTCCAATTAGCCTTATGCTTCTTACTCAAATGGTTAACCAAACACAAATTAGTTAGTTCTATTCTAGCAGAACTTCCATAGTGTCCATCTTGCTTCATGGCATAATCCCATTTTTTTCTTCCTTCACTGCATGCATCCTTTTTCCCTGAGTTACTACAAATGGCTACAAAACTGTAGCCACTTGGACAGTGAAGTTTTATATATGTGTGTATATATATATTTTAAGTAGTGTCCTCTTAGAATTCAGTGATAGTGATGGATTTGGAAATAAAGCTTCAGGTGAGTTCTGAATTTCAGAGAACTACCAAATCATTCAAATAAGGATCCAGATGCTCAAAACTGATTGCACCACATTAACTTTTAAAGGTTTAAAATTCACATGTGTTCTATGGGAAAAGAACATCCTAGAAATATAGTTGGGGAATTTCAGCATCGGGAATGACTACTTGGGAAATCCCATGCAAGGCAGGATGAATATATGGGTTACCATTACACTCCTCTGTAATGCCTTCAATTGGAGTACAGAAAGCCTAGGGAAAGATATAACATTGCAGCCTTGAGGAACTAGCTCTTATCCAAAGCACATTCTCCTGAGCCCAGTGTCCAGCTACACAGGGCACAACTGAAACTTGGAGGTGCCTTCAACTATGAGGATGCCAGACCAGCATCAATGAAATACAGTCAGTATTTCTCCCTTGTTTTTCTCCCACAGATTTTTTTTTCTTAAGTGAAAAAAGTGCAATATGGAGATTAAAAAGAGAAAGGAAGAAAAATAAAATAATCACCTCTGATTAAAGATGCATTTTCTCTTTTTTTCCTAAAGAAGTTGCTTTCTTTGCCCTGAAATATTTAGCATTGATAACAGCTTTTAATTGACTTTTTATAACTGGGGGGAAAAAAAAAAAAAAAAAATCCTCTATTTAGCCTTTTCACTGGGTCTTTTCTGCAAAACAGACACTGGGAGAAATATTTCACACATTATAACCCCCTCTAATTGTTATAGCTGTAATATTGCAAAGGAAGGAAGGTGCTTATCTACCTTTGATGAAAGAAAAGGAAGGACTGAAAGAGGGAAAAAGACATCTGGATTACCTTCACATTATGCAGTATTATTGTTTGAAAGCCTTGTTATTTCAGCAAAGCTTATTTTAGTCAATTCTCAGTTTCACCAGGACAGGACAACACAATCCAGAGAGGTGGCACAGATACAGGAGGTCCTTACTCATTTTCAGCACTCAGTGATAGGGCTTAGCAAAAGTCTTTCTGAGATGATTAATAGCAGATTTGACTCTGGGAGGTAATTACAGGTTTTGACAAGAAGTTTGAGACTTTGGGGATGAAAGTGACTGTGAAGGTTTCAGTGAGGAAACCAACCCCTGACAGGCACAACATGCTCATTACAGAAATTCTGAAAAAGCACAGAGATCTGAAAAAATAAGCTAGCTACAGAAGAACATATTTTTATTAACCCCACTGTTGCTGATGACAGATGCATCCTCCTTGTTGTCTGGGGACTAAAGTGATTTGTAATCTCAGTAACTGTAGTCTTTTTAAGATGCAGAGATTCACTTGCTTGTGAACTCCCTGCCATCCTCCCTTCTTTACCCTTTTTTTTTGTGGGCCAGGTGGGGGGAGTGAAGGGAGGCAAGATAAATAGCGTCTATGAAAAATAAATTATGACTGATCAGAAAGTTCTTCCCATAATGCAACTAGTTATATTTGCTGCTATCTTTATTTATTTATTTATTATTTTGGCAGATTCAGCAGTGCTACAAATAAAGAAAATATTAAAGTGGCATATGCACTTCTGATTCTCAGAATACTTATCTTCAATATTCTGAAATTTAATGTTTGAGAACTGGAGCAAAGCCTAATTAAAAGGGCTTCCTCCAAGGAAAAGGTCCTTAAAGACAGCAGGGCTTCTGGTAGGAGCTCTTAGTGTCCATAAATGCTTTAGGCTCTCTAAAGCAACATCTTTCAGCTCTATCAAACTACTGTCAGGATTGACCATCATGTTACTAAACTTCAAAAACACACTGACCAGGCTTTTACTGAAGACTCTCTGACTTCCCAGCTCTTTTGGCAATAGAGTGGGAACAGTCTGCATCACACAGCAGACAGCAGAACCCTAATGTCAATTCAGAATGTGATTTTTCCCCAAAGGAATATTTTTTTCTCCCAGTGAATAAGACCATTGAAATAGAAATCAGCTCCAGGAAAGGGCCATGAAAAGACTTATTGTCAAATCTAAATATATTTACGATTCATACACTCCTTTATACATCTTGCCACTATCAGGTACGGACCTCGTTTCAGCAGTATCTTCTGGCTCCTTTGTGCCTTTCTGTCAACATAAAGCAGCTGTAAACCTGCCTGCTCTGGCCAATTAAGTTGTTTTGTATTTCTGGAGTGGCACAAAGGAAACTCATCTCTCCTTCTCAGTTTAGTTTAATAAAACAGGGATATATGGGGCACACAGGAATTGCAAAAGTCTTGGGCCAGATTCTTGAGCTGCAATAAAACAGTGGCAATCCAAGGGAGAGATGGCAAATTATGCTAGCTGGGAGTCTGTCTCTAAGGTTCCACAAATGCTGTTCTGTCAGAAAATAAAATGACATTATTAAGTTGCCTGTCACAAACATTCCCCCAGAAAATCTCAAACCATTTGTGGTACTCTGTGAAAAGGGGGCATATGCCCAAGTTTATTTTTATGAGATCATTTGCATTATTTCATATTAATTGTGAACAAATGCCCCAGTGCAGCAGGGGCTTATCAAGACAGCCTAGGAACCATCACGTACCAAGAAGATACACCCTGGGAGTTAGCATGGGACCATTTTACTTTCCTATAAAGCATTGTTCTGAGGTTTTGAGTAAAAATCATCAGAAATTTGGCCTGGACTTCAGGCCAGGAATATATCTAACCATGATGAAAACCTTAATAAGCAAAGCGAGGTGAGTAGCAGAGCTGGTCCCAGAGAGGCAACAGGAATTTTGCTTCTCCAGGCAGAATTGAGTCTTTATTTTTACTGTCCAAACTGAAAGACTCCACCGTATTAAAAAAGTCTGTGACGTAGATTACCTCACTGTATTTAGGTACCTAACATAAGCCAAGATTCATTTAACCTAAATTCAGACAGCTGCAATGCAGAAATTTCCCCTCGAACTAACCAGCTTAGCACTGAGATGCTTCAGGATAAAATTTATCATTGTCTAGAAATGCCTATTTCCCTGGCATCATCTACATTACAGTTAGATAAAACCTGGTTTTGGCGTCCTGGTCTTCCACTGTGATCAGCAATGAAAGCAAGTAAGATGATCTAAAGAGCAATCCAGAGCATTTGTGATCCTAATTGTCTTTGTGTAGTTCCTGTCTCTGTACTGATTGAAAAGAGAGCCAAAACTATCTATCCTGATAGTGGATATCATGAAATAAACACTTTCAGAGTGAGAATCACCTCTTGAGCCTCATGTAAAACTCTCAGTTACGTGTCTCGAATTAGGCGGAAGGCATTTGGGCCTAGAAATTTCTGACCAACAGGGATTTGCAGACTATACTTTCACTCATATATATTACTTTAATAATCTGTCTTTATAGAAAACACAAGAGGAATAAAAGTAGATTGAGTACTTTAGCACCTAAATTTTTTTGTGATTCACCTGTAACGTTTAGTTTCACCTTCACTCCATAATGAAAGAAGCAGCTACTTGAAGATCATCGTCTCATGAGTGGGCAGTTGAACATCAGGAAAAGGCAGATCACACCATAAAGAGTAGAGAAAATGATGTAAAACATGAAGCCTTAATGGTGAACTTAGTTAAAAAACTGCAAGGGAAAACTGTTTGACATTTTAGAGGAAGTAATTTTATTCCATGTCTGCAGTAGCTTTTCACAGTCAACCAATATATTCTTTGAAAGCATCTTCAAAGTTATATGCATGAGAATTGGCAGAAACCAATCTTTACATCTCTACATAGAATGCTCATATAAGAATTGCTTGTGTTTTCATGCAGCCAGGGCACAAAGTACCATGGGATTCATGAGGCCAATTGCAGCTAATCAAGGATTAGATAAAAAGTGCTCCATTTATTTCAGCAGAATTAGAGCACATAGCTCCATCTTCAAATAATGGCTGTCAAGACATAAAATAAAAACTCAGAAAGACATCTGTCAAATAAAATTTTAATAACATATGAATCAGAAAAAGTTGTGGCTTATTGTTTGAATATTCCAACAGTAGAAAAGGAGGTTAAATTCAAATAAATTATTCATTGAGACTAGTTGCTCATCCCTAATATCTCTCAGTAGAATTTAAAAAAAAAAACAAAGGTGTGCTACAGAATAAATGAGATTTTTAAAATACTTCCTTGAACCTAAATGATGCACTTCCCTATCTTGTACCAAAATAATCATTAAACACATTAAAAAAAAAAATACTAATGCATTAAAAATATTCAATTAGCAGTTGACAAATACATTATTTATTGCTTCAAGTTATTGATGAGCTTTCATACCAGCTCGTCACTCTGTTCTGCTCTGTCACTCATGAGCTATAAGATCATCAGTAACTCATAATAAATAATGTATCCATAGCCAGTCCTTTGGGTAGCTACCCTTATTTATCTAGATATACACACACACAGATATGCATTTTCTTACTAAAAGAAATGGTCAGCACATTAAACAATGCTGATTTGCAAAGGTTTCAAACTTACAAGTAGAGAATGAAAAAAGGAATTGAGGATGTTACAATTATTTTGGCTATGTATTTTTTTCATGCTAATAATGCACTGCTAGAATAATATGCAAATATGGAAGGTTACAATGGATCCGTTAAAATCATATTTATGATAATTCAAAATAATAATGAAAACCTATTTTAACAGATTTAATATAAGCAAAAGGAACAAAATGAATACAGAGATTGGTGTGACTATTGAGCAATGAGCTGTACACTTTTAAGTTATGGATAATATTTAGTAAAGGTTAAAATGGACAGTAAATTCAAGATGCTAGTCTTATAAAAATTAAAATTACACACATTGTTGGACTGAATGGATATTATTAGTAAGAACAGATTCCAATACAATAACATCATTCATAAGAAGTAAATTTCTACTATTTTTTCATCTTGTAACACAATTATTCCTGAATATTTGCACTGAAATGCTGATGCAGAACAATCACTAATGAAAATGCACTTTGTTTCGACCTGCATGGTATTTCAAAGTTATATACAGTGCAGTTATTAACTCTTTTTTCAACTAATGAAGTAAGAATTGGGTTGGTTCATGTCAACTATACAGTAGTATTCAAAATGGTTAACCTGATAACCTGAATTACAGTTTATGTTTTCAAAAAGCAGCTGAAAGAGACCTTTTCTACATGCTTTGTCTTTGGGGGAAAAAAATTTCTGGGACCAGGCGCCAGAGCTTCCAACTCTATATGCTGTGTCCTGAATTACTTATTTTTCTATTATTATTTACAATTTACTATGCTCAATCAACGTTTCTAAATGACTGAGAAGAAAACATAGGTATATTAGCTTCATAAACTAGATGAATTGATGAAATGTACAAATGGGATGAACACGAACCATTTGTGCATTTTTTTCTTTAAAAAAAACTAATATTGCACAACAATGTAACCCAAATACTTCCGTAGGGAGATGTAATATTAACTCTATTATATCAGACCTTGATGACAATTTATGTAGAATACTATAGGGATACTTTGCGTAGTTCCAATCATGTATAGTCAAAGACGACAGCTTTAAACTGGAATAAAAAGAAAGTGTGCCTAAGTTAATACAAGGACTAAAAAGGCTTCCTCTGTTCAGTTTGGAGAAAAAAAATAACTGTTCATGTAAGTAGATATGTATATTTTGCAAATGTGCATGTGTTTGTGTCTGTGTTATGGGAAGAGAGGGATGAACATTCCAAAGAAAAGCTACTTACACTGAAAGACAGTGTAGTCTTTGGCACACAAACAAGGAGGAGGAAAACATGGCCAGGAATAAGCTTGCACCAAAAATGAGATTTCCAGAGGACGGAAGTTTTTAAGCAAATTTCTAGCAGAAGTAACAGGCAGCACAGGAAGCCTAACTGAAAAGGCCATTCAGTAAACCTGTGAATGCCATTAGATAACATAAGGCAGGCTGTGACTGCCCTTGGTGACCCCAGGAACCTTTCCTATGCTCTTAAAGACTACCATATGATTTCTCCTGAATAAAGGCTAGCACAATTACAGACAGAACAACAAGGTCTCAGCTCTAAGTGAGCAGAGAGAAAAAGAAATAATTAAAAGAAGTTCCTAATAAAACTAAACCAACAAACCACACAAAAAAACACACCCGCCCCACTGAACCTCCCAGCTCTCAGCTGCTTTTTCAGCGCCTAGCACTGCAGTCATATGGCTGGCGTCTTATCTTAGCAAGGCACACAGAGCTATATTACCAATTTATTCTTTTTGCACAGCACCTTTTGCCACAACTGAGAGGTGAAAGACTGCTCAGGAAGAACCAACAAATACATATGGCTTTTACGCATTAAAAGATGTGCTTATGGAAACAACAGTGACTAGCATCAACTGAAATCACTAGCTAAAGTAGCTGAATAGCTGATGTGCCAAAAATCCTCAGTGCTTTCCACTGACTTCAAAGACTTGTGTTAGGAGAAGGACCAAATTAATTTCATACATGTTATTAAAGTTTTCCATCATCCAAGGCAGAGATACGTTGAGGCCCAGGGGCTGCAGTAAGCTCAATGACAGAGTGTGTGCTCAGCCACTCTGAAACTGGGGAGGATTTCAGCACCTTAATCCAGTTGTTCACAATGGAAGCCTTTCCTTGACTGCCATGTAAGGCTCAGAGGCTGTCATATGTTGAAAATCAGAAACCAGACTCTGCCTTAACAGAGTCCACAGTCCCCACATATGGGCTCATTTCGCACAGTGTGCATAAAGCAACCAATTACAGCAGCGAGCCAGCTAAGTGTCTGGACATCTTTTTCCTAAGAATAAAATGAACTAGTTCAATCCCCCACAGAATCTCATTCTTCTCCTTTTTAAATCTGACATCTGTTGTCATATCCCAAATTTTATACTAGAAAGCAGCAGCCTGGAATTTCTCAAATGTATAAATTTTTCATATTGCACTGAGACTACAACAGCCTTTACCTAACCAACTGGATCTATCTGTCACCTGCCAAGCAGCACTTGCAATTTGTTTACAGTCAACTGCAAAGAGATGTATAAACTCCTCCAGATGAGGAAGATGTTGAATTTACACAGACAAGTGACAAATGAGCTCGGAATGAGAACGCATACAAGAATAGCCTACAGTATGCCATTGTATCATGACATAAATATATGACAACTACTCCAACCAATGCCCATGGCAAATGTTTCCATGTGTTGCCACCACTAGAGTAATTTCTCTGTGTTCCTGTTTTTTTTTCTTTTCTTTTACTTGAATGAGAGAGTCTTTCTAAAGTAATAATGAATAAAAAGGCACTTATTAGAACAAGGAAGCCCAAATGGGTTTCAGGACAATAGTCTGATATTGCAGATAATGCTTCTCATTTCCTGTGGATCAGTGTCCAGATACCAGTAATATGCTCCACCAGAAATATAGACATATATACAACCCATGGTAAGTTATAAGAAGAAATGAACTATAATTTCACTATGTCTATCATTACATCTCAACTCTATTTATAATGAACAGAAAAACCTAACATGTGCATCCGTAGAGTAATACAAAACAAAGCTTTTGATGTACACGAACAGCAGTCTTTCGTAAAAGGAGTGAACTCTGCATAAGTGTTAGCATGGGATTCAAGCTTCCTTCTGCCAGAAAGTATTTCCAGTTCTTTTAGAGCTTAAAAATCCTGTAGAGAAACAAAACAGAAATCCTCAAGGCACAAGTGAAGTCCTCCCTAATCCCCCAAAACGACGCTTACATTGCAGGAGGTGTTGCATAGATCATGGACTAATCCTCTGGAAGTGAAGGACTAAATTTGAACACAAGGATAAAGTGGCATCTTCTCCAATCTCTACAGACTGTTATTAGAGATAAGATGATCCTTTTTCCAACCTGATCCATTTAGGACACAGCCTTTTTGTTCTAGAAGGGTAAACTTTTGTAGCCGACAAAATCTCCTATGTAAACACACCCAAAACCAGGAGTTTCCAAAATAAAGATCCCACCTTTTCAGGTTGAAGCCCATTGTCATCATCAATTCTTCATACCTCTGCACTGTTTCACTAGGAAGCTACAATTTAGTTGAAGATGATTGAAAAAGCAACCCACCTTTGTTCAGAACAAACATACAAACCAAATTTCTCTGCCACAGAGAGTTGAAGCAGGAGTCACTACCCGAATGTAGGCCAATCAATACTGGTTGGTTTGGCTTAGGATGAATCCAAAGCATCACATAAGGAAATGGAAAAGGCAGCAAGAAAATAATCTATTTCTCAAAAGCACAAGTGGTAAAACCTAGAGAAGGAGAGCACTAGATTAGATACTGGTAGGAAATGGTGAAATCAAAGGAGAACACAGCAAGAATTTACCTGATTGCACCAAATGTTTCTCTCTCTAATAAATATAATCCACAGGACACTGATCTCAACTAACTAACCACTTTGTTAGTTAACATTTTCTTCTCTGTCAGAGGACTTCATTGATTTTTGATGTTTCATACAACTGTTTACTAAAAGCAAGGGAATGAGACCTAGAATTGTCCCTGAGTACGAGATAAAACACCTTCTTTATGCAAAACATATCATCAACTGCTGCCTGGTATTTCTACTCTCATGTTACAGAAACATAATCAGGAAAGGTGCCTGGGAAGGAGACATGACACATTTGGACAGAGTTCTTATTATAGTTAACCAGAGGACTGGGACTTCATATTGAGCATTGGTGTTTACTGTCCGCTCAGTAAAGATCTGAATTTAGTCTGAGACACACACTATGCGTTGTAGTTTATTTGCAGTGAAGGGTGAAGCATATTTGAATCATCACTTTTGCCACAGAAAAGCTTGAAAATGGATAGGAGTTGCCTGAAGTTACTCTAACAAAAAATAAGTATTGCACTTGAAGAGAAAGAAGCTTCATTATGACCTTATGCAATCCAGTACATGAAGCAATTTTCAGCTTCAAGAATAATATAATTTACATTTAGTCTCATATAGCCCAGAAAAGCCATCCCACTTGCCAGGCAAAACCAGAGTAATTCAGGGAACTAACCACTGTTACCCTAGACGATTGTCTCCAGCCTTGCCTCTAGCTGCCATACATCTTCCCCAGGCCCATACTACATTTGCTACCTTTGAAAGGGTGTCTCAGGCACCTTAAGGGCTTCTATTTAAAATGGTCTACATACTTGTGTCTAGGAGTTAATCCCACCCATTATGTTTTCCCTGGTTTTATGCTGGGGCAGTAAAGAAGATGCAGTCCATGTTTTTTGATAGCCCTGGGATAAGTTCTGTGCAAAAAGAACGGTTGCTCCAGCTTAACAACCCCTCTGTGTAAAAAGCAGCATAAAGAGGTCATATCAGAGCTGAAAATTGGGCCAAAGAGAGTATATTTTCCTCTGGATGCACAGTTATAATTGCTGTTATGTTTAGGGAATTGGGCTTGATCACTGAATGGAAAACGCTTTGCAATTAAGAGGGTTGAAAGCATAACTAGATTTGAATAATTGATGTTAATTTCCATTTGCAGAGAAGACTATCACAATGCTGAATCCAAACACCAAGCAATCTTCTGGTCCATTCCCTCATTTCTTGTTGCCATAAATTGCAAGGTAATGCTAACTGGAGGGCCCTGTACAGAATTGCTGTATGGATCATATCCCATTATATATCTGAAATTAGGAAGAATCCACAGTTCCATCACTCATGCTTATGAAGCAAGTTCTCTCCTTATTTGGCTATACAATTAACTTGAATGAAACTGAATGTAATGCCTTGAAAACAATACTAAATTAAATGGTAATGTGGTAATCCATCAATTACAACGGGACAACTAATGACTTGAAATAGCTTTGTACAAGAGTTTCTAGTTGGATTAGTAATATAATTAATGCTATGTACTCACCATTAAAGTAGGAAATAAAATATTGTTTTAGTTAATCTCTTTTTGTCATTGATGGGGAAATGCAATGCAACCTAAACGAATATTCATTGAAATATAGTGCCTAAGTCTGCAAGTATCTATCAAAAAAACCCTAACAACCAGAATTTACTATCAAAACATGGTTATTACTGAGACTGCTGTACATAGCAGAAATGGTGAATACATTTTTAATAATCTTATTTGTCCTAAATGCAATAATACTCGTGCAGCTTTGTACAGGTTAGAGAGAGTGGAAGATTTGAGTAACACTTTGAGCATCAATTGAAATTGGTTCAGTTATTTCACAGGCACTACCAGAAACACAGAAAAAAAGATGGATGGCCAAGTGCAGCAAGAAGGAAGAGAAGAGAACAGAATCTATCTTTGGAGAAATAAAGGGAAGCTTGTTCCTCTGTTTTCTGATGTTACACATGTAGATGATCGGTTACTTAAGATTTTCCCACTGTCTACTAACATCAAACAAAGCTCAAAAACTGCAGGAACCTGAAGCCGCATGCATGTATTTAGTGTCCCTTGTGTGATACGCATGCAAAGGGATGCACATCAGGTATCACACTTTTTAGTCTCCTCCATTTGACCCTGGTTCTGAATTACACCGATCACCTTCCTGGTTTATTTAATTTACAAAATCAATCTGTTCCCTTGCTGTCAGTTGTAAAACAGCCCCCTGTTCTATGGTACAGGGCAGAGTACCCCATATTTACTGAACAGATCCCAAAGACATGGTTTAACCACCATTGCCATAGGCCAAGGATGGGATGGGAACAGGAGGAGGTTCAGGAGCACAGAGGAAGAGCGGGCACCCTCTCCCACCTGGACCCCACTACAGGGATATACCTGTAGGCCTTCAGGGAGGGAAGGGAGGCTTTTTTCACCTTACCCTGGCTCTCCTTCCTTTTGCACTGTTGTGCAAAGCTGCCTGATGGCCAAAGCAGAGGGCACAGAACTGCATTCCAAGTGCTGTTGAGGGGGTGCAGAGGTGGGGGCCAAAGCCAGAAGGAGAACAGCCAAGCCCACCCCATGTCCCACTGCTAAAACAAGTCTGCTCAAGTGATTTACAGATGCCAGGAATCCTAATGTTCACAGGAGAAAGCCATGCTCAAGCATGTGATGTGCACAGGTATGCTGGGACTTTAAAGCCTTGCAGCCCACTCCTTTGAATACCTTTAGGTCAGACAGCTCTGCACATAGGCTGCATTTCAACAGTTGTTTAACACTTCCTACAGACCCAAAATATAGCTATAAAAAGGAATCCAAAGATCTGATTCCGTGCTTTTTATGGAAAATTTACCCAAGGAAACCGGTTAGCATATGATGTGAGATAAGGACTCAAAGATTTTAAATTCTGTATCTATAAATAGAAGTAGGAACAAATATACAGACACATTACAATTCATCGTGGTATGTTTGCAGTGCCCTTTGAAGCAGATATAAAAAATCTCCATCGCAATAGGGATTGCTCAGAGGCTCCCCGGGAGAAATGACTTGCTCCTATACTTCTTTGGACCGATGAACTGGAAAGCAAAGATAACAGTACTGGCTCCTCCTTCTTTCACCTTTCCCTCTCCCAGGTTTTGTCTTTCTCAGTAGCTAAATAGATACAATTGTTTCTGAGCTGCAGAAAAGCAAGGGAATGGCAGTTCTGCTTTGCTTCCTAACATGTTCCCCCAACTCCAGCAAAACACACTATGGGCAAGGTATATTCATATAGACTGTTAGCACATGCTACTGAGGTGACTTACAGAGTAAAAAGCTATCTTGTGTTATTTACAAGAAGTATTAGATAACATTTTGGCCACGGAGACACAGAGAAGCATTGTGGGATCATTAAAGCTCTAAAGTACATGTAAAGCAGAAGAGTTGTCTTTTTAAAAGGTTATCAAAGGATCCCATATGCTCATCAAGTCGCCTCCAACAGCAGCAAAAAGAAATATGCCTGTTAACATTAATGGGAACTGCAGAGTAAGTAGAAAGGCATTCAATCCAACTGTCTCAGAAAACCAGAGAATGTGCATTTCAGTAATGCTGAGATTTCAACTTGTGGTTTAAGTGAATCTATACATCTCAAATGAGAAGCATAGCCCATTAGACAACATGCCTAATAATTTGCAAACGTTTAGCATATCCACATAGATTTTTTTGTTGTTGCTTGCTCTTGGGAGGGGGGAGAAGGGTGGTAAGGAAAATTAGCTTTTCTTACTGTATTTATTTTATTCTTGTAGGAGAAATGGAAGAAAACAACACAGGATACCATAAAACCCAAGGGGTGATTTGGAAAAAAGGTTAAAATAACTATATGGGACAGAATCTCCACTTACCTTGTGCATTCTGTCTTTATATGGAAACGCTGCCTTTCAAACCAACAGTATTTTGTATTTCACTAGCGCCCATGGAAGAACAATAAAATTGCAGAAAGTGTAAAAATCAGGCTTCTGTGAGACAGCTTGGCTAAGCTAAAATTAAGAGCATATCCTACGCAATTAAGGGTTTCTTTTGTGTTACAGCTATGTCTAAATATTTTTGAATATTCAAAGAGATTATTATGGATATTTGTGGCTATACTTCTGCGTCTCCCAAGAAGAGGAAAAACTGTATATGAAACTTGGGTTTGGGAGGAAGGAGCACAGAAAAGGGAGTGTAGCGAAAGCAAAGGTGGGTGGCAGGTGGAGGAAAAAAGAGATCAAGAGGGAGAGAAAAAGACATTTTGAAGTCATTAGGGCTTGAGGTAGTGTGAGGAAATTGCTTAAGGGTTTCTTTTATTGTTTGTCTGTCTATAACTGTCCTAGGTGTCTTAACATCTGGAACAGATTTGAATTATTGAGGGAATAAATTGCAAAAAACTCTCATTGCAGTATGAATAGATATGTTTTAATGCCACTTAGCAGGAAAATACTAGTTCTAAGAGAAATCTGTTCAAGCGTAGAACAGTGTCCTCAAACACAGCACCTCTGCACTGCTTGGGACCTATGGATAGTGGGATCAGAGCTGTGAAGCTGGGAACAATCCTGTGTGATCGCCTTCTCCTATAATTTATTGACTGCTGTCATGGCATGTGGTACTGTGCAAACACTGCCCTAAGGTGTTTATCCTCTAAATCAGCCACAGATAATAGAAGTCAGACACAAAACACCAGGGGACAGTCCAAACCAGATGGAGATAATCCATTTTACATCAGATGTGGATGTGACTTTCGCTTGGGCTGATTACTTCTCATTAGAAGAGCACTTTGCTTAAGGATTTAATTGAAAAGTAGACGTCAGTCCTATCAAGACAAAGAGCTCCCTTGCAGGAGGTGCAACAACTGTAAATGAAGAGCAGGGAGCACTGTTCAGGGACACCCTATGACTGAAGACAGTTTAGCTGAGGTTCTGGATGCAGCGTAGCCACATCATGTAGTGCCACCCCTGAGTAATTACTACATTATGAAGTAGCTGTTCTGCGTCTGCAGAACACGGAAGGCATGCCATGCCAATCTGCTGCCTTGTTCAGAGCCAGCTTTTATTTCTCTGCCTGGTCTTACATTGCAGGCGATACTTTACTCAGGAGGGAAGAAGAAAACCAAGACATACTAGTGCAGCCTTTTGCCTGCTTCAGGTATTTATACTGCAAGGTCTTCAGGGGTCTGACCATGTTTATGTATGGGAGGAGGATGTCACAATTTGACATGTGCTGAATATCTCCAGACCATAAATTTTCGTAAATTTGCTGACATGCTTTTAAAATCATCATAATAAATATCCCCAAAACAGAGCCTTCAGGATCCCAAGGCCTGACAGCTGCATTTCCCAATGTACCAAAAGACTTCACCAAGATGGCAACACACTAAAAATAACTTCTGTGTGATGATTAAAGGACAAGAAAGCCCCAGTGACTCACATGAGACTATTTCCACAAAACCACCACTCTATTACTGATGTCTCAGCTCTGATCTCAAGAGAAATGTGTAGAACATTTCCAGACATAAAGTTGGGAACTAAAGTTTGTAAATCTACTTGAATACCAAAAATTTAATAGCCTATACAGTTGTTAGTTTAAAAACTTTATCTCGTGCTCACTTGCACTTCTACTAATCTCTTTAAGTTCTGAAAGATATGAACTACCCTTTTATTTTCCTCCACCTTATAATCCCTTCCCAGCAGCAGCATCCCCTCTACTTCCAAGAGACAAAGTACTTTTTGTCTCATGGTCTAACTGGGATTTGGCTGGTTAAACTCAGCTTATATTTGAAGTTTGCTGTTTCTATTTTGAACCTGAAAGATGTGAAAAAAAGTTTCTTTCTTCTGCAAACTGTACTAGAAGTTTTAGTAAAAGATGTTATTTATCTCTGCCTAAGAACTTACTGGACAGAAAACTAAGCTCCTGAAGAACTTCTAGAGGGATACTTCAAAATTTACCAGGTTTTTCGATATATACCTTCACAAAAAGCAAAATAAAAACTATTTCAAATATTTCCACTATGCAAATATTTCCAGTTACTGAATGGAGACAATACTTTAGGCTGTATTTAGCACATGAAGGAATATCAACTCCAATACCATAAGATCTCATCCGTTCTGATCAACTCAGCTTTTTTGCCAAATCACATATTTTCTGGTGGTCTCTGTTCTTATTGAAGTGCATAGTGACCCCCCCATAGGACTCACACCTAGCCATTATCCACTAAAGGAGAAGTCAACAAAATAAAATGGTTTTATTTGCTTCAATAATTACTTCAAACTGGATTCTCTGAATCCTTATTCACATTCGGTCTACTTTGCTTTGCAATTAGTTTTGCTGGGATGAATGGGACACTTGAAATCTAATGCATGCCTCAGTGAGGGTAAGTAAAGTGGAATCAGGCCATAACAATGGCTAAAGTAAACACATTCTTTTGTTGCCATCCATCCTGTTCTTAAAAGCCCTATTTAATAGCCATAAGACAAAGAAGATGATGAAAAGACACAAAATGAGGCCATGAATAACGACATAATTCAGATTAAGAATTCTAACCCGAATGGCCTTCAGAATTAATCGGCCATTCAAGGAAAAAGAATACCCTCAATAAAAACAAGTATTTGTGTGAAATCCCCCCTTTATACCTTTTCTTCAGGCATAGCTTTTCCTCCTGAGCTGCTGTCTCACATGTGTTTATGTGCCTCAGTCAATACCTAGGAGGAAAGAGAAACTATCTGTTGTACACACTGAAATATACAAAATGACTGAGAAATGTCACTGCAATTACAGGACACTAAAACTGAGCTTTCACAACTGCATGATGCAATTTGATTAGTAGCATAACAATACCTAGATTATCACAACAGTTAGAAATTACTGACTGATTTATTTTGGAAGTCACCGGTAGCAACAGTGTGCATATGTTATACGTGAAGAAAGCATTCAGGTATCTGCAAACTATAATACTAAAATTTTTACTTACATATAGAAGTAATTTTCATGATTTTTTTTTCCCTTCGTAATACAGAGTAATTATGAAGTTTGTAAAATGATGCCATAATACTTGGGAATATTGGGTGCTTCACACTTTGTTGCAGAGTAGCAAAGACTCACCAGCTCCTCTCAACTATACCATGATTGACACTGCCTACTCCAAAGACTCCTCAGCAACTGGCTACAGAAATAGCTATTCTAACGATTTGTTATGTTTCATCCCCCCAGTGTCTTATTCTTTATCTTCCTGAAAAACTTTTCAACCCTTAGAAGTCTGTACAGCCTTGCTGCTAACAGGATTTTGTTCAAGTTGCAGTGGCTCTTAACTCAGGTATGGATGATATTATTTGTGGTAACAGCTATGACTTTCTCAATGTGCTTGGATTTCCTTAAAAGCTTTCTAGTTAATGCAGGCAAAAGATACTAAGTATGAAAATCAATTACAAATAAGTCAGACTTACTCAGTATAAAGTGAGTTGTGTTCTGGGTTGGTTGGTTTTCTTTTTTTCACACCATGTTATGCTCTGTTTAAAAGCACATGAACGTCTGAAAAAACGTTTCATAACTGGGACAATTAAAGGAGAACAAGAAACCAGATTGAATCTGGAACAAAACTGAAATTTTGGCCAAAGGAAAGGCCCAACCTGACAAAGAAGGGATTTGTTCTGATTGAATCAACCAGGAACAGTTGATAGAAAGTGCTCAGAAATCACATAGTTGTTATCCAAAATGCTACAGTGAAACATCTGATTAAAAAAAGTCTCATATGCCATGCAAATCAGGAGCCTGCAAAAGATTGCACATACTGCTGCTAAAGGAACATGCCAAGGCAATATCCCACCCTCAGCGAGAAGAAAGAGCTGCATTAATTTTTGAAACAGAGCAAGAATTTATTAAATGTGCAAAAGGCAGAGTTCATGACCATTAAGGCAAAGCATGCATGATATTTCTGATTAGAATTGAGGCAAGATAAACCTCAGAATAATCTCAAAGGGGAAAACATACTTCTGTGATTTAAAAACACGGCAGTCCTTGATCCACTAGTTTTTGCAAGCTGCAATAAAGACATTGGAGATGTCATCAAAAAGGGATAGAAAACATTCAACAAATGATTAAAGGGATGTTAAGAACTACAAGTGCTAAAGTCAGTGGGGCAAGTTCTCCTTGTTCTTGAAGCTCCAAGACACAGAAAGCAAAGGCAAGGATCAAGAAACTCAGTACCCTCCATGGTCACCAATTTATTATTCTTAATAAAATAAAATGCATACATTTATATAAAAGTTGTTCACTACTTACAATGATAAATAGCCAAGGGCAGGTAACTGATACTAATTTTACTTCTGACACCTTGAGTGTCAGGAATGTCCCAGGTAGCACAAAGGGTGAGACCATGAAGGACATAATGAATTCGCTTGAAAAGGGTAAATCAGATGATTGTAAGGCATTGGAAATAAAGAGGTCTACAAGAAAATCTGAAGCCTATCAGGGACTGAAACAAAATAAAACAATAAAAAGAAGACTACATGTTCCTGTATTACTCTCAAATATACAAAATATATTTCACAGCAAAAACTGAGGAATGAATGGAGCTCTTTTGTTAGAAAAAAATAGCTGCTAGTCATTGACATTTTTATACTTGTTGTAAGAAAGTATGTCCATGTCCTAGACTACTTACACTCACTGCCTTCGGATAGCCTTACTAGATAATACTTCAGTTCAACAGTTATTTTTGCTACCCACTATCCCTGAAATAGTGGGTATGACTATGCAATTTTCAGCAAATTACGTGTTTTGGCATAATCTGCTGAAAATCTAAATAAGAAACATGGAAAAACACTCTAAAGTCAGACCTTTCTCCATATTTATCAATGCTAGATGACAGTTTGGGACTAGTGAAATATTGGTTACAAGGTGATAACATCTGGTTTGACAGAAATCAGAAAATAAGAATGTTTGTACTTATGTGAGAGGCACTAGAGGCTTCCAGATGTAGAAGACGAAATTTTCACTGCGATTTGGCGATGAGGAAACTTCCATTAATTCCCCCAAAAGACAGTGAGTAGTCCTAAGGTCACGGACAGCAGGAGCACCCAGGAATTAGTGCCAGAGGCCCATAGAATGCTGTTCTGGTCACACAGGCACACTTGGAAAAAGCAAATATCCCTTTCTGCAGTGGCAGATAGTGGCAAATACCAGAGGAGATGCTCCTGCCATTCTGTCAGACACAACAGCCTGACACTGCCTGGCCTCAGGGCACAGAGACACCAGAAAAATAACACTGCTGTTGTCCATGGAGAAACATCTACGGCTGTGAAGAAATGTGGCGATTCAGAGGCTACAAGAACGTTATTGGTTTATAGGGGGGAACACATCTGTGAAATCTCACTATCCTTTTTGTTGTTACTAGTTAATATCACTGTGTTTGGCTGCAGAAAGCAGGTGTGGGAAGCTATGCCTATAGAAAGTTGTTGTTTCAGAGCTGAACCGCTGGAGCTGTTGTACCCAGCAGCAAGATGCCAGACTCTGCATAAAGAGAAAGCATCCAGCACCCTGATTTGGAGGGACTGTTGGCCGGATGTGCCATTGGTGACTGGGACAGGGGAGGCAGCTCTAGGCACAGCTTAGCTTGTAAAAACCATATTGCTCCCATGAGAGGAAGGGCCTGTCCTGCTCTCACCTTTCCCCTTCACTGGTGACCCACCCAGGATTTGCAGGGTTTGCTCGCCATCCCTTAGCCCCTAAAGACAGACATCTGGCGGGTCTGAGGAAACCACGGGGTGAAATCCCCAGACAAGGTAAGTAGCAGGAACCCAGGGTCAAGATTACCAGGGGGAATAGGAAAGGTGGGAATGGGACCCCCACCCCCTTTCAGTAGCAATGAGCTATTAATTTGCCTCAGCCACGTCTTGTGGAACAACAGCCTGCAATCAATCTCCGCTCAGCATTAACTGCAGCAGCAGAGCGTTTCTGACAGGCTAAATGCACACAATGCATGGCAAGGAGAGATAGCACGCCGTTTTGCTGTGCTGTTCTCCAGCCTTCAAGTTCTGCAAATTGAAAACAAAAAATATGTTGCCCCATCCCACTTTTGGAGCTAGGTCTCATATTCCTCTGACCAATGCAAATCTACAAAATACTGACATTTTTCACTGGAATACCAGCAGGAAATACTAATTTTTAACCAGTTTCTCAGTATGGTTATTGTCTGAATCATATACATTCATCTGAGGAATCGCTGCATCTGTTATGTGGGAAGGCAGACATTGTACTGTAATGGGAATGAACTGAGTGTCAAGTAATGCATTATTCTTGTTACATCTTCAGAACAGATGTCATTTTGTCATAGCTGCTGACATAATTTTGAAGATAAGAAGATTTGGAGATTTAGTCCATGATGTTTTAAAGCTAAACAGAGACAGGATTAAAGCTTTAAATTTAAACATAAGCTAGATATAGTGTTAAAGCTTGGGTTATACCAAATATATCTTAAAACATTTAGAAAAAAACATCATGCCCTTTTTAATTTATTGTAATTGTAGACCTAATGCTGCTTCAATTATTTCACCATCTCATATATTATTAACCACTATTTTCACAGAATAATGTAGCCAGAAAACCTGACCCAAGATTGCTGGTCTGGAAAAGAAAAAAAAGTAGTAGAACTAATGAGGCTTGGTTTCCTTGTATTAAGTTTTATCGACTTTCACATCTAGGAAGATGTAAATTCCAATGCAGAGTGGGACTGCTTAAATGAACATCTCCTGTATGGAGTCTCTGTTGTCTGGTACTATATAATGCTGTAGGGTTAGTTGGGGTTTTTTTCTGATCAAGAATATTACAGAGTTTCTCTTCTGCACCTAGCCTTGTATTTTCAAACAGCTCTGCAACATTAATAACTTTCAAAAGTATGAACCCCGTTCAGTTTTGACTGGGTTAGCCCAACTGGTTTGAGGCTAGATTGTGTGAGGAAAGAGACATGGGCCCATATCTGAAGACACAGTGATCACTTAATCCTTTTTTGAATAGATGACTTTTAGTAGATTCATATTTAAAAAGAGACTCACAGAATCCCAGACTGGTTTGGGTTGGAAGTGACCTTCAAGCTCATCCAGTTCCAACCCCCTGCCATGGACAGGGACACCTTCCACTAGAGCAGGTTGCTCCAAGCCCCTGTGTCCAACCTGGCCTTGAACACTGCCAGGGATGGGGCAGCCAGAGCTGCTTGGGGCAAACTGGTCCAGTGCCTCGCCACCCTCACAGTAAAGAACTTCTGCCTAAAATCTAACCTGAACTTCCCCCTACCTATCCAGGGTGGGAGTTTGGGGATTTCTTTATTTTTTTTTTTCCTCATCAATTCTCCTTGAATTATTTACCTTAAGAACGTCATATACATGATCCTATTCCGGACTTTACTTAATCTTGACTTTCTTAGGAAAACCAGATCTCACTCTGATTGTTGTAGTTGTCAATGCCTTTTCTATCTTCCCCGCCCCCCACACCCCCCCCTTCTTTTTTCCAACTGAACTATTAAGAGTAGAATTTTTAGAGTTTGAAAGGCATTTCCTTTTGGGGGCTGTGAGGGACTGGGGTGAAAATGAGAACAAGCCAGTCCTGTGAAGTGCAAGGTGAAAGAAGCAGTGATGTTGTCCTATAGATCTATTAATTCCTACAGGTGACTGTCACCCTTCCTGAGTTCAATAGACAAGTAAAGGCTTGTGTGCTGAATCTTAATTCATGTACTTGTTTCTCTCTATCGATTTCCTGCTACTGAATTTTCAGAAACAAACACATGAATTGGAGAAGTCTGTAGCTGTCATTTTATACTCAGTCAGATAAATTATTAAAAACAAAACCATGACACAGTGAAATCCTCATAATCTTAAGAAATGACTGTAAACGGAATTGTTTTTTGACCTCATTTGATTCTTACAAGGTTTTACTTACATCACTTTGGTCAGAGAAGTTCTTTTCAAGAAAAGAGATAAGGGTCTGAAAAAGAAAGCTCTACATCTTGTTACCCTGCTTAGGATATGAAAACTGTTTACCAGTATAAAAAGCACAAATCAGTGTCTCCAGACCTAAAATAGATCAAAATGTTTCACTGGGGTCATCACTCTTCTGTGTTTAAGCTCTAGTGAGAGAAATGTCAGTTTTGTTCCCTGATGGTAGCTCCTGGGGAGGGTACCTTGTGTTTGGCTGAAAAGCAGGCTGTGGTTTGTGGTTCTCTGGCTCCTGGATGGATCCTCACCTGTATGTGCATGGATCTGTGCAGCTGCAAGGATTTCTGTCTCCTCAAAGTGGGTTGGCAGGCAGGAGAAAGGGGGGACCTTCAGGGACCCCACTGTGGGACAGAGACTGAGAAATACTCAAGCAGCAGCAAGAGCAGGTACATATGCAGACCTTCGAGAGGCGGAAAAGAATTTCTCCCTAGGGACCCAGATGTTAACGTGTGGAGGTTTTGTGTACTTGAGAAAACTAGATCTGACTAGGTTCTGATTTCTGGAATCTGATTTCCGGACTGAGAGCAAAGACAACCCTCCTTGCAAAGGCACAATGGGCAGGAGGTCAGTCTCATCCTGCAGATCCTGTATAAAATGCAAATGTTCTAGGTTGCTCTCCAGAAAAGCTTTGGGTTTGAGGATCAAAATTCCCATCCCATATTTTTTCTTGAAGAGAGATTGGCAGACCTACCTTGCATTTGCCTTTTACTTGTAGTCCAGCCACAGCAGCAGCTGAGCATTTGATCCCAAATGACTGGGGCTTTGTTTGTGGTGTTTCTTTTTTCTGGACTGTTGATCAGTCATCTTTTGATGTTTTCCCTTTCATTAAGTAAGCAATAACTACTTAATCTTAGTTTATGAACAAATAAGAACCTTTTCTTTCGAATCATGACTTTTCTCATAGTATCACATCACACACATCATCAGACTCCAGCCCTTTTTCACAGACTAATGAGATGCAAAAATATCTAATTCCACAGAGGCAAAATCTTCCTTGACAGAAACTACCAGAGAAAACAGCATGCTGTTCCCATGAATCTCCCACAAAGCAGAGACCCGGGTGAGGGTGGGGGATCAATATCGATGACAGGACTGAAACTTGATTCAAACATGCTGATTGCTGCAAGTTGCTTTGCTTTGTTTTTATCCTGTGGGATACTGAACAATTCCTTTTTTTACCACTGTTATGAAATAAATACCCTTCCGCCTGACAGCAAAGAGAAATAAGTCTTTTTGTCAGACAATGTATTTAAAAAAGGAAGGTCATTTAAGAACCAATAAATATGATCAAATGTTTCTGCAAATTTCAGAATTCTAAATTTACAGCTGTCCATGGGAAAAAAAAAAACCCTACGCTTTTTCACTGTAAGACTCTGTACGCATCTATGTACACATACACATTTACATGTGTCTTTGTACATATCTCTCCGTATATATGACTCTGCACACATACACACAGCATGCATAGATATGCAACACTCAGCACAACATACCCTTATTTCCCATTGCTTCCTATTGCCCAAGAGCAGACCGAATACAGGTGGCCACATAATAGCAAACATAAAAATGGCAACCATTTTTTATTGCAGAATAATCCACACTGTCAGATGTACGGCCATCTGTGTTATTCGCTATTGCTGCTCACTGCCTGCTGCCACCGGCGCTGGCCCACTGTTGGAGATATTACAGGAGGAGATGCTTGGCTTTATGAGAGAGCTTGAAACCAGTCCCAGAGTCAAGTACGATATAAACCTCAAAGCTGGACTTACGAGTGTATTCAAATGGCGTCTCTCGCTGTTACATGACCACAGGCATATCTGAAGAGGATGTGTCTCCACTATTTCCTTGTCAGAGACCAATGAGTTAAAATAATGAAGGCCAGAAAACACTTCATATGGTTGTGGGAGAAGAATTAAAGATCCCAGTGACTCAAGATTGCTAAAAACATTTGCCTCTGCAGCTGTCATCACAGCGGTACTACAGAAACACTCCTAGCACCAAGCCCGTGCATGAATCCGGCATCAAACCTGCACCAGCTTCCGCAGGACTGCCAGACTGCAGTTATTATCAAGTGAAGCCTCACAGGGCTAAAACAACATTTGTTACGATTTGGGTACTATTCTCTTTTCATTTTCTGTTACTATATTGCTTTAAAATCATGCCCTAATGAATGCTGGTCAATGTTAAAACAAACATGCTCTGTGCAGAATAGTAACTAAGGGGACGTTAAGACCTTCTATGCTTGTAGTCAGCTCTTTGTTTTCTTCGCTTTTCCCTCACAGCTAATGAAGCTTTCTGTTATGACAAATACCATGGGTGGCAGTTTCATTTCTAGTAGACTAGCACCTGCTTTCATTTTATTGCAGGCAGTTATATTTTCAGAATGAAAGGGTTATAAAAGACATTATAAAACTAAAACATTACAAGACCAAGGGGATGTGCCCATAATAATAACATTTTAAATACTTTAAAAAGAAAAAAAAAACTAACCAAACAATCATTTTCAGTAGAAAATACAGTTTAGCCACAAATAATTTGCCAGCCTTTGGCCTTTTCTACATCTGCATTCATAATTTAAATCACCATCTACTGTACAACAAATAAAACCTGCCAGATGGACTAAATACTGGAGGTAATAATTACAGATTAAACATGGACTATGCGTGGTCCCAGTTGTCCCATTCTACCTATGAAGGGCCAGACAAAATGTAGGAGAAGTTCCCACAAAAATAATGTTTCAAGGGCGTTAAAAAGATTTTTCACAGCCATAATTTTTTGACATGGTTTTATCAGTAAAACCATAGAGTGCAAATGCAAAAATCTTCAGAATGTCTTAACAGTAAGGCTACCTACTATGATATAGTATAATTGTGTATAGTATAATATATATTAATATAATAATTGTATAATTTTCATATTGCTTCCAAACTAGGCTGTGGCACTTGCCTTCATTCATTCCCTTCTACTCCTCATCAGTGACAACAAACCTTACTCTTTTTCTTGTTGGCCAGGTCTGAGCCCTTGAGCTACCTGAAGTCAATTGGTATCTGTTAGTCATCCACCAGCAAGTTCTCTAATATTGCAGTAATACAACAATTTAATATGATAACGCAATTTAATACTCTCTTTTTTTTTTTCTCTCGAAGAATTTACGAGGGAAGGCTGAAGTTTGTCTAACTCCAAAGTTATGTCTTTCAAAGCTGACTTCTCTCTTCACTGTCTCCATTGAGCCCTGACATACTTCAACAGAGTAGGGTGGTTTAGCTAGAGAGACCTCTGTGTCATATTCTTTCTTACAAGAAGTCACATTATAATCTTACAATCAAGACATCTGCTTCACTGAGCATTTTGCCATTCAGAATAAATGAAGTTTCATTCCTTCAGACTGCTATTAATGATTTCCATATATTTGCTGGAATCATGATAATATATCAACATTTCCTAGAACTAGGAAAAAACAAAACCCAAACAGAAGATGTGGAAGTCTGAGCATGCAATAAACGCTGTAAGCCATGTCTGAAATGACAAAAAAAGTACCATAGAAGTAGATTGTAACCCTGGAAGAAGGATGAGTCAAGAACACAAGTAAGCATAAAAAAATCATTGCAGTTCTGAAAATGCTTTCAATAGGTATAAAATTTTCATTATATTACTGAAACATATATATATGATTGCTTTGTCTTTCGCTTTCTTACTTACTTTTATTACTGTAAGAAATAGAAAAAAGATTTAAAAAGAGAAATGAAGAAAGCACAAAGCAGAAGATTAAACTGTACTTTTTTAGTTCAACCTTACAGAGAATCCATCAAATTAAAAAAGATTAAAAGCTTTGTTAAATTTTATAGAAAAAGTTACTTTTAGTTAAAAAAAAAAAGAAATTCTTAGCTAAGTGTAGCGAATGTAAAATCTTTAACCCGGTTTATTTCTCACTGATATATTAAAAAGAGACTCCAAGCATCAGAAACTCCAAAAGAGAATTCCTTTAGGTTACACATTGTTATTCTATAGATATTCCATTTCCTTTTCTTTGGTTAAAAGCTGGTTCTTTCATCTATATTCCTGTTAGTAAAAAAATCATATGCATACAATTGCACTTCCACATTCTTAAAAATAAATGTATTTGTTAAAACTGAAGTCCTGGTAAATCTGGAATGTGTTTAAAATATATTTAGCTCTATGAAAGAAGAAATACTAATAAGAACTTCACAGAGCACGAAAATTAACTGATCTGTTAATTGATGTTGAATTTCAAGCTGAACATGGACTCTTGTAGAGCTTCAATTACAAAAATGGTACATGCAATTCAGTATAATAACAGTTCAGTATAATTCAGTTCAGTTTAATAATGTACTACCACAAACTGAAGGGATTTTTGAGCCTTTCTGGACAAATCAAGAATTGTCAAGAAATGTGACCATCACATTATACACAGTGTCTATCAAGTATAAGTGTTTTCCAAACACTGATAGGAGTAGTGTATTATATCACTAGGAGAGGCTCAGTGAATATCTTGCCACTGAAACCCACCTATTGCAGATTAGAAATATTAGCACATTTAGAACGAATTTTTGTCAAGGTTACTTTCACCAGTAGTTGTTTTTCAGCTGTTTGGATTGACAGTTTGACTGAGTCCATAATTTTCACAGTTGGAGTTTCGTGATTTGTCATGCAACGGTGGCCAGCTTGGCGCAGTGGGAAAGTCCACAATCATATAAATACCCCAAAGGACATACCAGGATTTACCATGCATGCACTGATCCACTGGCATGGGGTCCAAGTCACAAATTGTTCCTTTCATTCACAGGCAGGAGAATATTCCTGATCAACACCAGTACAAGCATAGGTTTCCAATCTGGAGGCTTACCTTGTTGTTGCGCTGGGGTTTTCCTGTTTCTTTATACATGCATATATACATACATACACTCATGCATAGCTTATTGTGTTAACAATGCAGATTAAGACAAGAAAACATTTAGCTTTGCGTGAAAATGCCTCCTTGTATGCTTTTTGGGCTATAATCTCAGCTGTTATCAAATCTGAAAGCTCCTAAGCACCCTCATCTCCACTGAGATAACTAAGAGAAAATGGTGGTTGGCATCTAGTGGGTCTTGGGATCTAAATGATTTATAAAAGCTCAGTAGCTGCTTCTCTAATTCAGAATAATTTGTATGGAGTATGATTTTATGTGTAAAAAGGATTTACCAGGCTCATTATAAAGACTAAACTGTGGACTGTAATGAGGATTTGCTCGGAAATCAAGGAGGAAGAGAACAGCATAATGGAAAAGAAATTTGAAAAAGCGAAATACATAAAAAAGTGAGGAGAGCACTGGGAGAAGAACAAAGCTAGTTTCCTTTCAAAATCTCTTCTAGCAGGGCTTCCCTATGCCAGATACAACATACTCATACAAAGTCCCCAAAACCTTTCCCTTAGCAATGCCCATTGAAAGTTGTTGTCAGCAATATAGCAATGACCAAAAATTCAATGTTTTCTGGAGACTGATTAGATTTCCAGCCTTACAGCTTTTTGTTCATCTTTCATTGTTACTCTGCTCAGTTATGTGCATTTCTTTTTTTTCTTCTGGCAACATATCTCCTCTACTTGAGGTTCTTTTCAGTTCATGGACCAAGGAATCCTATGTCTTCTTAAGTGGGACTCAGAGTAATAGCTGAGGCTACCAATTTACTCTCTTGACACAGATATTTTCTCTGGCCCAGAAGCCAACAGTAGCAAACTGCAGTGCAAAGGGAAGAGAAAGCAGGGGGAGGACAAAAAGTCAGTGAAATAAATACCTTACAAACAAGGGCAACCCAAAGGTGAAATGAATCTGTTGGAAGCTGTTGCTCGATTAATGGAAGAAATAAAGCTAAAAACCAGCTCCAAGACAGCGAGCTCACAATGTCGGAGCTCAGGAAAGCCATTTTTTCCTCAGGCAGAATGTAAAGTAGCTTCTCCCTTTCATAATGGGGACATCTTTGCAAGCTCTGTGTTAAAAGTGAGGTCTGTTTCTTTAGGACTTCCGTGACCCAAAGACTGGGAGAACAATCCTGGAGCTCTGGAGTAGGTAAAAGGGATGGCAACCTCCACCGCTTCTGGTTTCTTATTTTCCCCAAACTGCATCTGAACAACTATTCAGCATCTTCCTCTGGAAGTGCTGCATTTTGGACCGAAAACTTGCTAAGAGCCAGATTTACATGTAGTTACTGAAAGCATTAGTCTTTCTTTTATCTCTGCATTGCTTATTGAATATTAATGTGGCTCTGACTTTCTACCACCATAAAAATTCCCCAGCCATATCCTGGCAACAAACTTTTGTTTCAGGATTTTTAACCTCATTTCTACTCTGGTAATTTCCTGGTGCCTGTTTATTAATACAACACTTCACCCTTTTCTGTGGGAACTGGTCAAGTGCCCTCCGGTTGCATCATTCAGCTATAGGATACTACTACTCTTCCATAATTAAATATCTGTAAAAGAAGTGGGCAGGCATGATGTGATAGAGCACGGAGGAGCATGCCAGCAAGGAGCCAGTACCAGTGAGACGTGTGTTCATGTGGAAGACCCAAAGCAAGGGGAGATGTAGCAGTTTTGCAGTTTGCAGAAATGCTGTGCAATCATTGTTCAGATGAGATCTTTCCAGCCACACAGAATGGTAGAAACTACGTATTTGCAAAATAAGTATATGGGTATGAGTCATTAAGCCTACAGCATCTCTGTTCTCTATCTGATAGGGGCAACAACATTTGACTGCAGTTTTACGAATGGCTGTAGTCACAGGAAGGTTAGATTTCATATTTGCCAGTTCTATTGTATGTTTGCCTTCTGTGTGAAAAAATGTATAGCATATCCCCAAGTCAATGATACCTAAACCACAGCTCACATGTTTCCTTCATGGTTAAATGGTGTTGTGTATGGATACTTATCCTGGGTTAATCTGAGAAAGAACGGGGCAACAGAGCTGGCCCTCTTCCTGCTCTAAGAATGTACTAACAATGTAGTATTGACTGTACCTTTTGTTCAAGTGCTACCTCTACCAACAAAGTTGTCCCTTGAGTTATACAAAAAATATAGATGCTCATGGCTTTTCCTTGACGTGGGAACTTCTGCAGATAATGATCTTCCAGGACAAAACAGTTTCAGTTGTAGCCTTGTCCATCATGATCTCACTTCTAAGTACTACACAGCCAATGATATCATTTGGAGTATTAAAACCTTGATCCAAAGTACTTGGGAAGAGACAGAGATCTTGTTTGACAACTGCATCACTTCACAACCACAGTGCAGATCTCATGCTGCACTATTCCAATTTTTTGGGGTTTTTACCCTCATGATACTTTAGACTTCATTACTTTCTGGGAATATGGAAAAAAACCCTGGCTAGCGCTCAATATTTGAGATTTAAAGCATCCAGCTGTTCCATCTTAAAAAAACAAACAAGCAAAACTCCTTAAATTTACCCTGCTACACAACTCTGCACTAAGCTCTCAGTTCTTATGGGGACTTTTTTTCAGCTATTACAAAACATAAATTTCTCTTTTGGATAATGAGTCACATAAACATTTTCCACTCCCTCATCTCATCTGTCCCTCAGAGGAAGGAAATATCTATCAGCGATAGATGCAGGGCTGTACCACTAAGGGATTTCAGTGGGGTGATAGCTCCCTAAAGCCCACCCACCAATGCAGTAATGAAACACAAATCTTTGCATTATTATTAATCCAAACTAACAATCAGCATGACCATTTTAATGTCTCCTACAGCACTGAATTGGAACTTCCCTTGCCATCCATTCCTGTCAGTCACTGCAGAAAAGTTTTGCCTGAAAGCAGCACTGATTCTGCTCAGCATGGAAGCTGAAAAATTCAGCTACGAGGCAGTTAGTCCTCATATGCTACCAGAAATGACATTAAGACAGTGAAAATTTCTGACAAATAAGAGTAAACAAATTTAAAGCTGTGACAAAAATATGCTCATACATATACGTACAGTGACTTAATTGAGTAATGTGTGACTTTAGAAATACAGAGAGAACTGGTCTGCCTTTAAAGGTTCACCAGTACACACTGACGCTATGAAGTTAAAAAACCTGAGCCCTTCTGAAAGCCTTGTTTCACAGCTGCAGTCATTTCCTCCATAGTATGCATACTTCTTCAAATGAAATTACCAGGATAAAGGATTGGATCCTTGGATCCTTAACTTGTTGTCATAAGCAGATCTTCAGCCCTATTTCCTTGTTCCTGTGCTAAATGCACACCTGTCTGTCTCACCCTGCAGTGATTATCAATTAGTTAGACCCTACATCAGCCTGCACAGAAGCAGCCAAAGAAAACTTCCCTACAAGAAAAGGGGCAGAACCCCATTTTTTTCTTTAGAAGTAGCAAGCATAACTTCTCTCTTAACTCAGAAGATAAAGCATTGGAGAGCAGATGCTACATCGCAGTCTGCCCCCACGATTTGCTGCCATAGTGCTGCCATAGGTGTTCCACTTTTCCCTTGTAGCAAGGCCAGGGAAGTGCATAAGGCAGACTGTCTTACCAGGAGCTTTTATGTAATTTCCTCCTAAATGAATAATCTTGAAGTGCCAGGGTCTCTGCAAACTGGATCAGGCCTGGCTTCCTCCATTACATTGCAATGACGTCTTCAAATTTTATGTATAGAGAAGTTTCTCCCTTTTGCTCACCCTTGCTCTTTTGCTCATTGTTTTCCTCTTTCCTTTCTCCTTTTCTCTCAGTTTCTCGCTCTCTTTTTCTTCCTTTCTCTTCTTCTTTTAGCTTGGTGTGGGATATGTTCGCATGCCCTCCTTTCACCAGAGAAGAAATTGTCGCTATGTGTGTAAAAAGATTCTTTGCTGGTGCTGCTGAGATGTTTAAGGGCATAGCAATGTTTTGCAAGCTGAAGTCTGTAATTTGATCTTTCTCTGGGAGGGACTCAAAAAAGTAACCGGAGTACAAAATTTTGGGGAGATCCTTCCAGTTCATTCAGTTTTCTGGAAATTAGCTTATATTAGCTTACTGTAGTTGTGCCTAAGCTGCAGGTAAGTTGAAAAAAGTAAGAAGATATCTAAACCGCCTCTTTCTTGATCATGACCCATGAGATGAATGTTTATTCACCTAAAGAAAATGCCCAGCTCAGCTTTTCTGCAGAACACATAAAGGTAAATAAAGTTATTTCTGGATCATATTTTGTACAATGCACTGAACATGTGCCTGGAGCAAATTTTTACAGCTGAGTCATAAAACTTGAAATGCAGAATACATAATGAAAAGATAGTGCCATTGTCTTGCTAATGTAGTAATTTTCACCACAGAGAACATAGAAGTGTCCTAGCAGATAGAAAGATTGGGTGAATACAAGTTGCTACAACCATATCATCAGGCTCAATTGCTCACTGTAGGGTAAATATTTGAAATGATATGAAGGGGATTCAACCACATCATGCTTAGTGACATTAATGGGACCCCAGACAGCTAAATCCCTCCACTGAGCTCCCCCTATATTTCTGATATGATAATTAAGCAATGGGATGCATGCTCTGCCGCATTCATTCGTGCCTACCCTGTTAACCTCAGAAGAGAAGCCAAATACCAGCAGTAAAACCAGGCTTAGGTCAACGATACACAAGTGTTGTACTACTGCATCCTATTGCTATTAGAAAATGTTAGCTAGAAACATCTATATAGCTAACTAAGCAATGACGTTCTGGGCTGTAGCTGCAATCAGGCCTATTCACTGCAAGCGAGTTCAGTGTCGTGAATGGTGTTGATTACTCATGGTTTGTTTGTAAGGCTTCCAAACAATCAGATTGCACAGTAGCTCATGCCCATTTTATAATTATGTAACAGAGCAGTAAAGAGAATTTTAATCAAAAATCCAATAAATAATTTCCCTATTTATTTTATGTAGCTAATCCTACAGCAACATTTTCATCTGGAATCTCCTGTTCAGTATTACCAGGGATGAATTTGGCTCAAACTCCACAGACTTAAAAAGATAGATTTAACTTTGATTTTATTTCTGTGTTATCTTTTGTTATTTATTGAGGGCATCACACTTCACAGAACAGCTAGAAATAATACTGTATTTTAAAATGCCTAAATCTGCTTCTGTGTAAACAAGCTTTATTAACATTATTAGATTCTATTTTAGCTTCATAACAGGCAATAGGCTACACAAATCTGCCTATGTTAATACAGAAGTGCCGTAAGCCTAGAAAGTGAAAGTAAAAGTAACATAGAAATTCTTTAAGCATTCAATAAGAATGAAATATCTTTTTTTCCTTAATCACTAAATTCAAATAAAAAAGAAGTCAAAATACCAAGATGTCAAAATGTAACAGTAATCACTATCACTAGTAACCAATGATACTCCACAGGAGCTCAAGTTCTGCTGAAAGTAAGTAGAGGATTGTCTTCTAGGACAGCTTTGGTATCTACACTGGGTGGCTAATATGAGTGAGAAAGTACACAGGGTAACAGTTCTAATTGTTTAAAATCATTTGGGAGGGGAGTATTTTTCCTGAGCTATGTGATAATGCTAATAGCTCCAGTAACTTGAGCATTACGGTGAACCCATACTGAAGCAGTCAGACAATGTCTGAGAAGCAGAGTCTCTGACCCGACGAGATTTGTAGACAAAGACAGACCTAGACAAGACCAAAAAAAATGAGGATCAAAGAGTGGTAGAGCAGCTACAAGCTTCTTCTGCGTACGTAACTTAAGGTTAATACACAAGATTTATTCATCACTAGGTATAAATGAGTTAGTAAGCTTAGCAGCAAGAGATTACTTGTCATTTAGTTATGTATCCAACTCAAATGGATTATTTTAATACTGATATCAATATTATTTGGTTTGCACAGGTTAAGTGTTTGCCATGCTGTGACTGAAATTGGGAACTACAGAGTGTATCATCTTACTCTCCTAATGCCAGTGACTTGTTTCTGTCAAGTAGAAATCATCATTGTAAATCCTTGCTGTGATTGCAATGTGAGGTACAATTATGAAAATGTGAGAGGAGGAGTACTTCTGTGTGTTACTTGGATCCAAAGTGAGATCTGTTCAGTCAGATTATTCTACTGGTAAACATTACCTCAGATTTTCCTTTAGTTTTTATGGCCTGAACATAGGAGATGATTGAGACATAGGATGTACACAACGAGGGTACTGCTACACAGTTATCGAACTTGGACCGATGATACAGGTATCGTAGCGTAGAGTAAGAAAGAAAATGTGAACTTTCTGCTCAGAGAAGAAAACACCAAAGCAATATTCATTCCAAACTCTCTAAAAAATAAAAATCTCTGCACCCTTTAGATGATATGTAAATAACAAATTAAACAATCACAATAACGAGTAGTGATAATATCACTACTCATAACAAAATAACCAACCTAGAAAAACACCAAAAGAGAAAAAAAATCAAAATAATTAAAACACAGAAAAAGCAGAATATTTGTGAAATAAAGCTGTAATAAGTATCCAGATAGCAAAGACAACCTATTAAGTGCTGAACACTAGTTCTTTTATATATATATAAAAAGAAAGATTCAGGCAAGATATTTTCTCAAGTCAGCTGCTTTCCTGCTTGTGCAGCTTCCAGCTACAATGTTGTGTCAATGCATTTTGCAGATATGCTCATGACAGGAGAGGTATTAAAAATAAATAAATAAAATGTCTGTAAAAGTGCTTAATAAATGTCAGTAGATCTGTAAATACTACTGAGTTACTACTTTTTAGAGAATCTACACACCACGGCCAACAAGAAGACAAACGAAATGCCCATGCACTATTGAAATATACTAACAAATATTTTACTTTCCTATTGTCAAGACATTCAAAGGCTTTTTGTGCTGTGACTGTTTATCAAAGACCTCTACTGGTAATTTGCAAGGAAATCATCTATGTTTTAGTTTAGAGAAAGCATTAATTTTTACATTCAAGTAAAGGTCAACTACCATAGCCAGATGCAGCTGTAATGAAAATGTGTTCTGCTGAACAATTAAATAGTTCTTTCCATATTTCGTGTTAAATGCCTCTTTAAATTAGTTATATTAAAACTGCACAGAAAAAAGCACCCACTAATCCTTCAACTGTCAGCTATGATAAGGAATTAGTGAGACGTGAATTACAGGACTCAGACAGGAACACAGCACCAAGAAGAAAACACTTGAAAAGTCTGAATTATCACAAAGGTTGGGCTTGCTTAAAAATGGCAAGTGCTAAACTGTTACGTATAGAATTTTATAGGTATATATACCAGATTTATATGTATTTCTAGGATTTATAGAAATTCAGTCAATGCTTTTAGAATAGAAGAGTAAAATACTATGAAATATTTAGTCATATTCATTCAAGAATTAGAAGAAATTTGTGCTTAAAATACCATAGTATTTGAGCTGTCATAGAAGAAAGTAGAGTCTTCTCTAATTTTTACACAGCTTTGATGAGTTCATAATGAACTACTCTCACATAATTAGTTTGATGTGACAGTAAGAACTGGGCCAAAATTACTGACAAACAGGTTTCAAATTTCGTAACATTGGGATCTCATTTTCCAGCTCTTAATGAAAACATATTCTGAGCCTTAAAAAATATATTAAAATTTACAGTCTCTACCACAAAGTGCCATGTATTCTTGATAAAGTATATATTATAACTGCCAAGGTCACATTGACTTTTAACAAAGTCATACTTAAGAATTTCCAGAAGAAAATAATAGAATCACAGAATGGTTTGGGTTGGAAAGGACCTTAAGATCACCCAGTTCCAATCCCCTGCCACAGGCAGGGGCGCCTCACACTAGACCATGTCACCCAGAGCTCTGTCCAACCTGGCCTTGAACACTGCCAGGGATGGAGCATTTACCACTTCTCTGTGCAATCTGTGCCAGTGCCTCAGCACCCTCACAGGGAAGAACTTCTTCCTTATATCCAACCTGAACTTCCCCTGTTTAAGCTTGAACCCATCACCCCTTGTCCTATCACTACAGTCCCTGATGAAGAGTCCCTCTCTGGCATCCTTGTAAGACCCCTTCAAATATTGGGTAAAAATTATGCTAAAATTTGAACTCTAACTAAAGAGACTATAAAATCTACCTGCCATAGCACTTTTCTGCATAACCCCCCCCTACCAAACTTCTGCAGATTTGCCGTTAAAACTGCCTGTATCCCTGTTATCCTTTATGCATTGCTACAGATTATGGGTCAGTTCAATTTGAAGGGTAAGCCTGAAAGACAGCGATCCAGATCCAAGCAGCCTTCACATCATTAGAGTCTGGAAGCTAAGCAGGCCTAGATTTCGAATGAAAACTCTGCTTAAAGGCCTCCAACCAAGATCAAGATTTCAACTGTATTTGCATTTGTATAAAGCCAGAAGGGTTTAGTTGAAATTGAAATTTCCAAAGCCAGCATTTTTAAGCTTCAGCCACTAAAGAAATCCACAGCTAGATAGAAAACAGAGTTCTTTTTGAGTTTGTTTTTATTCCCTATAAGAGCTGAAGATTAGTGTTTCAATAACTTTCCACTGACAGGATTTAAAATAAACCAAATTCTAATAATCCAGAAAATGTTGAAATATTTCAAATACATATTTATTTTTTTTTTTGCTATGTTAACATGTAGTGACAAAACAGAATTGTTAAAAATAAGAAATTAAAAATAACTCATTTTAGCATTTTCTAAGACAAAATTGCCTTAGAAGAATCACAGCTCCATCAAACTTCCACCTTTCTGTAAACTAATGCTTCTCTTACCTTTTTTAGAACAGCAGTTCTTACTATCCTAAGAAAAATGAAGGCCATATAAGCAGCTCAAAAAAACCAACCAAACAAAAATAAAATCAGTTCTTTTGGAGGAAATTACTTGATATGTTCACACATGTTTTGCAGTGTTATGTAAAAGGTTATCTCAATGGTAAAAATAAAGTTTGTATCTTAACACTATAACTTTTCTTTGTAGGTAAGGATGACAGGGATGGAATTAATCTCACCCTAGTTTAGGCATCAGCAGTGCAGTTACCCACATCTGAGCTGGTCCTCCTGAGCCCTTGGCATAGACCATCAATCACGAGAAAGTTACAGAGGCAGAGCATGATTTATCTGACTTATTTTAGATACATATCTCAGGATGCAATGAGTCACACCAGGAAGGTGCCATTTTCTCCCCCATACAAGAAGCCAGAATGCATTCCGAGCTCAGGTGTGGACCACTATGGGTGGGTCACTCACACATGGGGTATAGAGCACAATAAAAAAGAGGCAGGTATGACTATCCTACCTGTAAAGCATGGATTTAATCCTGGCATTAAAAAAGGGAGAAAGGTATGTGTCATCCATGCATGCATATGCCCCGTTTATGCAAGACTGTTGCCTAAACATAGCAGCTGGAATGAAAAATTCTTTTAGACAGGTTTGCCTTCTCTCTCGCTGTTTGCCTTTCTCCTGAAGGACAACATAAGATGTAGCTTTGCAATTTAATTAAATATGACATGTGTTGCTATAAGCTACATACTTGCAAGTACAGTATTTATGCCAAGTATGAGCAATCCTAGAGTAATTATGGTTTATGTTTTACAGAGGGCATGTCACTCAGTAGATGAGTTTCATGAAAGGACTGAGAAAAAGAAATGCCAAAAAAAGAAAAGGAAATTATGGGCCAGAGGGTTTAAAGCTCCCAGCTGAATAAAGGGAAACTGGAAAGTCTCTTAATGACAGAGGGGCAGATATGACAATAATGATAATAAAAACCTAGAGGTTAGACATTAAGGTCAGGCTGCCAAACCAGGCACTGTGCTCAGGCTGCTGAGAGGTAATTACTCCAAGACTTGCTAGGTGAAATACTTCTTCCAAAGATCTTCTCCAGAGCCTTTGGGGTATAATTCCCTTTCAATGATACAAGCTGGATATGAAAGGCCATTTCAGGAGATGGATGCAGAGAAGTGAAGTCTACCGGGGGGCTGTGCCTGAATGTATTCATAGGTAGACTCCATCTGAAAAACCATGCTGCAGTTTTAGTGCTCTTGTGTGTAACATCACTGGCAAAAGCCATAGGAGAGATCATGACAGTCAAGAAAATACCAAAAGATATTTTGCTAGTGGACACAATTTAAAAAAACACTTAAATGCAAGCTACACTTTTTTGCCTTTTTTTTTTGCCACAGAGTGGATATTCAGGTTAGGGTGTTCGATTTACTGCTTTATAAACTACTGTGATTACAATTGGACTGTCATTTAAGTGTCTGTGGTTGTAAGACACTTCAATATCAATAAAAACATTATAAACTCTCGAAAATATCCTTCCCTTTTCTGTGTGAGTTCAGCTATGCAGGCAGCAACATCGTTACACTGAAATATTTGGGGAGGAGGTCATCTCTACATTGAGATATTAAAAATCGCACAACCATCATGTGAAGGGCTTAAAATATTAGAACGTGGTAAAACGTGCTCAGGGCTTAAATCCTAGGCTTCTAAATAATTTAAGCATATTTGAAAATTACTTATTTTCACACATAGCACCTTGGGTGAAAAAGATGTGCTCTCAGGACACTGAATCACTCCTGCAGTCACACAGAAAGGTGTCAAAGCGATACACCATACTCTACAAAAAAGGCACGAGGCTAATAAAATTGCAGGAGCTGAGTTGCCTTGATTAACTGCATTAACTGTGAGGGAACTTGCTTCCTACTTTCAAGTTCATGTATGGCAGTGAGACAGAGGGAGAGGTTCTGCTCATCATTAATGTGGCATCAGAGAATTATCACCAGGCTCTGCAGAGCCTTCCTTGGGCCTGGAGACAATCTGCAAAACCTTATGAGCATCCTAGTTTCTTGTAACTCAAACCTTTTCCCTGATGCCACGCTGGTACTGCTCCCATGGCACCCTTGCTCCTTTGCACCTCATAAAATCTACCGTCTGGTTACAGGGTATTTATTCTCCTCAGCTTCCTGATGACTTCCATAATCTTATAGGGTTTTCTCCTTTTTGTGTTCTAGACCAAGCTGGAAGGTTCTCAGCTTTCTTTTTGGAGGGCTCATCTTCTCCCTTCTCCTCGTATTCTCATTTTCTCTTCCTTACATTTTTTCTCTCAAACAGTCAGATGGTCTCAGCTGTGATCTTTGTGAACAGATTAAGATAATTCTAGTTAAGATTCAAGTTAGGGTGAAACATCCAACTTTGGATCCATCTCCAAGAGATAATTTATTACAGGAATTAAGTTCATTGTTTTCCGTCTATACATTTAATTGACTGAGTAGTGAAACCACATTGACCACCATAGGTTATCTCAAGCTATTGGTACTCTGCCATTTCTCCAAAACCACTAAGATAACTGTTCAGATTTCTCTATCTTTAGATTGAGGTTTAGATGGGAAAGCCTGACTTAAGTACTAACCTTAACG
The DNA here is from genome assembly GCF_004027225.2 of Strigops habroptila. Classification (NCBI taxonomy): domain Eukaryota; kingdom Metazoa; phylum Chordata; class Aves; order Psittaciformes; family Psittacidae; genus Strigops; species Strigops habroptila. The sequence continues at coordinate 1,444,429 of NC_044278.2, forward strand.
TTTTGATCTGAAAGTTAATGTGATACTCAATCATTTCAGCCTGTTTCAGAAGCTGCTGTTAGGAGAAAAGGTGCATCTTGTACTCTCAGGACTTTCCTGATGAGTTCAGATGTCAAAAGGTTGCACAGAAGAGTGAGATTTTTCTGGAATTTTAGACCAATTACACTGAGACCAAATAGAAATTATTCTGGATTTTTCACATACAAACATGGCAAACAGCTCTTTTTCCATGTGTCTATAATCCTATCAAAAAGTTGCACCATAATGTGAATTAAAATCTCTTACACAGTAACTTCAGTTTACAAGGAGCATAGCTGATGATGGGGCACAGATACTTCTAATTTTCTATAAATTTCACCACAGCATCACCTCCACAAACAGCTAGAATTGGAAAAAAACATCCCATTTGTGTTTTTATAAGTGCTGAGATAATGACATCTGCATTTCCCTCTCTTTCTACTGGAAACACACTTTATGAGCTATCTCAGGTTTGCATTGATTTTGCTTTGTTTTTATTGGCATCATCTCACTGGGAGCTTATAAAACTTCCTGGGATTAGCAAATACATTCAGGCCTTTTTCTTCCTTATAGCTGTTTACAACTGATGAATTTCCACCAAATAATAGACATTCATAGCGATTCCTAAATGCGTGACTTTGCATAGTGAACTACTTGACTTCAGCCTGCTACTGTTATTTCAGTCCTCAAGGTGACCCGCTCCTCTCTATACTGCCAATTGCTCTCAACTTTTGTGATCAGCACATTTCATTATCGGACTCCTGCTTTTGTGCCAAGTACTTTAATGAAAATATTAAATAAGATTGTCCCAAAATTGATCCTCAAGGGGCTCCACTGATAGTCTAAGAATATCATTAGGCCTTACACTTTAATACTAATTATATTCTATTATTTACATTACAGCAGCAACGCTAGCCTTGACCATCCTGCAGCACGGCACACATATATACACAGTAAGAGAGAGAGCCCTTGTCTAGAGGAGCCAACCACATGAACTGACAAGACAAATGGAGATGGGCTGGAAGCAGCATTCTACTGGTTTGAGAGGCCATAATCTAGGTGATGTTATGGCAGCTTTGATGATTATCTGGAAATTTAACATGGTTTAAAATTTAGATTTCTGCTACTTGAGGATTAACAGTGAGGAAAAAAGAAATCCTGCTATAGCTTACTCAACTACAAGAATGATGATCTAAGGTTGGTAGAACACTGAAATTTCTAAGCAAGTGGTAAGGAAATGAATAGTGATAGAGACACTTTGCTGCCTATTATAACGCCTGAAGAAATATTCAGAATTTTTCTTTGATGTTCTTCACAAATCAGCATGCTGCCACACAAGGCTTCTCTGGATGTGTTGAATGAGATTCCTAACCACTTAATAGAAACGTTTTTCAACATTAGTTTCAGTATTTCTAGGAAAATTTTTAACATACTAACACAAAATTGGTTTGGTGACAACAATCAGAATCAATGAAGAACTGTTTGATTCTGATTGTTGAAGTATTGCAACTAGCAAATACTTCAGGAAGGTACCATTTATATTTTTCCTCCCAGTTTTCCTTTGATTCTTTCTATAAATTGATGGCAATATTTGAATTAATTTCATTAAAACTTGATGAATTTATTAACTCATTCACTTTGCTAGCAACTTTTTCAGTATATCACTGATAGTAGCAAAATGTTCCTATTGTTAGCTGGACTAACATCCTCCGTTGTTTCCCCTCAAGAAGAAGTATAAAGCAACTGAAATTACTACATATGTGTTTTCTTGGCATTTGGAATCTGCATTTCCCCAGTGTGGGCATGATGTCAAAACGTAGTGACAGTGTGCATGCATCCAAGAAAGCAAGCCTACAAGCAGTGAGCATGGAACAAAACCCCAGATCCATATAAAATCTATTTTTTGTTTTCCTTTTTGTAGTATAGACTTATTGCACTTCAGTGGACTGGTTAACTAACTAAATAAAAGCTCTCCAAAAGCTATTGAGAAAGCATCCTGACTGTGATTGCAAAGCAAACTGACAGAAGCGCTGTTACTACTTATGGCTTATACAGAAACGTTCATATTCAGAGTGCTTGCCAGACATTAAATTAATCCCACTGTATCTTAATTCTAACTGCCACAGGGATTCAGACTGTTCTGAGGCATATCTCCTACAAAAGCTGAGTGTCTGTAGCACCTTCCTACTGCAGGAAATACAGTTAAGCTCCCATTTGCTATTTTAGTGAGAATATCCTTTCAAGGTTTTTTCTGACATTTTAAAATAGGGCTCAGACATCCTGGCTGGTATTTTGTTGGCACAGACTTATTAATCTCTTAGGTGGGTAAAAAATGGATGTAGCTGAGATTTCTCATTTGAAAGCTATATGATGGTTATGGTGGTAGCCAAAAATGGTAATCTCCATAGGAAATATCACCTGTTATTTGTTTTCCTAAGCTTTCATACACAATCAAGTAGGAACACAGCAGTGCTTACCTCTTCTTCTTCCAGGGCAAAAACCCCACAACCCCAAAATACCACAAAATACCATTAAAGCACATTTTCAACCACCCTATTCACCTCCACTTTGAATTTTTGCTCCAGGACATGTAACATTTCTGACCAACACCTTTCCAAGCACTTGTGCACTCATCAGCTCATCACAGATTGGAGTGTCAGGAGGACCAAATAGTTTTGTGTTTGACACCCTGATTTCTTTCATGCTCTGAGCCATGTGAGGAAGTAATTTTTTACACTGCAGGTGGTAAAACACTGGCACAGGCAGATCAGAGAGGTGATGGATGCGCCATCCCTGGAGATATTCCTGGCCAGGCTGGATGTGGTTCTGGGCAACCTGATCTAGATGAAGATGTCCCTGCTCACTGCAGGGGGTTGGACTGGATGACCTTTGAAGGTCCCTCCCAACCCAAACTATTCTATGATTCTATGATTCTAATATTTTGGAAACAACATCTTCATCCTTCGTTGCCTTACATCTAGCCTTATGTTGCTGCCCCATCTAACTTCCTCCTTGGAGCACAGTGGACAAAGTCCTGTGAAAGGTAGGGGAGAGGTACGTAAGCACAGGTGGATATAAACAAGAACTGTATGGGATGTAAGAAAAACTGTATGAGGTGCTGCATTGCCAGAGCTGAGCTTGTATTTGTGGCATTTGTTAATGTGGAACATAGGAAAACTGCAAGGCTTCAGAAACTGAACATCGGCACTGGGCTAGTCTTTCTGTGATTTAGATTAATTCTCAGAAGTGCTCTGAGAATATAAGTTTCAGCTTGTATTTTGTATAGCTGGGAAAAAAACACCACCTGCCTCACAGGAATGTGGTGAGGGTGCCTACATGAGAAATCGTAATACTGTGAACAGCTACATAAGCAGGACAGAGTGTTGGTACTGTGCACCCTAGATTTACTGCCTGCCTTTATTAAAGCCAGCCAAAGCAGGTTCTCAAGGATTAGGTTCCCCATGAAGGTACGTTTTTGCTTTTATAGCGCTGTGCAGAGTTTTACTGGGCAAATCAAAAATTCTCCCTGAAGAGAAGCATTTGCAAAATACTCACCAAAAGCACAGACATGCTTAACAGAGGGCTTTAGCAAACTAGACAGTCAATCTTCATCCTGTACACTCTCTGAAACAGGTTTTGCAGGAAAAAAGGTAAAATGCAAGTGAAAAGAATGTCAGAACGCAAGCATAGAAGAGAATTTTAGATCGATGAACAAATGTATGTTTTTTCCTTTACACCTTGCACACATCAAACTGATGGTGACTCCTGTGAAGTCCTTCCCAAGAAGTTAACTTGCAGTAGCAAAGCATAATAATATCCATGCCCCTCCCAAATGGGTCACATAGGAATGAGAATAGCTCAAGGAACAGAAGATATATGTATATATGCGTATGTATATATATAAAGCCATTTAGCACTCATGTATTGTTTACATCTGCCTAAATAGACTCTGCTTCCTGTAAGACCAGATTCCATTAGCACCTTCCATTGTTATACTATCCGTACAATTATATTAGGTACCAGCATCCTTCATGTACCAGCATCCAAGAAATGAAGACTTGAGGATTATGATGGCTTTTGAATTTTAAGGTAAGACATCAAATGCTGCCACCTTTGTAATATCTGTTAATGATGGCTATGGAAACTAAAATTTTGTTTCCATTTTAATTTGTATTAATAAGGTGAGTGATCAGTGGGGTGCAGATTTGACAGGCCACTGAGACGATTGTGGCAGGACCACCTAGTTCTCAGCTCTGCTTTTTTTGGGGCTTTTACAAGGTATGAGAAACTGCTCTGCACTTGGCTCAGTAGAATGAAATTTCTATTGTAAACATTTTGTTCAGGAATATAATGAAATCTCTGATTCTGTGACAATTAACATCGCAGAAATAAAGGTTCTTAGCCATTATTTTCATGCTATCCAAATGCTTTAGGAATACCCTATGAGTTACCATTTGCTGAAAGAGAGGGAGGGTTTTGTTATTTGGTTGTTGGGTTTTTTTTTTTCCTTTTCTTTGTTTTCCTTTTGTCCTTCTATGCATCAAACCCTACAAGGGCTCCTTTACTGTTATCCCTTGCTGCTGACTTTGATCTGCATCTGGGCTTTAAGACTGGTGTGAAGCCACAGAATAAAAGTCAATACTAAGTAGTTTTATTGTACATCTCCTAATGTTGCTCTTGCTAAAAATATCTAAGGCCTGACAAAAAATTCAATAAACACAATTTTTATCATTATGGCTTTGTCATGCTCCAGAAGAACATCTGAAAAGCAATTGGCTTTATGCCAGATACAGAGACGAGAGCTGAGTAGGCCCCCATCCTCGTCATCTTATGCAACAAGAAAGCTGAATGCCATGGTGAATTAAAACCCCACTCTTCTGGTAGCTTAAAATTAGCCCATTTGGTCTGTATTTAGCAAGGACACAGAACAAAACAAGCATGCAGAAAGGATTTCACTCTTCTCTGAGTGTTCATTGCACTGTGATGGCTATTGTTTGCCAGTCTGTAAGGAGGTAATTCACTTCCAGGACAGTTCGATTCAACAGGAATTCTGCCATTAGCTTCAACAAGACTTGGGTTCCTCAGTGCCTCAAGTTTTTTTTTCTCTTTGTATTCCTTGATTCCTCTTCTCCAGTCTGCCTTCCCGATTTACTGGTTTCACAGAGACTGGATTCCAGTTTCAACAATTCCTTTCCCTCTTTCTGAATAGGATGGATTTTTTTTCCCATCCTCAATATGGACATAAAATATTAAGGGATCCTGATTTCCATGGTGTCATCTCAAACCTTTGACTGTTTCTGTGATCCACAATTCAGTGGCTTGATAAAAAGAAAGGAATAGTTAAAGAAATAATGTTCCTAATGTTCAAATGTTTCACTATCATAGACAGCACAACAGTGAAATGGCTTTTGTGAAGAATGTATTTATAGGCAACAGAAAAATCATCATCTACAATGAAAAAAAAAAGAAAACCAAACTGAGGTAAAGAGTTCACACTGAGATCCACAGTTGTTGTCAATGTTAAACATTCATCTTGTGATTTAGGTTCTGAAATTTTCTGTCAGTTCAATATGAAATGAAGATAGAATCAGAGAAAGGTTTGGGTTGGAACAGACCTTAAAGATCATCTAGTTACAATCCCCCTGCCATGGTCAAGGACACCTTCCACTAGACCAGGTTCCTCAAAGCCCTGTCCAACCTGGCCTTGAACACTGCCAGGGAAACCTGTGCCAGCACCTCACTACCCTCTTAGTGAAAAATTTCTTCCTCATGTCTACTTTAATGCTATCCTCTTTAGCTTAAAGCCATTCCCCCTTGCCTATCTCTACATGCCCTTGTAAAAAGTCCCTCTCCAGAATTCTTGTAGGCCCCCTTTAGGCACTGGAAGGTCTTTAGGCACTGCTTTAAGGTCTCCCTGGAGCCTTCTCTTCTCCAGGCTGAACAAACCCAGCTTTCTTAGCCTGTCTCCAGAGCAGAGTTGCTCCAGTCCTCTGATCATCTTTGTGGCCTCCTCTGGACTCCCTCAAGCAGGTCCACATCCCTCTTGTGTTGGAGGCCGAAGAGCTGAACGCAGTACTGCAGGTGAGGTCTCACGAGAGCAGAGTAGAGGGGCAGAATCACCTCCCTCAACCTGCTGTCCACACTTCTTTTCATGCTGGCTTTCTGGCCTGCAAGTGCACACTGCAGACTCATGGCGAGGTTCTCATCAACCAACATCCCCAAGTCCTTCTCCTCAGGGTTGCTCTCAATCCAGCCTCTGCACAGCCTGTATTTGTGCTTGGGACTGCCCTGACTCCGGGGCACGACTTGGCACTTGGCCTTGCTGAACTTCATGAGGATCACACAGACCTACCTCTCGAGCCTGTCAAGGTCCCTCTGGATGGCAGCCCTTCCCTCCAGCGTGTCAACCACACCACACAGCTTGGTGTCTGCAAACTTGCTGAGGGCGCACTTGATCCCACTGTCCATGTCATAGACAAAGATGTTGAACAGCGCCAGTCCCAATACCAACCCCTGAGGAATGCCACTCATCACCAGTCTCCACCTGAAGAGCAAGCCGTTGACCACAACTATTTGAGTGCAACCATGTTGAAAGTCATGTCCAGTGAGGATAATGTCCACGGCAACACCTGGAGTTCCTTATGCGTGGACAAACCTCGAACATGTTCAAACATCCATAAACATGTTTGTCTTCCAGCCGAGTGCTTGGAACAGACTCAGTTCCCAACCTTAATCTCAGCAAAAACAAAGCTGTATACACATGAAAATCTGTATTTACAGATACTAGTATCTTCTCGTGTACACACTAAACATGGGATAATGCTTCTCTTATACATAAGCAGTAGGCCTTTCTTTTGCAAAGAATTTTCATTTGTAACACAGGCAAAACCAATGTATAAAAACATTTTCTCCATGTGTAAGTAGAGCCTTTAATTAATTTGAAAACTTCACTTAAGGCATATAGTACTTTCAATTTTTAACTGATGACCATGCTGCTGACAATAAAAAATCTTTTAGGAGTTTTAAGTACAGACGTTGGAGATGAGCTTTTGAAAAAGCATTCTGCAGAATAGATGTTACATCAGGCAGATCCCACATTTTTCCCATGGAAGTTCTCTCTTCTTTAAGTTTATTCAAGGAAGAGAATAGATTATGGAAACTAAAGTAGAAAGCAACATGTGTAAAATTCACAGGTCAACTAAGGCAATAAATTAACTAGGTTGGTATTTTAACAAAGAGCTGCTTCTGGGACACAGGAAGTAAGGTTATATACATTTTAAATGTATTTGCGGGAGTTGAAGCAAATGACACACTTAGATTTCATGAGCAGTTACAGCTAACCTACTCCTACACAATTTTTGCAAATACAGACCAAAGATAATTTGTATTACCCTAAAATAAAACTACTTTGTCATTTATGCTTCAAAATGAGCACTCATTAGAAAATAAACTGATATATAATGCTAAAACATGTGTAAGGCATTTTCTAAAATTATACGATTCAGATTTTTTTATACTTCTTTCACAGTATCTTAACAAATACTATTTTACTTGAATAAAGTCAGATTTAACAGTAACTCATACAGGATTCCACACACTACAAGAAAAAAATCAAACTTCTACATCCTTTATATTAATTCAGCACACAAATGCTGTGGATTTTCTAGCACAAAACTTGCTTTCTTCAGGTATACAACATAATCAAAACCTCTGAATGTTACTTTCTTCTGTTTTGTTGGCTTTCCAATCACTGAGCAGTTCTTTGGGTAGAGCAGGAATGTGTAAATGACCTAGTTTTATTGTACCTGAACGCCAAAGACCAAATCAAGTGTGTATCCATACTGATTAACAGGAGTTCTAATTTTAAGACCAAGCTGTGATATACTTTATCTTCATTACAGTGTTTTTGGTAAGACCACAATGCACCGAGGACCCAGTGTGGGTGCAAGAACTCCATGACAACTCTGCAATCTACTGTCTCAAGATATTGCTAATCACAAGTGAATGCAATCACAAAAAAATCCACACAACTTAGGGAACACCATCAACCATTAAACACATTCACAATCACTCTTTGTAAAGACCTCATTTTAGGCAAGATTTCCCACTTACCACTGTTTGAGGTCAGAACTTCAGCAGGAGTCTGACTTTTAGTGAAGCTATGCAGACAGACATGGATATCAGCTGGGGATGCGATGTGTGGTTTCCAGTATCTCACCGTGCCAGTAAAGAATGAAGTGAGTACTTGTTATTTCAAGCGTGCAGCACCAGTTTTTGGACAGATGTAACTTATCTGTTATATCTAGAGGTCTACACACTACTGCTGCACATTTAACTTATTCTACTTAATCATAACACCTGCTTTACAGCTACAACTCTGAAAAGAATTATACTTGAGGCTTACACCCCCATTAAGGGTGTCAAGGCTCTAGCAACCTTCCGTGGCAAGGCAGTGGGTGCTGCAGCACCTTAGGATCTAGCTCTTCACTGTTTAAAGCTCTTGAGAAAGAAGTATCACAGTAAGAAAGATAACAAAAATGTTTTGTTGAATAAAAGGTACAGTGGGACTTTTTATGGAATGTGGTTTTTTGTTGTGTTTAACTGGGGTGGTGGGGGTATGGTAAGGAAGGGCAAGAGCGGGGTGATCAGTAAGAGTACAGACTTATGAAAATGCAAGAGCAGAAAAAGGACCATCACCTACTTGATCATCATCCAAAGCAGGACTCCGCTTGGCTACAGCACAGGAGGGCCACAGGCAGGTAAGAAAACTTGCCTTTCGTGCAGGTCTCGACAAACATATGACTCATAACATTCATTCCCTTCACTTACTTGCATCTCATTTGCTTTGTAACACATGTATCTGTCCCCTGAGGTGAATGCTTTTGTTGGTACAGATTTTCACCAGCTCTCTCTGGAAATTGGCAGGCTAAGAGACATTTTCGTTATTGCAGTTCATGAAGTGCCCAGAAATCAGATCTTTGAGGCAATCAATTGTAATTATGTAAAATTTTAGACTGCATCCAGCTCTCCCACTTTGCCCAGGCTATTGTAACTGCGTGATTTCAGTGGGAAGAGATTCCAAGTCTTATCGACAGAAACAAGATCAGAGTTGGCCCTAAAATTACATTTTAGGGAACACAAGGAACTACACAAGAAAGAATGTATTTGAGAACATTTTTAATAAATAATGTGACAAAAATTACTTTTCTGATTATTGGATCCTCAGTATGCAAAATTATGGCTAAAATATGAGGTTTCTTACATGAACATAATGAAAACATTAATCACATGGATTGTTCCTTTAGTACTGCACACCCTTTCTATGGAACCTTTTTTTAAAAATTAGCTAAATGAAAAATTTCAGTCCTCGGTAAACACCAAAACACTTTTTTTTTTTTCCTTTTTTTTTTTTTTTTTCCATTGGGGCTAGTCCTGATAGCTCTCAATAACAAACACACATTTTCCCATTAGCACCAATGACAAAGAAATTTTATCATTACAAAAAAGATCAGAAAATCTACAGACAGAGGACATCATTTGGCAAATTCAATGCAACTAATGCCTCTATTTCAGCTTTAATGATAACCCAATGTTGAGAGAGGCCATGGCAAAATTGGTAATTTTCTGTAAGTCCAGGAAAAGTGAGAAGTGTTTTGATTATGGCCCACATTTACTTTTGTTACTTTACCATCTGTCATCATTCAAATATTCCAAATACAAACATAGAGCATTAACACACAAAAAAAAAGGAAAAATACCCCAAACAAATGCTTAACATTTCAATAAGACAAAAGAAAAGGTTAATAGTTACAATGGTTTTACAAACAAAGTTTAGTGATTGTGCTTTTAAAACCAAAAAAAAAAAAAAAAAAAAAAAGATAAGCAGTGCATTACAAAAAAACTTAATCGCCAAGATCAAAGAAAACTTCTTTAAGTGGCACTTCTTCTTTAAGGTGAATTGACACAAGTAGAGGTCTGAGATTTGGGCCAGTAACAGTTAATGATATTACCCAATCGTTATTAAAAATGTCCGTTGATTTTCTTGCTTATTTTCTAAGCATGGTTGAAGCTGAAAGTTAGACAAAGTTTCAGATAAACTTGCTCATGCCGTGATTAGGCAAATAGCAATCACATTGGTTTACCTCTTGCCTATCCCAAAGGACATTTTTAATAAGAATGTACTTAATGATGAAAATGGAAAGACAAATCAAAGTACCACAGGGGATTTAAAATGAGTACATATTTACATTAAGAGCCACCTCATCCCAAATTAATTTTACTTGCATTTGTAAAACTGTATCATCTGCAAAAGGTTAGCAAGAGACTGGCAGAGAACAAGACACACAGTCTGTATTGCAATTGCAAGATACCGTTTGCACTCACTGCAGACCACAGCAAAACCCCTAGAATAAAAGAATGTTCAGCATGATGTTCACTTTGGGGATCTTTTTAATCAATGCTATATTACTTGCAATGTTATCGATTGGCTCACTGGTGTACCAGCAGTGTACTAAGCACTGCCTTGCTGGGGAGAAACCTTGGGATCCCAGACTCTGGAATCCCCTTCTGTTCTAATCCTGAAGCAGCAGCTGGCCCAAGTACCACGAAGAGCAGCTTACCTGCCTTCTCGGGCAGCGAAGGTGATGCACTTAAGTGTTACGGAATAGGCAAGGGCCGTTCCTAATAAGGAGGGTTTACAAAGAAAGAGTAAAATAAAAACTAGTATTTTGATGGCATGAAGAAAAATGAAAAATTGTACACTCTGATTGCACTGAACATTATTTCTGGCGTCAAACATCATCAGACTTGAGGCATCTTAAGTGATTTTTTTTTTTCTGATTAGATTTTAAAAGCCTGTAACAGTACATGTCGTTGTCTTCAGCTTTCTGTTTCCTGTATTAAAAAACAAAAGGACATAAACAAATACATTAGATTTTATTATTTAAAATTTGTTTCACATACTTCTTAGAGATTTGTTACTTTTATGTAATAATTACTACTTTTAATTACATCCAGCAGTGTGACTGCATGTTGGACACCCTTTCTACAATCAGGATTTAAACTGAATTAGTATCAGTAGGCAGAAAAAAAAGGGAGAAATAAGTTTATGCCTTAATATCTAATAAAATGATTAACTGTCAAAAAATGCAAAAGGCAGGGTCAAGGTGTTCTTAGATGATCTAGTTCTTTATTTTCACTTTCGAAAATCTGGATAATGTAAAGTGTTCATTTAAATATTGCATTTCTGCAAGTTCTGTTCCATAGGTTTTAGCGTGGTAACAGTCATCTACATACTACTTTCTAGTTTTGACATATACTTAAAAGTTTCTTTTCTTGGACTGGGCATAACATTAATAGATAAATATACTAATTTTTCTGAAGAGAAATATTGCTGGTTCAAGTGTTTTTTCTTGGCATCTAAGTGCAGAAAACAGCCTTATTCTAGTAATCTTCAGTAGTACAACTGCATTTACCTCCATCTCCTCTTCTTCCTCTTCTCCTTGTTCATATGTTCCCAGTACTTGCATTTCTGCAACATTCCTTCGGGCTATATTTGCTTGATCTGCCCTCTGTCTGCCTCCTGATCCTCTTGATGACATCGAGCTGGAGGAGCTGGGATCTCTAGGATTATTTGATGTTGGAAACGTTGGTCTAGAATATGGCAGGATGTCCTCTGTATAATAAAATACATAAATTGTTATGTTTGCAAGCCTAGAGATACTGTGATCCTAAAATTTCCGCATGCATTTGATTTATTTTACTTTTTATGATCCTCAGTAGGTTTAAAGCGATGCCTGACAGGAATATGAAATACACTGTTTCCGTAACAGCATTACAGAAGCTTTCCCGAGGAAATTTATAGTATTAACGTGGCAACATTCACCACAGAAAAACTAATTCATGATTACTGTCCACTTCATTTCAATTTATGATCCCTGCTCTATGTTCTACAGGAAAATTAAGAAAAAACCCACCCCTTGTAGTATATTTTGTTATGACTGAGTAGGAGGAAATGACAATATGTGGATGATACTCACAAGGAGCTCATTCCATCTAAATAACAGACCATGCATTTCTCAGACTGAGTCTGAAAAAAAATTAGTGGGCATGTTTTAAAATTTCAGCACCATTCTCTAAGTTAACCTTCTAATAACTTTTCTTACAGCAATCCACTGTAACCAACCTCTTACTAATGTGCCCATTTAACTAACTTACTACTCAATCACCCCTGACACTGACCCCGGATACCGGCAGGAAGAAAGGACCAGGCATTTGTATGATTCTGGGTTGAAAGTCTTAGTTAACACTTGGCAAATTCCACTAATTACGTTCCATTAATTAGTAATCTTAACAACTTCCATATGCAAGAGATTACACCGATCAGGTCTGATTCATATAACGCCATGTCAGCTAATATTTATAACTAATGCATTACTACTATGGCTTTTTTATTTTTTAAACAGGATCAGGTATCATTCTGGCCCTTTTCTCCTTCATAGATACACAGAAATGGGCCATGTGCCAACTCTTTGACAGAAAATCTTAAATATTTGACTTACAGATCTACTATTTGAACTTCGCTCAGTTCCCTTATACATTAGATTATAAGTAGATAGATTAAATATAACTACACTATAAATGCATGGTAGGGACAAGGACACTGATCCTTATAGCTCTTGAGGAATATTTTTGTTTGGGCTTCCTCAGTGTTAACTTTAATACATGATGGGTATAAGGAAAGCAAGATAGAGAATCTGTGTTTTTCATAGGCTTTTATTTCCATTTTACCCTAATGAGAACGTGCAATGATGTGACCTATACTAGCACTGTATAATTACAAGACACGGTGACCATTCAGCAGGCCTAACTTCACTCACACCAGTGGTGTGAACCAGCGGTGTGAGTGACCTAAAAAATGCTGGCCTGTTCCCTGTGATCAACACCCAATACTTCACTAAACCCAGAGCACACAAAATAACCTTGAAGAAGATGAGTTTTTGCTGGTGTGCCTTCTCGTTTTGGTGCTTTATTTCCTCGCAGTTTTCCGTCGTTCTGCTGTTCCTGCGATTCTCTCCGCTCTCCTGAATTTGTTCGCACATCTGAATGCTGTCTCCCATCCACCCCGTCCCTCCCCTTGTAGCTCGCTCCTTTCCTTTCTGCAGATCTGTCTGTCCTTGCTTCTATAGAAGCAAGTTTTGGCAGCATGACCGGCCGCACCTCCAGCTGTGATTTGGACTGGGCGGTTGGTGACTTTATAGCTGGAGGTGGCACAGGAGGGGGTGGCAAGTCTACAAAGTTGAGAAAGAAAAACAGTTATGATGATATCATGCACTAGTGAAATTAAGAAATAATATTGACTTGAACTGAAGAAACTGATGCCTTATTTACTTTCAACCCTCCCTTTGCCCTTCTCTCTCCACCCCTAGAAGTATTATGTTGCTGTTACAACATCTGAGGGGTATGTTTCCACAGCTTGAGCTTTAAAAATGCAAAGTAAACACCTTTCGCTGCCTTTTCAAACCACAGTATTTTCTTAAAAATCCCAGAAAAATTACCAAAAAAAAAAAAAAAAAGAAAAAAAATTACAAAAAGCTGTAATAAACTTTAGGCACCTGGATATTAATATATCAGTTATGAATATCAACACAGAGTTAACAACATTAACATATCTTTGCTGGTATTTATCATTTTTGCTAACTCATTCAACACCACCACAGCTTGTGCTATATTTGCTCAGTGTACTGAGTATTAAAGCAAGTTGGCTCATATGTGAGAATGTGTATCAGATACACTGCTGATACATGTAAGGATAAACTATATTAATTATTGCATTCTTCTTGCAAAATACTAGGTTAATCTGACATACATATCCTTGGTGTCTGGGGGTATGAGATATATAAAAGCCCACACTAGAACAACAAAATGGACAAACAAGACTTTGAGTTTGTCTGCTTAAATTAGCATAGCTTAAAGGGTTCTAAAATACTGTGTATTTTTAAATAGTATTTATAAGGCCCGCATATGTTTTACATAGTTGTATTTTTCTACTCCTCTATTAAAACTAGAAAGTGTAAACTGTTCATCAGGATACAACAGTACTCTGTGGAATATAAAATGTTAAGGGAAAAAATGTCGAAGTCAAACAAGGAAGCAACAATACAAAAGTGGTTCATAACAAAGATGTAGGAAGAAATCACATGCACATAAGAGAAAAACAGGTTAAAAAAAGTGAGATGTGAAAGATGCTTCTGAAGTTAATATTCTCAAATGAGATTGCTAAAAAAACCCCAAATAGCACTATTAAAAATGTAACTTCAGCATTTTTTAATAGTGTGCATTCATTCTTTCTACTTCCACAAAAATCTTGGAGCAGCTGTGTTTTTCCAACAGCATCACTACATATACAGCTAATTCACACTCTATTCAAGAGAACACTTTGACTGAAAATTAGCTAAATTGGGCCAAGAATAAAGGTAAAACTCTTGAATAAGAAAAAAATAGCATCTAACATATATGTATAAATTCAGATATGGCAGATGCCAGACATTTTCAAGAGGTTTTCCAGTGACACAAAGCAGAACTGGCTTGATCTAGCCCTTTAGGAAGGTGTAGCAATGAGGAATTCAGTGCTTTACGCAAGTTTACTAGGCACCATCCCCCATATTAAACTGCTGACATAACTTGGAATTGCCATTGACCTGTTTTAAATTAGACTGGAAATTTCACCAGTTGTCCGGACTGGGATGATGAGGAAGAAAAATGTTATAAAGTACATAACCTGAGGTTGGACATACTTCAGGTTAATGAGATCTGTAGCATCCTTATTGCTGCATTAACTCCACTGGCTTGGTGAAAAACACAAAAAAATGAGAAAAAAAACCCCAAACCAAAACACAAAGAACTCAATCAAGCAGTCAAGAAAACTTCTTGTTCTATGGTATGCCATGCATAAGAAATCAAATCTATTTTACAAGGAACAGAGGAACTTCTTTCTTTGTGTTCCTCTTAGCTAAAAGCAGGTTGGACAAGTGGCCCTGTATTCCCTGCAATTTCTGTAGGTTATTTTGTTTTTCAGAGTCTGGGGAGTTTGGGGAACATCAGTTTTGGAGAGTAGCTAAACAACTGAATACTGAGACTTAATTTTAAATATCTATTGAACACTTACCGTTTGCAGATATCTTTTAAGAAAAAGCACTGTCATTTCCAAAACTTGAGAAGGCATTAATGTAAATTAGCTGGAAGCTTAGATATAATAAATGGCTGAATCAAAATATAATTGTATTTATGGCGTGCGAAATGGAGATGGTGATGGTTGCCACCTTTTGCAGAATACTTTTAGTAATTATAGAACTTGGTCGAGATTTTAAAAATAAGATAAACTCTGCATTAGACTTTGGAGATTCAAACATTTTGCTTTCTTAGGAAAACATCTTTCTCACAACATGTCTTCTCTCAGAAAAGGACATACTGAATCACAAGTGGTTGAAGGCACTCAAACTCAGAAGTGTAGGCTTCTGGAACCACAGCTGTTGATGCAGTATCTTGTGTCTCACATTCCTCACTCTCTGTCTCTATTAAATTATCCGAGCACTGAACAGCCCTTCTGTTGAGCCTGCTGATGTAAAGGGAGTGCAGGTACTTAACATTAGCCTTTTCAGTCACCCTTGAAGCCAGTCTCCAACAGTTGTGGCACAGCAATGCACTGGCTGAATACCAAAGGCAAGGAACAGCATCTTTGCTGTAGCCTATAAAATACAACTTGGAATAAATTACTTTATTCAAGAATCCTACCCAGCTACACAGGACAATGAACAAAGTGGTGTTAAATCTTGACTATGGAAAGGAAAGATGCCTTGATATAAAAAGTTTCATAAAACGGCAGTAGCTCTGTGGTACAGTAATAACTAAAGAAAAGTGATATTCTCTTTTGAGAACATTTTTGCAACCTGCAGGGAAACTATAAAAATCTTCATTATAAAACAGTACTCCTCGCTGAGAAGAATCCTTCACAGAGGGGAAAAAAACCCCAAACTTTCCAGAGGTCAACACTATTACACTCTGTGGTATTTATTTTAACAGCTCAGATCACAGAGAAAATCCAGATTCAATCTGTCTCCTCAAGTACAAACCGGCACACTTCTTATTGAAAGCAAAATGGAAGCTTCCATTGTAAGGAATAAAAAATAAATCACAAATCAACATCAAACCAATATAAAGAACTCAGAAGTATTTCTTAAAGGTCAGCTGTGCTCATGTTTCATTCATGTCTCTGTATTGCTGTTGTACTGCTTCCCACGTAACTCAGACAATTAATGGATGCCATTTCATAGCACTCTCCATAGGGGAAAACTTCCATATACGTCTTTTGAAAAGAGCAATAATTTTCTAAACGAGAACATAGACAGGAATCATGGGATAAGCAAACCACCAGTGAGGAAGAATAATCTGCTAAGTTAGTCTGGCACTGAAGTGCAGAAACCACAGATAAACTCAAAAAGACGAATTGTAAGTAGTGACAAATGAGTGAAGCAAGCCTTAGTAGGCAAGTTTCTCTTTTAAGTTCAATTGGGCTGTAGATTTCTACACTCATACCCTGATGAAAACAGCAGAGTTATAGATTTGATGCAATACTGGAGAAGACACAAAGTCATGTTTTTCTATTGCATATTTATGCAGGAATGCAAAACTCAGGATTGTGCCTGACTTGGTAATGCTTTAAGATTATTTAAGATTCATAGATACATAATAACCTCAGCTACTATTATTCATGTACTGAAGTTATTCTCATGCTTTACCTTTCAAGAAGCTCAAACTGTACACAACTATTGGATGAATAAATAGACACAATAAAACCCAATATGATGTTGTTGGGTTCTAGGTTTCTTTTGGCCCTTATGTACATTTACATAATGCTTTTATCAAAACAATTTTCACTCCTCAAGACCTTCCTCAGCAACAAAATCAACATTTACAAAATATCTCACAATGGAATCAGAAGTGAGGACTGCAAAGAGGGCAGGTATCTGAAAATTATTATCATTCAATAGCAAGCTGGTTTTTAGCAGAGGTAAGAAATACATTCCTACTGATCTTTTTCCTTACTGAAATATGTACTGTGTAGATCTTTTTTGTACTGCACAGGCAGAGGGAGACAAACATACACACGATGCTGGCATGCATAATGGCTTAACATTTCAATATGAAAATTCAAGGAAATATTTGGCAGATATTCAATTGCCTTTTGTGAGAAATTCAGCTGCCCTAACATCATGTCATTTATAGCACAGCTAAATAATTTGGTTACAGCCTCAGCCAGTTAGTTGTGAAAATGTTAATATTTTTATCCTTTGTCACTCAGATATAAAAAAGAATTAGGATTTAAAATCTCATGTGAACTGTCAATGGTGTAATTTCTACTGGAAGACCTACTGATCAAAGCAATGGCAAAGTACTTTTATCCTTTTTATCTAAATGCTTACAATTCTGAGGGCTTGTAACTAATAATACATCCATTCAAGAGAGTTCAGAAAAGACTTTCACTTATATAATACCAGAAGAGATGAAAATATTCTTTTAAAATTTGTTTTCCTAAATTAAATATGTAAGTAGGTCAGGCAAGGTTGAGAAGGAGGATACATCTGTTAGTTGGTTCTTGTAATGCACTCTTAGTTAACTCTCCAAAAGGTTAGATGAAGAGCAATTAAAAATTCATACATTTTAATCCTTACCACCTACTGAGCAAAGATTTTTAGCAACAAATATGGAGAACGTTTCACCCCCTAGATTACTGTCAAGGAACAAAAGAAATGAGCTGAAATCCTGTTCCACATGAAGTATAAACTGATTTGAACTAATGCTAGCAGAAAATACAAAATTGATACTACTTGAACTATGAGAAGAGAGCACTCCCCTTTATTTAAAAAAGGGTAGTAGACGACCTTTTACTGCTACATTAGTAACAAACATGGTTTCAGAAATACCAATCTCTTTCACAAATCTTGCTGTATAAAGCAAAAAAACAAACCAGAATTTTTAAAGACTTTTATGTTGCTGCTGATAATACTCTTGGCATTTTCAACCAGCCATGCAAAGATTTAATTTATTAATATATCCTTTCTCTCAGCTAACTGTTTAAATTCTTCATGACACCAGTATTTCATGAAACTGCTAGCAAATACTGCTTCAGGTAACTTGAGAACAGCAGAAAATTCTTTTGATGTGAAAGTAAATTCCATTTTAAAGGCTGAGAAAGTAATGAAGCAATGGATTTTTCTCCTTTTAGTATTTATTCAATACTTCTAGCCATAAATAAATGCTTACATTTAGATTATCTGCTTTGCTCTACTACAAACACTTGTATGTTCACCCACTATGAGGAAAAAAGAAGTATCTCTGTATCAGGCACTCCTTTATAAAAAAGGTAAGTAACAGTGTGACATCAAGTCAATAGCAAAACCTAAGTATATCTGGGAAAGGTCAATAGTGCTTAAATGTTTCATTCATGTTTCCATATCACTTTTCTCCACTTAAGGAGAACAAGTATTAGATGTTATTTTCTAGCTAATTCTAAAGAGACAATATACTAGATGTGGCTATTAAAGAGAACGGTTATAATGTTCAGTAAGGTTACAAATATGTAAATGGATTGAGGTGAAAAAAAGATAAATTCAAAACCAAAGAAGCCCTTCAACCTTTGGACTGGGTTTTATTAGATCTGCAGAAATGAAAGCCATAATTTGCTGTTCTCTGAATGACCACACTGTATCGCACACTTAACAGGTTAGTGGAAATTCTTACCTAATTAGAAAATATGCTGAAGTAAGCAGGTGCTATATAGCACAAAACAAATATTGATCATGATTGTCAAATCTATTGCAACATCTAACTACAATGCTTTATGATTTAACTTTGTACAAATACTTTCACAAAAACCTGTCATCAAATGCAGGCCCACCTCTTATTTATTCCCATTTTAGAAGAAAATGGCCACATAAAACTCCTGTCCAGATTTTATTTCTGATGTCCTAACTGTTGCGTTTGTATCGACATTTGATGCTCAGCTGATTACTCAGTTAAGAGCATTCTCCTCAAGAGAATAAAAGTTGATAAAATGTCCATAAAATCTTGCAAAACACCATTACAAGAGGCTCATAAATGTTAACGTTTCTGGTAAAGTTTGGGGATTTACACCTTGTGTTGTCCTTTCACAAGCAAACATGCACAAAACCACTATAATAACCTCTTGAAATCAGATAATATTCCAAGAGCTCAGTTTCACTGACAGAAGGGGCCTGGGCATCAGCCAAGAGGCCCAGGTGCACTGTGTCATGCCAGTATTTAATGCAGCCTAGTATCAGATAGATGCTAGTGAGAGAAAATACTCAGAATAAAGTACAGATAATAGCACGGACAACCACTCATTGCTAAATTACTTCTGCTCATCGTGCTGTGAGCTTTGTATTAAATTTTTTCGTCAAGTGGCAGGAATCATAGGGCGAAGTGGCTCAAAACTCCCTTCTTGTAACCCTGGATAAGGATCTATAATATTAGGCTTTCATATGATAATGGCAAATGATGCCCCTCTTTGAAAAATTTCAGACTGGTAATGAAAGTCCTAATCAGATTGTTGTTGCAAAGAGCCAGGAGGTGGGGAACGATGCCTTTCTTTCCCCTCCCCCTGTTAGCCAATTCAGCAAACTTGACAAGATGGGTTAAGTCTTGGAGAATTTATCTTACATGAATTTCCAACAAAGCCCGTGGGTTGTTTTATAAAACTGGAAGGTAGTGCTTTAATAAAAGCTGCACCACCTGAGGCACTTTCATTAAAGGCTCTCTCTAGAAAACATCACAATGTTTGCATTATCCTCCTACACTCCCAAGAGAATACAAGCACTACCTTTTCAGCAAGAGTTGATATTGTGTGTGAAAGCACGAAAGAAGATGATTAGATTTTGCTTTTACTCACAAAGTATCTGCTTGCAACAATGCTGTGGTCAGGATTAAAATTCATTGATTTGCGCTGTCCGCCATTTGAATGGTAAATTGTTTTTTTTTTTCAGGAAAGATATATTCTGAAGGTTTTAATAGTCAGTCATGTGAACGAAGATTTTAATCCTAACCACACATTATTCCCAATGACTGTACTATTTATGCTATCAGGGCTCTTAAATAATGACAGTAATTAGCCCATTAGGACACTATAGAAAACAGGTGCAAGGCTCTGGAGTGGAAGCATCAATATACAGTATTAAGGAACTCTGGCATTTAAAATGATTAATCTGTTCAGTGTGTTTAGCAACAGGAAACACAAATCACTGAATTCTGAAACATAATGTTATCTCTGTGGAAAAATTTCATGCACACATACTGAATGCATATTTAGAAAGGTTCCCTGACGTTTTCACCCATTTCAGTGGACTCACCATCTGTGTAGACTTCTCTGCGCAGATGTCCTGGCTGGTGTTTTTGCTTTTTGGCAGGTCGGACCTTCTGTGTTACAACAGCACTCATGTTGCTGTCGGTAGATACGGGGCTGGTGGGTCTAGGACAGTGTGATGCATGAAAATGTCTACGGCCTGGAAATTGTTACAGAACAATAGCTATTATTTTTTTTTTTTTTAGTCTAAAATAAGACGTTTCATACTTCCCCTTTTCACATAAGAGTGACCTGGCTATATGAAACCTGAAAATACACTGCTGGAACAACAATAAACTCCCATCCTTCCCAAAATCAGTTTTAGAGTGAGCTATAACTAAATCGAAGTAATTGCTGTCCTATCAGTAGGGAGGCTGGCTTAGTTGCATAGAAATTATCCAGCTGCTTGGTAGCTGGTAGGTCCTGCCCCAGGAATGTGAACTCCATTAGCAGACAAGCTCAAGCAGGCTTCCCACTCAGCAGCTTTCTGGAAACCAGAAAACGTTTCACTTTCAAGATGGGTTTCACCTTCCCTGGCTCAGGCAGCACAAGGTTGCCCATGCCACAAGCAGAGTAAGTCACCAGAGGGTCTCAGGTACGGATGTCCCCTATGCTGCTTTGAGTGAATTGCTAGAAATGCAAAGGGGATATATGACTGGCTTTTTATCACAGCTTATTTGCAGATAAGAAATGTCACATTTTTAGGATATGTACTCATGTGTGGGTAGTATCAAAATGAAGAAATCACTGCATAATGTGAACTTGACTGTTGCAAAATTATTTACCTGTAATAGTAACGGGATGTAAAAAGACTTTTTCTAAATCTATAAATTTACACACACATAGACACACATATTTATATGAACTTATATGTATAAAATGAATAAAATCCTGGCCCCGTGGCTACGAATGGGAGTTCTGCCACCTCATTCAATTGGCCAGGATTTCATCCAGAAGTACTAAATTACCTCCCCTCTCACTCTTCATGATGAACAGCTGTGTTGAAATGAAACAAAAGACTGGGTGAGGATATCAGAAATGGGAGGAAGGTTGCAAATCTGTGGAGTTGGGGTGGACACAGTTGTGACAGAGTACCTCTTCTCCAGGTCTGTCAGTTTAATAGGATTGACTGACAAAACATTCATGGATCTGCTTGAAACGTGCATCCCACCCTGTGGTATTCCTATTTCTTAGCTGAACTATAACAATATCCATTGGGCCTAGCGAGGTTACTGACTACCTCTATATATCCAGTGTTAGTAGTAACCGATATGTTGTAAAACATTAAATATTTCAAATACCATATTTACAAGGGTGATTCAGGAGAGAAAAAGAACCCATATACATAAGGCCTTGTTGCATATGCATAACCTATAAACTAAACTGCAAATAATAACAGCTTTCAAATTACAGAACCAGCACAAACCCACTTGATCTCACTAATACAGCGGTAAAAGCTTAAGCAGCATTCTCAGAAAGATAAAATGGAAAACTATCATACCACTTTTTTTTTTCAGATCCAGGGAAACATGACTCAAGGTTTACTATTTATTTGGGCATTTCCATACAGAGGGATTAAATCTCATGAAAAGTGAGTGAAAATTCTGGGAGCTTTTTACTAGGAAAAGGACAGAATTCAGTAATACTTTTTCTTTTCCCCCTCATTCAATTCTGGGTGCAAATCCACCAGCAGGGTGAAGGTTTGGCAATAATCAATGAGACCAAATTACTTATGGAACTACTTATGAAAAACAATGTAGAGTAGCATTTTATTTGAACTGTTTCACCAAAATCCCTTTTCTGACTCTTCCACTAGTGTAAATTGACACACACACACAAATTTCTAAATAATCATAGAATCATGGAATGGTTTGGGTTGGAAAGGACCTTAAGATCATCCAGTTCCAACCCCCTGCCACAGGCAGGGATGCCTCACACTAGACCATGTCACCCAGGGCTCTGTCCAACCTGGCCTTGAACACTGCCAGGGATGGAGCATTCACAACTTCCTTGGGCAACCTGTTCCAGTGCCTCACCACCCTCACGGTAAAGAACTTCTTCCTTGTATCTAACTTGATAATGTAAGAACAACAGGAAAACAGAAAGCAGTAGTGGATAAATGCATTTGTCAGCGTCCATTTTTCCTTTCTTCTCCCATCAAACACAGGACAAACTCACCTCCTGCTGCATCCTGCATTTGACGTCTGGCTACTTTCAGGCCCGCATATTCCGCAGCTGCTGCAACAGCCTGTGCAAAATCTGCATCGGTAAAAAAGGATCCATCCGAAGAGCTAACGCTGGACCTCCCGCTTGAGATGTTGTCTTCTTCGGAGGCTGAACCCCAGCCATTGATCATGGACCCTGTTACAGAGCTCTCCAAATCCCCAACGCTGGAGGCAGGGGTCTGCTCAAGGCCACGCAAAAGGAGCCTTCTGCTCTGCATCTTGGCAACCTCGATATCTGCCTCATCCTCTTCCTCTTCTGGTGCATCAGTATCCATATCAGAGACCAAGGGCCCTGAGATATATCCATAGGTATGTGGTGGGGAGATAGGCCTTGGAGGGGGTGGAGGACTCACAGGCTGACGTCTGCATAAAAATACAAAGAACTGAAGTCACATAATGTAGTCAGAGGAAATAGCAGATTGATGAAAATACTTCTTTTATTTCCCAAAAAGCTTCATTTGCCTTTTTAAATCAACAGTATTTATATCTGAAACGTTCAGGGTTGGTTGTTTTTTTTATAGTTTTTTCTTTTCTGTGAATCAGAACTGACTTAGTTTGAAATCTACCACAGAGAAATCTGATTTTTAATACAGTTCCTTTAATGAAAACTGGCTTATTTTGCATAAAGCTGTTCATTTTTCCTAAAGTAGCACATGTACATCCAGGCAAAGAGATGGTTACAATTCATGCGACTATTCAAACATTATTTGTGCACCCTTGAGAGTATGAGCCAAAGAAGTGTCTGCATACTGTTCTAGAAGCTTAAAACCATCAATGTCAGTAGATGCCTCTATCCAAACAGACTGCTCCATAAACATTATCTTCTCTCCACCCAACCCAGTGATTCAGAAAGAGATGAAAAGGTATTGTTATTTCATTACTTCTTAAATTGCTTTAGCTGATAATATAAAGAAAGAATTCTCCACCGTAATGTTAGTTCTAGGCCTGAAGGATACCAACATGCTTATAGATATATAGGTTAATTTATTTTGAGCTTAAATCATCAGTAATGGTGTTGCCAGCTAAAAGATGCAAAGCATTAGATATCATTAGATCAATGTTCAGTTTAGTTTATACTTCACTCAGAAGTCCCAGGTAGTAATACATTCAACACTTTTTCTCCACAGGGCCACAGGCTCTTTAATTGCCATTTGTCCAATAGGAAAAAGTACTTTCTGATGCAATGCCTGTACTGATGGCTTTGCTTACCAGGAATTTCTACTGCTTTGCAAAAAATTCCGAAGTAATTTTCCTTTGTCATTTTTCCCTATTATTATCTCATTGACAAATGGTGACTCTCAGAAATTATTTTCTTTTTTTGGGGGGGGGGGTGTGTGTCATTTTTAGATTTTAATTAATGGGAATACTTACTAATTTTGAAATAAAAAATTAGCAAGGAAAAACCTAATACTTTGTGGCAAGAGCAAGCTGGAACCTCCCTGGACTACATCACGTAGCCACTGTTTTCCATTGTTGTATTATGTACTGAATGGAATGAAGAAAAGGTCAGTTAGGGATATATACCCAATAATCATTTAATACCACTCCACCCCCCCCAGTCCCAGAAGCCATTGCTACCTGGGAATCTCTACCTGCCTTTGACTAGAGACCTTGCCCTACAGTTTTACTGCCTTAATTTAAAGCTCTTGTAACAACTGTCCTTATATTTGCCAGTCTTCCTATTCTCCAGGTTTTGGTATTAGAAGACAGGCAACTGGCTACAAAATACGTTAAGGGTTCTTGAAAATACAGCTTTCCTGCCAACCTCTAAGGATAGGCTAATAGAGAGCAGCTGGTTCATGGGCATACAGAATTCGCAATACTTTGTTCGCTTTATCTGATGCAGTGGTTCTCGCTTTAACAGTGACATTGTCTCCCACCTCGGCTCTCGCTTTAACATTGACATGATCTGCCATCTCAGTAAATCTTTAGTTTTTTTCCTCTGCTTGTCCACTCTTCCAGAGCACAGATTTCTATTTCAGTTTGCTACCCTTCTAGCAAGCTGTCTGGACAAAGAAATATTACAGTGCACCATCACTATCAGAATCATACTCTAGATGCCTGGTTCAGACCAGAAATTGAGATAATATTCAGCCAAACCACAAGTAAAGCTAATAAAAACTATGATAAACAGTATTTTAGACATTATCTTCACTGTAAAGTCACCATTTACGCCCCCCCCCCAAACAATAGAGAGGCACCACTCAGAATGGGCAAGTATTGTCACAGCATATTCAAAACAGAAACCTCCCTTTCAGAATCATAGAATGGTTTGGGTTGGAAAGGACCTTAAGATCACCCAGTTCCAACCCCCTGCCATGGGCAGGGACACCTCACCCTTGACCATGTTGCCCAAGGCTTTGCCCAGCCTGGCCTTGAACACTGCCAGGGATGGAGCATTTACCACTTCTTTGGACAACCTGTTCCAGTGCTGTTCAGCACAGTACATCCAACTCCTAAACAGCAATGCCATGGGTCATATCAATACCGTCAGATGGAAAAGGTAGCCAAGCCTTACAAATGAAGTAAATAGAATGATGTGAACCTTTTTAACTGATGAGATGGATATAGCAAAAGCAAAAGAAAGAATGCTTGAGAAAGTAAGATAAAAAAGACAAATTTGGTCACTAGCAATCGTAAGACTTTCAGCAAAGATAGGCTTAATCATTGTAGAAAGAACAAAATAAATATGCATTTTATTTTTTCAGTCCACTCAATGAGTAAGCTGTATGCCCTAAGGGGCTTAAATTGGAACATCCTTCCAGATACTTCTGCCACTAGTTTTGATGACATTTACGATGACTAACCATCAGTCTTTGTGTTGAGCAAACCTTCTACTTCCCAGGCAGTTGCTGGCTGGCTATGCTGGTTTGCATACACCTGCTCCACTGCCTACTCTGTTATCTGTGTCAGTATGCATCTCCACCCTCCAGAATACAGTAGCTGAAGTTCTAGAAAGTCACTCACAACATTTTCCATTAGTATCCAGCTAGTTTAACCTCTGAATAACCCAGAAAACTGAAGTGATTAAAATGAACACTTCTGTGCCACAACGTATCAGGGCCAATGGAAATTACAGGAAAATATGATTAGCCACCCACTAATAAAAAGAGTGATTTTAAAGAGGATTTTATCAGCAAGATAAAGGAAGAGAAAAAGATACACAGTACAAGAAGTGTTACCATAAAGAATAAAGAAAACAAATAAAGGCAGAGCAAGTAGAAGTGGAGAATAAAAGTAATAGCAGATATAGGACCTTAAAAGACCCCAGATTAATAACTCCTGCTTACTTCAAAATGGGAAACATTAATTTAACACCCCCCTCCCCCATTCTGGAAAATACATCCATAAATGTCCAATAAGCTGTATTACTAGAATCAAAATTCTACAGTCTACTTGGAAAGATCAAATTCATTTCATCATAACAGGCCTGCATTTCCCTAAAAATAGAAAGTATGAGTAGAATATTGCAGGTAAGTTTGTATATGTGTGGTAACAATATGTGCAAACCACTAGAGGAAGAAAAAATCATATAAGAAACACAATTTCAGAAGGAAAAGCTGTGCCTTCTTCCTTAAAGGCAAGGCAAGTAAGTATCATACTTAAAAAGACTCATTTGGAATTCATTGTTTTATGGAAGAGAAGCTGTGAGAGTGTATTTGCAAAATAGTTTGTACTAAAAGCAACTCAGGGAAGGAACAAGATCTCCCTATAACAAATACCTATATTAATGTTGGTCATTCCTTCAAATAAGGGTAGGTGGAAATGTTAAGAGAATTTTGCAAGCAATAATTTCCTGTATTAGGATTTATGAGAGAAGAAAAATCTATAGGTTATATAAATTATATATTTATATATATTCATACATATCAGTGACAAGTTAATTGCACAGTTACTGTGAAATAATGCATGCTATTTTATGGTAATAATGCAGTAAATCTATTGGAAACAATGGAACTGTAATTATATGGTAAGCTGTGTTAACGATACCACTTTAATATCCTGATGACTGTGAATTTAACTTATGTCAGCATCGTACGTACCGTAAAGTGAAATACTGCATTTCTTCCCATGGTATAATAACAAAGTAACTTAATTACACATTTCTTAGGTTACAAATCATTCTAGCGTCCCAAGTTAGAAGTTAAATATTAACAGAATAAATATCATGGGAAAATCTTGGCCACACTAAATTCAACGGGAATTTTCAGTGGGGCTAGGATGACTTTTGTCACATCTCTCTTGCTACACTTGCATTGACACACCTCCGGTCAGGTTGGTGTTGTATGTGTCCCAGATCCTCCTGACAGTCCTGTAACATGGGCTGGAGTTCTTCCTGGGGAGAGGGGGTGAGAGTGGCAGTTGACTGATGGCTATAGGAGACAGCGGCTGGAGAGGAAGCTGCTCCTCTGACAGGTGGAGTAGGACCTCGCTCATCTTCTTCCTCTTCCTCTAGCTCATCCTGCTGCAGATACATCCTTGCAGGTGGGACAGGACATGGAATTTCTTGGTCATAGCTAAAATTAATTTTTTAAGAAAATAAAGACTTAATTTTTTTACTGTGTAATTAGTATACTGGATACATGTATAAATAGCCAAGAAAAGAAAAAAGCATTGTTATATGTGCTCTTGAAAACAGCTTAGTATGGATGTGCTGAGTGGACATACACCACTGCCAGGAAGTGATCTCTAAAAAGCCATGCTACAGCTACATGAGCAGCACCAGAATGGTACTGAAAGAAGGTCTCACGGCCACCTTGTAGGGCAAATTATAGTTCAGTTACTAGTGATTAAACTGAGGAATGGATGGTGTATTGATTTTTTCTTACCTTTCATCCACTGAAAGACTGTAGTCTTCACTATTGCTATGGGGAGGTGGATGTGCTGGAGGGGGTGGAAGAAGATCTGCCCAGTTCATGCCAGCTTGCTTGGGAGCTTTTGGGGTCCGAGCACCCTTCTTGTGCCCTTGACTCCCTGTGAATAAACAGCCGTACATATTTGTAATGCTTTTCAGTATCTCCCCACTACTAGCTCAGAAAAACAAAATAATCATAGTCCCTCCAAAACCCTCTCGAATTCTCTGGGAATTTACTGTTGTGCTGAGTTGGAATAAACTGGAATTACTCTTTTTTTACACCAATTTGTAATTGCAACTTCTTTGTAGAATTGCTCTACATTTTAAGCAGTTGAATTTAACCTGAAACTTTACATAGCACAGAAAAAAGCACATGGGATACAAAACTGGAATTGTTAATAAATAGTCAAGATGCGATAAAACCATAAATGAATTCTACAAGCAATGTCATTAAAAGTGAGCTTCCTACTTCTATTAATTACATTATAGATTATAATCTAAAACAAATGAGCTGTAGACATATTTTCTAAAGTGCCTTTATACTATTTAATTGCTCGAACCTAAAATACAATATGATACAGATATGATCTATTAAAGTTCCACTGTTGCATTAAGTCGCTGAATATATGTAATTTGTACTTGTCCACTGAAACATTTTAGGCACAATGAAATTACTACTTTAGCCTAAATGGCAGGTGCAGTTGAAAATAATTGCTGGAGGAACTAAAATAACAAAAAAAAAAAAGAAAGAAGATCAATGAAGTATAGCACAAATGTTTTTGACTACTATTACTAGGAAATTATAGCTCATAATAGAACAATGCAACTTCAACAGTTCCAGTAACTTTGAATAATACTAATTATTCAGGTGGTCTCGAATTTTAACTTTGGACATGGCTATGATGAGAACTGACTCTACCACTCTTCCTTGGTATACATTTTTATCCATCTTTGTTATTGTTACTGCTTTAATTGTAGATAAAGTCACTGCATTTTTGAGTATGTTTCAGAATCCTTCACATTTCTCTCTTCAACTGAGGCATAGTTTTATATTACCATAGTTAAGCCTTAAACACATGATTAAATATGTTGCAGTGAAATTTAGGAAGCTTGTTTTTCTCACTTCTGCTGTGTCAGATTTTCCATTCTTACAGAGAGTAGTTCTGCTTATTATTGTCCCACTTTAGCTGCCAGATACAAATATATTTTAGCTATATACAGTTATTTTTCCTGGTATCTCAGTATGTCAAGCGAGACCCTAACTATCCCAAGGCAACAATCATCTGCATTCTTTACCCTACGCAACATGATATATACTAGATTCAGCACAATTAATTTATTACTCTGGTCACCTTGCTTCATTCCTGCTGGAGTCCTTGGTATATGACTATAAATAGTTAGCGTTATGAATAACTGTAATAGGTGTCAGTGTGGAGAATACCACCTTCTTATTTTTAATTCGCATGGGTTCATACCCCTGAGATGTGTCCCACTGAATTTCAGGTCTTAATGTCATGGAGCACAGGCTCAGCACCACATCCTGATGTTGTACACCTGGGAACGGGCAAAAGGCTGGCTCTCTGGGAGCATCTGGGAGATGCTCATCCTGAGCATCTGGGAGAATCAGGAGCGGTGCTTATCTCGCCCCAGCCACTGAGACTTAAGGTCACCCATAGGCACAGCAGGATCATCTACATGTTTATGCCTCTGTTATGCCTCAGTCACAGTCAAGATGGAGTGCATGTTAGGATTAAGGCTACTGGACTATCAAACACAACAGCAGAACAAAACGTGAAAAGAAAAGTCCTCGTGTTGGTTAGTGGATGTAAAGCCCGGAGCACTGGTGATTATGAGTGTAACTCACCCTGTAATTGGCTAGATGTAAATAAACACAGGCTAAGTATCAGATTTACACTGAAGCCCTAAACCAAGCCTATGCGTCATTTATGGTTTAGCTCTGAACATTTCACACACCTTTACCAGAAATTAAACCTGAAAGTGAACAGGTTATACCATAATGAGAATCCATAACTTTTGAATTAAACCATACTCTCTGGCTCCAAAGCAGAGAGTGCAATTTCAGTGCCTGATCAGCATTCTTCAGCACAAAAAGCATTTTTTTTTTTCAAGATTCTTACAAAGGAATTTTATAAATTTTGCATAGGAGAGGCCAGTGAGAAACAAAATTTAAATGTAGTTATCTACTGTCTACATTTCATTGTATACAAGAATAGTTCTGACACATAGCCATTGAAATTTATTAAAAAAATACATATGCTTGCATGCTTTTTTACTCAATAAAATGCATGGGTTTAATTGAAAATATGAAAAAATTCTTAAAGCAATTCTGTTAGGTATCGCTCAAATGTTCAGGTATCTTAAGACTATTCATGAATAAGCTTGTCTTGGGTGAGTCAATCAGTTACTTAATTGACTATTAGATGGCTTAGTGCCATGAGGGTGCAACAGAAATACAGGCACCTATTGGGCCAGTTTTTATGCTGCTTAACCCTGCGCCGTATTACTGTCAGTGGGTTCCTCCCCGTCACCCCTTCTGTAAGTCCAGTAACCAGTGTTAACCACAGCTAGCACTGTGCACACCACAGTGCTAACTACAGCTAGCATACAGAAAACCCTAAGGTTTGGAAAACACTATAGATACTCACCAGATGTACTACTACCTCTGTCTGAGCTGTTGTAGGATCCACCCGTATTCTGGTCGTACGACTGGTTGTACGGAATAGTTGGAGCAATGTTGTCATTTACCCGGTAATCTGCAAGTTTAATAGTACAGTTAATGCTGCCCTTCAGAGACACATCTACTTTTATATACCTGCTCTATAACACAAAGTAAGATCTGAAAACAGTGAGGAAGAAATAAATTCATTTTTTGAACATAAAATAATCCGATAATCACGTTTTATTTTTATCTTGTCTCTAACAGTAAGTTTAGGGAAAATCATGGGGATGTAGTAGCTCCACAGCAAAAATGAAGTAAAATGAAATCCTATGCACAGGGTTGTGCAATCCCTCTGCAACAATTAAGTCTCAATGGATATATACATGACCTGTGTGACTGGCATCTTCATTGATTTTCGAGGGTCTCTGCTTAATTTACACATACAGAACAGCCAATGGACTGTGGTAGCTACTTTTTGTATTTTAAAGGTGACAACGCCACAGAGGAGTCAGCCCTGTATTACAAGGGCTGAATGATCTGCTGAAGCAACAATGCAGCTCCACAGAATTTGGTTTACAACAGAAGAGGTCTTTGTTTAACGCCTGCTGGCTTCAAGAAGAGTTCTATTTACATTGGCTCATGCAGGTTCTACCTACAGGCAGGGCCTTTTTTTTTAGCTAATGGCTGTTACCATAACTTCCTTCTCCATTTCCAAAGCAATTGATACACATTACTTTTAAATCTAGATTTGGCAACCAGATCTGTAAAACTTTATCCTAATAAAAATACTCATCTAGCAAAACAGTACTCATGTAAAAAGGCATTACGATTTACAGAGCATAGAAAGGAGCTAAGTTACTCTTCATGCAGCAAATAAAACTGCATCATAAACAGAACCACTGGACGTAAAGTAGTGACAATGAAGCACAGCATGTAACTCATCAAAATGGTTACTTTCCATCACAAAAGCTTATAGGTATAATCATCAGCAAGATGGTTTTGACTTAGGAAATGAGAAACCCAAGATCAGAATATTGACTCATAAAATAGCAAATCAAAACAAAAATAAACAAAACTAGGAATCCGCTCCCCATCTGCTGCAGAAATGTTTGAGATAATGTAAGCATGGGAAAAAGAGCAAAATGATAGATTCCACACCAGAGTGTATTCTGTAATAGTTTGTCAGCCTAGTTGCATTCCAGAGACCAAGCTGAAGCCCTACATACCACATATGTTTACGCAGAGGATAAACAGTAAATCAACACTCTGAAATATGTATATATGACTGTCAGCAGACAATGCTTTAAGGGGGCCTTTCCACACTACAATATGCTAGAGACTATGCAGCTGTAATATACACAGTTTGAAAGATGCAGTATCTTCCAGGGCATAAAAACCAAACATGTTTTAATTCCAAACCCGATATGTAATACACAGTTCATGAAAGAAAACATAATTACAAAAAAAATACAGCTTTCACCCTCCAGTAAGGAGCCGCAAAAATTGAATTTTTCTTTTGACATGTTTATGTCAAGAAAGGTGTCACATTTTATATTGCCCTTTGAACTCCTCTGTGAGTAGATGGGTCCGGTAGAGAAATCAACATTCCTGTAATGAAATGTATCTTTTTGCTGGATAACTATCACTATGCCATCACCTGAATTACAACAATCCATGCAAAAAGTTCCAAGTTAGAATGGGTCCAGTTCCTAGGGATACTGTTTTGCAAATCAGGTTATTAAAAGAGGTTGCATGGTAGCCTGGAGGACTAGCAAGAAATCACATACCTATTTCTTCCAACTCCCACACATTATATTAAAGAAACATGCCCTCAAGGCCACAAAAGTACATTCTGATGTTTCCCGTTAACACTGAAATCAATTTATTTTTAGCTTCTGGATTCACAGACTTCAGACAGGGTAACAAAGGAATTTAGTTTCCAAAACTGTGTGCGGAAGCATTGCCTCTCAATATGTGAATCGAAGGCTTGCTAGGAACAAGTATAAAATGAATTGGATCACTCCATTTGTGTCCCCAGTGTACAACACAATACAATTTTACAGAGTTTGATATGCAAAATTTCATTCGTTTACATGAGCATGTAGATTTAATTAGTCTCCATCCACGACCGGGAAGAATAGGTTGACCTATTTAAAATTTAAGGTAGAGTATAATGTGACGACCATGCATCTGGCTTATGAATAAAATATCTGGCCTCTGTCCTAACCAATCCCTTAACTACTATTAAATTTAAATTAATATCAAATCCACAGGAAATGTATTTTATTTAACTCGTTTCTAAAGATACAGCTTGTTATTTTTTATAATAAAGTCAGTATCTGAAGGTTATTGTGGTGCTAATTAACTTTGTGACAGTGCTAACTGTGTATTTCTAAACCTAAAGAGGGAGAAGTCTAAAAGCGTGACTGAAGTCTGTAATTACTGAACCTGAAAGCTTTAGACTCCCAGCACCAGAAGGTCAAAACTCCTCTGATACCTAAAGAGGAGAAACAAGCTAAAAGCTCTTCACCTTTGTTTAATTTGTTTTGCTCCATAATGTTGTACTGTATGGGTGCAACCTCTTGCTTTTGCTGAACAGAGGGTTTCCAGTGTTTCTCATTCGTATCCCCGCTGCCATTGTTAACATTATTGCTGATATTTGACTGGATGAGTTGAGTGGTGGCATAAGGAGTGGGCTGCCCAGGCTGGCTGACAAATCTTCCGTCCTTTAGATTTGGACTATTGAAGGTTTTCATCTCATTGATTTTGTTGCTGAGGTCCACGTCACCATAAACAGTTGACTCAGGCAACATCAGGTTTGTTTGCTTGTTGTCCAGCTGATTGTTGTAATTTGCTATACAATCGGCTAACCACAGAGGAAAGAAAAAAGAAAAGGTCATTCTGTTCGCTTACACTATACTTTCAATGAAATTCCCTTTAAAAATCTTTTAGTGTGTAACTATATGGCAAATCTTTAAGTGTGTAACTATATGGCTTGCATCCATGAAGCAGAAATACTATAATTAACTGAATATTTTACAGACTATTATTTACCTCATAAGCTACTGCTGCAAAAGTGGTGTTCACTGTTTTGATTCACTGCAAATTCAGACCTTCTGAATTGTATACAATGACTTACCTTGCTGGGCTTTTTCTACAGTGGCCATGTAACATTCACATTTTTAGACATTATTCTGAAAGCCGTATAAGATATCCAATCAATAACTGTGATTAAAATAATTTGCATTGAAAAGAAAAATCAAACAAAACTTAATAGTGGGAATAATTGAAAATGACAGTCATGTCATGTCACCTCAACAGCACTTAGATTTTCTTGTACTCATGATGAGAAACAGAGATACAATATTTACTATATTTTTATAAAACCATTGTTATAAAACAGACTGAAAAATGATTACACATAAGAGAATTAAAGAGAAACAGTACAATGTGAAAGGCATCTCAGTACCCAGTAGCAAGTCTTTATTTGATCATCGTTTCTTTGTACAATCATATATTTTGGTTTGAAACAGAAAGACAGGAAAGCAATCTGGTAATTTTGCTAGTTTTTAGTTGCTTTGGATATTGCAAAAAAAGTAATACCATAGTAATATAATTATCCTGTATGTTAAATGTATATCACATAGACAGTGTGAATTCTTTCTT
The DNA here is from genome assembly GCF_004027225.2 of Strigops habroptila. Taxonomy (NCBI): domain Eukaryota; kingdom Metazoa; phylum Chordata; class Aves; order Psittaciformes; family Psittacidae; genus Strigops; species Strigops habroptila. Next base: position 1,478,289 of record NC_044278.2, read on the forward strand.
TTAATAGTTATTGCATCATGAGATCACCACTTATTGCACAGAGTAAATTAGACATGAACTGATGCTCTGGCCATTACTGTATGAACCAGTGTGCCTGCCTTCCGTGTTCTCTTGCCTCTGCATGACAGCAGCTCCACACACTTTTTTTCCTCTCCATGTCCACTTGGAAGAATACTGAATGGAGTAACACAGTCTGCCCGTCGGCAGTTAGAAGACTTGGAGAAACTAGCATTCAATGATCACTCAGCAAAAATTCTCATTTGCCAGCTGATTAATGCAGCAATAATTACATAACAATTACCAGGAATACAGTTTTCCTCTTTTAAAAGATGTGGTATTTATGCTAATGAGTTTGATTCAAAACCTGAAGTTCATTACCTGTGGCCACAATTAAGTTACTGGAGAGGATGCCAAGTAAAACTAAGTGCAGAATTCAGGATTTGACCATCATACTAAATGAAACAACTACTAAATATGGAGGATAACAAATTTCAAAAATATTCCTTAATACCTGCATCTTTTTTGAGAAATATTTCCTGAAAAAGAGAAATAAAATACTACTTGAGGAAGAAAACCACTGATCCACATTTTCAGTGATTAAGGAACAGTACCAGAACATGTCACATACAGCTTATCATTGCCCCCCAGCTTGTGTTTTTTGAAGGTTTTACTGTTTGATATATTTTTCTTCCTTATGTGAGCTGCTATTTATTGCTTCTGTTATTTATTGCTTCACAGTCTTCAACTTCTTGATTTCTACTTTTTAAATGTTTTCGTTTCTGCTTTTTCTTTTGCTTACTGAAACCATGCTAGTCTTTCCTCCTTTCCAAGTTTATTGTTTTATATTGGGTGATTATACATCCAGCATATTCTTCATTCCTAATACCTCATGCTTTGCCATAATATCCTTGCAGGGTCACTTATGACATGCATTTTTACCTCTTTCCATTTTCAGCTACATCCGATTTGTGTGTAGGGCAATATAATTGATACAGTATATGCAATAGGTACATTTTCTTACATAGATGCATTAGAATTCCTCAAAGTACTTAAGCAAAACTGGTTTACCTAACAGTAGATTTATTCTATTAAGATTTTTTTATAGCGTCTACTTTTAGAACAACACATTCCTATTCTGTAGACTTGGAAGACAATACTATACTTAAAGGAAATTAAAAATGCAGTTAGTTAGCACATTTGCAGCTATAGAGAAGATATTCACCACTGCTGCTTCAGAGCGTAAGTCAAGCCCAAGCTTATATAACTAAGAATATTTGCCAGATTTTCCAGGACAGAAGAGACCACTATGAGCATCTTGTCTGACCCTCAAGCTCATTAGCTCTACTTGAAAGGAAGGAATCACTTTGCAACACAACCAAGCTTAACATAAAAGCTAAACTGAGAAAGGATCCACTGCACCTCATGACAAGATGTTATGATAGTTTACAACCCTCAAAAATGTGCATTCTCTTCCTTTTCTGAATTTGTTAACTTTCAATTACTAGAACTTGGTATGTCTGTACTTGCCATGATAAAGTATCTCTGTATCAGGAATCTTTTTACATAGGTATTTGTGGAAATGATATCCTGGGGCAGAGTAAGATACAAGTCTCTGATGTTATAATCTCTCACCTTCCTCTGAGGCACTTGGCAGTGGTCACTGTCAGACAGCATTACTGCAGATGAATTACCATTATCACTCTCTATGAATTATCAACCATTATGGTTTCACATTAATTACAGGAGGTAATGCTGTTTAGCCCTTGTGCAACTTCACTATAAGTGATCATACTCCCTCTCTGAAACGCTGGGAAATGCTACTAGATGCTGGTAGTGGAAAAGAGTCATTTTCATTCCTCACCAGTAATGCAAACCAGGTTAAAACAAAAAGAACCTAACATCCGTTTAAAACAAAACGTGCAACAATTAGCACTTCCAGATATATTTCCACAACTGTGCTCCCACAGAACTCACAAGGTTTTCTTCAAAAGCACTCCGAGTCCTGTCCAAGCTCCTGGGAATTACCACTTAACCTAACATTTTGTAATTGCTTTTAGAGTGTAAAGTGAACTTTTTTATCCACACGCCCTAAACAGAAAACCAGCTATTCATTTTTGTACAGAATGGCACCCCAAGGGCAGTACTGAATGTGCCAAACTAGACTGACTGCAAGTACTGTAGCAATGTTTCATTTCTTGCTTCCAGTCACACCCCAACCAGAAGGAAAATCTCCCTAGAGTCATTTTGGTACTTCTCCTTCTCCATCCAAGCAACAAAGATGTACAGAACAATCTGAAAATTACCTTAGCTGCTCTTTTTCCAGCATATGTTTCAGCATATCAGTTCAGTGTGACTTTTGGTAACATTGAACTTTGCCTGAGATCTTCAGCCTACAGCTTGCTATAACTATCCCAAAGGGGACCGAAAAAAGGTATCAAAAAAGGGAGCAAAAGCATCACCATAACATAGAGGAGCAACTATATTAAGCCTAAATGCATTGGAAGTAAAACCCCAAACAAACCCGTACACTCTCTCATGTATTAGACGTACTCTTAAAGGGGATTCCTTAGCAAGGTAGAAACATATCTAACCTGGTCGACTGTACGTCGTAAGGTTGCTATCACTGTTTCCGTTGCCAGAGGTGCAGCAGTTGATGGAGCAGTCATTGTGATTGTTCCCTGTGTTAGGCCAAGTATCTGCTAGCCATGGCTGAGTAGCTGGTTCACTGATGTTTAGGAGTCCTGGCCTTTAAAAACAAAGCTTGGTCATTTCAAAACTTAAATAAAAGCATTTCCACATTGTAATTATATTCTTCTCAAAAGATTAGATATTACAAAATAATACCATATATTTAAAGGCTTGAGCATTAAAAAATACAGCTTGATTCAATTATTCAATGGTTTCTGGTCTCCCATATAACTTGTTCCTTGATAAGACACTTCAAATAGCCAAGGACCGCACCAATTCAGTTTGTGGAACTACACATACACGGGGTGCACTGGGTGGCAACAGTCATCTGTCCCTTTGTTTTGTGGGCTTTTTTGTGGGAAAGTTGTATTTTAATTTCTCTACTCTTTCTCCTTTTCTTAAAGAAATGAAGGTAAAAAAGGGGAAACTGGCAAGTCAAACAGAACAGAAAATTCACACACGGAAGCGAGATGGATATGTGAAAATAAGAGCCGAGTTTGGACACGAATACTCCCAAATTCCTGGTGATTTATGAAGCCAAGTTCTCCTCATCAGATAGTACTACTGTAGTGGATCAAAGGAACACTGCCTCTTTCAACACAGGATTTAACAGGCAACTTTCCATTCAAAATAGTGCAGAAACTAGTTTCCATAATATTAGATATAATGCTCTTCAAAAATAAAATATGCTAATCCTCTTAAACTGAAAGTTGAGAATACAAACTGCATGCATTTAGTTGTGGGGGATATGGTCTGTCAGCGTCACAGGCTTAAGTCATAGTCTAAGAAAGATATTTAAAAGATCTATGCATATATATGTTTATATATTTCTTTACTGCATGTATCATCTGACAATTTAACATAGGAGGTGATGGGGCTTGACTTACTGTCAGGCTAACAAACCAGCCAACACACATACACTAAACAAGCATTCTTTTTAAATCTAAAACAAATGCACAGCTATGTAGTGCTGTGAGCAGGCCAGCTGATTTGAAATATTCTTTGCCTTAACGCTCTGCTTTTTACAATGAAATTACACCTCAAGCCATTTGGAGGAGACAAAGCCTTCCAGAACGTTTCAGCACTTTCAAGACCTGAGTACTGGATTTTTGGATAGAGGGTTAAAGGTCTTTTGCTTCTAAAATTTGTTTTTCACTCAAACCTGCTGTCATGTAAGAGATGTGGTATGAGGTATATAGTAGACAAAACCGCTACTAATTGGAGCCATTTAGGTGAAACTGAGGCAAGAGATGTTTCCATTACAACTCCATAGCCTGGTAATGAGTAGAGTTCACCATTTCCAAAGATCTTTAATCTTTGCAGCAAAGTCCTTGAATCACTGTACAGGGTCTGGGGTAGGAGTGGACTGAGGAAGTGGCTGTGTGGGTGCTTGGCTGGAGTCAATCCACCACAATAACCATTACTTGAATCTTGTCTAGAAAAGGGATTGCCACAGAAATGGGTATTTTTCTCAGCATTGCAGAAATGGGGATTATGTTGAAATATATCACTGTGACATTCTGAATTCTGAATAATGCTTTAATACGCTCACATAACTGCACTTGGCAAAAATGCTAAACCTCTCCAAAACATTGCAAATATAATGTAAGGAAGCAAAAACCTCAGGTTTGGAAATCAGAGGAAGGTTTCACATGTAAAAATAACATTTTTTTTTTTTACATTGCAGAAGTGTGTTTCATATTCCACAAAATATGGTACAACATCATCCATCCTGTAAACGTTACATATGCAAATGAACACAAGCAGCATAGATGTTAACACCTTGAATAAATTACACTGCTACATTGTGGCCCTGATCCTTAAAACTAGGACAGTAAAAAATTATGCTGCTTCTTTAGCAGTACCAAAGTGACTGTGTATGATGTAGACACCTCAGGGCTCGTTTCTGTCCTCTAGGTCTGTGTGAGTGTGCTTTGTCTAGCTTGTGTTATGGGAAGAGTGAGAAAGCACAGTGGCACAAAGAACACAAAGGATGTTAACTGCGTATCTTTTTGAACAACCTTGTCAGGGAAAGAGAGGGTTCATCTCTGTTCTCTCTCATTTTCTCTCTATCCTGGGGTGAAGGCAGCAACCCAGTGATTTACAGATTTGTCCATTCAAAAATCACATGGTAACTGTTCTAGAGGTTTTCCTCCATGGTTTTATGGCTATGACAACACAGCAGCATGAAGTGCTGGACAGAGATATCTGCAATTCCTCTTAACATGCTAGGTTTAGCAGCAGCAGGAAAGTAGCCTTGCCTCTGCACAGACTGGGAATGTTTAATTTTATGCCTAATGTTTACCACTACTGAATTTTTGTACAGTCTTGCAAATGAGGAATCACAAGATGCCACTTGTGAAACAGGAACTGATATAGGAATTTATCGCCCAGCTGCTCTCTGAGATTTTAGAGTTTATCTCAGCATCATGCCAAATCTCTAACTGAGATGCTTATAAAATGGCATGCTTTTGACCTACAAAAAAACCAAAAGGTGTGCTACTAAAGTGCCACTGCTCTGACCTGTGTTTTTGCTAAAACCTGAAGAAAATTCCACCTCTACACATGAAACGTGAATTACTGTTTTGCCCCCTGTTATTGAGTAATAATGTTAACTCAGCAAATACGTTTTAGTTAAATCCTCAATACGGAATGGGCTAGGTTCTGAAAGTGGGGGCTTTTAATTAAAACCCTACCTGTTTCCCTTTCCTTCCATGCCCTATGCTTTGGCTGTTTTGCATTCATAGCAAGGCTTTTCCTTAAAAAGCCACCTTATAAGCCGTTTATGTCTTCAGCAATTTTTTCCAATAAACGTTTTCTTTCTTTGTAGTATTTGGAAGCAGCTATATTTCTTAATCCTCATAAATGCCACGACTTAATTACTTTTACTCCCTTAATCAGCTGGTAAGCCAGGTCTTTATTCTGAAGTTAAAGTGCTCCCTCTGCTGCTCATTCTTTGAGATGCAGTTTTTACAGGTTAACAAAGCTGAAAATACTACAACTCATTGTTTAGAAATCAGCCTAAAAATTCAAACCATATATCCTCCTTCTGAACAGAAATGTATACGGCCAAAACATATAAATTAATATAATAAATTAAAACATATCTTTGTAAGCGATTATTCTGCCATCACTTACAAGGACAATAGCACTCCTAGCATCCTTAAAATTTAGGTGCACATGATTTATAGCTTTAAATATAAAGCACATAATTACCTGCCTCCACTGCTTACGGCCTCTCCTCCTCTCTGATACGTTACTGAAATAGTTAAAGATAAAAAAGGGAAATAATTTAAAAAACACATATTCCTTACATAAAAAAGACTCCTTAAATAGTAGTATTAAATTTGCTTTTGTTTCATTTTAGCTAAGACAATAAACGTGCATTGTTTATACATTAATTTTGAGCCTCATTCTACAAGCTATTCCTTCAAACCTGAGTTTATACATAGTACTGGTGTTGCTTGACAACTGCTAGTCTTGGCTCCAACAAAGTTTTGCATTTTAGTTCTGTTCTGAATAACATGAACACACACGTATCGCTTAAGAAAGCAGGAACCCATACATCAGGTTGAACTTATCCTTAACATAATTCTGCTGACTTCAGTAGAGTTACTCTATGGTAGAATTTAGGTCATATATTTGTTTTGTGAATGGCTAGATGTTAAAGCTTTGCTCTACCTTATTATTTTGGTAAGATTAAAGAGGCATCATGGTTCTATAACAGACTTTACTTCCAATGGAAACAATGGCTCATTATAGCTGAACCTACTGCGAAAACACATGCTCTTTCTGAATGTTACTGCACTACACTCATGGAAGACACTCTAAAAATCTACAGAAGCTTTGCATTTTATAACATTTTACAATTGGATTTATAAATGATACTTTTTAATCTAAAAATTTAAATGAATAATCTTGGTAAAATATGTCTGGCAGAAAGAATACTTCCTAAATTAGAAGGAACAGTTTTGCTAGCATTTTAGAAGCATTAGACATTAACAAAGTGTATGTCCACATGCATTAATTTGTTGACATGGATTGCATATCCTTCACAGGAAACGTCATGGTTGAAAAGTTAGTTTTTAGGATGCAAATACCCAAGAAGAAACAGTGCCATAAATTCTGAAGGTTTGCATTGGGTTTGGCAAACAGTTAAGGAGATTGCCTCCCTGCAAATGCTTATGGATTCTACATTTTCCAGCTAGGAATGTGCTGAAAAAAAAGCAGCCAAATCCTGCTCTTTAGAAGAACTCCAAACTGGGAGTCTGCAAGAGAGAGATAAATGCTGGCAGTGATTACAATAACAGGATTAAAATGTAGGATGCAGTGCTACAGGTAAGTCTTTTACTATAGGTAAAGCTAAAGAAGAGGGTCTGGTTCCATTTAAAGTCAATGGATCTAATGACTGGGATCCTGGATTGAAAAACGATGTTCTTCCCCCCTGCTTTACATGTTTTACATACTTTGTGTTTTCTCTAATTTCTTCTTTGAAAATCTCAGTGCTATTTATTTTGCAGCTCTGACATATCTTAAAGAGCCCTGATACTTTCTTTTAATGCTAAGAATCCATCTGAGAAAATGCATGTCAGCTAACCTACCAACCTCTGCAGAATTTCCATAGTGTGCTACTATCGTGACTGCAATAGAAGCCCTCTGCTACGCCAGCTGAAGTGACAGCATAACAATAATAGTTTGAATTAGTCTCCACCACGGATCTCAAAGGACTTCACAAACATTAAGGGCCCCTCTGACTCATGCCGAACAGTAACCAACTCCACCGAATGTAATACGATGACTTTTGAAACAAGATACTATTCAATGGGATAAAAAGCACGTGGATAAGAATCTAACCCATTACGATTAGGTCTGTGTGGATGAATGCAGGCAGACATGAGATCGCTTCACCTGCGGTCCAACTTGGAAGGATGCAACTCAGCTGCTGCACAGAGGCCAAATTAGTGCAGTGCTGATTTTGGGCTAATACACCCTGCTAAGGTGAATGTGCAGAAGAGGGAGTTTTACCCTGGCTGGATGTCCCACCGAGCCTCATAGACCTCTTGTGAAAATAAAGGATTTAGAACAAAGAAGGAAGAAGCAACCTGTCTGTTCACTGTTTTTATCAGTAGCTAAAAGTAATGCAGTATACTGGAGGGTACTGAATGTGTTGAATTATATCTATGGTAGAGGAACAGACACTTGGCTGCCAGTCTGCGGGACCGACTGCAGGTCAGCTCTACAGAATATAAAGGCTCCCACAAACTTTGGTGGGCTGTGGCTCAGGTTATGTCATATTTTGTACATTTCCAAACAAAAAGAAATAGAAGATGATTTTAGACCCACCCTGAAATTGAAACGGCCCTGTTTATGTAGAACAGGATGACTATTTTAAATTTTTATAGCACAAATACAGTTTAAGGTAGCAAGCAAAGAAATTTAACTGCTATAACGTTTTTACTTTCTGTATCTTCCGAAGCAGGCAACTCCCAGGTCTCTGGATTAATGCAGATTCAGAGGAAAGAAAAGCAAATGTTTCCCTAACTATAATCCCACTGAATCCCTTTCAAGTCAGCATCTGGGCTCTGCAATGTCATTCCTCCTCCATCGGAGGCACCTTTTGCAGCAGTAGATGCAGAAGGCCACACTACTCCATTGTAATACACAAGAAGAGAGCCCAAGTTGTGCAAACTGATGGGATCATGCTACGAAATGGCATGCTTGCATTAAATGGTATGCTACAAAATGGTACACACAGATGTCAGCTACAAAGCAAATATACACTATTTAGAGAAAAAAATAATGATACCTGTCATTAATGAAATTGTTTAAAAACCCCTTCAGAACAGCTGGGCTGGTTATGTCAGAAAAAGAAAACAGTACCACAAACACATGCTAAAGGAACAAAGAAGAGGGGAAAAGTGCAAATATATACCTGTTGGTGTGAAGGTAAAAGACGGGACTGAAAAATCAAAACAAAATACAAACTGGTTATTAAGCTGAAGAGAGAAAGGGAAACATACCACATTAGTATAAATCTAGCAGACAGCTGAACATAAAACAAATGTATATAACTAACCCAGTAGTTCAGTGACATCGGTACAGAACTAAAATTAAATTTGCAATTCAGAAAAAAGCCTGTTCCTGCAGGTATTATTCGGGGGGGGGGGGGGAAGGGAGCTTGATATTCTATGGTACTCTTGAGGGGACTAGAATGTGGTTTAGCCTTTCAAATTCCCCTCAGTTTGGTATTATAAATTGTTCTGAAAATCCTAGCACAAACAAGAGCCCCACACTGTTAATCATTTTAGAATGCAAAATGACAAATTCCTTAACAAAGCCGTATCAAGGTCCTATTGAATCTTATCTGCAGTTCACTAAGCAAATGCTCATTACACTGAACTAATAGGCACACTTAAGTATTCAGTAAGGAAATAATAATCATATAAAGGAACAAAGAGAACTGCTGTTTTACTGTCTCTGAATCAAGAATGGCATCAACTCTCATTGCAATGAAGGCACTAAAATCTACTGCAGCAATTAATTCTTGTTTTCATAGAAGAGACTGTTAAACAGAGTTATTTTCTTTCTGAAATAGTCAGGAAAAAAAGGTAAAAGATCTCCCTAGATGTAACACCTTTCTACCTTTCAACCCTCGGCTTTAAGAGGGAAAGGCTAACAACGGAACAATGACATTGCTTGACAATCTTCACTCTCACATCTACTATAAATCCTCTTCGGATCAATAGGGTCTCTAATCCAAACACAGAGCACCGGCATTTGCTCTTCCTATTAGCACATGCTCCCCCTCCTGTTGACAAGACAGTATAGTTCTTCTATCACTGATGGGCAGGAAAAGGCTAACACTGCCCTTTTTGATCTCATGACATCCAAGAGAGACAGAAGAGAAACAATAAAATATTCACTAAAAGTAGCCTTGAGACAGAATTTGATCAGCAAACCTGGCACAGAAAGAAACAGTTCTAGCTAAGATAATAACTGCTTAATTTAATTTTTACAACAACTCTGATGTTTGGGGGCAGTCCAGAGTGTCTTCTTGTAATTTAGGATGTGCTGTAGTTTCTCCCCCACTTTTACCAAGCCAATTTATTTCCAGGGATATGACACTAAGCAAAAAAAGAAAAACCTCTGAGCATTTGCCCGTTTCAGGCTTCTCTTTATCTTGGGAATTCCATCGTATTTTCTTTGAGCTAGGCTTTTTCACACAGTCAAGTTTAATCTAGCTACATTCAAAAATGAAGAACCATAGTAACAAGCTTTCATTAAAATAGAAGGTGCATTTAAACCAGAGCTATTCAAAAGAGAACTAAGTGTCTCAAAATTAATTTGCAATCACAAGAACATGAAAAAAAAAATCTTAAACTACTGTCTCATTACTCTTTTGTGAGCTAAGTACTAAACCTAGTTTCGTGTCTTAAGGAACTGAGGAGCAGATGAACAGAGGTTCAACTAAAATAAATCTTTATTGCTACCGCACGAAAGAACAACTAAATTCTCAGAGCTTCTATTAATAAACTGTTCTGAGCATGTAAGAGCACTATATGTATGTGTGGGAGTAGTGAAGTATTTTAACAGATGTCAGGCCTGAAGCTAAATATAAAAATTAATAAATAAATGCAAGAGTGAAGAAAGTTTGGGCTTGCAGTGATGACTTGATGCGCTGCATAGTGGCTAACTACTTTGCAATTTATATTTCACGAAAGACGTCCTTTTTCTTGAAGAATACTTGATAATGGAGATGCAGACCCTACTTTTCTGTGTATTTTCATTAAAATCCCCAACAAATGACACAGAAGATATTTTTACAGATACTGAAAAACACAGCTGTTTTGAACAACAGCTGATGTCGTTAAAGTAACCATTTTTTAAGGACAAATTGTATGCCTTTTGCTTAATCATAGGTACTGCTGAAAGCATAGCAATGTTAGTTTGATAGAACTGTAGAAAGGCAGTATGGCAGCATGCTATTAGTAAAACAAAACAGCGCAGGCAAACGCAGCAGTATGTTCTATCTAAGAAATGCTAGGAGAACAAAATCAAAGGTGAAATTCATCCCTGACTTCTGTGGTTACGACTTCGCTACAACCACTGTAGCCTGAAGTCTACCGCCAGCATAGAGACTCTAATAGCACAGAGGACACTTACACTTTGCAACAGTCCAGAACTATTTCCATGTTTCTACCCCCTCACTTGCTATTTTTAGCACTGCTTCATTTTCATAGCAACACACTGCTAATGTTTAAAAACGTTTGTGCTATATTTGCATATCTATCCTGCCCATCACACATTCATTTTTGAAGTGACTGAAGAATGTAATCTCGTGACACCTTTCATACATTAAGATATGTGCACCTTTTAAGCCTAGGTCTATCTTTTGATTGCTAAATGTCAAACATTCTCCCTCAATTCCTTCAGAAGTAGGATCTCCCATTTTCTGATTAATGCCAGAATTTACGGTTCTCACTCTGTGAGTGCCTATGAGGTACTCTTTGATGTCAAAATGAACTGTAACTTATTGAATTCAGCTTTAACTTCGGGATTTAATCAACAACTTCTTGAATCAGGAGAAATCAAGTTTTTACTCCAGAAGGTCTTCCAGGTAGAGATTCTAGTTTTGTCTGTCACAGAGTATACTGTAAAGCACTGCTTGCACACCAACAATCTGATATACATGAAAACGAAGAGTGCTTTAAGTTAGTCCCACCGCTGCCATTCTAACTGAATGCAGATGCAAGATGTGATAGCCCCAGAATCCAGTCCCAGCAAAAGGGTCCCAAAATAGCATTTATGAAAGACTCTTGGAAAGTACTATTGACTATTGTCAATAGTACTAAGAGCCACCACACCACATTCCCCCAGAACACAAGGAAATTCAAGTACACACACCAAAAGCGTTACTGTAATGTAAACCACTGTTAGTGCTCTCAGCAGCAAGCAAAGGACTGAACAGGAGGGACAATGAACTACCATCCATTTGGCACCTTATCAGATGGCACTCTGCCAGGTAGCAAGGGCATATGGGAAGCTCCCAGCCTTAAACCCATGCTTACATTACTCATTTGTAGGAATATCTTTATGAATAGCTAGTCTAAGTATTTTGCTAAAAGTTTATGCTTTAAAGCCAGGTTTAACACATTGCTGCTTTCTGCATTGGCTCCCAATCCACACTTCCTAAAAGTAATGAAGCGATTTGGTAATTCCTGCATCGAGTCTCAGAAGAACAAGAGACTGATGATAAAGTAAAATAGCCAGTAAACACACTCAGCAGTCAGTGGCCTGAAACATATAATACGGCACCTTTTCTAATACCAGCGTAAGTACTAGTGAGTCCATTTCGCTTCTTCCTGTGGCGATATAACCAGATGCTGAAGACCATAAGGATAATCCAACAGGCTGCACCAATTCCAGCAATGAAGGCAGGCTGCTTTACTACATCGGAAATCTGCTGGGCTAAACTGACTTGATCCTCTGAAGACACGGGGTTTCCATGAGAATCTGAAAAAAAAGACACCCAAAATAGCCAATTAATTTGAATAAGCAACTGTCAAAGGCAGCATGAAGAGAACTGACATAACCACAGTCCAGTTTTTCAAGGTAAAATCCTAAAGACTGCTCTTCAAAAATCCTTTTGGAGGTCTAGATAGAAATGGCTTGTTTTCCATACAAGACAGGTGACTCCAACTACACTGACTTTTGTTTGCTTACAAAACCCGCTGAAATCAGGCCACTAGACATACAAATAGAAAGTTAGGTTCAAAAAATGCTAAACTTGTGGGCTGCTATTTTGTTTTTCGTTTTTATTTTAGCAAAGCTATGGCAGCTTCAGAATATTATTCTGAAAGTCAGCGAAGAACACGGCAAGGAAAAGAAAGCTCAAATATGAAACACGCATAGTCTGTTCCTTGAGCTCTGCAAATGCATAGAAATCAGCTACCTAAACATCCACTCTTACAACTGAAAATCACAAAAGAATTACAAATTCAGAGTACATTCACATGAGGTTGGACTGAGGGGTGCATTTTAATTTAGCAGTTCCTGACAGATGACTTAAATCTTGTATTACAGTCTAATGTATTCTTTGCAGTCTCTCACTTTGACCTCAATTAAAAAAGACTAAATACTTAAAAAGACATAAAGAAGTAGAAATACAAAATAATCAATCCTGCCTTTTGATGTGGATGAAGAAGGGTAACTAAAAAATGAGTTATATATTGGTTAAAATAGTCAAGCAGTCTCATTATTAACGAACAAGCAGACCTTTTCAAAACCAGTTTCTCCTTAAATATCCCACATCAAAATAAAGACCATGTATTTTTTCCACACACTATTTATATTTTTTCTGTAGAGAAAGCACATGCAAGAATCAGTCTCTTCTGCTTTTTCTGTACTGAACTTTTGCAAGACCCTTCTACGAACAGCAGTAAGGATATTCAGTTAGTGACCAATGCTTCCTAACTGAAATGAAGCAACTCAAAGACAAAATACTGCCTTCCTGATTTTTCACCACTACAGTGAGCGCTTAGTGGAAATTTCATTACTGCACAGGGTGAGGGCAAGAATTCGAAACCTTTACTCAGAGCGGATATTGCTTTACACATTCCATAGCTTCATCTTTGAAATACCCATTTTTACTCTTGTGTAAACCCAACAGTTAGTTGCTTTTTACTATGGGCGGTAATATCAGATTCAGAATGAGCGGTAAGTATTTTCAGCAGAAAGGTGCTGGTTTTAATTCTGTTAATATAAACTATATAAGAAATGAAAACCTATTTACTTAAAAAATGATACCTTTTCCCTGTGAACTAAGCAGTGAATAGGTTTTTATTTTAATTTTTTATGATGATGTCTTGCATTATTCCAAAATACGACTGAAATAAAAGAAATCACAGTACAAACAGGAGATGGAATCAAAACAAATGATACAAATAACAAATCTCCTCTGGAAAATGATACCTTTTTGAACGGGAACTGATTAAATTAATAACAGCTTCTTCCAGTGAAGAATTCCAAATTTCAGGTTTTGCGACATCAAGGTCAAATACCTATTTTGTCAAAGAATCACCAGCACCTTTGACTGCTACTTTATTGGAAATCATATTTCGTATTTCAGGTCCCTTTATCTCCTGTGATCCTAAGTGCACTGCCTAGTCTGAAAGTTCACCAGGCAGACTCATTCTTTTCTTCTAATACACCCTTTGTGCCTGCTGGATTTATAGATTTCATGCCTGTTTGTGCAAGGTTAAGATGGGTTGCTTCAGATTTTATGGAGACAGCCAACTGAAGTTCCACACAAGTGGCCAGATGGGCTGAAACATATAAAGTATGCTGTGACCAATGAATTAAATCTGTCACTGTATCTCATCTTTTGTCTCTTTGCAGCTGAGGCCATATTAAGATATGAAAACTTGCATCATCAGTCACTTTTTGAAATGAAAGATTTCTGTATTTTTGAACAGCTACACTACACCTTATACATCTTAATAGAATAAACCAGAAGATATTTGCAGAACCTATAGTCCTGAATAAATTTAGAAGACTGATAAATATTTTTTTCTCTAATCCTTTAAATATATGTATTTAAAACATTAAATCCAAGGGGGAAAAAAGATCACAAACTCAAAAGCCGGATAAGAATATTTTTTAAACATGTCAACAATTCAGCCATATAGAAAGATGGTACTTTTATATATACAGTCAATATATACACTGCTCAGACAATGCATGTCTGAAGATTACAAAATACTAAAGAATCTCTTTGACCCATTATTCTTCTGATTTTTCAGTAAGATTAATCTTCTGGTATTATTTTGCTAGCTATTGTAAGCATAAGAACAGCATAATAATGTATTTGCTTTTAAAAAATTAGGCTTTTGGCACATTGTATATGGGTGGACTGTTAGAGCCTTTACATTAAATTAGCTGGTATATATTTAGACACACGATAAAAAGAAGAATACGTATGTGTTCATGTACAGTCATATAAACAGCATCATAGAAAAGAAGATAGAAGGACTTTCAAGAGGCCACATTTGACCCTGTTCCTCTTGTAATTCAAAAAAAGAAAGTAAGCTAAATATAAAGCAAAGGGAATGAAATCTAGTGAACCCCTCATTGCAAAAAGTTTCCAGGAACACTGTCTTGGAAGCCTTTCTTTGAGAAGGGCATCTTCTCCCTCCATAATAGTCCTGTGAGATCCTGAATGATCAGTCAGGAAAAAAGCTCTTGAACTCAAAAAAAAAAAAAAGTACTTTTTCTTCATCCCAGGAAATTTCTGGAAGCTTTGACTGAGATATAAACGGTTCATAATCAACATTCCTGTTCCTACTTGCACTCCTCAGGGAGACATGCCAAAATAATAAGTGAACATAAACATTCTACTGCAAAGTGCATCTTACTGCCAGAGCAGCAGCCGCAGCATTTAATGTACTTGAAAATGCCTCAGAGTTGTTGGAGCAGGCTGATCTCACAACTCTCTGAAACCAGCATATTATCACAGTGACTCATCCCTTCTTCCTCTACCCCTAGATGAGGTCCTTCTTTTTAATCACAGATAAGGTTGCTATGGCTATTGCTTACGAGCTACGTGATTTGACTCTCTTCAAGGTTCAAGTTTCAAACTGCAATGAAAACTAATTAGAATTTACATTGAGAAGAACTGGGACCTCTAATTCTCTAATGTTAAATATTAATATAAATAAGCATAATGTAAACCCCCAAATTTAGATTGTTAAATGTTAAATAAAAGATTAATACACAATTAACATTGGAATGCCAAAGATTAAAAAAAGACAGGAAATTCCAGGTTCGCAGGTGTGCAAGCAACCTTATCTTTACCCTGTACATGTTCAGCCTATGGAATGGTACTTTTCCGAATGCCTGTCTCCTACAGCATACAAAATGTACAAACAGTAAGTAGGAAGATATAAGTTCTATTGACATTGCTAATTCTGCCAATTCAAAACATGCAAAACACCTGGAATCTGCAACATGATGTCTGAGTGTTTTCTCACATATATGTTCATGATGCAATATGAAAATTATTTGGTAAAGTTAAGGTTAAGAATAAACTGTTTTGTCTCCTTTCAAGTTATATACATTTCCAAAACTGGAAAAATATCAGTTTTGCACTTCAATCTTGTAACATGCAGTTTGAGGAGATAGCACCGAATTGGTTTGTTAGGGTTTACTGCAAGGGAAATTAAAATTGCTTTCTTTGAGATATTTGCAGGTCAGAAGACAAAAATACCAATAGACCTTACAACTATCACACTAAAAGTACTTGAAGGGCTGACAGGGTACTATCCCTGAAGGCACACTAGCTAGTTCACAAATCACATCTCCTAAAGAAGCAATTAGAATAATAAAGACTCAATGAAACTTTCCTGTGTTTTGTACACTTGAGACATCCACTGGCTGACTAATGCACTCAGCATTTACAATAAATATGCAGACCTCTCTTAATAAATAACTGCATACCACATATTCCTACGAATTATGTGTTTAAAAATAACATTAACTGCCGTTGTGGGGCTTCTCCAAGCTGGTACCCTGAACAAAATGTTGCAATGTTCCGATTTCACTACTAACTTGCCAACAAGCATAGGTAATACTGCCAAACTATCCTAGTTAGTATCCCATCATTGTACAAAAGTTAGGCTTCAGACCAACAAAAAACAGTTTGTTGTGATAATTCTCACCTTCCTGTATGGAGCATTTTTGTAACCAATGTCCTGAAGTTAAACTTCATGACAAGGAAAGAATTTCTATCAAAATCCTATGATTTTATTTTCCACAGCACAGTATTATAAGCACACAATACAGTGAGTTGTGGCTAGCTCTCATGAAATATGAATTATTTTCCTTAACACCAAAGCTCTCGCAGTCTGTCTTTATGTAAAATACCAACTTCTCTTCTAAAACAAATGGTTTTCCAGTCCTTGGACTTCCACAGAAAGCTTTAAAAGGCCATTCAAAAGCTAAGAGGAAAACTCCATCCCCGGCAGTGCTCAAGGCCAGGCTGGATGGGGCTTTGAGCAACCTGGTCTAGTGGGAGGTGTCCTTGCCCATGGTGGGGGGAGTGTGGAACTAGATCTTGAAGTCCTTTCCAACCCAAACCATTCTACGATTCTATGATTCAAAAGTCCCAAGCGTTCTAAGAAGATGCATAATTTTTCAGCTGAACTCATGATTTTAAACACTAAAAGGTGATTTCTGAATAAAGATCAAACATATTGCTAGCTTGGCCCTGGTGGCATGGGAAGTCATTGGTACCACAGCTCAGTGAGCTGCTTCATGTCAGCTGAGACACAGGAAATGAAAGAGCTTTGAGCTTACAATTTGTACCTGTCTTTGTAACAGGTCAAGTGAGCTGCGTGCACAAGGTCATTTTTCACAGCTCAGCTGACGCATGGAACTGCGATTGCACACCTCAGGTCCCAGAGAATCCAATGTCTCCTGTCCTCCCCTCTTGTTCCGGAAGGCGGCTTCTGAAAGGTGAAGCTTCCTCCTCCCCGTCCTTCCTGGCTGAAACTCTGCCCTGGCCTTTCTCACAGTCACAAACCTGGGAGCACCCTGCACAGCATGCAGACTCAAATATGAGGTTGCTGTGCAAGAGTAGGGGACACTGAGGAAAAACCCCTCTTCTTTGGATGCTCCAGAGCCAGTCACATCCTAGTCTCACATTTTTGTAAGAAAAACACATTAAAAGGAGACAGATGTTTGATTTTAATGAAAAGTTCTTAAATAAAAAGTAAGTATATCCTGTTGCACACAAGAACTCTTAAGTAGTTAAAAAAAATACCCCAAACCCCATAAAGTTAAGGGCTGTACTATTTCAGATATCAAGAAAAGATTTCCTGAAGGAATAGTTGAGGATTAGTGACAGAAATGTAAATACTTGAAGTTGTCAGTGCCAAACTCACAGTTCCTAGAGAAAGTAGGTACAGGTTGCTAGGACTCTTCCAAACCTGCTTAAACTAGCATCCCTAGCATCTTTCTTCCCCCTCCCTGGCCTCCCTTCCCTCTCTCTGTAACCATGTAATTTATTGCTGGTGAAAAGTGCCAATTGATGACATCAACAGATTAATTTTCTTTCTTCAGAAGAGCTACCAGTAAACTCAAGTGTCTGCTCCACCCCTGCACCAGGAGCACATCTAAGAACTAAGAACGACTCCTTGCGGGGGCTGTAGGAGAACTCGTAACACAGGGTAGAGTTAGGTAAACTGCAGCCCTTCTTCTGCTTTGATGATTTTAGGTTGATCTCTGCTACTAAAGGGAACTCCTTAAATTTAAGTACTAATTTTCAGCAGCCTCCTGCAGTTGCCAAAAGGACTGCAGCACTGCCTAGGCGTTTCTTTGTACTGTTTCTAGTGGCATAGATCTTCACGAGACTCCTGTCTCCGCGTCTTTGCCATGTAAGAAACAAATTGTGGGATTTTTACCACACCATATGTAGATTTGGCCATGCCACCTAATTAGAAGCAAGCAGTACAGACTGTGAAAGCAAACTCCAATGATAAGGAGATATATGGACTCTTTGAACACCATCCGAGGTGTGTGACTGCTTCATGCTTTCTAACATCATAGTGTCAGTTAAGGCCAGGAACCCAGAAGCAGGCAAAAATCTTATCCTGAGAGACCCTCATTCATTTCTTTTCCACTTACCAAAACCCCAAAGTGATTAAGTTCCATTATAAAATTCACCATCATTTAGCATTTCATTTGAGAAAAGGGGTGAAAAAAAAAAAAAACCGCTATGAAATTTTAGGCTTTGAGTACTGAAGTTTCCCCATTATTTTATACTCACAAGCTTCACCAATTTCACATTTTCAAAATCTAAGCCATATAGAACAAACTTGACTTTGACTGGAAAGCTGGCTGTAGGAAGCTGTGAATGGTATCTGGCTGTAGGAAAGAACAATCCAACAAATAACTATGGGGTCTTGCATGTATTAATGGAATATCATATAAGCTGTGTGCAATTTTGTCATAAAACCTCTATTAATGTAATTGGGAATCATACGCCTGTATAAGTTAAGTTAAAGATGACCTTCATTTTAACAGGCAAGGAAATGTACATGTAATTTTCCAGAGAACATATTCATCTTTTAGTTTTCTTTTCACATGCAGTAATTATAGGTTTTTAAATAGAAAAAGTTAAATAACAAGAAAGATCTACTAATGAGACAGAGGTGGACGGGACATAAAGTTCAAAGCAACATGATGAGTTTGCCTTCACAATTATATACTGTAATGATAACTTTGATAGAGGCATACTGGTAAGGCAGCATGTAGTTATACCTAAATCTACTCTCAATAATCTTCAGCTAACCAACAGCAAAGATGCATTTCTCTCAAGCACACCCAGGAGCAATGCCTCTGATCTGCATGTATGACAGAGAGATGTTTGGTGTAAATAGAGTTAGGAGGTCAAGATTGCTGTGAATCATCTGTGTACCTTTTTTATCCAGTACTCAGGTTATTTACTAGCTTTTGCGCATAGCTGATATTTATTGTGCCTAATTTTAGCATGCTTTTTTGCCTAAATAAAGACGAAATCTAACCAAGACAAATTATATCCCTAAAGTAAATTGAGCCAACACTCAGTAATTCATACTCCCCTACATGTTTTATTACACTAGTCTTAAGTGTGAAAACTCACTTTGAAAAATCAATAACCAAAAAGCAGCACTGCTGAATTGGGAGATTAAAAAATCTTGTGTTATTACAATCCCATATTTAGAGTACAGTTCTAGGGCAAGTTTAAGAACAGAAATGCCAAATCCTGCTATTCCAAAGATCAAGTAATACTGTTTCACTTGTCTTGAAAGTATTTCTGGTGCCATAAAAGACAAAAGCAAACAAACAAAAATCACTGAAACCAACAGGGAGGATTACCAGCACGCTTACCTAATTGGATAAACTGGGGATCACTTTTCACTCCAGGTCCTGCCCCAGTACTTGCTGCCACTTCCACGCTGTATCGAATACCAGGAACTAGGGAGGGGATGACTACAGAAAAGGTAGAACCATCTACCGTCTTGTTTATATGGTATCGACTTTCATTGCCAAGACACCAAACCTGCAGGAAGTAAGCGTATGGTATCCATAAATGTTCAAAATCCAACACCAAAGGATAAGTAGGAGGAAGGATGACACATACTATCTGCTGGATAAAGAAATTTAGAATTTGCCACTACTCCAACATCTGCAGTCATGGATTGCTGTCCTAGGCACGGTAGGAATACTTCTTGTTCCAAAGAGCAGCTCCAACTACTAAAGTTATTTGATGGGTTTATTGTAATTCATTTACACTTCAGCTAGTGACATCAGTGCTAATAAAATTAAAAGCATTAGTAACTCAGAACAAATAAGGGAAGCCAAGAATCGCTCACATAAACAACAAAGGAAGAGCATTCTGTTAAATGAATCTGCAATTCTCTTGTTCAGCAATTGTTCATCAAGCAAGGCTTTCTTCACTCAAGTGCAAGGGCAAGCCTGTCATCACACGATGTCACAAGAGAACTGATGTCATGCTGGAATCCAAACATTATCTTTTTATAAAAGAAAAGGCAGCAAGAGGCTGTGATTGAGTAATATGCCACCTTCTATCAACAGACAACAGCATGATAGCAGATCTCATTTTTTGGTTGAGATCAGGACACAGGTCTAATGACTGTAATTTCCCACTTTATAAATTACATCAGTGATATTAAATGACTGGGAGAAACAATATGGTAAGATATTTTCACCTCTTTAGGCCTGCACTATTGATGTGGCAAATGCTTGTACGAGTATGGTTGAACTCCCAACTGCTGTTAAAGGAGAAGTAGCAGCTAATCTCGATCTGCTAGAAAATTGAGGAAGCTGTGTTGATTTCCTCTTTACCCCCTTTCCACAAATGCATTACTCTACAATGAATATTTAGCCAGAAAGTTAAATTAGTTAAATTCAGTACTTTATCTGTTAAGAAGCAAACTTTCCTGAAAACAGCAGCATTTCTGAATCTGTGTTGACACAGGAGGGAAGATTTTGCTTTTGATATATGGACCTCCTAAAAGATTTAGTACGCAGATAGCTGCTCTTAATCCTTCATGTAATTCTACCGCTGTGGAGATTGCCAAGTGAGTAAGATAGAGTTACACATACAGAACAATTGCTAGGGCCCTTTCTGTAGAGCATTTTCCCCCTGGACACTGGGGCATTTTATTCCACTTTCAGGACATTCCAAGACCCTTTTTCCTTCTCTGGATGCCAAAGATTCAAACTGGGCTAGTGGGACACTGTGAGGATCTGAAATGTATTTTAAGCTCCTTTGAAATAGAATCCCAATGCAGCATATACACAAAACTGCTGCTGCAGAGCAGGTCAGAACACACAAAGAAGAGAGAATCTCCTTTTTAATGTTCTGATACTAAGGAGAGACTGCTTTAGTCAGTGGTAGTAGTAGTATAATTATTAGTAATATTGCTCTTAAATCCTAAAGGATAGTCCATGAAAATCCTTTTACGTAAATAAGAACTCGATAAAGTGAGGAACAAAAGATATAAATCTGTATTTTGACTTACATCATTTTCACAGAAATTGTAATTCCCACCTTGTACAATGGTGTATGTGCAAACAATAAAAGCAATTTATTATGTACTAGTAACTATGCACTACTAATTCATAAAACAGTTTTCTTCTTAGGCCCTCGAACACGTTTTCTGGGAGAAAACATAGCAGATTGAAAAACAAAGAGGGAAGAAAAATGAGAAAATTTTACAAGACTCGTGTTTCTATTTTCTTGTTGTTATTTTTAATCTTAAATCAATGGTTCTGCATTTTTTTAGTTTTTAGACAAAAATATTAATTACATATAGCAACTTAAATAGCAAGTACATACATATTCATTGCATCTGTTTTCTATCCATGGTGAAAAGCACAAAGAAAAATAATGGCATCCACACAATAAATGTAGGTGTGAAATGTGCCAGTGTGCCATCTACTGCTACACAAGCACTACAAGATGCTTGCTCCTACACCGGATGGCCTATTGCCTCTGAATGCTAGGAGGTACGTTAGATGTTATATCCACATGAATTTCCTGACTTTTATTGTTTTGTCCTTACAACGTTAACATTCCTCTGATGCAGTTTTTTGATGGAAATAATTCCATCTCTTCGGCTCAAGGTCTGCCTTTAGATAAAATAACTTTGCAAGTATTTTTTTTTCCAATTACATTATATATCTGAAACTAAGCCATAAACTGTTTTTTCTTATCAGTTGACAGGTTTTGAAAGGCATTTTATTATTCTAAATTGACAATGAAGCTTAGCGATCTTTTCCTTTTCCCATTACTACTGAGGAAGAAGAAAACCAACCAGAATAAGAAGCAGAATGAGTTTTGATGGCTGAAAATATATGCCTATAGCCCGGTGTCTTGACCTAAAACATAGCCAAGATATTCTCATTTGAAAAATTTTCTCAGTAATGCACATTTGCAGGAGACTGAAATCTCTCCATAGCTATAAAGCTTATTTGATTTCCACAAGTAGACACTTAAAACGTCTGTAGCTTGCTTAGGGAAAATAAGCCTTATGTACTTTGCTATGTAAATTCTTGCAGAACAATTTGAACTGAAAGTAAATATAGTGTAGGTTACTAAACAAACCTCAGATATAAATATTTTATAATGTACTTAAAATTTGTTAAAAATTAAATAGCATAATGAACATTGTGTTTGTGTGAAAGAAAAATATCTATACACTAACTGCATTTATTACTACACAATTACATTCTTTACTTGAAAGTTTTCCATTTATTTTAACTACCCAGTTACACATAATTTAACTCAGATCTTAACACTGTTAATTATTATCCCTGAGCTTTTCAACTCATTAAGCCTGTTTATATTTGCTACTTCGGCCAATGTCTTTGAGTCACAAAATGGTTCTCAAGCAGGTATGGTTCCCTCTCTACTTGTGTGTGCATTTCTCAAGTTATAACGAAGGCAAGAAGGCAGTTGTTTTAATTAAGAGGGTTGACCCTTTGTTTTGATTTATGAATGCTCTTTTAATTGCTTTCCATCAGTCAGAATTACTAAATATGGAGTTTGAGTCAAAGAAGTGATTTTCTATCTCGTTTGCTTTGACTAACCAGTAGATGGAGCCAAGCATCCACGAACAACCCAACCTGTCACTACCTGGCCAACAGTCCCCATGGCAGGGAATTAAGGCATGCCAGCAGTACCTTATATTCTTGAACCATCCCGTTCTGGTTGTCCTCGGGGGGTGGCTGCCAGGTGACCACAATTGCCGTCCCGTTCCCATCGTTCTTAGTTACTGAAACACTCTGAGGTGGAGCACTAGGAGCTGTTTGTTTGGAAAGAAGGATTGAAGTTAAGTTCATTACATGCAGAAGTGGGCTTTTCTAACAGAAGATGGTTCCTGGACTACACAAATGCATTCTTTTATGCCCAGCCCCTTCTTTGAAGGCAGTTTTTGCCCATTGCCCCCAAGACAAAATGATATAGAAGGAAGGTGATGTGACCCTGCAAAAGAAGCTCCTGAGTCCTGCTGCAGTCTGACTGTACAGGACAGGACAACTCATGCTCATCACCAGACTCTGCAAACTCAGATACCCGTTACCTGGATGTCACAGTCCCAAGCACTGAGTTCCTCACTGGTCAAATCATCTCACCCAGGATCAACAGTTTTGAAAACTAAATTCTATACACTGACCCCAATAGAATGCTCGCTCTCGGTTCCTCTACTGTGTGAATCATACAAAACTTACTAAAATCAGGATGGAATGTGTTAACACATCTATAATAATAATTTATGTTTTGCATTTTAAATAGTCGTTTAAAATCTGGATGCTTAGCTGATGGTTAGGATGAATGCAGTTAAGCACACCTCTTGAACCACCTGCAGCAATAAACCAGAGCTACATGGCATTTATACTGGGGAGGGAAGAGTGCAGGGGAAAAGCTGCACATACCAAGAGGCACTAGCTGTACTGTATACTCATTATGCCTAAGGAGCAACAAAAGGAAGAGCTGCATGAACCTTCTCTTTTTAGCACATGTATGAGATGGAAATACATAATTTAGTCCACTCTATATGTTGCCCTCATTCATCTTTTCATTTTGTCTTACTGATTGATCCAGATATAAAAGCCTACTAAAAATGTGGTTTCCATTCCCTCAGCTACAGCGCTTTGATGATTTCTGTGGTGTCTGCTATCTACTCAAGATAGTGATTAGCAAGTGCTTGAATCTGACAGAAGCCACTTGTGACCAGACCATGAACTCAGCAGGGAGGAGTGCACACTGCAGTGAAGATAAAAAGCACATTTCCCATTGTGTGTCAGAGAGGATTTTTGCACATCCCTCTCTCTCTGTCTCTTGTGCGTGGTTCTGAATATTTACTTCTGTGTCACCAAACAATTCACATAATGATCAGTCCAACACAGCCTCCTCTGCTGCAGATTGCTCTTCTCAAACAGCATGCACTTCAAACGAAATCAAATAATGAACATATCAGAGGAAAGCAAGGCAGACTACTACTTCAAAAAGGAAAGATGAAGACAGTCTGGCTCCTACTTGCCTTCTTCCAGGGTCTTTGCAAATTTCACTTCGCTATCTGCTCCCTGAAACTCATTAAAAAAAGGGCGGGCCTTGATTTCGTAGTTTACACCTTTCTTCAGCTCGGGAATGATAACGCTGTTTTTGGTTGGAGTTCTCACTTCGAAGATTAACCACTCTGACTCTCCATAGGATGCTGATGTAGGCCGGTACAGAATTTTATAGCCTTGGATATACTGGGATTGCTGGTCAACCTAGTGAGACAGTAGAACACACAACATAACCTTTAACAAAACCGAACCAGAATGATGTCTGTGACACTACACACGGCCCTTGGACTATCCTTTTTATTTGAAGTAAACAACACTGTCAAAGCGGATAAAGGCTCCTTGCATTACAGCAAATTACAGGCCTGATTCACAAGTGCATTAATCTGTTTGGTGCTGGTAGAACTGCGCTGGTTCCCGTGGATTTATGAAGGCATTAAAGGGGGATAATGGAGTTGTATAATATGCCCTAGCTCTGTGAAATGAACAGCCTTTGCACACGTGGAATGATGGAGCCCAGCACAGGCCAGAATTCTGCCCACCAAAATCTGCCCAGCAGCGCAGGGGGCACGTGGGGGAAGGTGGGAGGGCGAGGGCAGTGGATCTACGGCTCCACGACTCAGGGTATTGAATATGGAGATCAAAGGGAGACACCGCCAACTCTGGAGGTGTGGAAGCCTCACAGAATCCATGCAATGAGCACCGCTTCCTGCCCGCTTCCTTCTGGAGAAAGCAAACTAGAAGGGCAGCCAGCTGGCACTATCTCCATCACTGTGATTAGGCTGGGATCTGTCAGAGGGATGATTTGTCCAAGAACTTCCTCTGTGTCCACCCGCTCGGCGGGAGGCTCCTCTGTTGGAGGGAACAGGCTGTTTTGAGAGGGCTCTGAAGAGGCTCATAAAACTCAGCATGGCAACACAGATGAGACTTGGAAAACAGATCAAATTGATACTCAGCAGTCCTGAGTGTTGCTTAGACTGAGGGAATTTACATCACATGTCTGGAGAAAGAGATCTTAATGTAAACGAGAGTGGGACTCACTGCGTTTGGCTATAGCTGAAACAGAAAGCTATCTTACAGAAACGATCTCTCATTGAACATTCACTATCTTTAAACTACCATTTTCAATTTCTGATGAATAAGAAAGTCCACTCACAACAACAAAATTTTTAAAAGTGGATCAGATTTTTCCTATTTTCAGAAATCTCATACAGTGACATAATAAAACTGTTTGCTTCCTTGCACTTTTGCTCCAAAAAGCAACACATTCCATTTTTAATAATCACATAAAGAATGCGTGTGTTAGCTGAAACTGAGGTAATGCTTATTTTTGAAATTGCAGAGAAGCCACAGGCCACCCAAGAGACTGACGAAAACCGCCTGTCTGGAAAAGGTTGTTCTGTAAGGAAAGGTCAAACAAAACTGTGCTAGGAACCTTAAAGATGTTTTAACAGTATTAGTTAAACCAGGAGATTGCCTGCTGCAGGTGGCCATGCCGCAGGTGACAGTGTAATTACTGTGCAACACAGCAGATACTATTTGCACTTTTGCAGCATCCAGGAGCCCTGGTCATGAACCAGGACTCTGTAGGGGTAGGGCTCTTCTACAAAGTCAAAGTGCCTTTGGCTCCTGTTTAAAACGTTCTGCCACGGCATAGCAGGGGCTACACCCTGTGCTCTCCTGAACTCTTCCTGCCAATGTATTGACATGTTCAGATGGAAATCCTAAAAAGACCTCACGGCTCACTCCCTTTGGATTTATTTCCACACCTGCTATAAATATCCCCCATTTTTCCATCATTCTGCATCCTATTTCAAAACTCTTCTTTGAATTACATTTTCTTATTTCATCGCTTTGTACTTCCAGTTCCCTGTGTTGTTCTTTCTCTTAATTTCTACCTCTTGATTGCCAAATGTCTCCCGCAGTAAGCCATTTCTAATACTTTCTCTCCTGAGGCCTTAGCTTGTAAGCCTACTTGAATCTTTTTCATGTATGTTCCCATTCCCCTTACTCCAGGACTCCTACAGGACGGTTTCCTCACTCCCTCATTTCCTCTGCTATATCATCCACGTGGCCAACTTCCTGCTTCCTCCCACCAGAGCAACGTCAACACAGCATCTGAAAACCATCTGCCCTTTTCGCCTCTTCTCCCTGTATTGTGTATACTTATAGCACTGTGGGAAAGGACAGGTTCAGATGAGGTTATATGGGTTTGGGAGTGTTTCTCAGTATGGATGTAGGATGGAGGTAAGACTTTCAAAGAGAATAATGCAGTATTTCTCTCCACTGGTGACTGACAGACATAGAAATGCCCATGCTAGCTCATTAGGGGAGTGATACACTTCCTACTGAAAGCAGTGCAAAAGCTTCAAATGCTATGACTTTGATGGCTTTGATCAGTCCTTTAGATTCCAGAGGACGACTCTGAAACTCTCACCATATTGTAAACAGCACTCTCTATGGAGACAGGAAATGGTGGCAATGGAGCAACGTTTAGTAAAGTAGGAAAGCACAGCCCAAGCGGCACTCACTCCAGAGAAAAACATTTGCAAGCATACAAACTACACAGCTTCTTAAAGTGTGGCTCTACTGCAGTCAAACAGTAGATTCAGCACTGTATATATGACCACCTCCATGATACCGATTCATGCTTACCGTCCAATGAACTTCAATTGAGGAGGAAGAAAGGATAGTAGGGTTGTGCAGATGTAGTACCACATCACCTAGTTCTCTCTGGACCTGCTTGTGATCCACACCTTGACTTGTTGGTGGAACATCTGTAATAATTTCAGATTTCATTCTCACAAGTATATATGATTGTTAAAATAAGTATACATAAATACAAATGAATATATCATAAAGTATGTAATATCACCAATAAGGATTACCCTAAGTACGTCCCAATTATGTAAGAAAAAACTACACGGAGTATTTTCCCGAGCAAATCACCAATGCTTAGGTAGTACCAAATCAACGCACTGCACCGTCTTCCACAGAGAGACAGGAGGGAAATGCTGCATAAAAAGAAAAATCACACTCAATGATGCCTTTGGTAAATAACTGCAACAGCATCTCTTCATTCTTTCCTGTTGGGAGGAGAAAACCCACTGCAAATTCCAGGAGACCTGGAAACCTGTAAAGAATGGCAAAAGCAGAAGCTGTATCTTCAGATGACTTCAAAGGGAAACTTACTGCTTTTAATTACAAAATAAATGTAAAAGCTGAAGAAAAGACAAGCGAGTCATGTGGCTGCAGCTTCTCTCATGGCAAGTGTCTCCTGTAAACAGCAGGCAGAGCACAGCTGAGTGCCGTCTGGCTCTTCTGACATTTGGTCTATCTTATAGCTAAAAGAATTGTTCATATGCATGAAGGGACAAATTCCTCTCAAAACACACAATGGTACAATGGAAACACACACATTTTGCATGCAGAGCCCTTGAAAAATCCATTTAACTGAAATGGAATGACTGTCAGATAGGCAATCAGTAATGGGAACATACATAGTACCATACAGGTACTATGGACAGCACAGTGACATAGTTTCTGTATTGATTTCCTATCTCTCTCTTTGATCATTTAAAATAACATGCTATGTCAAAAAAATCACAGTCTTAGAAATTCATGGAAAGTACTTATAGTGATGTCTTGTTCCCTTCCTTCCTGCCTTCTTTCCTTCCTCCCTCCCTTCATTCCAGTCCAGTCCAGTACAGTCCAGACAGAGACATAAACTTTGCTCCAGCCTCCTACTTCCCTGCCTGACCTCCTCTAGTGGGAAAGCAAGATCAAGAAATCTTTACAGGTTCTGTTCTCTGAAGACCTTGGAAATTTCCATGCCTGTCTGTGTACAAGAAGTGCTAAAGAGAGAGTACACAGATTATATGTATATATTTATGTACAACTACAATTACTGTAAGACATCACTGTAGGTGTGTAGACTGTCTTGAAAGCTGAGATTTGGATAGCATAGTTGATGCTGATAAAGAAGGCACTTATTAAATGCAAGTACAACAGTTGTAATTAAGCTGTTGCTTTTTGCATAGTGGTCACATTCTCAGTTTATCGACTTGGTTTACTGGCTTATTGGTCTTCTCTAAATAATAATAAAACCATTGTAAGACTGCATTACGACAAGGCATAAGTAAAAGATTTTTTCAAGAAATACTGTTCCCATTTGGGAATACAAAGCCTGTGTCACTTTGAAATTTTATCATACAGTTTCCTCAACATATTTACAAGAAGATGGGATTTCTTAAAAGTTAAAGAAGCAAGCTGAGGTTAGCGTGCAGTCAGTGGCTGACAAATCTGGATTCTTAGGAAGGAACACTGATAACAACAAAGTGACAAAACCAAAACACTCTTCACTGAGTCACTGCCGTATTCACATGCAGTATGTTCTGCCAAACAGTCCATTTATCAGAGTATTTCCCTCCCTTCAAAGTTTGAAAGCATGAAAGACACAAACTTCTGTTTGGAGAGTTGCCTAAATATCACCCTGCTTAGAATGTAACAGGAAAGTCAGTGGAATAATTAGTTCTGTCTTTGCTAGTCATAAAAGATGAGTCACCAACAATATGAATCAAACTATTAATAGGCTCAGCCATTTGCACATCTGTGCTATACAGCTATACGTGTGCTTTCTTGTTTTGGAGTCAGGCTTCCAAGACAGTGACTGTCAGTGAGAACACCTAAGCATGTTGGTTTTAATGTTAGTAATACGTAAAGTGTAAAGATGAAGGTAGGTTAGGTTCCTGGTCCAGACATGCATTTAGGAAAAGACTATACCACCTTCTAGACAAAAATAAACTGGGAAAGTTTTGAATTTACTTAGTTAGACCACAACTTACACAAAACTGAAATGGAACTGCTCTAAAGAACTTGACACTTGATTCTATTTCTTACTTGACAAAAATTTTATCTATTGGTTGTTGTTTTCACTCAGGCTTTCTGTGGTTCTCAAGAAAGAAACTTCACTGTGTGAAAAATGGACCTGTGCAGAACATTGCTGCCTACCCACATAATAACATGTGTTGCCCTATTCCCAGGAATACAGAAATCATGGAATCATAGAACCACGGAATGATTTGTGTTGGAAGGGACCTTAAAGATCACCTGGTTCCAACCCCCTGCCACAGGCAGGGACACCTTCCACTAGAGCAAGTTGCTCCAAGCCCCTGTGTCCAACCTGGCCTTGAACACTGCCAGGGATGGGGCAGCCACAGCTTCTCTGGGAAAAGTCTGTGTCAGCGCCTCAGCACCCTCACAGGGAAGAATTTCTTCATAATACTTAATCTAAATCTCCCCTCCGTCAGCTTAAAGTCATTCCCCCTTTGTCCTGTTACTACATACCCTTAAAAGGTTACTAAATCTCTCCATGGTAACAGACTTCAGAACCTGTGCAATGCCTACTTTCCATGTGGTCATAGAATCATAGAATTATAGAATGGTTGGGTTGGAAAGGACCTTAAGATCATCCAGTTCTAACGCCCCTGCCATGGGCAGGGACACCTCACACTAGACCATGTCACCCAAGGCTCTGTCCAGCCTGGCCTTGAACACTGCCAGGGATGGAGCATTCATAACTTCTTTGGGCAACCTGTGACAGTGCCTCACCACCCTCACTCACAGTAACGAACTTCTTCCTTTATGACTCTGCCGTCTATATATATCCATTGAAATTGCCACCCATCAGGAGAAATGCATCCCAAAGGACAGCAGTGTGAAACTCTGCACTCCCCAGGGGAGATGAGAAAGACTCGCTTTCAGACCAACTTCAGGAAAAATGAAAGTCACCAAAGGAAATTGCTTTGTTTCCTTTAAGAAACTTCCTTTCAAAACCAAACATGTACTTACTTATGCAAACAAAGAAACAAACATACAACACAGGCACTCTTAATAGGCCAATGGGGCAATTTCTGCAGTAAGTAGGAAAAGCAGAAAAAAAAGAAAGATGATCTACAGCACTTTTAGTTTGGAAAGAACTATGTCCAGTTATTCCCTTCTTAAGAATCTAAGTATTTCTCCTGGAAAAACACAGGCTGTGAAATTGCAATGAATTATTCCCTGTACACCATCATGTGTCATTTATTTGCTACAGTGAACATTAAGTTATTTTAGATTTTACATAGCTGGATTCAGTCCATAGCTGGACTTCACTTATCGGTGGAGTCAGCGGATGACTAATTCATCCACTGCTACCCAGCCTTTTCTTCCACTTGGCTATCTGTAAGAATTGTCTCTCTTCCCCGCTGTTTTAATTTCAACAGTTGTACTATTGAAATACTTCTAATAAATTGCCAAAACCTCTTCTTTACTGGCTCAAAATGCCCAACTCCTTCAAATTTTAAACTTCTCTAATGCAGCAGAAATCAACTTAGATCACATGGTGTTTCTCTCTCTGTCAATCTTAAGCCTCATTTGACTCACTGGACATATTGATATTTCAAAATAATTTGATGATTTGTGTGATACCTTAAAAAATCGGAGATTACTTTTGCTGCTAACAAGAGCTATTTTGCAAGATTGTAACTATCTGTTGATAAGAGATACAAGGGTTCCCTTAGGCAATGCAATATGCTGTCTAAACAGCTTTCAGAGTCTATGTTATAGAGAAATACAAGTTTAAACACTGTATTTTACCATCTAGTATATATTATAGCCAGACAGTTGAAAGCTACCAGAATTCCTGCATCTGGTATTTCCTGGTCAAGTTGTGACAGCAACCGTGGACACCTAAAATGTTCAGTATCAAAAGCTTACCTTGAGTTTTCACTGGATCAGATATTTGGCTTGGGTCACTTAGTCCATATGCATTAGCTGCCCTCACAAGGAATAGATAAATTGCATTAGGTTTTAGCCCTTTAACTGCAAAACTCTCTGTTTTCACATTTTCAGCTACAGTTTGCCAGCTGCTACCAGATGCATGGCTAAGGATAAAACACACACAATAGCAGGTTAGCACGTGCTTCTTTAACAACATCTTATATATGAGTTTAAGTACAGCAAGATCACATGAAACTCATGTACCTGAAGGCCTCAATTATGTAAGAGGTTGGTGTTGCACCTGAATTCAAATTGGGTTGCCATGACAATGTTACTGTATTTCTGCTGACATCTGTAACCTCGGGTTTTGACGGAGCGCTAGGAATCAAGTTTGGGTCAGTGGGTCTCGGTGGCTGCACTGGGACTCCAAACTCTAACAAAGGAGAGAGAAATGCTGAGTGTAGACAGGAAACAGCTGCTAAGCTAACTGCTGTTCACATCTGCACAGGCAATTTATGTCATGAGTCAGATAACTTCTGCATTTCAATTTATGATTTTCCTTTATGTATTTTCTCCGTGCAGAGGAAACCCTAATTGATTTACCTTGGACCTCTATGTATGCGCTCCACGTAGCTTCGCCACTTGGGGTTGAAGCAATGCAGGTGTACCGACCAGTGTCGCCCAGCTGAGTGGGAAAAGAGAAGAATAAATATTTAAAACAATCAGGCACTCAGTGGGCTAGAAAAGTAATTACAGCTCTCCATGTTCCCCCCCGATGCGGATAAATGTATTCGGCTGCAAAAAATTCAAACCAGAAACTTCTTCCATTAGAAGTTATGATTTTGTGCGCTGCAAAATGAAAATGGATACTCATTTCTGAGCATTCGTTAAAGAGTTGGTAAAGCTGCAGATTTGAATTTAACGTTAACTATTCTGTATTGAACAAATGGAAGGCCAATTCTTGTAGCACTTATTCCCTACTCTGCCGAGGTCCTAACAAATAAATTGAGAAGGAAATCAGATGACAAGACCTCATGCAACTGTCAACCTTCTGCCTAAATAACGCCCAGGGATTTGTCTGGACTGGAGAGCATGTCATCCTTAAAATAAAGCTTAAATATTGCGCAGGGCCTTGTACATATGTGGTTCCCTGTGTTAGCATAAATTACACTCTACAGCAGACCCAAAAAGGAATCTCCATATGCTATTCTCATTGAGTTCTGAATGTTTGACTATTTGTCCATATGTGACTTAATCACATTTTGACGGAGTTTCTTTCCTCTCCCCTCAAAAGAAATGCTATCCTCCTAAGGTCCCAGCCTCAGCAGATGAGCTGAATGGAAGCACTCAATAATCAGAGGTTCAAACTCCAAGCCAGTGTAACTTGTAATTCATAACAAGGCAACTCTGGGGAACAGAGTAGGGTGATATATCCATCCTAATTTTTAAAAATCACTACACTTCAAACCACAGAAAAGATAGCAGAGAATAGCCAGTATGCTAAAACAACACTATGAAACATTTTATAGCATATGAGGCATAACCAGCAGTACTGACCAGGTACCTGCTATAATTCCCTAAGGAAGCTAGATATTTGACAGGTGGTTAACCATTTTGACCTATATTTACACTGTCAAGTGAATACGTTTAAACTTTAACAATTGTTTTGAGAAACATAGCTCTATTACTTCAGTATGCTGAACAAAAGTTTTATATATAAACATTTGAAATAATAGATCATTTTAATCTATTAGTGCTAAAGCCCAAATAATTTATGGACTCCTCTTACCGAAATACAAGGCTTGCTTTCCCCTTCATGTTTTAAAAATGAAATAATTCCCTTAATTAATACCTCTTCAAAGCATTTTTCCTTATGTAATCTGAAATAATGTGCCCTAGGCAGAATAAGCCAAGGTGTAAAGCATGAAGTATGAACTATCTGAAAGCATTTAAGTATCAAATGTTTTAATACATTTATTTAACATTTCATTAATTCTAAATGTAGGATTTACTACATCAAAAGTGCCTGGGGGTGAAAAAAAAAAAGTGAAACCAATAAGAAGAAAACTTGTTTGCCAGTTCAAGCTACCTTGGCATATCGGATCTGTAACGCTCCTGTCTCCAACTGCTTGATGCGAGAATCCTGGGTAGAAATGAGGATCCCATCCTTCTTCCAGAGGATAGTGGGCATTAAAGTGCCTGTGGCCACGCAGTTCAGTACTAAAGTACCATCTACAGCTACAGTCTGATTCACAGGACCCTGTCGAATGACGGGGGGAGGCCGGTCTGCAATCACTGCCAGAACAACAGGAAAGAGATTTCTGCAACTGGAAGCAATTTTCTAATCATCTAAGCAACTGAGGCTTTGAAACAAACTAAAGATAATTAAAGAAGCAATTAAAGTTTGAGGCATGCGTTACTCAAGCCAGGGTGCATTATAATGATGCACAACAATAGCATTTTAAAATGATACACAGCACTATTTTCAAAAAGTAAAGCAGCATTACATATTACACAGTGGGATCTGCTAGGCATTCTTTAATTCCAGCGTCTTTATAAAGTGATGATGGAATGAGAAAGGACTTCCCCATTTCTTTTTCAAGGCACAGATTACACCTTGTTCATATTCTACCATTGTAGCAGGCCTTTATAATGGAATTTATACTTTCGGCATTCAAAGACAGAGAAAAAGGAGGTAGGCAAGAAGGGAACAATGTGATGAATACGCACTTTCTAGAAAGGTTTATTGTGTAGCATCAACTCATTTTTGTGCTGTCTCCGAATTGCGAGATGCTTAGCAGTAGGGCAAACACAAAACTAATGAATAGGACCATATTAAAAACGTTCAACTAAGAAATATTTTCCAATAGTTTCTGACTTTTAGTTTTTTGATGACTAAATCTGTTACTATGACTTCAAAGTCACAAAGAGAATCCCACAGTGTGTTGGCATCAATTTTAATGCATATTTCACACAATGAAATTTAACTGTTATTGATGGGTTATTTAATAATAAGGTATGAAGCAGTCTCAGCATTCACAGAAAAAAGAAGGTTTTCTTCTCCATTATTCAATGGATAATCAAAAAAAAGAGGCAAAAGCTATCTTATTGTGTTTCAATAACCTCCTCAACCTGTACTGTCCAACATGACATGGACTGATGATCTGAAAATAGCCATGTAAATTAAAAACTGGTTTGGTAGCTGAAATATAAATCTGAAGTTCATGAACATCATATATTTCTAAATTACTTTTTGTAACAACAGACAGGGTGTTAGTACTGCTTTTCTTGGCTAAACTCCAACTCCTGTAATTTCATTTGCATGTTCAAATGACACTCTGTGTTTCCAACTGCATAATTTATCCTTTACTTCTTGTCCCAACCTGTTGCAATGCATTGCAATGTACTGCGAGGCCCATAGTATCTTTCTCTGCAGAGACAATCAAAATAAACCCACTTATAGTTTGTATTTGACTTTGACAAGTTTGTGAAGAGGTCTGCAGGTCTGCAGTTGCCGGTGGAAAGGGGCCGACCAATCTGTGCTCTACATGAGAAATCTAATGCCACTGAAATCCTTAGTTAATGTAAGTGCCACTGAAATTGATGGCAACTTCTATTACTTTTAGGAATATAAGAGTATCATTCTGCACACATATAGAAGTGCCTTCACTTCTATAAAAGTAGAGAAAAAAACATTTTCCCAAGACATTACACAAAGCAGTTACACATCAGATCAACCCAGAGCGTATAGTCACAGTAAAGGAAATATATTTAAATTAATTTGATTTTTCTGAGTTTGGATAGCATAGGTCATTAAGAAAAACTCTCTTAATTTGCCTAATTTCCTATTTTAAATTTACTTCTCACCTCGCCATGGCCTCCTCCCCAGTGAAAAATGGATAAAAGTGGATTAAGAACTGTGGCTTACCACTTGTGAGAAACAAGAAAGCATGCAGTCCTATTCCTCCAAACAATCTCAATCCAGTGGGTGTAAATAAACACTTTTATTCTTCAGGTTCACTGCATGTTTCTAGTACTGCATTATTTCTATGTGTTCTATAGGACAAAGGCCTAGTGTACAGACACTTCTCAGACAACAGCTTCCCTCCCCTTGTAAGTCTCTCCACAGACTGCACTTATTCTCTTTTTCTGTAAGTGCTAAGATTAGTATTTTTCTTGTGTATGTTTGCCATTAAAAATATGAAGTATTTCTGATAATTGGCAAATTGGCCTCACGTCAGCATATATTACTGCTTGCAGTCATGTTCCCTGTAGCTTTTTCATCTTAATTTTTTCCTCCCCAACTGCTTCTAAAAAGGAATGTACAATAATATTCATTTGTATGTTATTCCACTGACTTCCACACAGGTTGAGTTTTTTCCCTTGTTATACTGTGATATTAAAAAATAGGGAAAAAACAGGTAAATGGAGATGCTAAGGAAATGGACACACAATGATAAGGATAAAGAGCTAGGCCACAAGCAATCTGAAAGTAGATTAAATCTAGTGGGAGAAGCTAAAAAAAGCCAGATAAATTAACAGACCTGACAAAAATAAACTGAACATACTTACTAAATGCAAAATGGAAATGTAGTGTTACACAATATCCAAAATGTTAAACCCGTGACAGAGCTAGCCAAGCTAGGACTTTTATGTTTAAAGCCACATGCAATCCACATTTATGCAAAGCAGATTGCAAAGTAGTGTCATATCATCCCACTGGTGTGGGATATAATAAATGATGAAATAAAGGTATCATTACCATCAGTAACTTCCAAGTAGGCTTTTGTTATGATACTTCCTGCAACATTTAAAGTCTGGCAGATGTAGTACCCAACATCAGATCTCTGGACATTGGTGATAGTGAGGTCTCCTGTCTGGGAAACTGAAAATCGGCTGGATGACTGAGGGGGCTGGTATGAGAAAAGCAGATTCTACAGGATGTATAGGAAAGAAAGTGGGGGAAAAGGGGTTAATTAAATTCAAACATCAATAATCTTAACTTTAATACATCTAAACAAATGCATTTTTTCATGTTACACATAAAACATTCTGCTCTTCCTATCTTAAACATGTCTATACCACAATGTGAGTAGCTTTAATAGAATTGTTTGTGACAAAATGGGTGCAGATATGCACATATGATTGTGTAAGTCTTTCAGGATTGCTCTAACACCTCTATGGTCAACAGAGCCTCTACTCGTGTAAAGCCTCTATGGCTTTACACACAGCTCAACAGGCAGTAGCGAAGATGTATTATGTACATATACAATAATGGTGCAAGCAACTGTGGTGAAACCTAGTAATACTTTAACATCCTTTAGATCTTATTCCACGGCATTCTATTTATTCCACTTCAATGCAGATGCTGGTTTACTTACTTGTATTTTAACTTTCACCTTCCTAAGAATGAAGCAGTTTTACAAAAAGAGTTTTATAAAAACAGGTAGAGATACCTGTTTAGGTATCTCTAATCATAGTGTTTGTGTTCTATTATTAGTCTTATAATACAGAATTAAATCCTATGCCAGTTTCTACTTAGGCAGTTTTGGTATGAAGTGCTTAGTATTTACCAACAGTGGCCAAAAATCAGAATTGCAATCAAAATAATACAAGTCCTTTACATTAAATACTGCTTCCAAATTTCTACCTCTGATTGAACAATTTGTGAATGGGAATACTTTAAGGTCACAGAGGCTAATTTTTTCTCTCTCCTTCTTGCCTAACTACTTTTTCATTTCCAAAAATCACGCAAAGGAATGGGACACAACATCCTCTACACTTCAGTATTAGCAATTTGTATTCACTGACCTCCTCCTCCAGTTCCCTCAATCATCACAAGTGGTCACTACTCAGCAGTCAAAAATAAGCCAGAAAAAATATGAACTAGACCATACTTTAGGGAAAAAAAATCCACGTCATTCAAAATACAAACATAATATACTGGTATACTTGCACCATTGAAGATTATCATCTAAATCTGGTTAGCAGTTCAGTTGTACTTAGGTATTTAGACATAAATGTTGCAATGAAGTAAAGAAGCCAATCTTTAAGTGTTCTCAATTTCTCTGGCCGATTGTTTTGGAACACAAAGCACCCCGTCATATGCTATCGCACCATTCATTCATTCATTCTTTCATTCACAGGAAAACCAGAATCCTATATTCCTTCTTTCCTTCCAATAAAGAATACTTTGTGTCACATCCCTCCTTCAAAAGATGACTCTGTAAGAAAACGGTGATTCTGTTGCTGTGCTATATTGTGTTTCACCCACTGGCTTTCAAGATCCTTTACAAAGAAGCTGAAAATAATTTTCCCTCCCATTCAAATAACAAAGCTGGGAGAAAAAGTGACCTATTCAGGTATGACCTGTCAGCCAACTGAGTGGGAAAATACATCTCCTTAGCCCCAAATTAGAGTCCTGCAGTGATGCAGCTCTATACAGCAAATGGTTTAGTTTGCCAGACAAACGCAAACACATGGCAAACTAATAGCCTGACTATAAAGCCAGTGCCAAACTTTCTGGAAATTTGGGAGTGTTTGGGAGTTCAAAAAAACTTCAGCTTTAGTCATCTCTTCATCTCTCAAAAGTTCTCCCTGTTAGGTGAAAAAGATTTTCATAGTAGTAAAACATGGAATGTTTCCAGTTGTTTCATCACCTAGTATGCATGTGACTAAGAAGCAGAGAAGAAATATCCAGCATCTCCCAGCTCTAGACCTATTTTTCACATCTTTAAATCAATAATTACAATATTTTTCTCTCATATCATCTCTTTAAGAAACTGTCAGGAAGAAGGGACACAGAAAGGCTGTTTTACCTGACTTCCCTCTCTCCGCCAAAAGATGGCTGGCTGAGGGTTTCCAGTTGCTTCACACTGGAAAGTCACTGTTCTCCCCAGTGCAGCTACCTGGTCTCGAGGCTTTACAACAAACTGTGGAGGCTCTGAAAGGAAAATACCCGATAAATAAATAAATAAATAAATCACAGTACTATCAGCCTATTTGAAAGCAAAATTTGCCTATTGATTTTACATCATGTAAAACAGATTAGTTTCTTTAATAAGGAGATGCATCATAAGGAGACACATTATTCTCTAACAGCCTCAGCCTCTTCAGCATCACTCAGATCAACTTTTCTGTTGCTAGACCACAACAGCTAAAACTGTGCATCATGTGCTTTTATTACTGACCACTTATACAAGGAAGTAAGTCCCACTGACTTAATGAGACAACTTGCAGAGCAACAGTCACCAATAAGAACAAATTTGTTACAATTTGGTTTTTAAAGGAGGAATACAACTACAAGTCAGAATGGGGAAATCTTTGAGGGGCAACTGGCGCCCAGGCCATGCTTTGTCAAGGGCTGTAATAAACACTGTTGTGTAACTATGAATTCAGGCTTACACACTCACGTGTCATCATCTGTGATTTAGGAAAGCTGAGGAGAGAAAAAACCCTTAAGTGCTCATATAAGAGACTTCTGATGTTCTCGGAGTCTCAAAAAATTTAAAGTCAAAAGCCCTAGAAAAACTATTGAACAGATTTTAACCATTTAAACTCTTCAATCCAATTACTGAAGAGGAATGAATTTAAAGGAACAGCAGAGCTAAATGTCTCCATCATTTACATAAGCAAGGGCATGTTCAAACAAAATATACATGCAAATGAAGGCAAATTTGAAACATCTGCTCAGCCTAACATTATAAATACTGCCAGCATTGTCCAAATTGTTTGATTTATACAGACGCCAACAACCCCTTCATCCAGTATTAAACAGAATGTCAAAAAATCATGTCAGTCACATTAAAAAAAAATCATCATAGATGACAGCATTAGATATCTTGATGGGGCTAGCATAGAAAAAACCTAGCTTGG
The DNA here is from genome assembly GCF_004027225.2 of Strigops habroptila. Taxonomy (NCBI): domain Eukaryota; kingdom Metazoa; phylum Chordata; class Aves; order Psittaciformes; family Psittacidae; genus Strigops; species Strigops habroptila. The sequence continues at coordinate 1,517,241 of NC_044278.2, forward strand.
TTTACAAGCTGTTAGTTCTCACTTCTGTAAAAATGTGCATTAAATGAAATTCCATTTACTTGTTCATTTCCAATGCTGTCTGATCATCTGTCCAAAACTAATTATGCTCTCCCTCTTCTTTGGGGTGAGAATAAAGGGTATGTTTTTAATCTGACTTTAACAATGTTTTTAGTGTCTTTTTATTTTCTTCTTCTTTCAAACAATTCTGTATTTACAAAATTTTCCTTTAAAAAGAGTGTGAATCATGTAATTTAAAGCTATCACTCAACATAAACATCAAGTAATAGTGGCTTAATCTAGAATGAATTCAATAACACTCAAAGTCCTTTCTAAAAAGAATTGCTTTCAGTGCTCCTATGGGCACTTTCAGTTATGTGTTCCTCATGCCATGTGTCTCTGTTCCCTATTGAGTGAATTTTAGAGTATACTCTTCCTACGACCACCCTGCTTTGGAAGGAGTTTTTGAAGCACAACATATTATTTACATTTGGATGCAAATGCTACCTTTCCTAGAACTTCCTTAGATAAGAAACTAGGCCAAGTGAGGGTGGGACTGACCAACAGTAATTATCTGACTTCAAAACATTTAGCTCTGAAACATTCAATAAGTACCTCAGGAGAAGATGTGGGAAGACTCTGACATGACAGCATGCTTAATTTAGAATGGAAGGTGACACTGTTGGGGGTTTGCCACAGGGTTGTGAGGTATGATGGGGAAAATGGAGATGAGGGTGAAGCACCTTTGTTACGCTGTTGGATTCTAATGACAAGAATAAATTTAGCATATAGTTAAATTTAGGGCGTGGCTGGTTCTAGTCTGTGGCACAATGCCACACTAAATGGAACTGAGGCTTTCTAAATCCTGAGCCAGTGCATAGGATTTATAAGGCTTCAGATTTCACTGAACTTAAGAATGGGTACAGTTGTAAGAAGATTAAAACGGTTCTGCCCACTTGGAGAAATAGCTTAATGCTTGTGATTCTAGGACCTGAAGATGACCACTCAGGGACTACTGAACACAAAAAACCATGAGGGTAAATTCAGTCTTCCAGGTAACCATGGCAGAATTTATAAAATGCAGATAGGTGTACATTTCTCTACATATTATTCTAAGTAAGTATTTTGCATGTATATTTTTCTAAATATATATGTGTATTATGCATATGTGGATTATTCTAAATCTATTGCCATTAAGATAAATAATAAAAATCCTATTAGCTGCAATGTCAGAAGAATTAAACCAGGGTAAAGTGAAACCCAATTACTAAAATCCGTTTGATGTTCACTGTACTGGCAACATTTTCACTGTCTTTTGTTTTAACTTCTGTTTGCTTTCACACTTTGGCTCTTATACGTGTGGTATGTGATGAATATATTGTGAAAGATGCTGAAATAATAATCCACTTAAGGAAAGAACAACTTCTATCTTTGAGACCTTTAACAAAAAGAATTAAATTTATAGAACACTACTGAAGTTCAACTAATGCAGTCGCTGAAGAAAGAAGACATTAGGATTTGACTTATTACATCATGTAGAAACAGAAAGTTAGCAACCCATTACCTTTCTTTGCCATTAAGTTACCCATACTTCATGCAGAATTTATTCTGTGCGATGTGTCTTGTCAATAACAAGTAAAAGATGGGAGCTGACTGATTGAAGGACATGGAAGGGGATGGATGGGAAGGGGAGGAGAAGTTCCCGTCACAGTGATACGATGACTAGAAGATGGCCAATAAAATTTCAACTTACCAGACACAACTAAAAACAAAAACAAAACAAAAAGAAAACATGGAATAAATAAAATTGAACAGACATGAAACAAAGCAAAGAATAAAGCAAAATTAAAAATAAAATAAATAAAATAAAAAGGGCCCTTGGTAAGGACCTTAGAAAGCACACACATAATCTGATACATGAAAAATAGGTTTAAAATGTTGAATCACATATTTTTTATTTGATTTTCAAGCAGAAGTCTCTATCAAATGCTGAAAGCAAGGTGTAGAGGTAAATGGTAACAGACTGAAATAACGGTCAGGCAACATGGATTCTACACCAAGCCTTTCCAATGAACTGTTGGGTAACCTTTGCAGCCTTGAATAAAGTTTTTTCATATTATCATTATTTCACTGTATCAAGAGCCTTCCATGGTAAAATTAACTTGAAATCTCCAGTAAATATCAATCTACAACATTGCTGAAATAGAACAGTGACATTTACACCCTTTGTAAAGCATACAAACATCTACAAAATGGAAAATACTTGTCTAACAGCTATTACAAAGGAAGATTATTAAAATATGCTAAGGCATTTAGCCCACACACTTCTTTAGTATAAGATTGCTGTATCAAGGTCACAACGCTCACTACAATGCAAACTAAACCACAACTAAAATTAATCTGAAAAGATTTTTAACCCTTTTCTTCCTCCCTCATCCCCAACCTCAATTTCACTGAAGTATTCAAAACCAGATATTTATTGCAAAATATTAGATTTTTCGGTTGAAATTGCCAGTGATAAATTATCTAATATTAAATAAGCTTCCAACCATAGTTGAAAATCTTCATAAACTTTGAAATGGAACAGATCCTGGCAGGCTAACTTTGCTTATAAAAGAAAGGCATGTTAGAAAGCATTCCAACCACGTATCACTAAGTGAAAGAACAGGCTGAAAATAAAAATGCAAAAATCATGCATCTCAAAAATATACACAGATACTGCAAAAAAAGGTCAATAAAAAAGGTAGTTTGTATAAGATAATGACAGTAAAGTAAAAAAATATATATTATTACAAATACCAAACCCATCAACACTTTGGTCTCATCGCTTTATGCTGAGAGTTAAACTACTATTGTTCAGCACGGTACACTTTCATATCGGGTAGGTAAGCACCTGCAATAATTCTCTGATAAAAAACATGGAGTAAACTAATAATCTCCCATCTGCTAACATTCATCAGGCATGAGGAATACTGGCTTACTCTTCAAATAAATACAGAGAAGTCCAGGTGTATTATGAAAATGAAGCAGAAAGAGAATCAGATATATGACTGGAATTTGGATCATGTTGAAGCCAAGAAGCCTGAAACCGAATGCACCAAAATCAGATCACATAGTGAATTTGGGGTTTATGTTATTACAGATATTTCTTCAGAAATACTCCCAAGGAGAAGCAGCTGAAATTACCATTTTTCAAAGATCTAAGTTTCAATTTTAAGGATGTATTCTGGATGTACATTAGCCTTCCTTACGTGTGTGGGTTTAGTATTTCTCAAAGAAAAAAATCAGCGCGCATTATTCTGTTCAGATTATCTGCAAGTCTATGATTTGTAAGAGAAGTGGCCAAGAAACGACACACAAGAATTCCTGAGAGAAATATGCTCATCCCCAAGATTCAGCTCCTACCTACTCTTGATTGTGCCTAAGTACATTACACAGTAACCATTAGTTTTTAACTGTAAAGCTCTCTACTAAACTTGCAATTACAGTCTGACCTCCTCTAAAATTAGAAATGCTTCTCCATAAAACACAACTCATATTCCACATGAAATAGCCTGATAAGAGAGTTAATGGGATGCAATTCTTGCACAGAGGAAGTAACTCTGAATTACTTATTTTTCTTTACTCAAGTAGTGCCAAAAAGAGAAAAGTTCAGCCTTCTTGGTAGCAATGCAAAGCTGCCTAAGCCTTCTTAATGAAATCTCACTTGGAAATGCCTAACAGATAGAAATCTGTCTGGGTTGCTCAATTACGTTACTACAAATTAAATTAACTTTTAAATGCTGAATTTCCACCTTTCTTTTTACCAGATAGTTTTTACCTACAGTAGCAGGTCAAAAAAACCCTGTCAAGAAATTGTATTTTTTTTTTGCCCACCTGTAAAAACAGAGGGGATACTGATACATGAAAGTAAATCTCTGTAGAAACAGGGCATCAAATCTGTGGCAACTGTAAAGGGTGAAATTTCATAGAAAAATTTAAAGAGTTCTGTCAGAGGGACATCATGTGGTTTAAAAGAACAACAATAATAGCAACAACTACAACAATGACCACTTTCTTTGTTTGATTTACATCCTACTGCTAACCATGGTTACTAAAACTGAGAAGTAAATGACTTTTCCTCTATTGTGGCACATTTTATTTGTCAGCACTTTCAATTATAAAGTAAATTAATTTTCCCTGTGTTTATCATGGTTTTCACATGGCAACTAGGGGGAATAACCTGTTTGTAAAGACGGGAAGTTAGCATGTAAAACCACAAATACCAAAGGAATAATACTTTTGCCTTTCCAATAATTTCCTTGACATGTGAGGTTTTTCAGGGAAGACATGTCCAGTAACTGAACAAAAACCAAAAGGAAAGTGATTTCAGACTACTGATGTGATCTTTTAGAGCCTTATTCTTGCCAGAAATCCTATCATCCTCACTGGGACTATTGGTATCATTAAATCCACTTGCAGGAGTAGGATTTTGCAGTTTTAGCACTTAAACTACAGACTAGTATAGTTGCCAGATGTCAGTGGAGCAACTACTGTATTTGACAGATTTAGTATTGCAGGGTCACAGGATAATCAGGTTGGGCGCAACCTCAGAGGTCTCTCTACTCGAACCTTCTGCTCAAACGGGTGCAGCTATGGGGTCAGACCAGGTTGCATAGGGCTTGAAAACTTCCAAGGACTGAAAATGCACAGCCTCTCTGGGCAACCTGCTCCACAGCTTGACTGTCCTCCTAGTGAACAAATTTCTCCTCATATCCAGCCTTGATCTCCCTTGTTTCAACTTAAATCCATTGCCTCTTGTTCTCCCACCACAGACCACTGTGATGACCCTGGGTCTCATCAACAACCTTCCGAGGTATTGGGGTTGCTGTTATGCCCCCGAAGAAAACACTTTTTCTCCAAGCTGTGCAAGCACCATTCTCTCAGCCCTTCCTCACAGGTACGTATGAGACCACAACATGCTGTGTGTAATGCCTAAATCTCAAAATAACACATTTTGTAATTCTTCTCACAAAGGTGAATGCCAGTGTTGATCTAGTGTTTCTTTAAAACTCACCTATTTCCTTGTATCTAGAATTAAGTATTACAAAGTTGTGTCTATTTCTCACTCTGATATTAGACAACCTATTAACTTCAAGTGCCCCATTCTTGAAAGCTGTGGTAGTAATTATCTATCTCAATGAAAGTAAAATTATAGACATTTTCATTCAGTTGTACTAATAAGGTGCTTTTGAGATCCTGAGATCCAAGGTGGTACTTAATTACTAAACAGTATTTTGTTCTGCATGTTAAATACTCATTAATTATTGCTCTGTTACTATTTGTTAATATTTTCCATGTATTCAGATGATATCTTGTTATTTAGCTGATACAAGCTGAATACTTTCGATTTAAGTTGAACGTGTTTCATTTTTGATTACTTTAATAAGAATCTTCATGTCTTCAAGGACTGCTTGACATGTACAGAGGCTATTATAAAGGAAGCAAGAAAGTATAATTCTTCGCCAGAGAAATGAAACCATCCCAACCTTCAGACCAATCATTACATATGAAAATCAAGGTCATATACAATCTTTAGCTTCTGTATAAACCCTTGGTCATATGACTAAGGCAGGAAATGGCAGTCACAATTAAATTTAGATTACTTTCAAGTAACTTTGTGATACTTTAATCCCAGTTGAAGTGAAAAATATCAGAGGTTGAATGTTGCCTGTAGAAACAAACTGGCAGGAGATGGGCTGTGAGTATAAGCCTATGCGCTGGAATTGACAACGTTTCTCAGGAGCATGTATTTCTGATGTGGTTGGCCAGGTAGAGACTAGGCAGAGCTAGCAACAGAAATAGTACAGAGATAGGTACATTATCCCTCATGGAGCATTGCAGTTCAACAGAATGGCTGACACCCAGCTGTTTATAATTTTGGTATGAAACAAGTGGGTGAGGAACCCACTGTTTCTAACCTCTGTCTGAAATGAGTGGGTACAGAAAATTTGGGTACTAAAGTTACACGCACAGGAAATGTGAGAGTCTGAGTATGTTTGGCAAACTGCTCAAACTCTGACTGCTCACTCCTTAAAAAAAATAAAGATGTTTCAATTTTACTTTCTGATCCCTTCCCTATTTCCAAGCAAAAACTAAAGCTGCCAACATCATCTGTTCCTGAGTATGCTTCATTCCTAAGCTCACTGAACTCTGAAATCTAATTAACTACTTTTTACTTTCAACTATCTGAACAAGGACCACCAAATGCCTTTCTGCAACATGACTACCAGTTATTTATGTTGATGTTTTGCAAAAACTATTATTAAAGGAGAACGTTTGAGACAATGTGCCATGTTTGATTTTCTGTCTAGTGATTTGTAGGCTATTTGTTCTTAACAAAGCAATCTGCAACACCCAATATCCTTGATATGTACATCTCTCTGCAGTCATTTGTGGGACGTATCACTTTCTACAGAGAAATAAACAAAGGCCAAATTCTCTTGTTCTGAAAAAATATAAATGCTGTCATTCAGCTGTCTCCTGGCGTCACCCTGTGAAAAATATGGGAAAATAACACCAGGTACATTGCAAAAGAACTAGGGTGTATCACTTTTCATCCTCATTGGTCTGTTTTCAGCTGTCACTTCTTGAGGTCTAGATACATACATAAATAACTGCTAAAATTCACATTCATCTAAGACCAGACTGGGACACCCTTACTCACCACGAATGCCTTCACGGTACATAGTCCCAGAGCACCAAGTGTGATACAGTGCAGTACAAACTTCTGAGGAAAGATCTAACCGTCTGGCGCCAAGCATGCCACAGCCATACAGTTGAGGCAAAATGTTTACATTAGATTTTTGATGTTTCAAATGAAAAGTGATGACTTGTTATTCCAAACCCCCAGCATGGGAGTGATCCTGGTTTATTACATTTATGATGACTGAAAGAGTTCTGTTTTGGATTGCTGCTGAAGCGTCAGATAAGCACTTCTTAAGTTTAAAGGCACAAGTGACTACAGTAACTACTAACCAAAGGCAAGAAGACAGAAATCTAACTGATTGGAAAAGAAACAAATTAATTGTTTTTTATAATGGCGCTGTAAGTAAGAGAATGAAATTAAGAAAGCAAGTAGTTGACTATTAGGAAAAATAGTTCTAAAAGTAAGATCATCTTTAGGAATAGTGGAAACCTAGAAACCTGTAGCAATGATTCAGGTTCATACACAGAACAAACACACAACATCACAACACACGCAGCGTGGCAGTTCAACATCACCAACTCCAGAATCCATTTTAGAGATCAACCTGAAGCCAAGAATTCAAAATCAAGGGTTCTCCTTCCTGCAGCAAGCAGGAAGGTAGCTGTTCTCAGCTCTGCGGCAGGAGCAACAAGCCATTTGCTTCAATGGTGGCATTAAAATGTCACTAAGCTTTCTACTCTCCTTGGTGGTTTAAACTCCAGCCTTTGCTGACAAAGCAGTACAAGATCTGTGCATCAACCAAAACTCCTGCTTGGGTGCTTTCCCGTTTTCAGGAGCTATCAAATGGCATTGACCCCTGGCTGTTCTGAGTTTTAATTTGGGCTGAGAGGTGTTTCCCTCCCCAGCCCTAATTGATGTGGTTGGGCAGTAAAATCTGGCTTGATCTCAGCTGTTTCTCTGTCATGGAACTGTATTACCTTAATGTCTGCCTCACAGCAGGCTAATGAATCTTCCTTTTAAAACATTTAAAAGGGCTACACAAGCATGTGTATGTTTGTACATGCATGCTGGGGAGGAACCTACTGCAATAATTTGTGGGAAGAAAACAGTGTGTAAAATGTACTCACATGAGATTTTTTGATTTGCAACTGATTTTCCTGATACCAGCTACAAAATAAGAAAGTCAATGAAGATTTATATGATAAAAATATAAAATGTGGAAATAGACTTTGCAGAGTGGTTTTAGAAAGTAGCACTCCTCAGGTTAATATGTGCAGTATGCAGTTTCAAATGTTTGTAAACCCTATAGTCACTGCCTTGCGGTGACAAGAGAAATCTGAAATATGGGGGTTAGAAGACAGCAAGAGGGAGAGAGGGATTTAAAGTCTTCCAGAAATTCCTCCCCTAGTCTCGCCTCCCCTTTCCTTGTTCTGGGTCCTCCTAAACCAGCCTATAAACCACCTACAATTTAGAGAGCGCACTTAAGACAAGCCTAATTCCATCTATTTAAAAACATGAGTAATGTGGTAAACTGTGGAGTACTGTTTCCCAGGCTGCTTTTTTCAGAGAAGAGTTGTCTTCCCCTGTGTTTAAAAAGAACTGAGGTAATTTTGGGCGCCGCTGCAATCTAAGTAGTCGTGGCTACAAATATTTATACTAAAACCTTTTAAAAGCATGAAAAAAGATAGATGAATTTCACATTAGGATGTGCAGAAGAACAAAAAGATTATGATAGCTGGATACTATTTGGAGAATTGTTAGGAGCTTCCTACTGCATTTTTTGACTTACAGTAAAAGACAGTAGAGCTGAAAAGGAAACTGAGTGGGATTTTTTTCCCAGCTGTTTCTGATAGCAGTTTTCTTGGAAAGAAGTACTTGAAATCCACAGCAACCTTCTTATTACAAGTTAAAGCTCTTTGTGAAAAGTGGCCAAAGCCCCATGATCAATGGATACCAAACACCCACTAAAAATGGAAGGACAATAAATCTCCACAGCGCAGTAACTTTTGATCATTAAACAATGTTATTTTGGGCATGCAATACTCTGTAAGGAATACTGTCAACTCTAACAGATACTATCTCAAAAGAAATCTGGACCTCTTTTTAAGGGGACAGCACAGCCCCCACATCGAGACAACCCAAGTCTACCTATGGGACACTAATACCTGAACTTATTTTTTTAATAATGTTATCAGGAAGTTAACCATGATATATTAATGAATTTTAATTATAGGTAGCAAAATTTACAACATGTAAGAATTTTATACAAGATGGAATTATCCATCAGGGACAGGGGAAGTTCAGGTTGGATATAAGGAAGAAGTTCTTTATTGTGAGGGTGGTGAGGTGCTGGAACAGGTTGCCCAAAGACCTGGTGAATGCTCCATCCCTGGCAGTGTTCCAGGCCAGGTTGGACAGAGCCTTGGGCGACATGGTCCAGGGTGAGGCACCACTGCCCATGGCAGGGGGTTGGAACTGAATGATCTTACGGTCCTTTCCAACCTGAACCATTCTTTGATTCTATGACAGGGAATTTTTACTGTAATGGAGGTAGAAAAGGAAACAAGTTGCTTAAGGAAATAAAAACAATGTGCAAAAATAAAACAAACTAAAAAAAAAATAATCAGGGACACTCAGCCTGATTTTCACACAGTGAAGCCAAAAAGACGATAATGCTGATAAAAACTGGGGGTAGGCTGAAACAAAAGTATTGCTGCAGCTATCATGGTCCAGGGATATTAGCAAACATGTTTTGAGGTTTAGTCTTTAGTTAGGTTAGTTATATTCTTCGAGGAAAAAAATCTATTAAGGTCTGAGCACCCAAGAACTCTGAAGGAAAAGGTGCAGAAAAGGCCATTGGACCTTGCTGGTGGAAGGCCTGACCACAGCAGAACTTTCAGGTGACTTCTTCCTCTGTACTAAGAGCCAGGTATTAATGTCCTACCTTAACTGTGTCAAAAGAGCAAGTGTATGTTTAATCTAAGGAGATAAAAGTCCTAAGTGGGCTCTCATTATGTTAGTGAAAGATGCAAAGAGAACAGAATGCCCTTCAATGCTGTGTTCAAAGAGCACAGGGCATTTATGAGAACAAGAAAAGTAGCGTCAGATCCACCCATCCAGCTTTGTCTTTTTTCCTCAACCCTCTCATCCTATTCCATACTTAAACAGGAAAAAAAAATTCACCCAGACTTTCGGAATTATGTATGGTCAGAAGGACAAGAGGAGCATGCAGATACCTCCTGCAGAAAACAATGTGGGCATACTTGATATATAACAGTTTAACCAGAAGAAGCTGTTTTTCTCTTACACTGGAATATTCTGATACTGTGCCTTCTAGGTAATCTAGTTTGCATATAAAGACTGCAAGATACCTTATTACCAGCTCTGGAGTGTTATTCAGCACCTAACACTAAAATATTTTAGTGTTCAAACAAAATTCATAGTAACAAAATGTACTCAAAACAGCTTATCAAATAATGTTTGAATGCACTGTTATCCTAAGTCAGCATTCTTTGGATCAAGAACCAATTTGGAGATGACTGATTTTAATGACGCATGTAAGCTAACAAAAATAAGAGAGTTCACTATAGTCACTGTATAGTCCTTAAGAAAATTACTTTTAGGCTATAAACAAGGCAAAAATAAAGCACATACTGCCTTTTTATGGATGTTTAATATAATTTAATAAAGCCTAAGTTTACTACAGAGTGAACATATAGCAGAAGTACTGTTTACTGAAGAACCAATGAAAATTATTATTCCTTGCACTCTAATTTTATACATAAAAGGGAAAATCTGTAAACTCAGCAACTTGTAGTAAAATTCTACTTTGTCTATTCCCAACCCAGAATTATTGAAATGTTATCTTTACAACAGCAGTCGCAAAATAAAGTCTTCAACAGTGAAGTCTGATGCAAAACTAATTGATTTTCTCCTTAGCCATGGGATTTAGGAAATTGCAGGCACTAGAAAACAGTCTTCAGATTTTCTTTGCTACTTTTTAATTGAGTGCTCAAGTATACTCCACAAATTGACTTCCTACAATTCTCTGCAGTGAGTGATTAAAAGGTAGAGTTTTTAAGAACTTTACAGTAAATGAAACCCTTTCAGCAGGAGAAAGCCTCTAGCTTCAATTTATTTTGGTAGTAAGGCTTCTCCAAATTATTTTGTCTCCTTCTGTTCGACTTGCTCAGAAACATCTGCCTCAAGTCCTTGTTTCAAAGTATTAAGTTGCAGGAAGGAATCTCAAAAGTTTTTAAGTGTTATTTCCCTGTAAGCAATTGCTGTCACTGTTGTGAGACTCTATGTAAGAAATATAAAACTCAATTTAAAAAAGCCCCTTAAACAGCACAGAAGCAGTTATTTATTGAAATACATTACATGGATTCAAAGCAACTATAGATCACCCTTTTTTTTTTTTCTGAAATATTTACTGATTCCTTTTTCTACTCGTATTTTAGAAATGCTTCAGGAATCTTAGTGTTCGTTACTTGCATCAGTAGAACAAGCACCTTCAGGGCACTAATCTCTTCTTCAGACGGTTTCCTCAGTTCCTTCTGATTAACTTTTAAGATTTATATTCTTTCACCAGAAATAGGTGGCGGTCAAACTCCTCAGATCTTCGATAGAAATCTGACGTGCTGTCATAGTTTACAGCAGTCATTAAGGGGGAAAGGGCTGTCTCTTCAAGCTATACAAATCACAAGAGACGCTTTCCCTCATTCACCCTGCCAAAACTCCTGAAGTTCAAAGGACAATCACTATTCTTCCTTCCTCTTTCATGGGGACTGAAGACAGAATATGGCCTAAAATTAGTTCTTTCAAAAGGAGAAACGCTGACTTAAAGAGACACCATGTAGACAAGTTCAGATTTAAATCCAAATCCTAAATTTTAAAATTCAAGTGGTTAAATTCACCCATGATACTGTGAGGCATTCACTGCAACACGTAACCACCACCATACACCTCAATAGCATTTTTGTAATCCCATCAAAATCTGAATTTTGTCTTTGTTATTTTAATGTAGGTAGCTTAGATGCTTATAAAGCAATTACACTTACAGCCAACTTATAATGTGTACCAGCAGCCTGACACAGTGGAAACATTTATATGGTATCTGACAGATAAAAGAGCAAATCCTATTCCTTTTCATTCCGGGTGGTTTTCTCAGCCCTACCCAGGAGCCTTATCAAATTGATGTCTTTTACGGCATGCCTTGAAGCTACTTTGTACAAAGAGGGGGTGGAAGGAGGAGGAGGAGGAAATTCCAGACCTGAAGCATGTGCCACCTTTTCAGATTAGAATTCCTTGTCGGTTGGCTAGTACAGCAAAATCAGAGCCAGAAGTCACTTATCAAAAGTTTTGCTCTCTATCCACCTTGCAGACAAGCTCTGTTAACCCTAAAATAAATGACAATGTATGCTAAAAACCTTGATATCAAAGATCACCACTGTAAAATACGAATGGGCCAGCGTAATCTCCGTAGGAATTCTTCTTTTTCCTTGCCAAACTGATAACACTGAATGCGCTAGTGCCTTTGAATAACAAAATTAACATTTTACAGTTCAGTCATTGCTGCTGTATGCTTAGATGCATTAGGCAGGGCACTGTAACAAGTACTGTGAGCTCCTCCAGAGCCACTGTTGGATGAAGAAGAGTAAAGAAGAACTCACAGTTTGAGGACTGTTGCTCACTACCAACCTGCTGGTGACCCACCAACAGTCACCAATAGCCACCGCGTTGGTATTCTTGTGAAGTACTCAAGTCAACTGACCTACTTGACCTGCTGCGTAGCAACTACACTGCCATTGCTGTAACAGTTCCTGGACAACTGCATAGTAGGACTTCCACTGGAGCCGTAATTTCCACTTCTATCTTAGAAGTGGATAGAATAAAGCTTATTTCAGCATAAATTATAAACCTATTATAAAATTAGACGTTAAAAAGCCTAACTAAGTACTGCAAATGGGAGTGAAGCAAATGGAAATAGGGTAAAATATGTAAAGCTCTGGTTGCTAGATTTACCGAAAAGCATTTTTATGATTAAATGTGAAATTTTCAGATTCTTGGAGAAGCAAGCCCTACTTCTGTCTGCATTCATGGCAAAACTAATTCCCTTTTGTAAGTGAAGTTCTGAGGCATGCATTTCTTGTAATTCTGTGTGTCTCAGGAACATGGGCTTCAATGTTATATATAATAATGAAATATTATTATTTCTGTAGTCATGCTTCAAGGCATAAAACTAAGTAAATAACATAATACAAATCTCCACAAAACCATGAAAAGCATCTTGCATATATATTAAATACATACAGAAAAATATAGCTGACTTGCTTAGTGCTAGAGCGAGAAAGACATTCACTAGTTCTAGAGACGCACTTTTGGTCATGGTTTCCCTGTTCTGGAGCACATCAGCTACTTGGTAAAATACAATGTATTGGTAAAATATAACGTGGGCTGCTTCCTAACAGTTTGTACTGACCAAGGTACTTATTTAATTAATAACCATCTCCTGAATGAAACGCTCCCACATGTATTTAGGAACGTCTCTGGATGCCTTACATATGCACTACATATTGCTGCAAAATGAAAACGAGGGACTGACACACTTTAATTTTAGGAAAACACAAATAACAGCAGGATTACATTTTCTCCACTATTTAATCTTCTAAGGAGAAAATAAGATGACTTGACAAACAGCTTCAAGGACGGAAATGATTTCAAGCTGCAATAGTAAACGACTAAGTGAAGGGTTCAGACTTTTATGTCAATAGAGGACTCCACATTTGATGTAAGAATATGACTGAAATCACAATAAAAATACAGCATCTGTACTTCACATAGGAAACACTTATGCTCCCCAAAGTTGGGGGTCCACATAAAGGAAAAGAGTGATTCCAAGAATCTGCAATGCTGGTGTCATGAGCAGGAAGAACACTGAAATGAAATTGATATTCCCTCCCCTCTTTTGTATTTTCTACAGTTAGCAACCTGTATTATACAGCTGAACTATCAGAGTTGACAGTTCCTAGTCCATGAACACAGATTAGGTCCATTCGCTGAGCTCAAAGGCAGTTTTCCTGAGGCAGGGAGCACTGCAGGACATGTACTACGCACTCCAATGTCTGCTAGATCAAGCAGGAGCAGAGCTGACCTAGAGGTAATAAATACCGTCAGATCCAGGGCAGCTCTCTGCTGAGACACCAGGATAGCTATTCACCTCACTTCATCAACACATGCCTGACACCTGGGTATCTCAATTAGCCCTGGTATTTCACACTCCACCTTTTAATACCCTAGATAACCCTGTACAGTGCAGAATACACACGTCGATCACAGTGCTTGAGGCCTGAAAAATGATGAGTATAGAAGAGGATATGTCCTCTTCTTAGCAGTGCTACCAACCCTAAGGCCTGAGCAGTGTCCCCAAGCGCACTGCCTACAGCTCTTTCTGCTGCACGCCACGTTGCATTCAGTGCAGCAGTTCCACTGTGCAGACACTTGACAGAGGTGACTGCCCCCTTCCTAACACGGACACACAACTTCTGGGGTTACCATCAACAACTCTCGTACCTTCTTTGGCATTGCAGTCTGGCATGAAAACAGCAAGGCCTATTGCTGAGATACCGAGGGGTAAAAACCCCAAAACAAACCCCTCAAAACCCCTCAAAATTCCAGACAAACTCAAAACCAAGCTAAAAAGCTAAAACCCCTCTTTGTCCTTTGCTAAATTTAACAAGCCTGCACAGTGGGAGCTGTAACTTCCGTAACTTCTGATTTGCAACACAGCCCTCTGTTTACAATATGTAACCAAAATAACTCTATTTGGCCTAGCTGAGTGCACATTTGTTAAACCCTACAGTCAACAGAACACGTGGCAATGACCAAAAGTATAGCGTTTTAACAGGGAAAGAGGTGGGGAGAGGAGGAAAGAAGAGTAAGAGGAGGAAAAAGAAGGAAAAATGTGAACAAATCTGGATGGAAAATGCATGTTTTCTAGAGAAGTCTTTTTTTTTTTTCTTTTTCTTCCTTCCGATAATACTAGGTCTCCTGGATATTCTAATCAATGGATTTTGATAATAATTTACTACATTACCAACTACAAATTGGCCTTACACATTACAGTTTCTCACATCAATCCCTTCTATGAAGACATTAGTACAGACAAATGGCTCAGGAGGTAATCTATTCACACTGGGAAACAAATTATCCCGTAACAATATCTGCAGAGCAAAGCTGTTACAATGTAAATATCTACTGTGTAATACAAGCACTCAAAAAAAGAATCTTGCTGAATCAAGACTTAGGTTATGACTGTGTTCCTTAAAAGTACCATTTTATTATCAAAATTAAAAATATCACTCTAGATCACTAATACCTACACACATCATTTTATATCTACAGTAGCACTGTTCACCTAAATGAGATTACAGGAACGTGTTTGCTTCTTATTTTGAATATTACTACGAAAGATTAGGGCTGCCAATACCTTATATCTAGAAATGTAACTGCTCAACCAATCATAAAGCAAATTTTCTTAATACTAACGTTGTACAAGATTAAGAGTTGATGTAAGACGTGATCTTCAGAACAAATCACTTAAAATTAATTCAGACTCCTTTGCAAAAACTGCTTCCTGCTCACATGTTAATCTTTTATTCTAAAACCCTGAGCATAAGAGCTGGTTGTTTTGCAAACATAAGGTATCGCTTTTGATGTATAAACATTGTCGTGACTAACAAAGCAGAGCATCTCAAAATTCTTGGTTTTATAAGAGCTTCAACAAAAGAATTCCTATTTTCCTAACAGCTACAGATGTTAGGGACACCAAATGTTTCTGGTGGAAAAAGAAGAGCAGGTTAAGGACAAGACCTTTCCTGTTACAGTAAATGTGTCAAAATAGAGTCCTGTTACCAAATAAAATGCTTCTAAGCCTATACTTGCCCAGAACTCCATAATAACTAATTCCCACTGAACAGAGAAAAGGACAGAAGGACCATCAGTGCTTAGAAAAAAGCATCAGGATGACATCATTGCCTGTCTGCTAGCCAGGAAAGGAAGAGAGGGATTATCTGAATAGTGAACATCTGGATGGTGTATATAAAGGCAATGAAGGATTTTTATACATATTAGTTCACTAAGTTCCACTGAATTTTTTATCTGACAGAGAAACAGTAGTGCTACGATACGCTTCTATAATGAAAAAGCAACAGGAATTCCAGTGGTTTGGGTTAATGTACTAAAAGATACACAAAGAGATTTATCATTCACTGTTTCTTTAATACACTTAATTGAAAAAATTTGTCAGATACTTGAACTTATAACTCTCTCTTTTCAAGTTAAAACAATGTAGTTTGCTAACACTGTTCTTCTTTCTATTTGGGTTTTAGATACAAAGATCGTAACTGACACGATTCTGGTCACACTGAAGTTCAAACACGTTCAGTTCCCCATCCCAGTTCTGTAAAGACTGCTTACAAAAAATCTTACATACAAGGTGATTCGATTTCTTAAGAATATGACTCAAGCCAAATTCATATTTTCACATATTTTTTTACCACACAGCATAAAGTTCCTGCATAAGTCATAACTCTAGTAGTTGCGTATAGACTTAACTAGTCGCATATAGCAATTCTATAAAGGTTACCATGCAAAAAAGTCAACTTTATTCTAGACTGGAGTACTGTGCAATGAAACATTCTTACCTTGAACTGTCAGAGTTGCTGATGCTTCAGCTTTTCCAACCATATTCTCTGCAACACAAGTATACGAGCCCATGTCTCCTGCCATAACTTTCCGGATTTTCAAGGTATGATCATCACGGATTTCGTATCTTTAAATATACACAGTCATAAACAGTGAGTAGGAATAATAGAACTTTGTACAACTTTTGTAAAGGGTAAAAATATGGTGGGTTTTTGCTCATATTTTTATTTCTGCATTTGCCTTAGAAATAAAAATATGTATAAATCCTTACAAATTGATAATGTAAAAATAAAATTTTAAAAGCAAAATATATGTAAATAATTCAAAACCTTATTCTAATTTCACGTGCAATGTCAGTTTTTCTGATGTCAGCACAATTTCAGTGTTGTAAAACAATCACAAAGCTGTAACGCATAACTTTTTAATTGTTACAAGTAAATGTAATAATAGCTATTTTTCTTCCTACAGTTTTTCTATCTGACTGAAGGATTTTTTTTTTTTATATGGTTGAATAGATAATATTATTCTCAAGAAGATCAGAATTGCTTGAAAGTCAAGATAAATCCCAACTCAGCCAACTTCTTTTGAAAAGACCAATGTGGCCTTTTACCATTTCTTCTCCTTTCATCACTTTTCTTCTCTTCTTTGTGTAATGCAGTCAATGTATTTATGTGTTTTTTATACTAAAACCGCTATAGTTTTATGAAAGCTATAGACCAGATTAACAGGAAGTGGGATTTGGATGGCTGGAGACAACTGTTACATGATTTCTTCTTTCAAGCTCCTCCCTTGAGATAAATAATCTATCTCTCTATCTCTATCTATCTGTCCATCACAGAATGTATTTCTTTTAATAAGGTGTTTTACATTTTGGCCTGAATTAGAGCAATGACAGGGGAAACTTAGTAACAAGAACATGTATAATCAAGGCAGCTATCTATGTTACCAGCCCACATTTTATATCAATTGTGATTCCGATATATATTTCCTGATGTTGTAATCTAATTTACTATTTGTTATATATTCTCCAAAACTTTTAGTAATTACAAAAGACTCTTCAGGTGACAAATCAATCTGTGTCAGGTACTACTGACTGAACTTGGTTGTATTTTGTTATATTTATCTACGTGGTGTTACAACAAAAGCTTGAGAATAAGCCATTCTTAAGTTTCAGTTTAAACTGTAACTTCAGTAAAGCTCAGTGGTAATGAGAAATGTCTTACTAGATGAAGCTAGGCCTTCTCCATTCAAGAAAAAAACAAATGCTAGCTGTCAAATGTTGAATGGCTACATCATATACCAAGCTGGACGTCATAAAAAAGGTAACTCCATGTACTGCACCTTGCTTTTGGTAATTCCCCATCATCTTTCCTCCATCTTACTGTAGGGACCGGGTCACCTCTTGCCTCACACTTAAATTCTGCACTGTCATCCACAGTTACAGCCAAATTACTTGGTCTCTTCACAAAAGATGGTCTCTCTAAAAGGAAAGGAAAGGAAAGAAGGGATTAGTCCAGCAGTTCTGTGCCTATCTTGTAATTTCCCCTGAACTGTAGCTGTTAAGAGTAAGGGAAGCAGGATGATGAATCTGATGGAGGTGCCTCTGCCACCGATCTTCTCGCTCCCAGCCCCAGGCAGAAGATCCATGGCCCTACAGATGGCCAGCGCTATGAACCTCAGCACAGGAAGCAGATGTTCTTAACAGTGGTTCAGGATCCAAACGCAGACTTCCGTATGTATCATTGTCACAGCTAATATAGCTAAAGCAAAACACAACCTACACAGAAAATCTAAATACACATTGATGCTCGGGTAGAAGCAGGACTGTTGCAAGGACCCAGACAATGACCACTCATCTGCTGCACTGCTTCAAAAAGACCTAAGGCACAAACCAAATGTCTCAATGAAGGGTTTGACTCAATTGTGCCTCTAAATTCGAAGGATAAGTGAGGCCCAGCACAGTATGTCTGCAAGGATGCTTGTAGATGTCAGCAGCAGGTAGTGTTTGATGCAATCATTTCCAATGCTACATTAGAAGGACAACATTTTCTTTCACTAGCACACACAAGATGAAACAAACAAACAGAACCCACAACGTCCTCTCTATAATTTTTATTCATAAAAATTGGTATTGTCCCTGGCTTACATTGTAGGACATGGATGACCCAAGTTCTGGCTCACCAGAGCCAGATTAATTGCTGCATACTTTTTCTCAGGCTTTCTGAAACAAAACAGGATCTCAGTCCAGGCTGTGCTATCCTGGGAACCCCACTACTAGATGGAAATTTCAGGAACAGGATAGACACATTCTTGCACCTGTAACAGGGTTCAAAGCTTTATGGTGCTGAGCTTTTCATAGTTTCATAGTTCCACAGCAGGCTGGAGTCCAGTGAGGTTTACACATGTACAAGGAAGATAAGTGTTTTTAACAATTTCTGGGATACTCCAGGAAGGATTACCCACCTAGAAAGGCAGCACCAGATGACAACAGGATGTCCATAAAAGAACACGGAAGGCTTAACAGGAGAGTGCTTGGCATGTTCCTTTTCCTAAGGCAGATGACCTTTTTGCCTCTAAACCTCTGAAGGAGCTGAGAAGGCAGTTGCATGTTTTGACTTGTACGTATTAAAGATATAAATATCATCTCCCCGGAACTGGAAGTCTGAAGCCATTGGCACAATCAGGAAGTGTGAATACCAGAAAATACGCCACAGATTTCTCACAGGAGTACAAAACACCACACAGAAGGATAAAGAGACAATCCCATATTCTTAGTGTCTCACATTTTTGTTTGAAAAGGTGGTTCCAAATATTACTTTGACTTTGCAGATAAAGAAACAGAGATTCAGTATTACATTATATTTGAACTTTAGTGAGGACTAGAAGTGGAAATGTGAACTGAACAAAACCCTATAAAAGAGCTTCCCTTATTCTCAAGGATGTCCAGACCAGCTGGATGACGGTGTTGTAGAAAACTTACCTTTGCTTGCAATGCTAGCCAAATAGTGTTAGATGAAATAGCAAGTTGATCTTTAAGCTGTCAGTTCTATCCTGGTTTCATATACAAGGAGGAAGAAATAAAACAGACACCTACAAAAACGAATCTAGCTGTGAATTAAAAAAATACAAATAGACGTATTTTCTCCCTGCCCCATCCCCTTTCTTGTAGATGCAGAAATGTAATCTGAATGCAAGAAAAGAACACTCCAGAGTAAACTTCAGAGCAAAATAGTTTGGGGAAGAATATTCAACTTAATTATGTAAGAGAAAAAGGAATGATCTGGTAAGGCCAGGAATGCTGCACAACAGCAAAACCCACAAGAGGAACACTGTTCTCTACATCAGCTTTCTAAAGGAAGAGTAATAGTCCAAGATCTTTTGTCTGCCCATTCATAACACTCTTATTCAATCCACTTAAATGGATAAGAAAAACCAGTATCTATCTTTGTTACACGATTATTTGGTAAATACAAGGAAAGCTTAGCAAAGATCTCTTTGAAACTTTCTAGTATTACAGTTTCTGGCATGCAATCCTCCCTCTGATCTAAAGCAGAGACCTAAAAGCAAAAGTTCAACTTCTAAATAACCAAAGCCCCATAAACAGAAGATTTATATTGAAAATTTTTAATATCAGCATATTTCTCATACTTTTTTATGCATATCTAAGGCCAGAGTTAAAAGAACAAGGTGTATTAAACATTTCTAGACACAGACTGATAAGACATTCAAAGCTTTACTGTCCTGTCTGCAAAGAAAACCTCACTAGTTTTCCAAGGCTGAAAATCAGAAATATGTTTGAAGAGAAAACGAGATGAAGAAAAATGCAACGACAGACCTCTCTTTGCAATGCACCCCTCTTACAGGTGTTCAGCAAGAGCCATGTTTTTTGCAGCCTGGATTACCTACCAGTCCATACCGTAATCCCCTGGTTAGACCAGTGATGAGCAATTAACTGGTACTATTAACTAGGAGCTCAATGCCAGGACTTTACTCATGTAACTACGACTGTCTTTCAAATCTAGATTTTGCTTGGAAGTTCTAAAAGTCTATCTGACAATAAACTTCCTCCCAAAGCGCTTCAAAAGTGTCTATAAATTAAAAACAAAACAGCAAACAAACAAAAAACCCTAACAAAAACCCCATCAAAAACCAGTATAGGGGATCATAGGAAGTCTTCCTTAACTTCTAAAAAGTTACTCCACACTATCTTGTTGAATATTCAGCTTCAACAACTTGAAAATGGTATACAGTCTTACTATGGAAAACCCCTACTTCTAACAAAACTCTGAACAGGACTTTAAGCTGCCTGAGTCCTAACTCTAAAAAGTAATGAAGACAGATGAAAGTGCCAAAGACTGACAAGACAGATATTAAACCTGAATTAAAAAAAATTAAAACAAACGAGCCAGGACTACTGCAACAGCACTGTGATGGAAACCAGTGCATTATGAACCATAGCTTCAATACTCTCATTCTGTGAAGGCAAAATATCTATTCTTTCTACAGAAACAGTTGAGCTCTCTCAAGCCTCCCTTACTTTAAAGTAACATGGCACACATTTTGAAAACTACCTAAGCTGCGCCTAGAGTCTTCATGAGGCAGTTCTCCTGTGCTGAAGGAATTCTGAGATTGCGCTTGGAGTTACAGCTTCTTTTCTGCAGTAACAACAAAACCCGCAGTTTTCAGCTAAGCTGTTACCTTAAATGAACACATATTTTTTGATAGTCAGAGGAACTACCATTAGGATCACTCGAACAAGTAGGCCTATTGTATCTTCACAACACTCAGTGAACACAATTACAAATGAAAGGATAATTATTTCAAATAGACATTAGAATGATTCTGATTTTCTTCTATGAGAGGGAAAAAATCAAGCCTCGCCTTCTCAGTGATGTTAATTTTTGTTTTGCTATTGTTTTAAAATATTGACCCAGTCAGTGGACACTGGAATTATTTTCAGTTTCAGTACTAAGAAAATATCTTCCAATAGCAAAAACAGTCCAAGGTGGATTGCAAAGCCATTAACTGCCAACCATTTGCTAGAACACAACCATGACAAAAACATTTTCAACAGAAACACTAAAAAGGAAATAGAGGGGAATGATCATTAATAAAAAGCTTAGTAGGAAAACCCTAAGTTGGACATTTTCATGAACAAAGTCTTAAAGGAGTTCTTACCTAAAACAGTGAGCTCTGCAACTTCACTTTCACGTTCTCCAACCATATTTGTTCCAACACAAACATATTTGCCAGCATCATTCTTTCTTGTGTATGTGATCATAAGCTTTCCTCCTCTGATCTAGGACAAATCAAGGATAATAAAAAATACTTTAATATAAACTATTGATTTAATAACATTTATTAACTGGAAAAAGGTTTTGTAACAGATAATGAAACAGAACAAGCTATCAGTGATTTTCCAAATCATACAAAAAAGTGAACCCCTCTCCTAAAACCTGTTAACCCAATTTCCTTCTCTTTGCAAAAAGCTTGCCTCTTAGTTTTACATCAGTATTTTAAAATGTCTCTGATTTGGACCCCTATCACTCTATTCTTCACTCTTAATAAAATAATACTGACTGTTCAACAGCCTGTTTAATGCTTGTTGACCAAAAAGACTACAATTCCTTCCTATGTACTACTGCAGTTTGATATAATCAGGGGGAGAGTAAAAATTAGCAGTAGACATCAATTTCATTTTCACATCAAGTGCTGCGATCGCTTTTTCTTGACAAGAAATATGTGCATGTTATCCTACCACTGGTAATGCTCCTTATTATTCATGAGTTTTGTGTTTGTTTTGTTTTTCTTAAGGAAGTGAAGGAAATCTTTTATTCTTTAGTTCTTCACCTATAACTAAGCAATTTTAAATGCTGATAAGCAGCTGGGCAGAAGCAATTAAATCCCCAGTGGCAAACGAATAACATTCTGCTTTTAATTCTGGATTCAGTTCTTGGAAGATAATAGAATTCCAATAATGCCAAAATTAGAAAACATCCTTCCAAGTTGTGATTTCAAACCTTATAACATAAAAATATACACTAACTGCAGATGGAAATAGCTGTTCTCCTTTGAAAAGTATTTATTCTCCCATTTGATTGACAAAATGGTTGAACAAGTTTCAAAGTTCACCAAACTGCAGCAAAATTTGTGTAGGCAACTGAATACATACCATGTTTAATATGCAAAAATGTTACTTAACTACATTAATTCCACTTTTAAGTGAACATATGCTTACGAGTCCAATCACATATGAAAACCACTGCAGTTCCAGGCATGGGTGGAAGTACACAATAAATAAAAGCCACATATGAAGCTACATGAAAGGGTCTAATGTGGTCAGTGACAAGGAGTGTTCTCAATATGAGGTGTTTTGCTCAAGTTGCCTGCAGCTAGAAATCTATCCCTGAAAATTTGAGCAGCGTTGGGCTCTTATTATCATTGTTAGATGTACACACACAGAGATGACAGTCAGTTATTGAGATAAATGAGCATGCACATGTAACAAAGATAGCGTTGCATACAAATATCATTCTGTTTCCTTTGGCATTCGTCGTTTGAGAACAGGAAAGATATGTCCTTTATCATACAGAAATCTAGAAATGCTGAAATTTCAAGGGGGATTTGAGGCATGAAGAATGAAAAAATAAAGGTGACCTGCAAATACAAATTTTTTCAAGAATCTGTGTGCATTTTTAGATTGTTGACCACCTGAACTCATGGTAAGCATGAGAAGAGAATGCAAACTATAACTACAAGTCTATCTATATGAAGTCCTGTTTTACATCTTCCTAAATCACAGAAAGCTATTGCTTTCCAGTTAATCTATGCAAACGATTTAAAAAAAAAACAACAAACCAACTTTAGAAAGATTTCCACATGCATTTTAGGGTATTTGTATATCCAGATACATATGCAGAAATACATACTTTTCATGTATATCAATATTGAATGCGCTGGATTTAACAAAGAAATGTACATATCACAAGAATTTACCAACTCAGCTGATGATTTCAAACCTATGTAAACTGAAGGCAGTGATTTTCATACATGCCTTAAGAGCTTAAGTCCTACTGACGTTCAGTATGCATTTGTGCTCCTCAGTGATTTTACGCTTCAGAAAACCCTATTCTAACCCATTACAGTATGACACAACCGTATATTTTGCACAAACTGTAACCTCCAGCAAGAACCATCCTAGGATTTTCTTCTCGGAATCAACACAAGACTCTCTTCAAAGCGTAGATGGAGAAGCATTAAAACAGAAACATCTGAACAGCTGAAAAAAATCACTGAAAACTGCTTTTCTCCCAAGTTATTTGAGATTTAGATAAGGAAGGAGAGGCAGAAGAAACATTCCCTCATGGATGTTGAGGCAGACTTCCAAAGATGTGACATGCCTACTGAAGGAAGCTGTGCTTCCAAGATGGAATTCTGAAAGTATTTGGTTTATTTTTCCTAGGGTTTTTCCTTTGTTGATCTTTTCTGCTTGTTTGTTCCTTAAAACAGAAAAAGGGTTTAGAACTTTAGCTACAATGATGGCTATACCATTAAACTGTGATGAATTACCCAGTTACAATAAAATGTACCTCAAGTGCATGTGGAATTATGTACGTCTGTAACTAGAGCATTCACAGACGGCTAGAAGAAAGCGTACTTCCACTGTTGGGTCACTACCCAAGTCTTCCATCGAATTTTAACAATAAGATACCCATGAACTCAGTAAGATTGATCAAGCCCTTCTATCTACTAATAAATCATTGCAAATAAAAGCTGTAGCTATGATAAATTTATGTTCTTTATGTGCAGCGTTTGCTACTTTTTCTCTCAATAGGAAATCCTACAAATACTTACGGATTGTAGACCAATAGGTTTAAGTAACAAAGTACACAATAAAATACATGCACATGAATTTTTGTAGGAACATATACAGAATCACTGCTACATTTCTTTGTCTTCCTATCTTCATATTCAGTAAGTCCAGTACTATAAATTCATACCCAGTATTTAGAGCAGTAAAGAGCCAAATCACCTTTGGGGGCGGATATCTGAAATCTTGCAAATAAGAACTATTTATAAAGTACAGATATTTACTATTTAGTTAATAGAGGTGCTTTAATTGAGTGCTTTGGCTCTTTTCGTATTTGTGCCCCCGCCCCAGAATGCACCAGCTGGACTTTATAGTAGCAAGTGATACAGTGGTTTGAAATAAAGACAAGCAGTATAACGTTTCATCTCAAACCTTCAGAAGAGTTGTTACCATATTGAATACAAAGAGAAGTCCTTTCTTCCTAGTAAAAAAGATACTACAAACAGCTTTATTACACTACTCTGGTAGACACTGCGTATCACAGGAAAATAATTGCTTTGCTAACTGCCAAAGCTTTAAGTCCAATTTTGAAACACTGGAAGTGTTATGTTTCATTTACACAGAAATGATGCCAAGGCACTTTCTGACTTCTCACACCTCTTCAGGATTTTGTTCTGTCCTGTGCCTTCCAGCAAATTTATCAGGGCTTTGAAAGTAGAGAACACAAGAACACCACTGAATACTGATGAGAAGAAAAGATTGTGATCAGTGGTTCGCAGATGATCTTCAGTTGCCTGTAACATGTATGGAATATTGTATGAACGTTAAGAGACTATATGATAGCATGGTGACTTATAAAGACGTATTGAAAGCTATTTTCTGTGACCTGCCTGCCTGCCCACATTTTGCTCCTGATGAGTAAATTGTTCATTCAAGCAAGTCCAAATCATTTATTTCTTTAAACAATAGTTGTAGATGTTCACACAGAAAACTCCAGGCACCCACAGAGTTAACTAGGTCCAGAATTTAAACTACGGCCACCCAGCAGCAAAAAATCATATACAAATAATGAATCAACTGGGTCAGCCAATAAATCAAATCCATAAAAACTTACCCAAGGGTTCTACAACATACCACCAAGTACTCAGTATAGCTGTACACACATATATATACACTTATTCTAAGACCATATTTTATATACCTATGCATGCTGTGTGTGTAAATTTCTGTATGTATAAATCCATACCCATCTGTCTCTGTTAAGAAATATTTTTATATATGTGGGTGATTCATTTGGATTTCATAGAAATGTGCTATGAAATATGAGAAAGAAAGAAGCCATGAGAGAAACTCATGGGAAGTCCAAATATAAAGGTGACGGGCATTTTTTTTCACTTTTTAACATTCTACTTAATAAATGAAATCTGTTCTGTTGAAAAATAATTCTAACCCAAACTTAAATCCGTAAGAAAATTACTTTTAGACTGCAGAGTGAAATCGTGACCTCTGTTTGTATAGCCAGGGTTTCGGCTTATGTGATATTACAAATTTCCCATATTTCAGTCTTTTACAGTACAGCACATATATACTCCATTTTATTTAAATGAAATGTGATGGGCATGTGATATTAACCTGTCAGACATAGTCTTTGCTTTAAAAGGATACCATCTAAATATACATGACAATAAACCAGTTAATGAACAAGGTGATTACACGCAATTGCAATTAACAGTGTCATCAGTGGCTGATACAAGTAAAATGGAGGTTTTATTTCTTAGTTATGAAACACAGCTTTTGCTCAGTTTCCTCTGCGCGGTCCAGCATCCTAAAACTGATTAGTATATCAATAATATGACTTATCATTGCAGCATAGACTGTAACGCACGGAACATCAGCAACAGAAGGCAACTTTGCAGCTTTAACAAAATTGCGTAAAAAGAGTATAAATGAATACCTATCTCAAATTTTTATTTAAAGATCTGTATATCATTCCAAGTCTTGTGAACCCCGTGTATTCTTCCCTACCTATTATTGCATGTTTAAATATCAGACAGTAGAGATAAAAACGTGTTTGGAATAGGTCTTCAACAATGATTAAAGTTTGTTCTTGTTCAGCTTCAAAGTTCAGACAGGGGAGTCTGTCCTGCTTTTAGTTCCATTCTCTAGGACCCCAGGAAGGTACTTGCTGCCTCCTCCAGATCAAACATGCAAAAAGTTCTATTTGAAAGAAGCTTGAAACACACTTTCAAGTGGTCGTCCCGTGCTGTAAATCTGTCATGACAAAGTGCAAGTCAATTGTTACCCCCTACCATACAGACCAACAAAACAGCCTTGCAATGATGACAGGCCTAAAGGTAGAATCTACAAAGGATGGTGCAAAATGCACAGGATGATAGCTTTACTTAAAAAGAAAGAGCATTTACGGTAGATAAAATGACAATAGATTCAAGCTGCTGCTTCTGGCACCCCTGCCAATCTAGCCAGGATACATCAGAGTCAGAATCGCATTCAAGTCCGCTCATGAGACTGCCTTCCCCTCTTTTACGGCCTCATTATTAATGGCTGTACCTACCAGAAGATGGATATCTACAAAGGCTCAAGGGTTATCTGTGCCCGGGATCATTTAGTGACTTCAGAGGCAGTTGGGGGTTATTCAGCCCCTGGCATTATCACAGGACACCAAATATCAGAATTACCATATGTGTTTGATACTTCACCCAACTAACAAGATCATGGAAACAGCCAAGATATATGCAGAAAGTCATAAATCAACTTCAGAAAAGAAAAATCCATACCTCAGCATATATAATTCTCCGAAGTTTAAAACTGTAAGAATCCCAAACTTACTTACTTTCTACAAACATTTGGCTTTTGTTAATCACAGAGGAAGATTTAATTCAAAATAGGCTGCATTGGCTCCCATTAATCAGAACTAATTTCTGTACAGACAGCTATGTTTATACGAAAATATTTGAAGCAGCATAATACTTTCCTGAAACGTTTTCACAGCTACAGCACAAAACATTTACTATGCAATACTTCCTTTCTTATTATAAACCAAGATTAAAATCCTCCTACAACAAAAGCATGTTATGACTAAGTTCATGGCCTTAAATCTGCCCTATTAAGATCTTAAAAAAACCCCAAACCAATCTTTCTGCAACACCCAAAGACAGCCCAACTGAGCCCAACCTGGAGTGACGTGTTTGTAATGATAACTACGATATTTCTGTGAAATGGTAAATTTAACCTCATGCGTGAATCTCCTCAGGACTGCAGCTTTCACTGCAATCAGTGATCAAAATCAGAAATAAAAGTGAACTTGAACTGAACTCGGTGTCTGGTATGTCTTCATTTCTCTCCCTTTGAGCAAGTCAAGATTTGAAGTATCTGTTACACAGGAATTTTTCTTTAAAGCATCACCAACACTGTTATTTACATAGCTCTAAGCATAAAATCCCAGACCAAGTGGGGTTAATTCACCACACAAAATCTGTCAGGTTTTCATTGTTACCTGAATTATCACAAATGTAATATGGAAAAATAATCCTAACAAACCACAAATTTTAAAACATATAAAAAATTCCTACCTGCTCACCATAAAAGAAACAACACAGCCCAACTCCACAAAGGAATTTAGCAGCCTCTTCCCACTGAGAGCGCCTACACTGCAAGGGACAGACAGAAGGCCACTCTGTGGGGCTGTGTCAAAATGTCCCCAAGAATGAAGCCAAGGGATGTTTCTGCCCGGCCCTCTAGGGACTGCAGAGCCCACTGACACAACTAGACCAGACTCTGCAGCGACTCTGCAGCATGCAGAGGATGCCTAAACCCTGCAGACAGCACTGGGAGGGGGGTGGAGGAGTGGAATACCGCCATCACGCCATTTCAGAGGGATATGGACTCTGCTGCTGCTTTCAAGGGGATGTTGGTTCCTAACTGTCATTGTAGGTATTGCCCAATGTTGTCTTTTCTAAGCCTGGAGTTAATCTTGGCAGGACAATGACATGCATTTAAGACAACTTGATATCATGGGGTGTATTTTGTCAATAGGCATTTTCCCACTTTTCCCTAAGAAAGAGGAGCTGTGTAGAGCACAAACCTCCAATAGCAGAGTCCTAGCTCTCAACCTCAAAGCTTAGAAGCATGAGTAGATAAAACTTCACCTGTAATCTGACAAAAGAGTGCAGATCTCTCACAGTCATCATATCAAAATACGGCATTTTTCAAGGTCCTTACAGGGGGGTTTCTAAATGGAACTGTTCTGACAGGAGTCAAGTAATCAAGAGCTTTGAAGTAGATGTTCATAGGTCGTCTTCTACGATGAGCTCCCGTAAGAAATGGAAAGGCCTTTAACTAATGCAAAACCAAGGTTCTCCTAGACTTAAAAACAGAACCGTGAGACAACAACAAAAACAAAATCATCACAGTCTGAGAGAATAGAAATAAAAGATAGAAATATTAATTTTTCTTTTTCCCTTTGCATGGGTCTGTGTGGCGGGTCATTATTTTCAGCTTTGGCATCAGCCATTCAGTGACCTTCTGAGACGCAGCAAACTCCCACTTGCCGCAAAAAGGCACATCTCCTCTGAGACTGGCCGTCCACTGCTGGCTCCTCAGTGAATGAGATGCTCCCGGATCCTTCCTGTGATCATGACACTACCTGCACTCAGTTGCTTGTGAAAGCTCTCCTCCCTGGAGCTGCCACAGCAGCTTCCCAAAGGAAGAAGGAATTTCCATCTTCCTCTGGGGATAAACCTAAGCCCTTTATAGCATAGAATACAAACTGAGAACCAAACTAAGCAAATAAAATTAGTCAGAGGTGGCAAAAGTGCAGATATATTCTTTCATATATCTCCAAGTTGCTATCTTGAGGAAGATTTGACTTCTCAGTCAAAACTTTTTCTTTGGAAACTTTACAATCAAGTTTACTTCCAGAGTATTGGCCCTACCAACTAAACACTACAAATACACAAATATTTTGAAAAATGTTATCTTGAGAAAATATAAAATGTTTTCTAACATAACTAAAAACCTATTGATTCTCTGACTTTTGACCAAGATGATATGTCACGGAAATGAGACCATGCTTCAAAAAAGGCATATAAACCTTGGTTAAGTTTCTACTGCATTTATCTCTGACTGCACCTAAGCTTAGTAGAACTCTAATAACTTATATACTTAGAATATTCTGGACACACAAAGTTGTGAAAACATTAAATCTTTCCCATAATTTGTGTAACACTGCCAAAAAAAGAAATAGGTGCACCACATTGTTCATTTTTCATGACAGTTAAACACAAAAGTCATATATTAATCTACCACATTTCACTCTCAGCTCTTGTGACTGCAGCACATGCAAATCATAAATCACAGATTTCCTTGTATTTTTTGTGGTCTTCACACAAACTTTGTGCTGCAGGACTGAGGTAAAAACCTGCAGTCACCCACAAGCAAATCTGACTTTAACTTCCAGTTTTATTGAAGGAACATTCAAAAGCAATTGGGCTAGACATTACAGCTGCAGAGAAGGTCCCTGCTTGGAAGATGCTAAAATTAAAGCTTACAAAGAATAAGGAGGAGAATGTATATGCAAGTAAAGATCAAATCCCCCAATTCACACAGCAGCCCAGCACCATTTTTGCACTCTACTTTAGACCCTCCAGACAGACTCAACAGGCAGCTAGTGACCTGCAGATCTCAATCTGGTCCCAAATGTTCAACCCTCTGTTGCCACAGGGGACTATACAACACAAACTGATCTTTAGCAACGGACAGTGAACCCAGGACCTACTTGGAGTTCCTGTTACTCTTAAAATAAGTCAGCACAGATTGCAATCAAGCAGAACAAGGCATACACTGTTCCCATTCTCTGTATGTATTGGGATCATTGCTCTCTGATGCTTACACATTTCCCGTCACCATCTTTTAACTATGATACCCTCCAGGAGTTGTTTGTGAGATACTGTGAGGCTTGTCACTGAGAAATACAGCTCCAGTGTCAGCAGGAGCAGGTTGCCTACCAGTTCTGCTCTTCCCACTCAGCCCTTGCCTTTGGAGCAGCGAAGGGCTTCTTGCTCAGCGTCAATGGAAGTAGTTACCGTGTGAATAGCCAAGGAGAACGAAGAGACTGAAGCCTGCAGAACTGTGCCTCTCCCCTTGCCTCCTCTGCTCTCGGTTGGGGGCTGCCCGAGCTATTCAGGGGGGCTCTGGAGCCCTGCTGGGATAATTGCTTCCTCTGCAGCACTTTCTTGCTATTCCTCTCAGAGGCCACAGTGGGTTTAAACTCCTGACACGCCTTTTGTTGTTGTTCAAAGGCTATTGTAAACTGCACCAACGGAAAAGGTGGAGGGAAAAAAAGGGGCTGTAAGGAGGGAGAAACTGTTCTGGACAGTGGCAGAGAAATTGAAACTACTCAGCGCTTTCATTTCCCCAGTTTTTCTTGTGGCTGCGTGCATGCCTTTTTTAATGCTAGTTCTATGCTAACATAAATAAGAAGTTTTGATGTCTTTTGTATAAGTAAGTACTACAAAAACACTTCATGATTAGGAAGTGATTGTTACACAAAATGGAAAGTGTTACCAGATCAGATTTCTGTTCCTCTGGTACAAATTACTTTTTTTAATGACAATCAGAGGAAGTTAAAAACTGCAGTTGTATTCCCATAGTAAACTTTTCTAAAAACTCAGAAACAGCCGCACTATGCTTCCAAAACAGATACAAACCCAACTGTTCAGTCTGAAGTAAATACTTAAGGTTTAAAGACATTACTGTTTCTTTGCCAGCTACTTAGCACGGCAAACAGAACAGTGTATCTTTATACTTTTGCATTTAGAAGACTCATCTACCTAACATTCTGGCCAACTTTTTCAAAAGCAGACGGCAAAGGTTAGGAGTCCCTAGCCATTGGGTAAGGTAAGAAGCAGTCATCACCTCTGACTATCAGACAGACTTATTGACATGTCCAGATAGTTGAGCTTGCAATTCCACTTTGAAAATATGGTCCTGAATGCAGACCACCAGAAAGTGCTGCCTGTAGCCCGCATCATGCAATACACTGAGTGCCATCGTGATCTATCACAGACCATTTACAAAGGGGATGAGTAACAGCTGCCCTCAGCTGGAGCCCCACCAAGGTCTGAGCTCCCAACTCCTGAGACTCTGTGACTCCAAAGGCATAAAAATATTTCTAGGAATAATATTTATGACTGAATTTCTCTGTGTTGCTCCTGCCACTGCAAATTTTTTTCCTTTGCTGACTGCCGTCCCATGCTGATGCGCCTCAAGGAAAGATAAGGAAAATGATGCAAAAACACATGCTAAAGAATGCTGGGGGACGCTGACTTATGTGAACTGGCATGGAAGACAATATTTAAGGGACTGTCTAACAGTATCTATGCAAACAGAAGACCTTACCAATTAAGCTCCTTTAGTCTCCTTGCCTCCATTTCCAACACAAACACTAACAGGTTTAACCACTAATGCAATATGTAAACAAGTTTCAGTAGGTCACATCAGTACCCTGATGTCTGCACCAAGGTATAACCTTACAGAAAATCTTGTTAACATTAAAGTTCGCCCTCATTTATCTTAGAGGACATGCTTGTTCCAACATAGATCCACTGGTTTTGCTCATTTATGTCCAGGAAAGATAAAGAAATGATACTTGATACCCGTGCAAATTAATTTTTAATGATTGCAATGTGGTTTTCAACCTCTGAATACTCAGAAATTAAGGGAAAAAGTTCTAGAAACCATCAAGTATGATAAGCATAAAACCAAAACAGTCAGCTGAACTAAGACTTCATCAGCTATGCATTGTACTTTGCATTGTACTATTCAGGTACTTGATGTAGACATTTTCTAAGGCAGACAGAAAAGTCATAATTTTAGAGAATATTTGACATAGATGGAAAAAAGTGTTCTGATGATTCTCTTCACCTTTCAAATAGTTCCATGTGTTACTACATATTTGACAGAAGTTTGACTTAGAATTAACAAGTTTTGTCCTTTGATGAAACCCACTTTCAGTGGATTGCAACGCTGTCTTTTCCCCAGACCTAAAGTTTGGCAAGAAATGTCTGGTAGACTATAACATATATATTTCTACTGTATTTCAGAAAAATGCTTAACTGTTCTTAAATTTCTGAATATGGAAATTCTGGAAAATCCTGTTAGATTCAAACTTTTGTTCAAGACCTGTAAGAACTAAAGCATAACAGTGGTTCTATAGATATTATTACTGACACTTTCAAACATCCACGCAAAAGACAACCTGATGTGTAGGCCATTCTATGCATTGACTATTAAGATATCATATTTGCTGTACTTAGAGTTGCCTTTAATAATGTGTTAGATTTTAATCTAGGCTTATTCTGCTTACACAGCAAGCTAATTTCATAGCAGGACTGCCTGGAAATATACCACAAAGGTATGAGCTTATGATCCTAATGGTAACTTTTCAACAAATGCTTAGGAGAAATTCACCTTGAAGTGGAGGACTGGGCCTCTGCTGAGCCTGGCATACCTGTAGCCCAAAGCAGCAACTCTGTTCCTGAGATGTAAGAGGAGGCGAAAACCAAAGAAGAAAGAGGGATTTAATGAGATGCACATTTCCTTGAGGAGTGGAGGACCAGAAGCTCTTTAAGTGGGGATTTGGAAGAAGGTATTCATATGGGATTCCATCGGAAAGAGATTTTAGATGCTAAATTAGTCAGCTAGGCACATAGATACTAGAATGGTTTGAAGTGTTGGATCATGTGGTTAAATAAACAATACCCTTCCTTTTCAGAACCCTCTTCTGTGGCATTGTCAACTGCTGTTCAAATGCTTGTTACCTAAAAGATTCAAAGTGTTTATAGAGAGGACAAAAAGGATACAACATGATCTATCCTTTTAATATCTCAACTCTCTCAGCTGAATGTAAAGTGGACACAGAATAACTGCATACAGGCTGAATGCTAAAGATAGGTACCTAGGTGTAACGCCCATAGAACTATTTTGATGACTGCATTTTGTAGAAAATAAGGAGCAAAGAACGCAAAGGTAAAATCTAGTAGTCTGTCGGCTGCTTGGGATTAAAAGTAATCTCCTCCATTAGCAGAAACAAAAATTGCATTGGCATTCTCCAGTCATCTTTACCTTATAAAGCTTTTCAACATTAGCTAATGCCAATTCTCCAATGAGAGTATGTGGAAGCCATTTGAAACCATGTAGGAGAGAGAATAAGTCCGGTTTTGGTATCTATTTTTTTAATTATTTCATGAACACAAATCCCAATGCCCATTAACAGTATCCAGAAACAGATCTGCCCAATCAAATGGTCTGTGTGTTCTATCAGAGGACAGTCTTGGAAAAAAATATGAATTCTGCTGAAAGCACATTTATAGGGTACACTGTATTAAAACAATATTTTAATACGTACTTGGAAAATGTGTGTCAACAGACTTCCCTATGAAAGAGTTCCCTTGGCTAGGTATCAATCCCACAGACAAGAACAGTATTTGCAAATATAATTTTCTTGGTGAGCAAACCAAACCCTATTTTAATTATAACCGCCTCATCATCCACCATAGTACCTTGGTAAGACAATCGCAAATAAACGAGTATCCTTAACCTGCTTGTAGCTAGAACTTATCCCACGAAGGCAATAGATGTCCTTTTGTCTGTCACCACACACTTTTGCACTGCGTAGCTATAGTACTGTAAGCAGCAGCTCAAGCATGAATCTGCCCATTTCGAATGTAAAAAGAAAATGCTTCCTCATCTTTTTGTTTATGCTTATGCCCCTATAGCTGTTATTTTAGTAACTCAGGAAAAACAGAGATAAAAGCTGTAAGCTTTAAAACGTCACATCCATTTTAATACAAAATTAGGAAGAACTATAACTCATTATCAAAAGTCATCAAAATCTACTCCTATGAAAAAGCAATCAGATTGAGGCTTCTGTTTAAGTTGTCTGAAACGTGTAGGTTGATAAAGGCTCCAAAAGAACAGGTATCCTGAACATCACAAGCTGTAATGATGTGTTAACCTTGGTGATAGTCAGAACAGAAGGGTCAAAGGTTCAGCCGGCATCCCTGCGGGTGCCTTCCTTTCACCTTCAAGGTGAATTTGAGACTCATTGACAGGGCAGCACAGTAAAACTGACACTGCAGTCTAAGAAAAGGATATGTTAGAAAGATGAAGAACTGCCTTTTTCTTGAACTTTATATTCACAGCAGTAGAAGAAATGGCCTTTGTTAAGATGGTTAACATAGGGAGAACACAGTTCGCCACCAGTTGAAACCCTAAAAGCGAACATTTTCAAAGC
This sequence comes from Strigops habroptila, assembly GCF_004027225.2. Classification (NCBI taxonomy): domain Eukaryota; kingdom Metazoa; phylum Chordata; class Aves; order Psittaciformes; family Psittacidae; genus Strigops; species Strigops habroptila. Next base: position 1,551,753 of record NC_044278.2, read on the forward strand.
TTACCTTCTATTTTTTAATCGGAAATTATTAGGAAAGTAGGATCACAGGTTTATTTACCCTGGTTGCTCCAGCTACTCTTAATTTTCCTACTTAAAATGGCCACATTGTTAAAATTAAGGTTTCTCCTCCTACTGAGAAACCGGTTACAACTACTGACATTTGATAACTTCACGAATAACCAATACAACAGATGACCTCTTATGCCACCAAAGCCTTTGATTTTGGATGACAAAAGTAGAGTAACACTCTAGCCAAATCACCTCCACTTGGGTAATTCCCAGTATTTAAGAATGACAAGCACAAGAGATACTAGCAAGACATAAACTACAGAAATTTTTTTAGCAGAAGGTCTCATTAGGACAAAAATAGGAATGAATATGGAGTATGTCCATAAAACTCCAGATGGCAAAAGGAAAGTAACTTAATAACAAACAAGCCAAGAAGCGAAGCAGTAACAACAACTGCAACAAAAAGATGAAGAATGTCAACTCATTTAGCACTTCAAAAAGGGGCTTATCTCTTGCTATAAATGATAGTGTGTTTTGGAAAGGGTGGAATACTAGTCTCAGTGAAAATAATGGTAATAATGACACTGATTTCAGGAATGCCATAATTTCATACTGAGAGTTCAGTATGTGTGTGAAGTGGATTTTCATGAAACATACTAATCATAGTCACTATGAATGCAAATTTTCCAGGAGTTATAATCATGCAATGTACCAACTATAAAAACATCCCTAGTTTATTATAAACTTTTGAGATCCTTGAATACAAAGGACAATATTTTCAAAACCACTCTGACACTTCACCATGTAACTTGAAAGGTAAATAGATGTTTTATTTAAAATAGAAGAAAATCTCAAAATATTTATAGCTGGGCTAGATTCTGCAAGTATTTCACAATCACAAACACCTAGAGTGGAGCATAGCCTAAGTATGTAAGTGAGAATACTACTCCACTGTTTTGCCTACAAAAAAAGAGAGCCTATTCGTGATTTAGGATGTAATAACACTTCACACTTTGGCAAAGTGGCACAACACAGCTTTGTTGCAATAGTGTCAGGTTGCTTTACATGTATGAATGAATTCAGTCCCACGACTCATGAAATGCTGAATAAGGAGTACTGAACAACTTCAAGGCTTGCCCAAAATCGTGCAGGAAGATTGCAGCAGCCCAGCAATCTGCTTTGCTTAGCTTGCAGACTTTCTACCTCAAGGCAATCTTTCCCTTACTGTACAATAATTTTCTCTGTAGGAAGATGTTTTGCATCTCACTTAAAAATCATGTTGCAATGTATAGTCTCATGACAGAAACAGTCCACCTTTGATTCTATTCAGTGTACAGGTCTGCCAGACAGCAGAACCGCTCATTCCTAGAATACCTATTTTGAACCATAAAATAGCTTCAATCAGATACCTGCAGCTTCTGTGGTAACACTTTACCTTGAACAAGCAATGTTTTTCCTACTTGAATTGTGTCAGGTCTTACTCCAAGAGAAATGCTCAAATTGAACACTGGAGTTCAAAGTAGTCCTAAGAGACAAATCACTTCAGATGAATGGGAAAAGCGAGATCTGCAGAGTCTGAAACGTGGGCCGTGGTGGAGTGAAGCCCAAGCCATCACATCAGTATCTTTCACTCTCAAAAACTTGGCATTCTGAATGGTACAGCCCCTTGAAAAAGCAATGATGCAAAATACACAAACTTACAGTTAAGAGATCTTTAGTCATAATAATTTTATTCAAAGAACCAAACTTTACCTTTTGTGAGGGAAGGTAAAGTTACTTAAGCATACATCTCTATGGCTGGTTTCAAAATTAAATATATTCCAAGAAGCACTAAAAATATTTCAATATAGATATCACAAAAGCATTTCATTTTATCAAGTTTTACTCCTTTAACAGCATACATTTTTTTCTCTCTTAAACATATTGTGGGAAGAACTTTTCCCCCTTTTATCTCTCTGTAATTTATTCTCCCCCATGCAGCCAGAACCAGGAGGCCCAGCAGAGGCAAGCAGACAACTGACAACAGCAGCAAAGAAAGAGGCAAAAAGCAAAGCTGTTGAGTTAGAACAAAATTAGTATAATTAGATCCAAGTATAACCAACCACTCACACTCCAACGTTACATAAAAAAACCCCAATCTTTATGTGACCATGTGCCAAATAGATTCTTGTTCGGCAACAATTTTTTGGGAGCAAAGAAAAGATCAACTAATCGCTCAATGCAGCAGGAGTATTAGCAAGAACTGTCCTACAGCTAGATGAAGAAATAAAGCAGCTTCTTTTTCTTTCCCTTTTAAAGGGGGCAACCACAAGAAGGCGGATTTGGTCCTGCACAATATTACACAGAAGTCTGGAATAACACCCTGCAATGTGTATGTTAATCCCACACTACTGCATGTGGTGAATATCTGAACTTGGCAGTAAGTAATTGAGAGTATATTATTACCTGGAGAGGGAGAAGTGCTCTGTTGGGTTGAGGAAACCCAAGAACTGAAAAATTATTATTTTTGAAGTGCTGTGATTTGGACTAGACTTTTCACATAACCAGAAGCATCACAGGAAACTCAGTAAGGCAAAACTATCCAAACAAAGTGAAATAAGCAAAAATGAAGTTGACAGAACTTTCAAAAAGTAGACCAAAAAATCAAAGCAAACCAAACAAGAAGCTCTAATCACTTACATCTGTTCAAGGCTCCAAAAATGAACACTGTTCTTCTCCACTATTTTTATTCTACATTTTTTCTTTTGATTATGAGAACATAATATGTGCAAACTCAGCACACGGATTGTTGAGGTTTTATTAAACATGCTTTTAGAGTTAGTGTCATTTTTACTTTACAAAACTAATTCCTAAAAAAAGCATGATATACAATAAAGTCTCAGTTAGAAGTTATCTGATATTTAGATTTTAAGTGACAACATGTGGCTGCTGTGGTGTACAAGCGACTAGAAATATCAAAAATGCCAAGAACAATCATATTTATAAGATCCACCAGAGACTTTCAAGAACAAAAATGCACTTTTTAGATTCCCCCCCCCCTTCTCCCCAAATGGAGAGGGTTTTAATGTTTGGAAAAAAGTGAACGCAGTGAGGAGCTGGGTTCCTTCACTTCACTGATATAGACAAATAATATACTGCTTTCCGTAGGGTTTTTGTGTGTTAAAAGGTCTTTCATGCCTTACTAGTGGAAATAGCTCTGTGTACAAGTATAAAGTAAATGTAAATATAGCAAAAAATAAAGTCAAATGCTTACAGGTCCAGGAGTCCGCATGAAAAAAACCTGGAATGCAAGAAGTTTCTAGTGCATTTTTGCACATTTGGATCCTATATGGATCCTAAGTGCCACATCCAATGGACGGAACTCTACTCTGAATGTGGTCTCTGCCTGTACACAGTGCATATGCTTCCCAGTGTGAGTCCTAATGTTCCGTGCGTCTGATTAATAAAAGGCTTTAAAAGTTGGATTCTTCGAATATTGCTTTGCTTTTCGTTGTTGTTGCTCATGATGAGGAGTCAGATAAGGCACACAGCACAGCAGTCCCTAAGAGGCTAGGGAGAAGATGTCTCCAGAAGTGGATTTTTAACTCAGAGGAGGATGTCTATACTCTACACGTAGGATATTCCATACAGCTGATGAAGGGAGAGGAGGAGAAGAATTAACTTTCTAAACCCAATATTCATCTTTATTGTGTGTAATACAAGCAAAGGCTCCTTTCCTGACTGCTTAAAAAAACTAACTAAACAAAAATGTTTCTTTTTCATTAAGAGAATAAAATGAATGAAGAAATAATTTCCCTCCCACATCCTTTTTTCATCTCCCTTACCCATCCCAAAAAAACCCCAACAACTAGACTGTCAGCCAAACAAAACAAAGAATTTACTTTCTCAGCATAATAAATCACCTTTGCTTCTAACCATTCAAATAATAAAGTCCTACACCCTCTGGATAACTCGAGTAACCTAGTCTGAGATAACAACCACCTGTTTTTTTTCTTATTTTTTTAAAGAGAAGCTTCCCAGACTCCATTTCTATAATTTCAGATGGTCCCAGAGGTTCAAAACTCTCAATAAGCCATTTTAACAAGAAAATCCTGTTAGTTTAATGTCTAGGTCTGTGGAACTCTCAAAACTCATATATCCAACACATACTCTATTTGCTGCAGGCATTTATTTTCTTTTACTATCTAGGTCATCAGTTCATGACTAGGGACAAAAGAAATCCATGGAGAATTTTGACTCAATGAGGAGTTCTCAAATTCCTTTCAGTCCGCAGAGTATCTGCAAAAGAATTTAATCCTTCTTCACTTTACTTTTATATTTAAAAGGAAAAATCAGTGTAAAATAAAGTTAAGCATAAAAAAATACATACTTAGTTCACATTAAACGAGTACTTTTCACTACTGCTGGGTGAAACAATACCGAGAAACCATAGTTATGCATGTCTAATGCCTAACATTTTAAGTGGTAAGGAGACAAAATAGCTGAAGCAATATGCACTGCTGATGCAAAGGAACATTTCTGAAAGTTGTGAGAAAACCCAGAAGGAATAGATACTCAGCTATAGAAACAATATGATCAGCAATAACTTGGTTTAAAATGCTAGCAATTAAATGACCCTAATGAGTCTTTTAATCTAACACTGAATTATGATGTTTTAATTCCACTAGTTTCAGTTAGTGTGAACACAGTCTATAAATCTCATAACCTCACACAGTAGGTTACACTATTACCACGCATGCCACTGGGAGCATGGGAGGTCAGTTTGGCCCTAAATGCAAAATCTGCTCTCTGTGATAGCCAGCAGAAGCATACAGAATCTGGTGTCCTACCCAGTCCACAGATGTTTGACACTGGGCCACCCTCTTGCCCTGTGTCATGATGCTCCTTCCCTTTTCACTGATTCCACAGACCAATATTATCCTTTGGAGACGTCTACGAAAAGACACATCGCATCAAGCGTGGACCAATGCTTGGTTTACCCTGTCCTACATTTCACACAGCAACCTTGCATAGAAGATTCAGTGTTAACCATGAGCCATTTAAATCTATTAGAACAATGTCGGGCATTGAACATGACTCAAACACTTCAGATTAATGGGCTTTTTCTTCACCATTTTCTTGCAGCAAACATCACACTAATGCAGAAAGCATGTTGTCTCCCACAGAACTACTTGGGACAGTTGGCTGCTGGAGCTATAGTAAGGAAGGGAATGTCCACAGAGGTGTTTTCAGGTACGTGGGCCAATACAAGCTCATTTTGCCCTTACCCTAAGCGCAACAGAAGCTGTGTGGCCACATTAGTACAATACCATGCCAAAGTGATCTAGCCTGTCTCTCAGCAGGGCTTACTAGCTCAGGCTCGGCGCCACATTAACCGCTGCCATATGGCTTCTGGTTGATTCAAAAAGCGAACTGAATGAGCTCACATCTGCCTGACAAAGTCTACATAGCTATGCTCTTTAAAATGGTAAACCTGCAAAAAGCCATCCTCCTGCCTCTCTGGAAGGAGCCAATCTTATAATAGGTTAGGATTTTCAATCCACATTTACTTCAATGTTTGTAGAAATACAAGCTGTCACTATTAACTGTTGTGGTCAGGTTTGGAAACTACTCACGGATGTGTTAAAGATGAAAAGTTTCATCTCAAAGAGCTGAGTCTGAAAAATGATGCGAGTATGGTAAGACTCCAAATAGGAGAGAAGAAGAGAAAGAAGAAAATGAATACAAAAGTAAAGGTATATTTGGTATTTTCTCTCCTTTCTGCTAGCTCAGGCTATTACTCAGATTTTTCACAGCCTTCCAAGATGAGCAGGGTCTTCTGAAGAAGAAGGTAATGGTTTTTTTAGGGCTCAGCCAAAAGCCCACACTGTATAAAACGATGTGACAAACACTAATGAAAGATTAACATGACTCTGTAAAGAGCGCAGATATGCCTGTGATAACAAAAAATGGGAAGCAGCGGTATAACAGAAAGTTCCCAGGGTATCTTCCATCCTAACACAGAAACAGTAGTTGTGCAGATGTGCAAACTAGCACATAGACAAGGCAGAGAACTGGGGAAGAAGATGGCAAAGGTGCCCTGATGATAATGCAGGGACAACAGAAGCACGTGCCATGGTCAGAAGAGAAAACAAAGGAGATGATACACAAGACACATTTTGAAAGATATGTGGAATTTGGAGACCAGAGAGACTCCAGCAGAAGCAACTGGGACCCTGAAACAGAGCTTTAAATGTGAACACAGAAAAGCAATGTTACATTTTCGAAAAGCTAAGAGCAAGAGACAGGATTTAGAGCCATTCTCACTCTCATCTGGGACAGCTCTGTGGTTCCAAATTATTTTTCTCAATCTTTTACATTTCTTTCCCCTTGGGGTGCCAAGTTAACTCATAGCAGTTCCAGCTGTGTCGCCAGAGGAAGCAATATTAATAGCAAAAGAAATATAAATCAGTAACAAAAACTATTCTTGATCCTCGAGGAAGATGCCATTGTAGGGATCAACAGATGAAGGAAGAAGAGAGGTAGAGTGGGAAGCCAACCCTCCCGGGGAGTGAGAAAAAGAGAGAGAATGAAGAAAAAGGACTGGGACAAAAAGGAAATTGCTGGGTGGCAACAAATACATATTGGGAAACAGAAGAAAAAACCCCACTTCTCTTTATAACCCTCCCGGGGCATATAGGAAATTGCTGCTTGCCCTTTAATCTGTCCCCCAAAAGAAAAACAATTAAAATGAAATAAACCCTGAACTGTAGGTACTTGCTCCTCCCTTTCCCCTCATCCCCATTGCTCTGTGTGCCGTGTACCCAGGCCATGATCTTTAATGCAGTTAATGCAGTCTGTCATAGGACAGACAATGTTACCATTAGCATTACATCTTCTACAGGAATATTCATTCTTCTGCTACGCATCTATGCAATTTGGGGAGATTAAGATAGTAAGAGATTAACAATTAATAAAATAATGAAGAAAGAGAGGAGGCCAAAAAGAAAAGAAATGGAGAATAAAGAAGTAAGGATAAAAGGATCTTGAATTAATTTGGAGTGGCACTGTAACAGTATGGCTTGTGTCAGAAGCATTGCTGTTTTAAAGACTTTAGACAGTTACTCCTGCACAGCACACAGAAACAAATTCGATCAGCTTTTGTTTTCCTTGTCTTGATTCACCTTCCCTCTTCAATTTTTCCCCCTGCAATTTAACTTTGGAAGGAAAGGCCCCTTTCTTAAATAAGGAAATAATTTCTGCTTTTTCCACTGTTCCCTCCAATACAAACAACCCTTTATTTTCCCCTTCTTAACTGATCAGCATAGTAATTTCTTCCATTTCTTTTTCCTTTGTTATGACCAAGATCCTGTTGGGATGACCTGTGCAGTTTTAAACTTGCCAAAGCACAATGAGGCTGTGAATGGTCTCCACCAAAAAGAACAAACCTAGCTCTCTTTGACAATTCATTACCAAAAAATTCAGGGCAAATGTATAAAATATCTTGCCGTGCATGGCACCTTTAAGGAGGTTTTTCCTGTCATAACAGAAGTTCAGAGACTTTGTTTTCACATTTTGTGCACAACATTTTTATCACTCACTCATGATGTAAAAACAGCTTTGCGCAAGACACAATAAATGCTTCGTATTTGTGATGTCCTGTTTAAGGGCCAGGAAACCAAACAGGAATCAAGAATTCAAGTTACAACTTATCTAAAATAAGAGTGCAAGTCATTCAAAACTCTTGATGTCACAAGACAGCCACACAAAAAGGGAATGAAAATCTGTATGCATTATTCATCCCGTAACTTTGATCTTAAAAGCTAAGAAACTTGAACAAGGAAACATAAATGGCTTCTCAGGATTTTCTTTAAAAAATCAAATGAGGACGATTCAGGATAAATGATAGATAAGAGTTAATACGAAAGAGAGCGAAATTGCAATCACAGTGCTGCACCAAAGTTTCAATGCAAAGACTTTGCTTTTTGTATTCAATTACAAAGGATTTCTTTTTTAGGTACCAGCATCCTTTTTCATGTATACGATTTTACCTATTAAAATTTCATGTTTAGTATGCATAGCTTTTTCCTTTTACCACCTACACCATGACTTCATGTGCACTATTAGGAAGCTTTCTGAAGCATGAGCATAGGGCAGGGATAGAAGCAGCTATGAAGTCCTGACCTCTAAACCTGGATCAACCATCAGCTTGCTCCGGAGCTTATGCAAGAAATGTATACATCTCCCACTGGGAAAGTATTGATAATTACAGGCAGTCTGACTGCACCCTGATTTTATTGAGACCTAATTAATTATGCAGGCATTGTCCCGAAAATAGGAGAAAATTTGAGAGATCCAAAAGCACATGGAGGCTGCCCTGCTCAGACGGGAGATCCACAAATCCTCTGTGAATGCGCTCCTCAGAGTCTGTAATTATTTCCAGTTTTTGCCTAGAGATATGCTCCAAGGTCCCACCATCTTGCTTAGATTACTGATGTCAGCATCTTATATATAGGCAACTGCATTTGGGATGGGATGCAAAGAAGATGGAGGAGCAACATGGTTCTTTAAGGGAGGCTCTGAGCAAACTTAAGACAGACGGACAACACAGCATTCTTTAGAAATCACAGCACGCCAGCCATTTACATTATCAGCAAAGGCAAAGGAAGAGCCTTTATATTACTGCATACAGCCAGAGGTTTTGCTTATCTGAGCTTCCAAATTGTTATCTCCACACAAGCAGTTAGCACTTATCAGATGAGAGAGTCAGGGCTAGACAGGTGGAAGAAAAAAGGCTGGGTGAATGCAAGGGCAGGTTGTGAGGTGGAGGAAATGTAAGGGGCATGAGGTGAAAATTTCACTGCAGTGGTGTGTGGTAGGAAGGCAGTGGGGACACCATTTGAAAAGCAGTAGGAAGTTTTGGGGTACAACAGGCAGATTGCTGAGAAGTGAATGGAAGCACACTGAAGGTATTCACAGTCTTACAAGCAACCAATATTCACTGCGATTGCTGTGAGTGCCCAAGCAAGCCATTGCTAATGGTACTCGATTACAGCTAGTGATGCTCCTGCCAACTACATCTAGACAAAATACATTTGGGAAGACCAAGCCCAGTGATTACAGCAGTCAGCAGAAACCAGACTGCTTCTTCCTCCTCAGCCTGAGGCAATGCAAACTCATAGCTTTCGGTGCCAAGGGCAGTGCCTGAAACACGTGGCTATGTCCTAATGACACTGGGCTGCCATGCAAAGGAGATGGCTAGACTGATGGGGCTGGGAGCAGGCCTGTTCCTGGTGAGGATACTTTGAAGCCCAGAGTCCTGGCCTAGATCCTCGCCCCAAGCAGTTTCTGGGTCTATGTACTTCACCTGTCAAGACCAATTCCAAACCACCACTAAGGGCTGGAACCAGAATGAGGAACTTCCCCACCCTGGTGAACTCCCTCCTCTCTCACTCATAGACAAGACCTTGCGTCTTCTTTCTCCACCATGTCTCAGCTCCAAGAGGAGACTCACACAGTCTCTCCTAGTGCACTGAAGCACTCCTTTTCAGACATATATGTTATAGGAGGGCCAGAGTAATTCCAGGAGAAAAAATAACTAGATGAGCAAAGAATCACACCAGTTCTGCTCTGGCCTCATGATAATTGTTCTTCAGTTCAACAAACTAAGTTAAAGATAAGCATTTGCTTCACATGCAAGACTCTCATTCCCACTTAATTTGTAATATGGACAGGGATTAGCCACATCAAGCAGATGTTTTCATACTGTGGTGTGAGCAATATACAAGAGAAAAATGACGTTTAGCTCCAGTGCACTGAGAAAACTGTTTATAGATAACATATTCAAGAGCAGAGATTAAAACACATTTCGATAATGATTCTTCACCAGATGCACCCAGTGGACATGTGTGCACTGAAAACTCTGACTTGTGCTAAAACTGAGCAGTACTGAGAGAGCTGTGCTCAAAGAACATGTCTGTTTCTACAATCCCAATCACAGATAGTTGTGCCTATCCCCTTACTTCAATTTCTTACTTGTTCCATTCCCTACTATTTATAACTGAAAGACGTAAGAATTTATTTCTCTTCAAAGCATATTTATTTGCCCTTCAAATGGAGCAAAAATATGCAAAGACCACTTTGATTTTTATTATCTCACCTACATAAACACATCAATTTCCTTAACCCTACCAGGACAAAATAATATTTTCTTTTTATTGCTTTCCAGAGGAAGTTGTGCCTTAACTTGGGTCTTATTTAACTGCTACTTATCTTCATCTCTTGCTTCAAACCTTCTGCCAGGAACCAAGCCACCACCTCTGTTTCTCCAACACCCTTAATACTCAAGTCTGTAAAGCCCAGTTCTGCTGACTCAAAGATCAGCACTGTCATTGCAGATGAGGAAAAAAAAGCTTCCATATATTAAAAATAAGTTTGCTTAATGGAAACACCATCTTTTTGCAGGAAGTATAGATATGAATCAAAAAAAGATGTGTCAAGCATCATCCCTTATTCCAAAAAAAAGTATAAACTTAATTCTTTTTTTTTGTCAGAAATGAAAAGATTATTATGAAATGCTTTAAGCAGCCTTTGACACTTACAGAACTCTTAAAATGGCAATGAGTCAAAGATAACAAACCTTTAAGAACGGAAACAACTGGAAATGCTTTAGAAGTAGGGCCACTAAAGTATTTTCATTGATTAAATGCTCACTGGTATTACACATATATCGAACATCAACATGTACATTTTCACTTTTCCTGATCTGGCAATTTCATGGCTTAAAAAGAGGAAGGTAACACCTGTAAACTGTATTACTAAAACTTAGTTTCATCAAGTCAATGATAATTTTGCATCAAATAAATGTAGATATTCATTTTAAATACAGGCACTTAAATGATTTTTTTTTTTAAAGGTTGATTTAGTGTAAAAATTAAATCACTTCAAACCCAACAACTTCATCCTTATTTCAGCTGTCGTACTATTTTAGTTCTTCACCTTCCTGTTGTTAAACTGAAATAGAAATAACCTAATGGAGATAAGGTAACAGAAATGGAATAATTCTAAGTCAGGTTTCAAAATTAATATATTTTCCCCATCTGTCCTTTAACATGTGGCCCATTCCAGGTCCCAGTCTCCCCTCGCCTCCCAGCCACTAGCAAGATAATACAGATGGTTACTGCAAAGCTGTTCAGACACACATCTGAATGCATATTTATCCACTTGGCATGATCCTGCTACAGCTGTAAGCCGATGAAAAGATGCAGGACAATGTAGCTTCAGTCTCTTGCCTGTATGAGAAAGCAGCCACAATATTAATAGTGCTGCTTAAGACAATGCCAGGCAAACATGACGTACACGAATGAGTTGAGCTAGCTATCGCCGCACTCTTAATTTACACCTCTGAAAACAAACAGTCATCTGGGCACACAAAACAAGTGCATATCTACACCTACATGCAAACTCATTTTGCTTTTGTTTGTTTTTAGAAGTGGAAACTGATAACTCAAGATAACTCCACCACATGTCATGGTGAAAGGATACTGTGTAGGTGAGTGTTTCATACAATCACCAGAAAACAAAACCAAACTGCAGGGCTTTATCCCATCCTAAGAACCATTTTAATAAATACAGGTGGCACTGCCAGTCAGTGATAGCTGCTTTTGTTCTGGGTTTGTCTTTGTTCTGGCAGCTGGGAGAGGAGTTTTCTTGTATAACAAAAGGAAGGTACTTAATAGGCAACACCTGAAAATCCTTCAGGAGAATAAAGTATAGCAATAGAAAATGCAAGTTTAGAAAGCATTTCCTGAAAAACGCAGCAGCACTGGAATCTTCTCTTTATCTCAGGTCAATTGGCTTGTCACAGTGGGAAGGAGATTTGAAGAGGAAATTGCAAGTTCTTAGCAAGTGTGATTGGAGGAATTGAGTTAATAGCCAGCAATCAGTACAGGTTTGGTGGGGTACTTAAAAATTTAAATGTATGCATATGCAACTACAGAATGCCTGAGCTTTGTCTTGTTTGTAAAAACCAAATGGAACAACAGGCAATTTAAATCTCAAACAAAACCAGTAAATTTTTACTTAGGTTGCTTGGATTTAAGTGTTCTTCCATTAAAATTTTCCCTCAAAAGCCTTCAACTGCTTCACCTTTGTACAGCACTGCACTAGCTACTAAGAAGGAGAAAAATAACTGTTACAGCCAAACCCAGGACACATATGATTGAGGTATATAATAAATCGTATGTGTCTCTGATCTTGTTTTACACTAGTAGTCATAGAACCATAAAAGAGTTGGGGTTGAAAAGGACCTTAAGATCAGCCGGTTCCAACTCCGCTGCCATGGGCAGGGATGCCTCACACCAGACCATGTTGCCCAAGGTTCTGTCCAGCCTGGCCTTGAACACTGCCAGGGATGGAGCATTTACCCTCCCACTACCAACAGGATCCGATATGGCATGTGCTTTCAGATGACATGGTTTCTTACCATGTGGAACAGTGTTTTGTATCACCCCATTGGCAGCATGTAAATGATTTTTAAACTCCATTTTTCATGCCATTTCTTCAAGCCATTTAGGCTCCCTAGCTTATTGTTTCAAGTGTCATAAATTAAAAGAAGGACAGCTTTCAGATTCAAGAAGCTGCTTTATTCATAATTCCGAATAACCATGCACTGTATTCAGCAAGCTGCAGATACAAATACGTATGACAACACCTCTAATAAGAAAACAGCTTAATTTGAGAGGGCAGGGCAAGCTATCACCTCTCTAAAGAAATGTGACTATATCCCAAAAGCATTATTGTTTCTAATGCAATGCACAGCTTTTCTGTATGGCTTCTTTTCAAAAGAATTACAAAAGGTGGTCTCAGCACCTAGACTACTAGTAGTTCCTCTTTCCAACCAAAGGCGGCAGCTATTATAGGTTGCAGAAATTTGTAGGTGGATAAAAGGCAAGAAAATTATAGGACAGTGACAAATATAATGAATTTCGTTGCTACAAGTTTCTAATTCCTCTGAGAAAGAGAAGAACACAGGCTTTGTATTGTCCTCTCTAACAAACAAATTCATACCCTGCAATGAAGTAGTATGAGACCACAGGATGCATCCCAAGCTAAATGCAAACTAGCCTTACCTCCAAGGCAAGGGAAGGACAGATCCTATAAAGTACAGCATGGCTGGATGCCTCTATGCTTAAAACTAGTAGTTTTAATTAGTTGATTTTTGCATTGTTTGAAAACCTTTTTATACTTACTGTGATTCTCTCATCTTTGTCATCTAGAGGGGTCCCATCTTTTTTCCATGATATAGTGGGTTCTGGGTGACCTCTTGGGGGCTGACATTCCATCACTGCAGGTTCACCCACGGCTACCATTACATCTGATGGATTTTGTCTGAAGTCATCCCGTAGAACTGAAAGAATAAAGAAAATTAAGTAAAAAATTACCCAGCTATATACCAAAAGCACAGCACAGTGTTTTGTTTTGGTTCCTGTTGTCATTATACTTTATATTGAAGAAAAATTCAGTCAATGAATTTCATTTGGCATCTGTGGATGGTGCGTGGTACTTCCACACAGTAACACAGAAAACCCATGTACAACTCATATTTAACTTCCAACATGCAAGCCAGGTGACTAGCACTGGCAGAGATGAAAGGCTGACACAGACATAGGAATGTCTGCACACAAGAGTTGTCTCACTAGTAGTGCTTCGCATGTCTGCCTAGTATGTGAGCACAGCAGTCAGTCTCACCTCTGTGCCTGGCAAGATCATGGAGCAGATCCTCCTGGAAACTATGCTAAGGCACATGGACAATAATGGGTTGACTGATGACAGCCAACTTGGCTTCACTAAGGGCAAATAGTGCCTGACAAATTTGGTGGCCTTCTACAGTGGAGTTACAGCATCGGTGGATAAGAGAAGAGCGACTGACGTCATCTACCTGGACTTGTGCAAGGCATTTGACCAGTTCTGCATGACATTCTTGTCTCTAAATTGGAGAGACGTGATTTGATGGATGGGCCACTTGGTGGATAAGGAATTGGCTGGATAGTTGCACTCAAAGACTTATGGTCAACAGCTTGATGTCCAAGCAGAGACCAGTAACAAGTGGTGTCCCTCAGGGGTCAGTGTTGGGATCCTGTTCAACATTTTTGTCAGTGACATGGACAGTGGGATTAAGTGCACCCTCAGCAAGTTTGCTGATGACACCAAGCTGTGTGGCGCAGTTGACATGCTGCAGGGAAGGGATGCTGTCCAGAGGGACGTTGAGAGGCTTGGGAAGTGTGGTTGGGGTTGTTCGGCCTGGAGAAGAGAAGGTTCTGAGGAGACCTTAAACCAGACTTTTAGTACTTCAAGGGCACCTACAAGAAATCTGGAGAGGGACTTTTCACAAGGGAATGCAGTGACACGACAAGGGGTAGTGGCTTTAAACTAAAAGAGGGTAGATTTAGATCAGATATGATAAAGAAATTCTTTACTGTGAGGGTGGTAAGGCATTGGAGGTTGGACAGGGCTTGGAGCAACCTGCTCTAGTGGAAGGTGTCCCTGCCTGTGGCAGGGATTGGAACTGGATGAGCTTTAAGGTCCCTTCAACCCAAACCATTCTGTGATTCCTTTTGCAGCTGAAGAAGGCACAATGTCTTCTGCTCAGGTAGAATGTCACCTGGGGAGAAGCATGGCAAAGAGTGCTCCTCCTTCTCTGAGACACAAGGTCAGCTTGCCAGTAACTCGAAGACTTATGGTTAAAGGTTGGCCACTGGCCATATGAATTGCACCCATCCCTGAATTTATGGCAAAAATGAACAAACAAACTAAACTTCCCAGTTTTTTGATGGTATTACAGGACACCAAACATTTGTGCAGCCTTTGCCAAACTCATCTTTATGATTTGGCTGGGTCTTTTTCAAGAAAAAAATACCCCAATAAAAATCTTTCCTGATTTGAGGGAGTCATCCCTTAGCTGGAGCAGATCCTCCATTTGGAAGTCAATTTTACTACTTTTTCATAGAAAGAAACATTTCTATTGCAGCTTCGTTACTAGAATTTGTTCTTTCTCATCACTTGGCCCAGCTCAGGCCTAGGAAAATCTAGTTTCCTCCAATCACCCACATGAATTTTATCAATAGCTGTGTGATTATTTTTCTTTTTGGGAGAGGAGAGACATCACACTGTGCTCAGCAGAGCACTACACAGGGGCAGAGTTTAACAGAATAATGTCATTCCTAAGTAAGTCTTGACAAGCAAGTGGCATAAGGTTTAACCTAAAAATAAATAACTCAAATGATAACAAATATAACATTCTAGTCCTCTCCACTGCTATTACTCCGTCCACACTGAACAAAGGACACAGTAATGGAAAATTACATTACAACCATAGGACTCTCAAGGCTATCTGTCACTCTTCCTACCTGCAACAATCTCATGTCAACAGTAAACATTAAAAAGAATCTGCAGCAAAAAATATATCCCCCAAGCCATGGACCACAGACATATGGACATTCACTACTCAATACTGGTTTGGTTGTCAATGCCACTTCCAAGTGAGGTGTGATATACTGTTAGATGT
This sequence comes from Strigops habroptila, assembly GCF_004027225.2. NCBI lineage: Eukaryota > Metazoa > Chordata > Aves > Psittaciformes > Psittacidae > Strigops > Strigops habroptila. The sequence goes on from NC_044278.2 coordinate 1,567,306, forward strand.
TAAGGAATGTGGCTGTGCTTACCGACTGCCACCAAAGCATTCCTATCTGTAAGGTCTTTCATCCTGTTAAGACCTTTTAAATGGTCTGAGGGCTAATGAGTGCCCTACTCGGGGACAAAGGTATATATATACTTTTCTCACATACACTGAAAACCTCCACTTATACTGAATATGGCATCAATAAGCAGATGCAACTTCTTGTGTTCCCAAGTAACCCTCGAGCCATCCAGATACAGTAAAACAGATTGCATATGTGCCTAGGTTGACACTACTTCTGCTTAAGTCAAATAATTTTTTCTATTTACTTTAACAGGGACGTGATCTGGCTTGGAGTCACTGGTCATATTATTACTTCTTTTTATCACTTTTCCAAACTAAAGAATATAAAAGAAGAAAGAGAAGTTGCACCGAGATGCTAAAAACCCCCATATACCCAGCTCCCAGTGCCAACAGCACATGAAAGTGCAGAAGAGGTTATTTGCTACACCTCAGTTCTACTGGAACACAATTAAAGGGGTGTTTTGAACATGAGTAAGAAGCCTCTTATTACTGCTGAAGATTGTATCACTTGAATGAAATTAAGAGATATATAAAAAGAAGTGCCCTTAAGTTTCAAAAGAAAAATAAAATAAAAAAATCAATGGAACTGATCTTAACAGACCGTAAGAGCTTTTCAAGTCTGAAAGCCTTTGTAAATCTAAGAGGAAAGCCTATCAGATAGATAGCACCTGGGATGGCTTTTAACATCTTTGAAGCAACTACGAAGTCCAGTAGTTTCACAATAAAAAGAAATTACCTCAGTAATTTCTATACTCCTTAAGTCTTATATTAGCTTTACAAGCACCGTACCCTGTCTGTAAACCAAGACACTTCACAAATGAACCAATGCTTAATAGAAATGCTTTCGGAGGACATCAAAGGTCCAGGCCATAGATACATCAAAACAAGTATTTTTTTCCCATTTACTATGAATTACTTTGTCTCTGACATTACATAACGAAATGCTAACAAAATGTAATCCATTAGAGATTACTCCACAGATAGTTATCATGTAATTATTTTTGCAGCTGTAAAGTAGATACATGCTCTGGTTTTTTGCCTCAGGCCCTGGCAATCTTGCATGAAGTTATAAATTTTAAATTTTCTTCCCTTACTGGAAAGAAAACATAAAATTATCTTTTCTTTTCTGTCCTTCATAGTCAAGGCTCACTGTAAATTGAGAATACATTTCTTTTTGAAGATATATTAGAAGTACACTTTATAATCCAGTACAGCATGAGCTTTCAGTCACCAAAGGGTCAAATTTCACTACATGCACCTCCTTCTACATATATGCAGCTGGAAGGGAAATAGATAGATAAAGAGGATGGGTGCCTTTTCTTCTTTTTTTAACAAATTCATAGTAGAATCTTCCTAGATATAATCCTCTTCCGCGCCCTCCCCCCCTTTCTGACATACAGTGGATAAGGTTTTCTAACATTTTACTCTAATATTCTCTGAAATACAATGAATAATAATCGTAACTGTCACTGCACAGCTAGGACAACACCAAGGTCTTGCTGTGTGAACTCTGAACTCCTGTGTTTGTGCTGAAAACACTTTTATGCTATGCTTGCTGAACCAATCAGGTTCAAAAGCAACTTTCATAATTCTCCTTAGAAGTCATCTACTCTTACAACTATTTAATAACATGTACTATTCAAGCAACAAAACTGCAGTCTCCCCAGAGAATCTTTCCCAGAGCAGAAGGGAACTAGCAATCACTTGCGGATAAATTTTTATTGACAAGCAACATAAGTAACACAGGCTTAACATAAGACAGGCTGAGAAAGATGGGGCTGTTCAGCCTGGAGAAGAGAAGGCTGCGTGGAGACCTCATAGCAGCCTCCCAGTGTCTGAAGGGGATCTACAAGGATGCTGGAGAGGGACTCTTCATCAGGGACTGCAGCGATAGGACAAGGGGGAATGGGTTTAAACTGAAACAGGGGAAGTTCAGGTTCGATAAAACAAAGAAGTTCTTTACTGTGAGGGTGCTGAGGCACTGGAACAAGTTGTCCAAAGAAGTGGCAAACGCTCCATCCCTGGCGGTGTTCAAGGCCAGGTTGGACAGTCTTGGGTGACATGGTCTAGTGTGAGGCATCCCTGCTCAAGGCAGGGAGGCTGGATCTAAGTGATCTTAAGGTCCTTTCCAGCCCCAACCATTCTATGATTCTGTAAGTAGAGACAGCATTTTTTGTGTAAACCTTAAACAGTGCTTTAGGAAATGCAACAACTGGTGTTTTTTTCCTTAAGTTCTTGTTTGGCTACTATGAAAAAGAGTAGGGATTCATTACTGGGTGAAATGGGAGGTACGTGGGCAGGGGTTTTTGCATATACATACTGTAGGTATTTCATTAAGTAACTGTGATCTAGTTCAAAGACAATAAAGAAAACACAAGAAGAAAGAAACCAACCAGGAAGCACTAGTGAACAGGTGAGAAGAATGAATTTGTAAGGAACACACTAGTTACCTTCACACATTATGGGTATCATGCCTTAACAGGTGGCATCATTTGAGAACTAGAAATAAGGAAATCTGAACATTTTGGTTACATGTCTATTCTAGACACTTCATGCTAAATCAGTTCAAAGTGTTACTACTACCCACCACAGTAACGCAGGATTCCTTGCAATGGGAAATTGCCTATTTCTCATCAAACATGCAGATCTGATAAATATTTTACTGAATCTGGTACCACATTCTGCTGTAAGAATGCAAACACATTAAAGATGTCAGGGAGGGGTGTTAAGTTGATGTTATGAACCTGTGTAACTTCGTATTAGTACCGCCTAGCTGATGACACCAGTAAAGAGCACTAGTAGTCAAAGCAACAAAGAAACACAGCTTTGTTTTAGTGCTCATGAACAGAAACAAGATACAATCCATGACTAGCTGAAATAGAGTTAAATAAAAACGCTGTATGAAACAGCAGCAATTAGATGTATGAACTGGCAGCAGTGAAATCAGATCACACTTCTAAAATGTTAAAATGTACTGCCCCAATTACTGTAACCTTTAAGATGTTTTAAAATGTAGTCTCTCCAAAGAGTAAGGTTTTTGATCGATTGCTTTTTATACTGCACCACCAGACTGGGATCTTGATACCTACCGAAGGTCAATAGTTACCTTCTCTGGAGAAAAGTGTCATTCCCTATTATAGTCAGCAATAAACATTACCAAATACAAGGCCTGCATGCTTCTAATCCATTTAATGTAGGAAGAAATCAAGGAGCACTGCACCTACTGCATCACATCTTTTAAACGGTGCTGATGACTATGACTGAATATGCTACACTGCAAAAGCAGTTCAATGTTGAGGCATTTGGCAATAAACATACTGAATGCATATGAAGATGTTAAAATAGTGTCATTAAGAAACTCACAATTGTTAATAGAAAGAAATGCATGCTTAAGGAGCAGGTACCAGAAAAAGGCTGTGAAAACCCCTGACTGAAAGTTGCTGACGATAATTTATGGGTAATTTATGAATACCACTCACAATCAGTCTGATTTTATTTCACTAGCTGAAGATTCGGGCTTTAAGTATTTCCAGGAATCTTACTGGACAACATAGCTAGCTGTCATCCCGTAACAGTATTTCCACATGTGGAAAGTGTCAATGAATTAGACAATGAATTGGTAATCAATTAAACAACCAAATCTGATAAGTCACATAAAGAGTGATTTTAACTCCTGTGAGAAGGGTAACTGACAGGCCTAAGAGAGCACACTGCACACTGGGAAACCTAATTACACCCTGAAGGATCTGTGATGCCTCAGGCCTCAAAGTACCCCTTAAGTTGATTGAAAATAGATAAGGAGAAGGGACCTAATTATTAATTTGATTGACTGTGTACAAAACGTGATCCCTGTCAACATCTTCCCTATATCATGGTCTAGGACAAGGCATTTACTACCTGTAAGTCAGAATTTACCTCCTAGAAGAGTAGATTCATTTCTACACACTGCAGAGACAGTTCTCCTTCACTTGTCCTAAATATTTATACTTATTTTATTTTTTATTACTATTATTATTCTTTTATTGTCCATTTCATTTTAGAGTTTCGGAGTTAATTGAGTCATACTTCATTACAGACAACATTTTTAGTGTGATTATTGCAGCAGATTTCCAAACTTACGGACACAAACCAAGGGGTTTCAGACAAAGCTCAGTGAAGAACTGCACCTTTGGAATATCATGAATTATTTTTCCCTAATCAGGCAAAGAAGGGTTTGCATCCTTCAATGAAGGATTTGGGTGGGCTCTGTAAATAGAGGGGTTTTTTTTGCTGTACACTCCATGTCAAGGTTCTGATGTCCAGTTTGCAATGAACTGTTAGCTGTACTAGCCTTCCTTCAAAGCAAATTGTAATAGAGAGAAGAATCAGATTAAGATGCTGCAGTGAGACCTTGTGTTAGCCCTCCAAATTAAAGCATAAAGAGGTACCTGAAATGACAAAACAGCGATAAGGACCAAACAGTGAAAGAGACAAGGCGAGAAGACACTTCATCAAAATGCCAGCATTTTCCTTAACTACTTACTCAAACGCTATTTCATGAGCAGAATGGTTTTCCCTTTTAAGAAAGAAAGACACAAACCAACCCAGAAACACCAGTGTCCTGTAACTCAGGATTCCAGGGAGAAAATCAAAGGAAGAAATGCAGATAGGAAGGACAGAAGCAAACATGTAGCCAATTCTCAATGAGAGCTTAGAGCTAAGATATACGGCACCGGCAAATGGAGCCAGACTGCAATTGATTGAAAAGGTCTTGCTGCCAAATAGCAAGCTACGCTGGCTTGAGATGTGAAAAACTGACTCTCTTCCCATATTTTCTAAACTGGAAAACCCCTCAGTAGGCCAAACCTGAAGGAACTTCATTTGTCTTACCTTCTGTTGTTAAAAGAGAAGATACAGCTATTCCATAGACTTGCCAATGAAACTGTGGCAGCACTGTTTCTCTAGTACAGGAAAGACTTAAATGGCCAACGTACAATTGCTTACAGTCATCCTTTCACTCTGGAGAAGCCAAAAACTTATCAGAAGAGACATTTTCAAAGAAATGAAGGTTCACACTCCTGCAATAACAATGTTTCTGCACTATGCATAGCCCTAAATTTGTGCATGCACTATGCTACTGTTTTGCTAAGGTCCTGCCTCAAGGCAATAATTTTAGCCATGTCCTTCTGCTTAGCATTCAAATTTAGCATGTTGTAACTGTACCACTACTATAAGTGGTCTTTGACAGGACTCTCTTTCCATGAAAAAAATCCCCATTATGGTGTTAAAGTGGCTGAAAAATATGACATTTTAATATCAGAGAGTATACAGTATCATTATCACACTCAAACAGCTAAACCACAACTTTAATATTCTGAAAAATGGTATTTCCCCATTACATCTGAGGTCAAGCCTGAAACACCAGTCAGAAGGTGCAAGATGCAGGCATTTCATACGGCTGAGTGGCTAATTCTAAATAACAGCACAGCTAAGAACAGCATCTGTTGGTGTCAGACACTACAGCAAATCCACAATGCTCAAAAATGTTGCTGAGCGGTTACATACACTTTTATTCTGTTCTATTGTTCCGTTGTTATTATATACAATTTTATTCTCTTGAAGAGAACTACAGACCACAAAGCTCCACCAGCTTTTCCCATCTCTCCAGACTGCTATGCAGAAGGACATACCCAAGTGAGATGGTGGCTCTTTGGTTAACCATACTCTGCATGTTCAAATGCATGAATATATCATTCTTGTGTTCATGTTGCCTTGTTTCTTTACCTCCTAAAACAAAGTATAAACTGACAACAGATTGCTCCAGATTACATTTATGCCATGTATCACATACGTTTCAAACTATTTTTGCTGGTTTTAGAAAACATTCCAGGGAACCACCTCTCGGGAAAATGGCAGACAGCCTTATACAGAGGTCATAGAGAAATATAGTCTTCATCTAATTCAATTCACTGCTTTGAGTTAGATCCCAAACGGTAGAGGCAACCGTTTGTTCTATTTTAGGCATATTCTAAGATATGAATCATTCTGCTTTCTTAGTATAAAGAGGCATAGTGCAATATCATACACTCATGTTTTTTATTGTTCAGAATTTGAAAAATACCTAGACAGATGTCTTCATGATTGACAATGACAGCTCTTCATTTAGACAACCATCTAAAGGCTTCAAATATTGAAAAATTCTATATGGAGCATTACAAAAAAAGTAGCGAAGTTTAATAGTGACGACAATAAAAAATGGGTTTGTAAGCAAATGGACATTACCCAATTCACCAAGCTGGAACACTGAACTGCAACTCTCAGAGATTTATACACTATCATAAATGGCAAGACGACAAAATCATGCAGAAAAGTGCTTCTGCATTTGGACTCTTATTCTGGCTTTAATCCCTATGAGATAGTCAAAGGCAACGTGCCAACTGATCAATATGTTAGTATTTAATGTGTAATAAGTGCTACTGAGTAAAAATCAGAGAAACATTGCCTATTAGCAGAGTCTGCCTTATTGCTGGCAGGAAGGAGTGCATGAAGTTTTGGATCATCCCATGTGGTAAAACAGCAGCCAGCAGTCTGATTCAGAATTAACAAAAGGAAACGGAGGGCGATGCTCAGCATGAACACAAATGCGCGTAAAGCCAGCCAGATTTCATTACTGAAGATTTTAATTTTGATTAAATGCTTCCTTTTATATTGGGTCACATTTATTGTTTTCAACCCTGTGTTTTCATTAATATTTTAATACACACTGAACAGTAAGTTGCGGAACTTCAGTGTTGCAGCTAAAGATACCATCTTTAATAACAGCTACAACAGAGATGCTGGCACCCATCGCTGCCCAACTTTGTAATGCTGTGAGGCACCATGGGCTGGTAGGGACTTCACAGCATGCGAGACAAGGCATCCGCACTCACCACCAAGGAGGAGGAAAGTGGATGACTCTAACAGTAGCTTAGGCTGTTTGAAAAAGGAACGTATAAATCTATTCTAGACAAAACAAACCAACCTAATGGAAATGGCTCTGAAAGTCTAAAGGATCAAGGTGGTAAATGCATTTTGTGGAAATGTTGCTTTCCCCTTTGTTTTACACCCTGTGAGGCAGTGCAGTACAGTGTAACTCCTTAAAACCTTCACAGGAAACAGCGGTAAAGAAATTGTAACATGGAATTTTAGTAATGTGACTGTTGGCTTTCCCCCCTCTGTTTTTGCTATTTCTAACTCTTAATGATGAAACTTCATTTTGGACAAAATTCAAGAGACTACACTTCTTGATTCCATACAAGCTGAGGTACCGTTAGCAGAAATACCTGTGCTCAATTTTCCCTGCCATTACACACCTGAACCGTGGGGTACCATGATACACTCTACATAGACCTATCAACTCTGTTAATTCAATTCTTATCAGTCCTAAGCAGCCCATATAGGTTAACTTCCTGGTAAACCCCAAGACTCCTAAATTTCCATTAAGAATTGTTATAGAGAGGAAAAACAAATGTGCTATTGTGTGATACCAGGATTCTTCTGTTTCTTTATGAACTCTAAATCGAATTAAATTTTCAAGTTCGTTCAGCAGACTTGTTCTTTTCTGTATGCTCATGCATAAAATAAGACATGATCTAGATTATCAGTTGATGCATGAAAATAAAAGTCATACATTTTCAGGACAATTTTAAAAAGCAAACACATTGCAACTAATTTTGGTAAAGAGGATACTGAGAAGTCAGTGAATTTGCAAGATAAAAGCTACTGCTATCTTCTAATAATTCATTCAGAAACAACTGAGTTAAGGGAGAAAAAACAAACCCAACCTCAAAACACTACCTGGATTGCCAAAATCCTTATGCATCTTTTCCTGATATACTGTGAGAATACATTTTACTGTTACAGGACCTTCTAGTAACTAAAACCCCCAGCTGGTTTGGTGCTGCTTATCTTCATTGTTAGACACTTTAAAACTTTCTGGTGAATGGTACTGTGGAGGTTATTCACTGTTACTCACTACTATTAGTGTCTTTAGTATCAGCCAATGTCGGTTTCAGCAGCCTACAGCCAGGAACAATTCCGACTTGTTTTCTCACCCTACGTAGTTAGTTTAGAGAGAAGCTGCATCAAGCACATGAGAATTGAAATTTATTTGTCAGGTTTCTGAACTGCATATTTATATGGGACTCTAGTAAATACACAAGGTATAGCTAAAGAAATTGAAAATATAATTTTGGGTTCTCTTGCTTCCCTTCAGTTTATTCCAAACAGAGTAAAATGCTGTCTGGGTCAGGACCACGCTGTGAAGGAAATATCCAAATCTTCACCAACATGGCTTTGATTTATATCTTGGGATGGGGCTTGGAATGCAAAAACTGGTTAGTTGGAGGGGGATGGATGGAACTAGACCCGAAGATGAACACCAGTTTGTAATGGAAGTTCGGGCAACAGACGAAACTGAAGTCCTCGTGAAACATGCACAGTGTGGAAACTGTTTCTCAGGCCAACTACTTCCCTCTATAAATACACTTCTATTAGTTGGTCCTACTTGCAACTACTTGCTGTGGACATAACATACATACAGCAGTAGTAAGAACATCTGATATAATAAAAAAAAAAAATCCATATTAATATCCACTGTAACAATCTTATAAAGAACACATAGATTTTAAGTTCGTATTACTGGTTTTCTTTAGTCTACGTATCCATTTATTAGATTTTGGCTAGTGATTACAAAACTAACCAGGAGCAAGAGGGCTAACAGAAAGATGATACAAGCCTTTTCTTGTCAGAAACAAGAAAATACAAGCTAATAAATAAGAATCTTCAAAGTCACCATGTTTATTCGTATAGGAGAAACTAAAGCAAAACGAGAAATTATTTTTGCTAAAGAAAGTGCTTTATTCTTGCTTATGCGCTTGAATGAAAACAATGGGCATCTTTCAGGAGCTTGCCATGACAAGTGATTACCCGGAAGCTTTCCTGAACTTTCAGACTGAGGTACTACACTTGCTTGATGCAGAAAATGCTTTTAAACAGTAGACTGTTCTAATGTTTATGTGAACTGTAAGGTGCATACTGGTTTCCTTTGCCATGTTTCTTTTTCACTTTAGAGCAATTAGATACTTGTTTCAGAATTGAAATACATAGAGTGTATTACGTAGTACCAAAACTACGTAATACAGTCTGTAGCACATGTGTAGTGCAATACACATGTGCTACAGCTAAACGTTGAAATATATTTGTATATTTTGGATTTGTTGGGGGGAAGGAGTATATCTATTGTGTCCTTACTAAAGCCATAGAAATAATAGTATCATATATCCACAAATCCATTGAATCAATGCACCTGGTCTAAAATGGGAACCCTTAAGAATGTAATAGTAAGCAGGGGAAAAAAAGTGAGTGCTTTTACCACTGAACAGGAGTAAGTAGTGCCACCAGTATTTACTGCCATTATTGTTTCAAACTTCTGTTTTCACTGTGAGTCTATGTGAATAATATCTATGCAGCCTTTGTTATTTTAACATTTAGAACTATACAACAGACAAAACTATCTGATCTCTCAGAGGAAAATTTTTTAAAGAGCAAAATGGTAACTCTATACATATTCATCTAAAACCCCAGTAACAAATACCTCACTAAATTCTGTCAAGGTTCATGGAAACAACTGGGATTTCTATATAACACATTTGGATATAGGCCATTATCAAACTATCTAGAGATTTAATCAGCAGAGGACACTCTCAGCAAAACAAGACTGATGCTACATAATCAGAAACACCAGAGCTGTAAACAATGGAAATGCACATTATTCCCAAACAGTATAAATAATTTAAGACTTCCAGAACTGAAATTAATCTACATACCATTTGAAGCACACAGAACCACCAATTCAGACAGAATAATAAAAGGTAAGGGAAAAACAGATGGATAATTAAAAAGATACTTTCCATGTGGCAATACACTTAGCTTAGCACTGCTGATAACAAGCAATAAATATCAAGGAAATCCTATTACGCACATGTATATTTTATATGATTTTTATTTTCCACCCAGAAGGGATTGGGTTTTTTTTCCCTATGGTGTGATTGGACACTGAACCTGCTATACCCATTAACATCTATCTGATTAACACTTCAGCTGTTTGAAGGGTCAGTGTTTCATAGGGCACTATTTGCAGAGAGATGGAAACAAGCTGATTTGCCCATATTTGAGATGGGCATTCTTCCTTTAGCCCCCACTGCCCTAGAAGCCCATACCCTTTCATCCCCAGATGAAGTCTCAACAGCGTACTTCAAAGGAAAAAGGTACTCATGGTGTCTTAACCTTTCCTTTGAAACTGAATCTGCAGATCCAATATCACCTAGCAAGGCTAATTGCATAGTATGCAAGGGAATTACTATTATTTAGATATAACCCACTATAGAGAAATGATGAAAGCTCAGGCACTGTCGTAACAAGCTTTACAGAGAGAAAGCACTGCAAACGCACTATCAAAGGCAAATACCTTGCACAGGTAAAATGGGAAAATTTCAGAAATGATAAATAATCTTTATAACTCTTACAATTTCATTCAAATATCAGCCAGATTACCCTGCAAATAAAAAGAAAGCGGGGGCAGGGGGAGGAGCAGATATGAAAAAGGTATGTGATTTCATGGTTAGGTGTTACTATCTTTCATCATGTTAACTCACTGTACTTGCTATTTTGTTACATTCAAATCTTCTTACCCTCTGCAAGCTTTACATTTTCCTGTAACACAGGTCCAAACTACCCTACAAGTTGATTTAAGATACAGTAGGAAAAATACGGAAATTCAAGAGAAACTAGTAAGAAAATTTCATCATAAAGGGATTTTTATTTCTCATGCATCAAGCAACAGTGCTGGAAAGAAAATTATGAAGAGTGGCATGTGCACAAGTAGAAGTATGACCTAAACAGCAATCCAGAAAACTCTTACTATGTTAAACAACTTCTGTTGTAAGAATATAAACAAAAGGTGACTAATTTGGAGACAAGTAGAAGTTTTAAAGTCAAAAAGAGGAACCTTCTGCTCTTCACCATGAAAATTCATACCTTTTACCAGTTCCATTATTTCCATCAATAGAAAAATAAAAGAGAAATATTGAATCCCGAGTTAGAAAAGTACCTAAGCATGTCCCAGAATTTCTGGACCAAGAGGAAGTTTAAGATATGCTTAAAAGTTTTCTTCAGTCGTTGACCTGTCAGTTCTCCCTATAAACATCAAAAGCAGGGAAAAGGGTCTTCAGTCTTGCTAAAGTACAAGTATGGTGTTTAGGTTAAAAGAACCCCAAAACACACAAAAAACCCCAACAACAAAGCAAATCAATCATCACTTTTACAGAATGGGAGCTGCCTCCTCTATTACTTCCTTACATAAGAGTGGGGAGGTACAATTACATGAGTTATATTCAGCACTGCTTTATGCTATCTGTGGTTATACTCCAGGGACCATGTTCAATCTTACTCAGAACTCAACAGCTGAACCCAAAGTCACTACGGCCTGGTACACAGGAAGACGATCCAGCTCACCATGAGGTACCAGGGATTCAAAACAGCTTTTTCCATTTATGAAATATGTTCAAGGATATTGGAGGGTTTTGTTTGGTTTGGGGATTTGTTGTGTTGTTTGGTTGGTTTTTTCTTTTAATGTTTAGCATATAAGGAGGTTGGAAACTGTTACAATGAACACATTTGTACATTTTTATGTATGTATATATACACATATTCCTATACTGTCCAGATACTCCTTCAAAATACCTTTTTTCTCAGGTTTCCAAAGAAATGTGATGTACTAGCATGCACATGTCTTGTTTATGATAGAATAAAATGTGTCTAGAATTTATACATATTTACTTTAGGCAACATGACCAATTGATGCCTATCACGTTTTTAAAGGCAGCCAAATTTTTCAGAAATGGGCTGGCTGATATTTAGTAATTTTAATTACTTTTCCATGTGAATCACTGTTAGTAGCACCTACATTCAGCAAACAGTGAAACCATAATGCAAAAAACACTGAAACAATCATCCAGTATTTTAAAGACATTTTATGTCAAATGCAAAAGTTAAGCCTGAAATCTTTGATCTAAATGTTTTTGAGGAAACAGCCATGAAAAAGAGCACAGAAAATTAGGTTACTTTTAATTAAACAGAGAAATTAATATCTAGCACAAAATAACACATTATTGATGTGTTAATTAAAATATTGTATTCAGAAAGATAAATATATTAGCAAGCCAGAAGGATCTGGCCTTATTTTATTATATTGTAACAGAGAGGAAACGGAGTTAAACAGATGGCACTCAGGATTTCTCAATGAGTTCAGCGTCTGTGAGTACATGTTCCATAAACACCAATTAAAATGTGTCCGAGTAAATTTAAATCCCTTGCTGATAGAATATAAGCCAACCTAGCTGGCTTAAGACCAAGGTTAACCTTAATCGTCTGCTCAACTTGCAGCAAGTTGCTCTCAAATTGTACAGACATTCCCAGTGAAATAATAAAACAGCATTCCTATTGATTTGTATTTATTTACATTCATAACTCCCTTCTCAAGCATTGGGCCAAAGCACAAAGGAAAGAAGAAAAGCACCTTTTGTGAATCTAAAACCCCACACTTCTTTGGTTTAAAAAGCTTCTGCAGAACTTTCCTTTTGGGTAGTTTTATGAGAAGATTACTTCAGAAGTGTCTTGATAATGTTTATCAACCACACAAGCCGCTTCTTACTCTCCTTTATTCAATTACTGACAATTTACCATCTCAATTTTTCATGCAATGCAAAGCGAATGTTGAATATTACCTAATAAAATACATACAGAAAAGGCTATAGTGAAAAGTTAAAGCTGTGTTGTTATGCAACCCTATAGCAATTCTAATTCCATTTGACATTCAAATGTCTTGTAATAATGCACAGAGATGAACAGTAAAAGAAGTACCTCTGGTACATAAAAACCTCACCAAACACCACCCAAAAGCAAAACTCACAAAACTTTGTGATTTTACCATTTATTTCAAGAATTACAAGTGCAGACTAGCAGGTCTGTACCCAAGAAAGCTGAGCATCGACTCTCATGAGAAAAGAGAAGGCCTTTCTATGATGAACTGAGCCTTCCATAAAGATTTGGTATCGCTGACTGAACTGGGGCAAACGTACAACAAGCAAAGCTTGGATCTTTGCAAAGCTAATCAATTAAGTCCCCTTATGCATAATCCATGTGTGCAGCCTTTTCCCATACCAATTATTTCATGCTGGCAGCGTTTTGTTGAAGGAAAAGCCAGTCAGAAACTATAAAACACACAACACAACAGCAAATGAAATTAAATGCCAGAAGTGCAAATTACTATCTAGGAAATGAAATCTGAACTATTCATGCATGTACACATACCAGCAATAAATTAATTGATTGTAGTCAGGGAAAAGACCTAAATGTCATTAGAAGGAGTGCAATGGAAAAACACTGGTGCCACACGCAGCAACTAGAAAATGAAAGCTTTCCTTGAAAGTGGGGAAACAAAAGGTTTATCGTGTTTTCTACGATAGCAGGAATAATTTACCAGGAAAACCAGCACATGGTCGCAAATAAGAAAACTTGTCATTCAAAATACCATTACCAAGAAAAATAAACCAAAAACCTTCCAAGCACAGGTAGCATTTAGCACAGAAATGAGGAAGGCTGAGGGAAGGAAAGACATATGGACAGAGCAATCTGGCACTGCTGAAAATATGACCTGGTGCACACCAAGGGTGTGCAAACAGCCGATGGTGTCCACTGGAGGCTCTTTCTGTCCTCTATCTTTACCTCCTAGGAGAAGCCTTTTTTGCCCAACTCATCTGAAAAGAGGATATGGAAAGAAGAGCAAATTCAATGGACAAATGGAACCACCCCTAAAATTCAGATCTGCCTTAATTCCCTGCAGGAGAGAGCTAGGAAAGAGTAAAGACTGTGTGTTGCATTCTTCTTTTGTACTTCTTTTGCTCTCCAGTTATTGTTCCTGATTGCACCTGCACTTGATTTCTTCTATTTTCCAACCCCCTTCAGAGGCTTCATATCCTTGCCACTTAAAGGTTTCACCAAAGTCCTGACAGGCCCATTCCCCCATAGCCGAATGCCACATGCATGACAGCAAACTACAAGATTTTTGAAAGGGGTTTTATAGCTTTTGATGGCAGAAGCACCTTTAGCTTCACAAACAAGTTTTGCAACTGAAGGTTCAGACATACTTGTCTAAGAGGTCTTGGAAAACAAAAGGAAGGACACCTAATAGGATGGATCAGGCCTTACCAAGCACTAATCCTCACAATGATTGCAACGATACTTGGATTAGATTCTTTACTTTAGCTTGCAGTGTGCAAAATAATATGATTCAACAACTGCTGTAATTCTCTGCAGTTGCACAAAGAATAAACACTTAAAGATTCAGCTGAGCAGCTTTCATTGTTTTCTACTGTAACTGCTGCTCTATTTATTCAGAAGAGGTGACCTTCTAGTAACCTTATTCTGTGGCTATGAATGAATGGAAATCTAAGTTTGACCTCACTTTATGACCTCTATAAAAAGAATTATACTACAATGATTTTGCATCTTTATGTCAGCATGCCAGATAAATATTTTATTCGACTGCTAACTGGATAATGCATTTTCAAAACAACTCACGATGCTGAATGTATTTTAAAAATATATTGCTAAATTAAGCAAAAATTAAACTAATTTTTAAATATTTAAATATATTTGACATCTAAGAAATATTGGACAGATAGTGCGAATGCATTATGCATTGAAAAAGTTTTCGGTTCCATTAGGAAGCGGTACCTATGAATAATACATCTTTTTCTAATGTCTTTTTATGTACACAAAAACATCAATTTGTACCTAGCTTAAAAGAAATCTAAATTACAGGTAAGCCATCTAATGTGTCCCCTACTACCTTTTGGCAAGCTTAGTCTAATCAGAGTTTTTCCACTAAATTACCCAGATCAACAGAAACCCTGCACAATTATACTCTGCTCTCTAAAACAGCACATGATCTTTGCTCATGTGGGTAATTGCCAGGGTGGAAAATTGCAGTGAGGATGATGGTACAGATGTTCTTTTGCAGTTGACCAAACAAAATGAAAGAAAGCAAAGAATTCCTGTTTCATAATGACTTCTACCTAAAATGCGCTGGGTTATACACATTCACACACACGGAAACAAATATAATGGGAATTTTCAACATATTTTTCTATCGAAAATCACGTTCTTCTGTTGATGGCACAGAAAAAGGTTAAGTTTTAAGGAAGACGAAGTATTAATAAAGCATCAACATGTGAAAAACAAACGTTCAATGTTTGTAATCTGTAACAATGTACACTATGATACTTACTAAATTAAAGTCGTTGAAGAGGTTTCCAAAGCAGGATAGATAAACTAGAGAAAATTTTTTTCACTTGTATGCAAAGATGAAAGACAAGCAATCTCAGCGTGGACAGGATAAAAAAAGACTTGCCTGATACCATTATTACTGCTACATTTACTGTCCCCATGACTGAAAACAGGAATTGCACTTTAAGCGGATAAAGGTAGGTTATCATGAGTAATTCACCACGTATTCACCAGAGACTCTTGCAAAACCATGCTCACAGAAGAGAAATCTCATGAAATCTGTTTTCTATATTTCACAATCCTTTGCCCTCCTCCCATCTCGTTCTTCTTCCCACAGGTACTCCTTGCTCTGTGCACCCTGGGAGCTGTTCTACCAAGTTGTGGGATTTTTTTTTCTTTCTTTCAATTAATTATTTTACATTGTACCCAAAACTCATCATTAAGTTTTTGAACATTTAGGTTATTTCCAGAAGTGCCTTGCTTATTTCTCAAATACAAAGCAAAACACACAAGCCCAAGCAAATAGTTGCATCAACATACATCAGCACCAGTCTTCAGTTACAGCAATACAGGGTGATCATGATTTTAATATGTTACAGAGAGATGCAACAAGAAAAGGAGACAAATGACCAGGCAAAGGTGGTGGAGAGCTTAGAAGAGCATCTGTTTGAAGCTAGACCACCACAGAATCCCTTCATACAGGCGACTGCAGTTGTTTCTATCAAAATGAATAGCATAATTTCTTTTACCAACACTGAAAAATACCTGGGCTGAAGATCTTCCACCAGTGTATGCAGGAGCAACTGAGATTTGTATCACGTTATGTTTCCTAGCTTTCTGTCCCTCAACAGTAAAAGTATTCATATTCAAGAGGGAGAAGGACACAAGTTAATGGGTGTCTTATATGCACGAAATTTTGCTTTTGTGAGAGACACATGAATTTGCATCTCAAGAATAGCTGCATAGCTGATTCTGGCGAGGTAGGTACAGGCCAGAGGCAAGCGTTGCTCACCTTCTATAGTCTAAGTAACAGTGCTTCGCTGTTTTCTGTCTTAAAGCAGACCTTTGTCCTAGTTTGAGTTCCATGGACACAGATAATACCCTTTCTTATTCAACATGGATATGAACAAGACCAAGAGGCTTCCAAGTCACACTCAGACAGCATGCTGCTATCACCTCTTTCAAGGGCTCCACTATTTCTAAGACTACTATTAGGGAAGGAAGAACGACTCGAAGTCAACATGAGATTTGGGACTAGGTATGGATTACCCTCAGCCTCATTTCTCACAAAAGTCAGATGCTTATGCATCTGGATTAAGAGAAACAACTGGAAATAACTAATAAAGTTATCAGCTCCTCTCAAGAAATACAGTGTCTGTTTCATGGTACACAACTGAGTATCTTGCAAAGTGCGTAGCTGCTGCATGAAATCTTGCTGGCACTTTTTACAACTCCTTTCGTTACTGGTTCTTAACTGCATTACTGACCATTTCTTTCAGACAATTCCATAACTACAGCCTCTCTGCACTGCTTTGCTATTCACTGCAAATATCATGTGTAAGAAAGGGAATAAACATCCATAAATGGTATAAACTGTAACTGAAAACTAACCATATCTTTTCAGATGCCTTTTTACAAACCAATGCCACAAGCTATCTGCTCAGTGTCATGCTAGACAGAAGAAGCACTAAGAGGAATTGCCTTTCCCTAAGTTTTCTGAACACCAATAGAGAACAGCATGCGTAATTATTTTATGTTACGTACGCATTTTCCTGTATGATCTCTAAGCATGAACAGGAAGGAAACTGCTCTTAGCAACCCCAACTATGTGTTTTATTTATCCTCATTTAGAAAAAAGTAATCCAAAACATGTGACAAGTGTTTAACGATAACAAATACATAATTACTGAGAGTTACAGATGGAAAGAGTAAACCCACTATGTTTCAGCACTTATTGTTACCTGTCTGGAGGAGAGTCACTTCCCATTTGTTTCCTCTGCAGAGCAGATACCCATGTAACTACATGCTACGCTCACCTTGCTTTGCAGTTCAGCTTTACAGGCAACTAAGACACAAATACAGCATCCTCTGGGCTATGGTTCTCTCTAAACCAATCTGTCGAGGATCAGCCAGACAAGGCAGGTTCCTGAGATAGACGCAGACCATCTCTCGCATATGCAAGTGACAATGAGTCAGAAGAACCATTTCATTTCTATGTAATGGCCTAACAACCACAGACTTTGCTGGTGACTAAAATGTCTGTCATCCTCTTACACTTTCAGATACTTGGTCCAAGAGAAAGAGGGGAGAAAGGCGAAGAAGAGAACAACTCATTCAATTGCTCATAATGAAAGTAAATCTGAGGAATAATCATCCCCTCTCCCCAGACTCAAAAAACAGGTTGTGGTGCAGGATTTTAGCTACATCTGGTTAAGCCAAGCACTGAATAGTGAGTTTCTTTTTGCCTTGACCTGGGCACAACTCCAGCTGATCAATCTTGCACTTCTCAGAGAATGGTTGAAAACAGCCCTTTCTGCAAAATGTATCGACTTCAGAAATTTTATGAACTATTTCTTGGTTTGACTTGCATCACTGGATAAGTGGAATGTCATATTAACAATACTCAAATTGCCTCCCAAACAAAACTGAGAAGGAAAGGGTATTAGCACTGGCACCCATAGTATATACTCTAGTGGCATGCACAGGTCACCTCTTATACCTGAGAGGTCAGTAATTAAGTTCACGTCCCCTTGCTGTGATTCATGGTGAAACTTCTAGCGTTGCCTCTCTGAACAATGTCTCAAACACTAAGCTTTTGGTTTATCTAAACAGTAAAAAACAGTATTGGCAGCTTCATCCTAGTCTCATTGTTGAGCTCTGTTCTCTGGGAAAAGTTAGGTACATTACTGGAGTAATTTAGCATGGAGCAGTTTTAGGCTTCAAGCTGCTTTAAGTATTTGGTGTTAAAAATAATCTTTTTTTACAGTCACACAGTCAAAATTCTTTCCTTTAGCAAGCATGTCAGCATTTAATTTATTAAGTACTACTTGTAGCTTATAATAAAACATACTATGACGTGGCCTGTATTTTTGATTTGTTCACAGAAACGGCTGGATGAGCACACTGTGGTATTTACCAGTACCCACATGTTACTTCAGTGATACAAAGATGGACTAATCTCTTGGTGTTTCCAAGAAAAGGGAAGTTCTTCAAAACTATTTTAATCAATAAGTACATACTTGTAAGTACCAAAATGAGAGGGTATCAGGACTCAGTCAGGTTAATTTATTGTTGTTCTGTGACTGCCTGAAATCTTGCAAAGAATCAGCAACATTAGAAATAGACAGTGCAGGATTACTGTCCACTGAGTACACCAGTCCACTAGGGCATCATCTAAATGCCAGTCCTGTTCCACTATAAATATCCCACACACCTTGCAGAGGCCACTCAGGGTGTATCTGCCTCCTGCAGACAGAGTGCAGCGCAGCTATAATCAAGTTAGTACATCTTCATGGTGCAGTAACAGTGATGTGGGGATTCCACCACAGATCTGAAATTAGCGAAGCCACATAACCCAGCATGTGAGGTAACAAACCTACTCGTCAGCATTTACAAATCTGGGAACAGAACCACGTTGACTGCCTCTGTAGTGTGAATGTGCTTTACTTTCTCTAGTTCCAGTTTCCCATCTGCAAAAATGCATGTCTTACTGCACAGCTAAAGGTCAAAAACATTAGAAACATGAAGGCTGTACGAAAACCTCGGACAGATGTAGAACATGACCTACATCTAGACACAAATACCAAAATGTAGATAAATACTGAGAGGATTTAGATCACTGAGCCCTTCAGAAACTAAAATGGGTTTATGTTAATGAAAATCCTTCCATCCTCTTCGTATTGCCAAAAGTCCACGCACATATGTTAAGAAATTCAACTTACTCATAGCTTTCTGTGCTTAAGGTCCTATTTTTGCCAAAAGGCAGTCACATTTTCCTTTATCACACTATCAATATGTTAACCTGAGAAAGTATTAACAAAATGTTTTGCTGTATTTTCACACCCACATTAAATTCTGAAATGAAAGCCCACAAATCATTTATTAAATAGATTCAAATCATACTGAAACTGCACAAGTGAGAATTTCTATTGTTTGTTATAACATAAAAAGCACTGTAATCATTTATATGATACAGATCCAATAATTTCCATTCACCTGTTCTAATGGGAGCATGAAGTTAGTAAAAGATGCTGATTTAAGTGAAAAGTACCATAATTGGAATCCCATCTTTTCATCTGCTCCCATACTATCGAGTCCTGCAGAATAAATGGCTGTCAGATTCCTTGGACAAAATAGGTGACAACTTTACATCACTGATACTTATTGGCTAATGAGGCTGCTGCCATACGTGGGTCTAGGCTACCATTTATGTGTGCTCAAATTAAATCTACATTCTTTAACAAGCTCCTTGAATCTGTTGATATCATGTGTACTCTAATTACTGCTGTATTTTAAAGCTATAAGCAATTATGTTAACCTGAATTCAGGTCAGATGGTTAAAGTTCAGGAATAGATACAAGAGATGACAGGAACTAAGAGGACAGCAGTTCAATATATTCATGGAGCTGGACAACACACAAACATTATACTCTTTCATAGGTTTCCATGTTTTTCAATTGCCTACATAATGATAATTTTCTGTGACAAGACAAAGAATCATAATCTTATCCGAATCTGCACCTTGATAGATAATATTCAATTCAGACCACGAACTGAAGAAATCTTTATTATTGCCTTCCATCCCATTTTTACATACAAAATCCCCAAATTAAGAATCAACAGTTCCACATGCTTAAAACTCACAGCACAGATTTATACATGCACATGCAAACAAATATGCACATGTTCACTGTCTGTTTGTCAGACAGTGTTCCAAAAAAGCAGACAATGTACTGGAAGTCCTAGTACCTCCCAGGTTCCTGACAGTGGCCGCGTGTCCTTCTGACTTCTGAGGAGCCCTTGGGGTCATAACAGTTACACTAGCTCTAACACAAGAACATGTCTCCAAGCAAACCCACTTCCAAGCATACGATGAGATTTTTTGGGGTGGTTTGCTGTTGACTGTTTAAAAGCCTCATGCACAGGCCAGCCCCTATGTAATTCATCTGAGAATACTTTTCAGCTAACTACCATGATGCCTCCTGTGGTTGTGGCTGCAGTTGATCGCAAGACATTGTTGGATGGGGTTTCTTTTAAAGAAAAGTATGGAGGAGAAAAGAATGGAAAAGAGAAGAACAATTTAAGATGAAATATAATTCCTTATTTATTGCACTGAATAACTACTTATGATTCTGTATTTGGGTACACTGGTGGATGGTACCAAATTTCCAAGCATTATATAAAACCACCTCCACAAAAGACAACTGTTCTCCTTTTTGTTTTCTTTGGTGTTAGCCTATTATGATGTCAAAGTAGTTAAAAACTGCTTCCTGAAACAAACTTGTATCTGAATTAACAATTCATTCATATGTGTAATAAATGCAATGTGGTTTTAATACAATCAATTCATGTTGAAGTACTTTGTCATCACTAATAGATCATCTATATTCTAGAAATTCATTAACTGTATTAATACTAGCAGAGAAGGATTTTTAAGAACCCAAGTCTACCCTGAGGTTTGCAATATACAGTTGTAATCATGCTCTTGAATAATTTTCTGAACTAAAATTAAACTTGCATCTACATAAAAAAACCAGTGAACACTGGGTTGGTAACAGCAGACTCTCCTTGGAAGGAGAGCCAAACCGGTGATTTATGAAACTGAACTCCATTTCAGTGACACTAAAATAATAGAAGGATTTATGAATAGTTTCTCTCCTTATTACACCCAGATTACTGTGTCATCTGGGTAAGGCGGAGGACTTAAGAGTATTTCACCTAAACTAATAAACCTATTTACTGAATCTGAACTAAGTGCTGAAGTTGACTTCTAATGAGTGTTGACTGATCTTGGCAAATAAGTGAATTAGACGACACATACCTGAGCCAGACAAGTCATCACTAGTCAGCATGTCTCCAGGGACAGAATGAAGAAAAACGGTTTCTCAGCTTATTTTTTTTTTTGAAGGATCACCACAAACGCTCATGCTGATAGCAGCATTATCTTGACATCCTTTCAGAGCTGTTCTTAGCGCTGGTAATATCTTGTCTTGTTGACACTTTTTTTTACAAGTTAAAAAATGGAGCCATTTTAACAGTTTATTTTATTTTTATCTGTCCAAACACTTATAACACACTCATCACCCCCGCGTTTGTAAGCCTGAGATTTGAGTGTTGTCACACAAAGGATTAGTGTGCAAATCCCACAGGGCCTGGAGTGCTCCATCCATGTCAAACAAAGGGTTTCATCGCTGTTTTCCAGCACAGCAGCTCTGGGGTGGCAAGGGGCTCTACTCCAAGGGTTGCTGAACTGGGGGCCAGAGCACCCAGCTGGTTTGACTCAAGCTCTTCCCGACACCCTGTGTTACAAGGGCAGGTGTAACATCTCTCCGCCTCAATCTCCAAGCAGAATGGAAACAGCAGTACCTCTCAAAAGCTATGCCTAGAAAGCCTGTCTCTATGATCAATGTCTATGAAAAATGCACAAAATACCACTAAAAGGTTCAGGGTGTTATCGCATCCAATTGCTTCTACCAAAAGCAACGCTGTAATGCCACAAGCACTGTCACTCTCATGAAATGAAAATAGGAAAAATAATCCCAGCCTAATGAAACCTAAAATCCTGCGCATTTGAAAGATTTGCTGCTTTCACTCAGTTGAAGTGAGAGCATGAAAAAAGCATTTTCACTTCCCTGGTTTCACGGAAAGTCACTTGTGGCTCAGCTCAGAACCAAACATAACACTTGTCCTGTGCATTTGTGCTGATCTCCTGACCCCAGTATGACTGGAAGAACAGAAAAGGCAACCTTTTCGGGTATATCTTTCACCATGGAAGTAATTTGGCAGAATTACAGACTTATTGCTCTCTGGATGTCTTTTTTTCTCAGATGTTCCGACCACTGGGTTCAGAGCATGCAACCTCTGAACTGCTAGGCTGCGGGAGCTTAGGCCAGCCCAGCCTTGGTGGGGCCAAGGGCAGCCCCATCCTAGCGGGGCCCTGGAGAGAAGGTCCCCAACAGTGCAGCAGGGAGGCTATAGCAAGGGACAGAGGACCATCTGCCCCACATCCTGGCATGGAAAGGCAGAGGGACAATGCTAAGATTGCACTTATTTGTTTCAGAAAGACTTGGGAGACATGTTCAACCTCTCCACATCAGTAAACGCAGAACTTCATTGCTGAAGTTCAGTCACTGCACCTAGTCGTAACTGAAGTTACTTTCATGGGGGTTTACATTGGTACTGCTTCAATCTGGTTTTGGTGAAATTTACAGCCACTGGCTTTCCATAATTTTCTCCATAGTTTAGCTGAATTTAGAATACAGAAAATTCATATACTGTGTTACAGAAATATGTTGTTATAGCCAGATAAATCAGACCTTCTCTAGAACTTTTTAGGTGTGAAATCAGAAGGAAAGCAAGATAAACTCTTCCAAAACAATACATGAAGGTTCAGTCTTATTTTCATTTGCAGAAATGGCAAGCTCCAATGACAACAGGTTTCAAAAAAAACCAACAACAAACAAACCAAAACTAAACCCTGAAAAACCCTCAAAACCAACACCCCCTACCCCCCACCCCTTTTTTTTTTTGGCAAGGTGGGTATTAAGAGACAGATGATTTGGAACACGATACTGCTTGGACCACATCATGCTACTGACCATATTACCACACAGGAAGCTGAAGCTCTTCAAAGATTACTTTAAAGACATCAAAAACATGTGCAGCCTAATATATTAGTATCTCCTTAAAAGTAACTATATCTGCTAAACCTCTTTGAAGGACGTGGCTCATTTGTCCCCTGGAGATTTTCAGCTGTGCTTTATATTAGCTTGAATGATCATAAAAAACGCAAGTAGTATCTGCCACGAATTTTTGTTTTGTAAGTTCACTGTGAGATGGTCCTGAAGTTCTTTTTAACCACACCTTTTGTTACCTGCATGTTTCCCAGATATCTAGGATCTGCGGGCAAAAAGTGCTGGTAAAAGAGAAAAAAGAACTTGATGTTGGTGTAGTATTCGAGGAGCAAATTAGCATGTCCTTTGCATACAAGCATCACACAACCTAAAAAAAGTAGAAGGAATTGGGGTTTCCTCTAATTGAAACCTAGTATCCAGATAAAATTGCACACTTCTAACCTTTGTTCTCTTACTACAAAGCTGTTCAATTACACATGGAAAAATGGAGCCCAATAAAAGCTATGGCATCTATTCACACCACAGGAATCCAGTTTAATTATTCCCACTAGGAGATATGAAGTATTTCCTTATGCAAATACTGGACTCTCAGAACACTGACATCAAGGACCCACACTGTATTTTCCCCCCCAGGGAAGACGTATAAAAAGTGCTACATTTTACACTCAGTTTAAGCATAGTATTTTCAGATGATTCTGCTAGGGGATTAAAAAGGAAAATCTCTAAGTTTTCAGTAAAGTCCTTGCAGATTTTCTAAGGTGAAATATGAATCTGCACAATAGATTAGTGCAAAATCAACTATTCCTGTAAACATTAACAGAAACGTAATACAGGACGCTCTGCATTCATTCATGGATCTGCCATTATGATACTAACTTTCTGTAAGCACCAAGCATTTTAGTACTGTGTTCCACCATTAGCCATGCAGTTACAAATTAAATATATATATAAAAATAAATCAAAGACCAAGAACTAATTTCTAAAGAAGTGCCTGACAAGTGGCAATAAATGTTGGTTTTAAAGAAGGTAGATTGTTTGCTAATGGTATGATTGAGGCAAAAGACTTTTCTGGTGGCACAAGATTCAAACCAGAAGCTTCAACCTAAGCCAAACTAATATTTACTGCCAAACACTGATTCTAAACTCTAAGTAGAGGAGTTTTATCCCTGTTCTCTGCCAGTACTCCACCCTTTGACCTTGCCCATGGTCACCTCCATGTAGCCTTTCATCAGTTAATCTCACAGGCCTCCTTTTCCACTTCCAAGTTATTTCCAGTATCTTCCATTAAACTCAGGCAGTCTCCAAGCAGTGTCTGTAGACTGGGAACCTGGGCTCCACCACAGAGCTTGGCTGCTCAGAATCCTCTACACTACGTACTTCAGTAGTACAGAAATTAAAATGTCTATTTCCTGTATTTTAAAATAAAGAATACATATGAGGGGGAAAAAGGTCCTGAATCTACAGGCTACCATATAAAAAGTCCCATGTATCTCCCCATGTCTACGGATTTTATGTGAAGCCCCCTGAAACAGCAACTGAGTCCCAAAGCACACATCTGTCATGAGCAAAAGCTTTTATTCGGTGACAGAAAAAGGAAATAGATTTTAAGAAAGAAGCTGTGTATTTGCATGAAAAGTATCTGTCATTTCATCTTGGTAGGAAAAAGAGATCAAGGTTGGGTTATATTTAAAAAAGAAAAAAGTTATAAAGTTTAATTTTGGAGGAAAAATGGGATTTACATTGTTCTCCATGCTGTGGTAGCAATCCAAACATTCTCACTTATACCAGTAATGGTTTGGTTGCAGATCACATTTATAAATAAAAGTAAATTGATTCTCAGTGTCTATGGTGAATGAAATATATCCATATGTGAATTATATATATGCATATATATACACACATATATATATGCATATATACACACACACGTCTTAAACCAAAATACCAATAGAGCTAATGTAAGGTCTTCTTTCAGCATTATATTCAAAGGAACACTTGAACATTAAACAAATCTTTTAAATATAACATTTTTAACTTGATATATCATTTTTAAAGAAGCTGGATAAATGAAATGTTTTAGACGAATGTGGTAGATTCACCAGTTTAACTTCTGTACAGAGACATATACACATAGCTTAAAATTGCTACCATGTGCCAAGTAAACTTTTACAGATGTTCAGCAGCAGACTTCAAAGAAACTGCATTGTGTCTTCCTCGATGTGTACCAGCCAAATATATAAAACCAAAGAAATGTCAAGATATCAAATGAAGTGTCCATTTGCTGATGTTCAGATAAATGAGAGATGCAGGACTGGTAATATTATTTCTTTCCTATTACTTGAATTACATTCAGCCAATGCTCTGCAGTTATTTTGAACTTACATTGTGAGGCATTCCAGCTAAACTTGACATGCTTTAAAGTGACCTTTCCCCTTTGGGCTTTCAAGAGGATATTTCTACATCATAGTACATGCATTAAATACTCTTCTGAGAAACTGCACACATAGAAACTGTCTCTCTTTCTCTCATCACTGTAAGTATTACAGAGAGAAAACATACTCTTGTTGGGGTTACTTCTGTAAATTTAATCACAAAAAGCATTTAAGCATTGTGCTTGGTAGAACCAATAATGTCCTAGATAAGGTATGCCTAAATAAGATAGCACCTCTGCCCCAAAAGGTCTGATTTTATTTTTTATTGCTTTAAAGACATGTCTATTGCAAATTCATGTAATAAATCTAAAAATCTTGTAATGAAGCCTGTAACTGTATGGTAAGTTTAATCCATCATGTCCTGTTGACCACTCACCTGTTCTATACTTCTGTGTCCACTAATCCATTTTCCCTAAGGATTTGTGATTTTCAAATATTTGAACATCTCCAACCATTTCTTAAAAATAAAAATTCCCTCCCCCAATCAGGAAATATTTCATTTCTTTCTCTCCATTGCGGAATTTCCATTTACCTCTTTATCCCCAAAACACCCCCGTGCACAGTCTCCAAATTACACTTCCCTAGGGCACAGGACAAGCAATGTTTCAGTCCTGGAATAGTGACAGGTTTAAAGTATAATATTTCACAGCCCATTAGGGCTGGAGAGGCTTTTTAGCATTTAGTGAGCTACAAATTCCCTTTCCAATAAGAGAGATCCTGCTTCTACTCTAAGTTATTCATTCTTTCTATATATGCATGTAAATACGTATATACACACAGGTATACGCTAAGCCTAATACATATCTCGTTATATACATCACATGTTTTCAACAGCAATTTTATGGAAAAGCTGTACTACGCAACTTCTAAAGATTTCTACAATTTATTTCTTACAATTTTCCTTTCTTTTCTAGTTCCATGCTGGGTAGATTTGTTCTATGAGAGGAAGCCAGTGAAGCAAACGAAGAGCTGAGAAATAACATCAATGCAACTGAGAAATAATTCAAGACAGTTTTATGAAGCTGGATTATTTTTTTCCATGCAAGTTATGTGGTACATAGAGAATTCATGGTATTTTGCTATAACATAAAGGTTTTATTCGCCTTTCCTAAGGATGAACTGCAGAAGTAATGTACAGCTTTCATATGCAGTACCATCAAACTCTCTTGCCAATAAAAATTACTACCAACCCTTCATGATTTCTTCCGCTCTTAAACCTAAAATTTCCTCTCATATAAAACAGACTATATTTATTACTACTGAAAAATGACCAGATTTATTTTTTTTAAAGACAATTTTTTTTTTTTAATAAAACCACGATTTTGTGAGCAGTGAAATTAACGAAACCTGATTTCTTGCAGATTTGTGTATTATAACTAGTTACTCCAGTATCTAACGAGGGGCAACTTAAACTGTAGCTTTTCGCTAGTTAGGTCATTTATAAGAGCTCTGTTCTCTGGTGCCTCATAAGGGCTGAACTCATGCACAGTACTTCCTCCAAGGTGTCTCGCTCTCTGGCTTTCTCACCTAGGTGCCTACATTTCAGGAAACGTACAGGAATGGAACATCTGAGGAATGAGGCCTTCACTCACCCCTTCAGATTTGTTTCAAATTGGCCAGTGAATTAAAAAATCTGTAGCTGTGGGAAACACTCGCATGTGGCTGCACGTGTGCACGCACACCCAGGCACACACAGTGTAATCACATAAACCTCATTTCCTTCGGAAACCAGGCTAAAAATGACACAGCAACAGCAGATGTGAACACAGTTATGAAAAGCAGCTGCATGAGTTTTCCATGAAACAAACAAACATAAGGTCAACACACATATAGGTTCCTTAAACAAAGCTCAACTGGCAAGCCTTTGAAATACGTACATAAATATTTTAAATATCCTCTTTCTGTGGGGCAGAGGGTGTACATCTTGACATCAGCACATGTAGGGCATGTTTCTTATTTTCTCTGGGTCAAATACCCACTGAAGGCAATAGAAGCTTTATCTCCGACTTTTAAATCTACAGTCAGGATTTCTTTTTATGAGTATATTGATATAATTTATCTGGGTGTGCTCATATCTCCCCTTTCCCTGGCTGCGCTTACATAAATAACAGTTTTGTATCTTCTCTGCACCATACATGGATATATTTGAGTAATTCCAAAACCTACCACTGACAAAATACGTATAAAAATCTTCATAACCAGATGAATCAGAAACCAGAGACATTTGGAAGCAAGTATCACCACAAAATAGCCCTTAACTAGAGAGATGAGATTTTCACTGCTTCTGACAATGGAAAGCACTTTTGGCTCTCTCCGACCAATATAAGATCCATTAAGCAAACACTTTGATACATCCAACTTCAAAAGCCATCTGGAAATTATACTGTGGCATGTGTCATCCTGGTAATATAAAAACAGAGAACTGGGAGGGATCTTGAGGGACAAAAGAATCCAGCCCCTCTATGCAAGAAACATTTAATCCCAAGAAGTCTACAGCATACCTACCTTTTACACCTCACATTTCTTCTCTCAGCTGCTTCAGAAAGCTCAAGAAGCAACCAAACCTAGTGCCCTAACTGCCCCCCCAAAAGACATCTCATGTTCAAGAATCCATTTCAAATCGCTTGACATTACTTTCCATCACATTACAGGAGCTATATTTCTTCTTCAAGTACTCAAGGAAAGCTTACTGTATGGAACTTGCACAGTTCGAATCTTACAGCTAAAGACAGTATTAGTTGCTGGTTTCACACTGCTTCCAGATGTAAAAAAAGTTATCAGCTTCTGTGGCAAATGTAGTAAAAGGTTAACAAAAATGCTACTACATTTTGAAATACTGTAACAAGGGCTCGGTTTTGCAGTGTCTTGACCATATTCACAGAAACATGGAATACCAGGCTGGAATGACCTCAAGAATCATCTGGTCCAACCTTTCCTGGCAAAAGCACGACCTAGCTGGGCCATCTTGGCCCAGTACCCTGTCCAGCTGAATCTTACAAGTGTGCAGCTTGGGGAAAACAACACTCCCCTGGGGAGATTACTGTGAAAAACTTGCCTCTTGTGTCCAACTGGAATCTCCCCGACAGTAACTTGTGCCCATTACACCTCATCTTTTCCATGTGACTCCTAGTAAAAAGGGAATCTCTGTCTTCCTTGTAGCCACCCTTTACATACTGCAACATGGTGATAAGGTCTCCCCTGATCCTTCTTTTCTCAAGGCTGAACAACCCCAGCTCTCTCAGCCTTTCATCACATAGTTTCTCAGTCCCTTGATCATCTCTCTGCCCCTTCTCTGGCCCCTCTCCAGCCTGTCCAAAGGGACCAAAACTGAACACAGTATTCCAGGTGTGGCCAGACAAGCGCTGAGTAGAGTGGGATGATGACTTCTTTATCTCTGCTGGTGATGCCCTTGTTGATGTAAGCCAGCATCCTGTTGGCTTTCTTTGCCACAGCTGCACACTGTTCACTCATACTGGGTTTGCTGTCCACCGGGACCCCAGGCCCCTTCCCACAGAGCTGCTCCCCTGCCAGGTCAATCCCAGCCTGTGCCGCAACCTTGGATTATATTTTCCCAGGATCAAGACCTTACACCTGTTTTTGTTGAGCTTCACAAGGTTTTTGTTAGCCCGCCCTTCCAGCCTATTGCAGCTACCTCACTTACAGGCTGCTGCCCCAAATCTGGCAGTTAGTCTCCCTTCTGTATGGAGTAAGACTCAAGTAAAACTCAATCACCTCTGTAAGGGAGATCTGGGTAAAAGTTATAACAGATGAAGAAATGAAGAACTAGGTGCATCCAATACTGAGTGTACTGGCAGTCATATATCCTCAGGCTATGAACTGAAAATAAAGACTATTAGGTTGCACATGAAGCACAAATACTCTACAATATCACGCCTTCTCAATGTTCCCAAAACAAATAGCAGAAGCCTAGTACAAACTTGGTGATTACTGGCCTAGATAGCATAACCAGGATCAGTTATCCAAACTGAAAGGCCTTACTCTGAAGTACTAAGTACTGCTTTGCTCTTTTAGAAAGAAAACTGGGTCATGTGCTTTTGCCAGGATAATTTCTATTTGGACAGTATTTCTATAATTTCTATTCTATGTAGAACAGAGAGTATTTTTTCGCATTTGAATAGATGAATAAAGCAGTTGTTGAGATAAGGCCTCCTAAACTGAGTGCAACTCTGTAAATGCCTGTGTGCATCCCCATTTGAAACACCAGTTTTACCAGTTTTTCCCATTCTGTCACATTCTATCTTTCTCAAACACTGATGATTTAATTCTTATTAAGAATTTGCACAGCAAATTTGTATATAGAATTTGTATCGTTTCTTACAACATAGAGATTTAAGGTACTTGAATGGAGGTAACCACAGTTAAGTGCTTTGCCTGGTAAAATACATGCCACCTCCCAGGTGAGCACTCATTGTTCTGTTTACTTGGGAAGGGGAGGGAGAGGCAAGTTCAAATGAAGCCAGAAAATGAAGATACAAAGTATAAACATCAACATGAGCTCCGTCTTGGATGACTCTATTTGCAGTTTCAACTACACACAGAACTCATAATTAATGATGTCACCAAATTTGCAGAGACACAAATACAAGTGCCTGGATAAATTGTGAAGTCTATTTGCTGCCAGTGTTTATCTGATAAATCAGAAATATCATTAGAAGCCAGTAATCATGGAAGGAGTTTGATCCGAGAAGTTGCTCTCCAGTGTGCATGCTTGAACGATGTTATCAATGCTTCTTGTTGAGACAGATTACTAGTATCCAACCTTCTTTAGCACTTGGGAATTGTGCTCTATTTACATCTTGATAACTTTTTTCAGTATCAATTCTAAATGTGCAAGCACATGCCTATTCTTTTGCTTTGCTTCATGTCTATACTCTTGACACGAAACAAGCTTAACGTGATCCAATAGTCATTAAGCGCATTATTTCTTAGCGAGATATCCCCTCCTCCTTGAAATATGTAAATATTTATCTGGTGGCTTTTGTCCTTCCAGATGTGTTCTGGACTCTTCAGAATCAGGATATGGTTTTTAGTTTTACACTGATGTCAGATCAACGAAACACAATCTCCACTGAAGCATACAAACTGATATACAATTGCATGTAATAGAACACAAAGCCAGGAGCACCCTATGTACTCTTCAAGACAGTTATCTATCCCTCTGAAAAGCTTAGTAATACTTGACAGAATTTATTTGAAAGAGAGGGGAAAAAACTTGCCTCAATGGTTTTGGTTGGTTTCAGTATTGTACACTCAAACATATAGAAAGTATTAGGAGTTTCCATACTATGCATTTCTCTGCAGTAAAACACACACACAAATGCTTTTATGCATCAAAATGTTACTTCAGCCCCTCTCTAAAGTAGAAGCAATGACTGCACTTTTTTTTCCAGTTTAAAAAAAGCAAAACTAAAACAAAACCTAAAATGCAAGTAAAGTTCTATTTCCTTAGTGAATCCTTAAAGTAAAACAAATACAACTGCATCTGCCTCAGGATCTGGCACATCCTGGATCAGTTTGCCAGTACTTGGCTGCTTAGTTCACTAGAAATAAAAAATATATAAATATATTAAAAATATTTCTGGCTCCTGTTAAAATCCTTTTCCCTTCTGGAAGCCTTCCCAAAAGTTGTAGTTCCTGATGCCTTTTTTCTATGGACAGTTCAGACATCTCTGGGCTTGCTCGCCTTCTGCAGTCC
Source organism: Strigops habroptila (assembly GCF_004027225.2). NCBI lineage: Eukaryota > Metazoa > Chordata > Aves > Psittaciformes > Psittacidae > Strigops > Strigops habroptila. The sequence continues at coordinate 1,598,733 of NC_044278.2, forward strand.
TCTAGATTTCTTTGCTGTGCTTCTTGGATCAAGTTCCCAAACACACTCACAAGCTTTCTCACAACTCTTGCCTTTCCAATGCTCCTCTGGTTTCTGAGCCGATTCTGGCACCAGTTTTTTCATGGTTCCTTTCCAAGAATGAGTCAATCTGTGGTGCAAGTCTCAGCACAGCAGCTACCTTCATCTTCCTCTTATTTTAACTAGTAGTACTCTGCTTACCATCTCACACAAGGCCAAACTTTGAAACTAATGGTAGAGGTCAGCAGCAGCTTTGTTCCCTTTTGTCTGGAATTCAGGAATCCTCTGAGGCTCGTTCCTTCTCTTAAGTAGTGCTCCAGCATGCATGGATTCTCTCCACCTTTCCAGCAAGTTTTCAGATGTAGGCAAACCCACCCACTAAGAAAACGGTTGCAGTTTGATAAGAAAATATGGCACAATGTACATGAAAGATTGGAGCTTGCTTCAGATTTCATCTACTGAAAAGTATCACTCACTCACACATGCACACTTTCTCTCTCTTTTCTTAACCACAGAATTCAATGCAGCTATGGAACAATGAAATGAATCTGACTTGGGATCCCAATGTTCAAAATAAAACAGCCTAATCCTTGCCTCATTCTTCTGATTTGCATCTACTCGACCATAGAGAAATGTAAGGAAGCCAGGAACTCTCCTACGAAACCCATGCTGATAATGAGGTTACACAAATTAGAGGAAGAGTAACTTTCAGGGAGTCAGGAATGAAAATGTATTTGTTGTAAAGACATCTGACTTATAAGTCCAGCAGTATTTATATACAATAATTTCACTTGCTGCTGTTAACAGAAAGACCTCTAAAGCAGAACCAGTCTCTAAAGACAGCTCTTCCGTATCATTTAGAACAAAAAACATTCATACTATCATCTTCCTGTGCTACCAAATACGCGTTAAGTTTGGGATTTAGCAACAGTCACAAAGCCACTGCTGAAGCCCTGAGATAACACAGAAGTCAGCATATATCTAGCTTCAAGAATGTAAGGAGCCCAGGTGGAGCATAGGTTGTGCTGGCACGCGTTATCAGTTCAACCTGGTATTTTATGCTTTTAAATACTGAGGATGCTAGTGCCACCATGACTAAACAAGTCTTCCTTTATAGCTCCTTACACAGCTTTGTCCTTTTTTACGCATTACAACGCAACGGTTCATATCCTGTCAACCCTTACTTTCATGCATTCCTTATTAAAATGCTGTAACTATTCCTGAATATTTTTAATTAGTGAATCATTTCTGTAACCCCGAATTGTCCTATCATATAAAGATGTGTATGAGGTTAGGAGATGAAGTGTAATCTAAAATAGGATTCTGGCATTTGAGGGTTATTTGTCATATGGAGATTCATGCTGTATCAGCCATTTTATATATGGCTACAAGGAAACATCTGCAAAGTCTAACAGCTGATAAAGAGTAACCTGCCCTGCTACTAAGAGAAGGAAGACTGCATTGTATTCAAAGGCTGCAGATAAGACTTAATGAACTGAGATTTCATAATGGAGAAGTGATGGATAACGTAGACTTAATATATTCCATATACACAAAGCATTAAGATAACACATTAAAAATAATCTTAAGCTGTTGTGGTTTTCTTTTTCTCCCCAGGTATTTGCAGCCTTGCATAAAATACGGATTTAACAATTTTAAACAACTCCCAATACCAGCTTCTCCAGAGATGCTATTTCTAGATTAAGATTGTGTGATTCCCTCCTCCTCTCCCACCCATGGTTTGGCAAGCATTACTAGAACACACTATTTTAACCAGGATAGAGCATGCAGGGCTCAGAAAGAGCCTCGGGATATTAGCTTTGCTGGCCATTTTCACAGAGAAGAGGTTAAGCCACATGAAATTTAACAATACTCTTGCTGGCCATTCCAGAGAGAAGCAAAGCTAGGTGGTGGCATAGAGAAGAAGGATGGAATTAATAGTTAGAGGAGAGAGAAAAAAACCCCAAGCAATACATAAAAACCTTTTCACTGACAATAAACAAGTCTGATCTATTGGAGAAGGGTATTCTTTCCTAATACTGTAGCTCAAATGAGCCCCACAGAATGATCTATAAAACGGCAAATCCTACAGCAGAATAGAAGAGGGAGCCTAAATGACACTGGACAAAGGATTGAATCCCCACGACTGCAGGTGGTGGTTCACGTTTGGCTAAGTCTCAAACCAAATGCATTTGCATCTGCACACTCATTTAAGTCTTCTGAAATTCTGTTTAGCAGAGGCTTTCCTTTACGCCTCTCCAACAGAATCAAATGAAACACACATATATTAAGTAAGCCCCTGGTACTTCACCTGGGTAAAGCTACATGGCGGGTTTTAGTTTCCGAGATACTAAGACATGAGTTTCAAAGCTAAGAGAAATCTCAGAGACAAACAGGACTTCCACTCCAGATCAAGCCTGTCGCAGCCCTTCACAATATTTGCAGCCTTGTCAACAGTTTTCCTTCCAAAGTATATTGCTGAATCCAAACTTTAATCTAAAACATTTTAGTTGGCCGGGAACTGCTACTTCTCAACCAAATGCTAATTGTGCCAACATTTTTTTCTTGTCTCAGTAACTCCAAGTTGTATTCTTGAAAAGATTGTTAAATATGTTACAAGACTTGTCCTTCACAGCAGTGATATCAGACTAGTAAGTAAAGAGGCTTTCATCATGTAACAACTTTTAGTTGCCAGCTTTCTTTACTGCATATTAGTGAATAAAATGGGATAACCATGTGTTGTACAAGTATAACTGGCTGAAGTGATCAATATGGTTGGCTTCCACTTGTGCGGCTTTCATAGCCACGCACATCAGTGTACATTTGCCTAAATGCTCAGTAGTTGTTAAGTAACTGAACGTGTGTTTTAGGATTGGCATTTAAAAATCATTAAAACCACTGAAGGTCAATATCGTTCCTTGAAATGCCAAAAGGGAAGCATGGTACCAACATTTCTAATTGTAAAAAAATAAAAAAGGAAGGAAAAAACCTGAGAAAGCCTAAGTTGTGCAAGCAACTGCATCTGGTGAAAAAATCATTCTGTAAAATGCATTGCAAAAGTAACCTTATTCTGTAACTACTTTCATAATTCAGCTCTTATGTTACCCGTAATGCTCCCAGGTCTGTGAGGGACAAAGGGAAGTTTGCATCCAAAAAAGTGATACATCTGGTTTTAATTGCTTTTTGCAGGGAAGTCAGGGTCCAATGTAAAGAAAAGTTATTCCAAACTCCAGCTTGCAAACCGGGTTTTCATGTGAAAATTTCCAATAAAAAAGCAGCAACAGATGTGGCTGAGGCTATTAACTTGCTGGGGACATTTTTTTTCAGCCTGTCCACTTCCAATCAACTGCCATCTACTTCTTCCTAATCAACACTCTTTTCAGTTAGCTCGGTCAAGACTTCTCTCACAAAATCTCTTCCCACAAAGAATCAGCTGTGCACAGAGCAATGTCCAATACCTCCCTTTTCCTTCAGTTCTCTTTGCAAAAAATAGTATATGCCTGATTTTTTTCCCTTTTATTCCTGAAATCATAGCTTTGATACAGGGTATCATTTTTAAATGAGGTAATGAAATACGGTATCAAGCTACTGCCCAGCAACAAACACTAACCAGAGCAAAAGAACTCAACTTTGAACTTCCATAAAATATAACTAACATTTGCTTAATTTGATTCCTTGGTCTTGGCTACAGTACTAGTAACTCAGGGTATTAGGCACAGCAAACCTTCACGTACAGAAACTGTATGCAGTGGCACAGTACAATTTCAACGCCTTCAGAACAAATGCCACCTTTTTCTTAACCAAACTCATGTAAGAATTTCCATAACTGAGGAATATCTGCTGTTACAAACTCTACTCTCCCAACTAACCATAATGTGTTTAGTTCTGCAAGGGAACCATTCTTCTGTGGGTAGAAGGCAGAGGAAGGCAGACTTACGCAAAGCTAAATGTTGGGGCCAACGTAAAGGTTAGCAGAGGATATGGGAAGAAGCATTCGAAAATTTAAGGAAGAAGAAACGTCATGTGAGAGATAATGAAGATATTAGAAGACAAACAAAGAAAGTAAAATAGCATCACATAATATTCTGAGCTTAAGCTAAGCTTTTTAGGTCTGAGTGAATAAATAAATACACCAAGCATATACTGAACAAACCAGCTGAGCTAGGTGAATTTTTACACAGCACTGACAACTACCTTTATAGAAGGTAGCTATTACTAGGTCAAAATTTCTTGTCAATCTATACATATAAATATTTAGTTTAGTCCTTATGATTCACAAAAGATCTGGATTGTTACCATCTGTGATAGATACAGAATAAGCAACTAAAGCACAAGAATTCAGTTACAATGCTAATATATTTTGGAGTTGCAAGTAGCAATTAGAAAATGGCATCTGAGTGAACTCCCTCCAGAACAAATCTTTACTTGTATTTTCACTAAAAGTATGGATGTGATGGTTGAAGTACGGAGTGAAGGAAAAATGTTCTACGAACCTGCATTTATCCATGTTTATGATTTCTTCAGATTGCAGTATTTGACTGTTACATACTTGGGGCAGAAAGTATACATCTTTCAAATCTATTTTTAGATCTATTTTTATATCTATTTTTCTCACATAATATTAAATCTGTCCACCATTTGGGATTTCAAAACAGCATTCCATATATAACCAGGACACAAAGAAAAAAGCCCAAACAAATGAAAAGCAAACAGAAATTAAAATACTGCAAATGCTGCTTTAACATGCAACCCCTTGAAAATGTATATAAGAGGTTCATTTTAGTCTATGGTCTACTGAATGTAATTTAGGTATATTGCATTTAATGAAAGAGCATTTACCAGTAAGTTCCAAGTGAACAAGAGGATCTGAAATGCCCTGGAAAAGCAGTGGGGCTTTCCTTTTGTGCCTGTTCTTACCACAACATACCACCATGCAGATCCCTGGTTTGGCAAGAGGGAGTGTTTCAAATGAGAACATCAGACTATACTGAACGACCCTTTAGTTCAATGATACCTTTTCTGTGTGGAAACATTTTGGTAAAGAAATAATTCCAATTTAAAAAATATATAAATAAATAGAAGGGGAGTTTCTCAATTTGAATACTGGACTCAGAGACTATTTTATGTGAAAAAAAATAGCCCAAAATTGATTTGATGAGTTTCCAGTCTAGCAAGCCAAATCAATAGGAGTACTATATTTAAAGATTATCAGAGAACTGTTTTTTGCTGTCCTTCGGAAGCAAGTGCTCTCTGTTCTCTTAAGCTTTAGCATAGGAAGGAAAAGAAGAGAGAAAAAGACAAAATTTCCAAGGTTTTCAGATATTTTTCATGTAAACATTTCTAGTTCTTCACTGGCCATTCACAATGTATGTACAGATCTTCTATTTTAGTGACTTATAATTGTGAATCCTATCTATGATGACATCTTCAATCTAAGAGAAAAAGTACGTGTTGTGAATAATTACATTGTCAACTATGTATTCTCAGTTGATTTGAAAGCACAAGTAAAACAATCAATATAATAATAACCCAGTGCCCAACACAGATTTCCTTCAGGTTATTCAGGAAACACTCCTAGTAACTTTAACACACTTTTAAAAGGAAAATCCTGAATGTAACTGGGTGATATCTAGGTCTTTGCAGACTGTAGACACATGTATCTCTTGAGCATTAATTTGGCTAAGAGGCTGGAAGTATCAGCAGTTTATGGACTATAGCACAAGAAGAACAAGAAAAAAAATACTGTTTACAAGAACACGGCAGCCATCAGACATTTATTAATGTGCTATAAAGGGCTCCCAAAGTTCATTACATATTATATAAGTCTTTCTGCTCCCTTCTCGAACGAAAGGCATATTGTCTCGCAACATAATGACAAGTACATACTGGACAGGGATTTTGGTATCCACAAGGTCTTTCATCAAAAGCAGCAGCAGCATTGCCTCCCTCATGCCCTCAGACCAAGGTTACGAATTACTTGACCAATGGAATTTGCTTGACAAACGATACAATTAAAAATCTTTCGCAACACATCCTTGCTGCTACTTTTGTTCTCTGTGCCTCTGTTTCTCCTTTCTGTCACTCTTTCTCTGCAGCAACACTCAAATCTCCATTCACCCAAACAGTAGCAGGAAAGCATCACACACAAATGGATTTCAGATCTGAGAATAAAATAGGTGTATGGGCAAGGGGCTTGTACTTGTGCTTTACAGTGACCAAGGCCAACAATACAAAACTAACTAACTAACTAATGTTATGTCATGCAAGCTGTACTAATGTACCCGTCAGGCTGGTGGATTAAATATTTACAGTGCTTATCTATAGGATTCCTTGGAGAAAACAGCGGCAGAAGCCAGAGAAGACAGGTTTAGAGCAAGAAGCTTTGCAAGGTCTAACTTCAGGGAAGAGAACCAGACTCTCTTCTGTCCAGATGGAGTCTCTATTGCCTGCCAGGAAAAAACATGCAAACAAAAACTCTTGCTCCAATACCCGCCTACCTATCTGCACATTCGTTTTAAGGCAATTACTTAACTCTATGCTTCGAATTTTACCTGTATACAGGCATTTTCTCTCATCAGAGATGAAATAAGTAGCTGAAAAGAAGAAAAGAAAATCCTGTGGTCTAGAGAAAAGTCAGAAGACTTGAGCATCACCTGGGTGAAAAGATTAAGTTGAAGAACAGCCATGCAACAAGTCAAGTGTACAAATATATTCTCTTTTCAACTCTTCCCTTTCTTACACCAACTTCTAGACATCTAAAACGAGCGCAACTTGAGCATGTGAGATCTCCCATGATGTCAATGCGCCTATAGTCAGCATGATGCCTGAGAAATTCCCTGAAACACACTGTTAATAAAAGCCATGAACTGAAGCACATCAAGAAAGTGCTCAGTTTTCTCTGATTTTGAGACTGTAAAATTTGGGCTTTCTGCTAAACCTGAATTACTTTTTTTTTTTTTTTTTTAGTATAGATTATCCTATGCCCATTTATTCACAATAATTTTATATTCTGGTGATTTGATTTACTTGGAGAGCTTGGTTTTTTGCTGCAGTATGATTTTGTTCCTGCTTACTTTTGTAACCCATAGTCTTTATTACTCTGTGAACATCATCACTAAAGAATGTGCTTTGTTCTTTTGTTGTAAAAATAAATAAATAAATAAATAAAATCCACAATTCTATCTTTGTTGGGTTTGTTTCTTGTATTTTTAGTTAACACTCAGGATCTAATAATCTCCATTTTCTTTCCCTAATGTTCTTGCCTATCTGAAAAACTTAATACTACAGCATTTCTCTGTTTCTCATGTGGTTGTAACAAAATACAGTGGGAAATCTTTAATTTTATAGCTTCATAATTAAGATAAGTGAGGCTGAATAAAGGTGTTCCTATAAAACTAAAGAACACCAAAGAATATTTGTTATTAGTATGGGCTTATAAAGATTCTATAGAGAAAATGCACGTTTTTATACATTATAAAACATTCCTCTAAGGCCAATGCAAATTAATATTTACAAATTATTCTGAATCTTTTTCTCTACATATACAATAGTTCACTTGTTAACACTGACATATTTATCTGGCCTTTCCCAGTTGTAGGAAAAAATTATGTCAATTTTCCCTCAGACTGCCTTCCTATTCTGTCACACACATTATTTCATGAAACATGAGTCCAAATGTTCTGTTTCTTTTCAATTTCCTTTCACCACAAATTCCAGAGTCCCCCTCTCCACGGCTTTTAGTAACAATTCAGCCTTTCTAGTCTAATGGCAAAAACTCAATACTGCTGTCTTTAATCAGGCTACTTTTCACTTCTATGTCTTCAATACTGAAGATTCAACCCTTTGTTAGAACTACTTCTTTCCAGGTCAGAAGTTATACCTATGATTCTACATTAAGCATCTACTCTCATAAGAAACAGCAAGGCTTGGCAAGATGTCTGCAAAACACTGAACACTCACATAGAAGGGAAAAAAAAGTAATGGATTTTAATAAAGAACATCTTTTATAAGTTGTAATAATCAAGTACTCAGGCACTTCTAAAAGACTCAACTGACTTTCTACTGGGATATGGGCCATTAGAATTATAGTTAATGCAAAGGTACCCCGTATTACTTGGAAAAGAGAGGAACAAAAAAAGTGATGTTTAAATAATGAGAGGGAACATCTCTGCCTCTTTCCTTTCCAAATCAAAGAATCATTCCTTAGTTGGTTCAAACCATCTATGACCATAAGTCTGTGTCAGCCTTCTGAGAGCTGAATGAAGGTCCAAAGAAGCTGGATTCAAAGCAGGATCACGAAACTGACATGATCCTCATACTTCCTAACTTGAAGAGTTCACAAACACAAGATATGGCAAAATTCAAATAAGGGTACATCACTTACTGACGCACTGAGGAGAAAATCATTATTAGCGAGTGGATTTTCTCTTCTCACTAGCAGCAGTTTTTGAATGGTTTGTCCTGTGGACAGCATACTGCAAACTTTAACCTCAACGTGACAAAATGAGTCGCAGGTATGCAGGCAAATCCCAACAAAAGTAAAGAATGGAAAACAATTTCATTAGAAGAAATAGCTGTCTTTCACATACTGCAGAAAGGCAACTCCCCAGCCTGTGATACAGTTCAATACAGACTGAATAGGCAAGTCTTACACATTGCCTGTTCTACTCATTTAATAACATCCTTGATTGTGAAGAACAACCAGGCTTCATCAGCCACGTCTCTTGATCCCAAAGGAGTGGAACATCCAAAGGAATGCCATATACTGCTAGAAACTACACATGTAAATAGAATATAATAGCAACCAGTATGTAAGAGACAAGAAAAATAAAACTCCTCTGCACACGTTGTCCAGCTGATGCTGCGAAGACTAGTGTTCTAAAAATCTCTTATGACCTTTCTTTTGTTACCGAACACCAGCATATGCAACCCAACTGAGCCATGCAAGCTGTGAGACACAGGGGATAAGCATTCTGAATTCTGTGCTCCTATGAATGATTCAGGTCCCCCTTCCCACCGAGAGCAGAAGAAGGACAAACCCCTGAGTGGACACCTGAAGCCTACTTCTGTGGGCTTCATATACATCACCGAAGACCTGCTGCCAGTTGCAGATTCTCTTCAATCAGTAATATAAACTTCAGCTTCTTTTGATCTACGTCCCGCTATAGGTGAGGAATATATAGCATGGAAATATGTTCTAGAGATAGCCTCCACTACAAATTGAAGAGAGTATAAGTCGATTTCAGGACAACTCAACATAAAAAAAAAACCCAGGAACATTGTCTCTTTCACTGGATTGTGTACATTTTAGGACTCTGCTCCAAAGAACCAGATGTTTGGTTTTAAAAAACATACATTAAGCTCAAAACTGGTTTTTGAAATGAACAGCAGTTCTAATTCAGATGTGTTTGTAAACAGAGAGGTTATGCTGAAAGATATACAGGCATTTAAAAATGCTGTATATATTTGTGTATGACTATCTGTATGTAAACTGGCCTCAAGTGTTATGCTTTGATTAATCCCTAAAAGACAGACTTTCAAAACTAAAGACAATTTACAGTAACAGCAACCACAGAAATCATATAGGAAAAAAGGCTTACTTATGGGAAACATAGTTATTTCTTTAAAACTGGGGGCTTAGCTCACAAATCATTCCTTCTGCAGTATCACTCCTTTCTAACAACAAGGATCATAGGATCATAGAACAATTTGGGTTGGAAGGGACCTTCAAACATCATCTAATCCAACCCCAATGCAATGAGCAGGGACATCTTCAACTAGATCAGGTTGCTCAGAACCACATCCAGCCTGGCCTTGAATGTCTGCAGGGATGGGGCATCTGCCGCCTCTCTGGGCAACCTGTGCCAGTGTTTTGCCACCCTCATTGTAAAAAAATTCTTCCTCATGTGCAGCATGAATCTCCCCTCTCTTGGTTTAAAACCATCACCTCTTGTCCTACTGCAACAGGCCCTGCTGAAAAGTCTCTCCCCATCTTTCTTATAGGCCCATTTTAAGAAGTGAAAGGCTGCAATAAGGTCTCCCCAGAGTCTACTTTAGGCTGAACAATCCCAACTCTCTCAGCCTTTCCTCACAGGAAAGGTGCTCCATCCATCTGACCATTTCTGTGGCCCTCCTCTGTACCTTCTCCAACAGGTCCGTGTCTTTCCTGTACTGAAGACTCCAGAGCTGGATACAATAGACACAGATTTGCTTCAACAATGTCGACAGCAATAGAATTATGTAAGCAAGTCACAGATTAGGAAAATCATGTGGCCTTGAAAAGACCCACAGACCCACTAGCAAACGAAACCACAGTGTCTCTTAAATGAGTAGAACCAGATTCTGATTGGAAATGACCTAAAGTCTTCTGGTCTGGGTTTTATCTAACCAGGTGACCAGGAAATCTGTTCAAATCAAACTCTTCTTTCATAAGATGTAAGTAAGGAAATGCTAAAAAGTGCTTTTAAAATTGCAGTAGATTAGGTAACAAAAATATTCAGCCATACTCATCCTGTCCCAAGGGGAAGTCAAGCGAAACAAAACACAGCTGAAAACATTTTAAGATAACTCAACATGGAGAGCTGTATAACATAGATTCCTAACGGGATACACATATTACACCTCTTCATGATTGGTGTGCATATAGACTGGATTTTTAGTGGCTGAAAATTCTTGCCCTGTGATGGGAATTAGTTGCTTTAGCATTGAGTTGTAACATCAGGCATATGACCCTAATGCATAACCATACCTCCTCTTTATGAATTGATAATTATTTGCCCATTTAACTTTCTCATACAGTTGCAGGTTTGGAACAGCAAAAATTAACGGTTCCAGTTTCCTCTGAGCTGGCAGTAGCGAAAGGCTCGCATTAAGAGAGAGCTGTTGGAACACTGAATGTTAATTTAATACCAGAAGGGAGCCACTAAAGAACGACAGAACAGTTTTCCCAGTGTTGAACTTCATACTGAGAAAGACTGGCACTGGAGAATGTAGTTTTCTTTCTAAAGACATTTTCATATGTTTAAAATGAAAGAAAAAAATTAAATAAGGAATTGTGGAAGCTGTCTTGGACTGAAAAGTACTCCTGAGGCCAGCACTATATAAGAAAGATGACTCTAATGAGTCAAAGAATTTAGGCAATGAAAGTGAGATACTGCAATCAGGCTATTGTCCTAAGATCTGATCCCAAGAATGAGGAAGAAAGAAACTACCATCAATAACCCTGAAGTCGGTGATTAAAAGGTACAGAATTCATACAAAATTCTGTAAGGCGACTGTAATGGAATATAGCATGATTCTCTATTTCCTATTAAAAGAGCAAAGGGATGTTTTGAAAAGACCAAGCACCCTTTGTTGGGATATTTAAACAGCTTCTCTTGTTTCCAATCCCCTGGTAGAAACTGTAGAAACGGTAGAAAGAAGTGCCAAAGTTCCAGGTAAATCTTAATAAAACTATGCAATTGAATTAATCTCGTGGTGAACAAAAGAAAGAGAAATACTATTTTAGGAGTATTATTCAGTCCTTAGAGAAAGAGATTCCCAGAAGACTGATGCCTGAGTACATAGTTAGAGCCAAGTAAGACTTTCATGATATACACCCAGGGGATGCATACCTCACAGTATGTGATCAAGTGATTGTATTGCTCTGATCTTGCTTATCACGGTACTTGAAAGCTTCAAAATAATACTATGGCTAGGAAAACACTTTTATGTGCTTTCTACAGAGAACTGAAGCACAGATGAGCCAACATGTCAACACACAAACTGTCAATGAATAGGGAAATCAGAATAACCAAGCATCAGATGAGCCACCTAATTCTTCTGCTTTGGAGACCATGCAGGAGGTCCTCAGCACTCACAGGGAAGCAAGTCTGGAAAGTACCCACCGTGCTATTGTAGTTCCTCTTTCTGTAAACTGGTACTCTGCACTATCCTAATATGTTGCTAAGCTAGATGTAAAACTGATGACTGCAAAAACAATCTGTTAGACCACTAAGGATTAAATTAAGCACTGTATTTGAAGGAAGACTGAACAGAGCTCTTCCTAGGGAAAAAATCCATGTTCTGTTGATCCTACAAATCCAAAAGCAACTAAGATTTCATACAGAGGTTTTAGTATATTCAGCTGTGACAAGATTCAAGGCAGATATGTTTAACAGATCCCATTTTGTTTCTTCTAGTTACCTGGCATCGTATGTATGCACAATATGCCTTTGTGTATTGTAATCTGTGTATGACTAAGAGACTCAAGAACGTATAATTGCCTAACAGGTATGCACAAGAGATAGTGACTTCCTATTTAACTTGATCTAGAAAGCTAAAATCTCACCTTATTTGTGTATGTACAGCTTAACTGAAATCAGTGAATCTCTCTGTATTTGCTTAGGCTAACAATGTGGCCTAAGATTTACAATGAAACAAGCCTCTAAGTACCTCATCTGAACTGTGCAAAAATACTTTTACTAGATACATTGATCCGATCATTGATTCCTTCTTAAAGTATCAGACCTTGTCCACACAAATTATCTCATTCTGTCTCCTTGCTTCCACCTGGGTTTTGCTCTTAGCAAACCAAAACTCTCTCCCACCACCTCACACTCATGTTTCTGGTACAGGAACCCCAGAGCCACTCTGAAAAACTCGATGCACGTCACAAAGGCTATTCTGAGTGTTTTGACTTGGCTTTAAGCCAGTAAGATTATTTTGCAGGAAACGGACAAAACTGGAACATATTTTCTATTTACACTAATAAAGCCAGTCAGCTGGAATACATTAAAAAATTTGCTGGTGCTAAATTAAATTTTCTAGTAACTGCATCACCTGATATAGAAGGAACATAACTTCTCAATTATAATGGGTTATAATGAAGACCTGTTTCTTTCAGAGTTTATGTCCAAAATGATGACACATGAAACAACTTCAACTCTGCTTGATACTGTACAGCTCAAGATCTTCATCAGTGACTGCAGCGATAGGACAAGGGGTAATGGGTCTAAACTTAAACAAGGGAAGTTCAGGTTAGATATAAGGAAGAAATTCTTTACTGTGAGGGTGGTGAGGCACTGGAACAGGGTTCCCAAAGAAGTGGTAAATGCTCCATCCCTGGCAGTGTTCAAGCCCAGGCTGGACAGAGCCTTGGGTGACATTGTCTAGTTTGAGGCGTCCCTGCCCATGGCAGGGGGGTTGGAACTGGATAGTCTTAAGGTCCTTTCCAACCCAAACCATTCTGTGATTCTATGATCAACCTCATCTGTGGCTGGGAGTAAAACTGCACTCAATTTTAAATTATCTCTAATAAGCAGCATTTGCCACTACGCTTGTCAAAATTGCTCTGTTTACCACAACAGTGGAAGTAAGTAGTTTTCAATAACTGACTCATATTTACAGATGCTGAGTTTTAATTATGATACGCACTGGTAATTAGACCAAATGTGGAATGCAATACATTTAATAGAAGATTTGATTTTCTGATAAATGAATGAGACTACTTGAGAAAAAGATGGAACCACTGAGGCAGAACATAGAGATTCTTTGTAAGTCTTTTCAGATATTTGCCATTGCACAAAGGTTTTTTAAATTGTCCAGCTTGATTCCTAATTTTTTCTATCTACTTTTATATCTAAAAAATGTTGAATTATTAGAAGAGGTATACTAGTAAAAAAAAGGCAGGAAAAAAAATAGTGAGCAAGCCCAGGAAACACTATTACACAATAAACCCCCAAATACTCAAACCTTGGAAACTATAAACAAGTAAATTCATTGCTCCAACAATAGTTAGGGCCTACAAATACTGATAATATCAACACTCAGGACTAGCAACCCAAGCTCTTATATTTTTGTGATGGTGTTAGGGATCTCTGTTGTATTGATAACCTAGATTTTAATTTCCAATTTAATAGCTGAACTTGATTTTATTAAATACCTGCATTATATGTTTTCTCTTTTATGACTTTTGGCTCATAAAGAATGAGCAGAAGTACTTTAACGTCCCCAGGGACCTGTTCTTATTACACTTAGAACACAATACTGCCATTTCCAACTGTCTGGGGTTGTGGGTTTGGTTTGTTGGGGTTTTGGGTTTTCTTTTTTGAAACAATGATCTAAACATAAAATCTCTATTGCGAGCATGCAGATGACAGAGAGATTATGAAGTACATAAATAATCGGAGAACTAAAGCAACTTGGCTACTGCTACGGAATAATCTAGGTTAAACAACTGCAAACCAACAAAATATGCTTTATACTGGCAAGTCGAAAATAACACCTTTGAGACTGAAATACAGCTTAGTGTAATGAAAGAACAGAAACTAAAGTTTGGAAGGTCTTCATACAACACAACTGCAACAATATAGATTGCAAACCCACAGATAAGCTACCGCTGGACGGGGAAGAAGTACAGCCGCAGCAGGACGGCACCATGCCAGAGCCCGACTAACCCTGGCACAATACAGCTCTGAGAGACAATCTGGTCACAAGCAAGTGAAACTAATCTAATATTACACTACCACTGAAAAAGGGTTACAAATTTCTCTACTTCTGGCCAGAAGGCAGCTGTGGTGCTCTTCATGGGGACTTGGATCAGCTTGCCGATTCAAACGGAGACAAGAGTAGGGTTCTTTTCCATGGTGGATTTAGTCAAATGAGCAAACTTGATTCACCATGCTACAACCAGGCTACAAGAGCCAGCGCAGGGGGAGGAATGGGAACATGTGGCTGTGGCTGAAGAACAGCCCGTTCCCTTCAGCAGCAATGCTGGCTTTGACCAACTTTCAAGCCAGTAAATAGCTACACTGCTTCCAGAACCACATCAAGAACATGCCATATAGCGATGCTTGCAGACAATCACCATGTGTTTCTAATGTAATACGATGACCAAGAAAAGGGCAAAAAAAAGGCAGCAGCAATACAACAATCACTGGTTGTATACAGAGAGCTTCAAGCACAGGTGAAGAAATGGCTACACCTTTACAGAGTGGTAGAAGGCAACCTAACAGTTTTGGCTTCCAAAGCTCAAGACGGAGAGGCAGTTATCACACGTCTTAAAAGGGAACCTAGTTTTCCAGGCTACACTTACAACTGTAAGGAAATCCATTTGATTTCCAGGAAGTCTGGATCATTATGCAAAAAGGATCGTATGTGCTTTGGTCCTGATTGCTTTCAATTTTCACATTTTATTATTGTTTTTCCATTTCTGGGAGATGGAAAGCGGGAATAAAAGGAAAAATCTTAATTTCTTTAAAATTTTACATATTGGTCACCAACCACTAAAGAATTACCATTGTTAGATACCAGCCTGTGTGCATATAGCTTGCCTACAGAGAGTTATGGTGATTCCCCCACATATAATCAGATGGGACATATACTGTAGGTCTGACTGATAGGAAGGGAGGGAGGAAACAGATCATCTCCCTTTTCAGCATGCATGATGATACACCTGCTGAGATCATCTTAGCAAACTAATCCTTTTACACAGACCTCAGGAACTGATGATGTTCTTGTCTCTGCTGTTTTCAGCTGCTCGAGAAAACAGTTTTATTTATATAAAGTTGCCAGTCTTAGCACACAGATAACTGGGTGAAATTTAACAGATGTGACACGCACAATCCCAATGAGACTAAATGGTTTATTGATCCTTCCCAGTTTTAAACATTATGAAAGCCAGACCTGGTGTGCATAGCAGACAGATCTGAATTATGATAAATTCCCAGATGAAAACAATTGTGGCTAATGACAGTCTGGGGGGGGGCAGGGAGTGGGGGTGGTTCAAAAAAACCCAAACAAATCAATGCAAAATAGCATAATTTCCACTTTTACTAATTTCATTTGACTGAGTATGCAGCCAGATGCATCACACAGAGTTTAAGTTCCTTACTGCATGCATGCTTACATGAGTATATGCAGATACGTATACCATCAGGTGGAACTCATAAACTATTGACTGTCCTATGCTTCCTCTAATGACAGTCATTAAAGATCTGAGTCACAGCCAGAGGCACAGGGGACAGCAAAAGACTCCTTCCATTTTTCCGAATACATGCCGGTTTGTTTGGGTTCAACATGTGCAAATAACAAAAAAATAAAGGCAATTCACATACACATTTTGCTTGCTCCTGTTTTGGTATCACTCAGGCTATAGGCTGCTCTTGCTGCTCTTGTACAGACAGTATCAAGCATAACAATGTCCTGGTCATAGCAGGAATCCCTAAGGTCTAGTGTAATATATGTAATGAGTAATAATGCAGTCTCCTGCTGTTTCCCGTGTCTCTAGCTGCTATGCTGACCTTCTTGTCTTGATACTGCACATGTCAGCTGGCTCCACTTGCTTCTGGCATTAGCATTAAAATGGCAACCCTCAGAGATTTTGCTACAGCCAGAGCAATGAGAATGCAGATTTTAAAGTAATTTCTTGGGGGGGGTTAATTGCATATTTTAAAATACACTTTTCCTTTGGCAATATGGAGCAAAGCTACAACTTCTTTTTTTTTTTTTTTTTTTTTAACTGTGTTCTTTAAAAAAGCAAAAAATGAAAAAGGATTAAGGATTACATGAAGAAATATGTGTTGGGAGATATATTTCTCCATCTCCATCTCTTGTTGCCGAGACAGCCTGTCTTGGCTGTGCCATTAACGAGACTGTATTGGGGGTTTATCTTAATTGAAAGAATAAATGTTTTTCCTTTCTAAAGCAACTGCTACAGACCTGTAACAATTCCTGTAAACTCTGATCAGATTTTGAAATGAAAGACAAATTAGATTAGTGTAAAAATCTGATCAGTAGTTCTCAGATAGGTGGAAGGAACGTAACACTTGATAAACAACAATTTTCAGGTAATGAACTGATTGGTTAATGAAATTTTGCATGGCTATTCCATCTTGGAGGATTCCTGTCATGCTATATGTCAAAGTCATAACACACTAAATCTAACTCCTTCTATTGGAACTAGACTGTGTTTTCTGGATGTATTGCCTGCCCTTTACCTTGAAACTCAGTAGGAAGGTATTGTCACAACAGATTTGCATGACCATATGAAGGTTCAGGGAGAAATAAGATTAAGAAACAGCACACAACACAGCCCATAAAATAAAACCTATTTTGCTTTAAGATGAATCTTACTCTTTGAAACTCTGAAATTGAGTTTATGATTCTAGTTTTTTTCTGGTGAACATACATATATAGTAATCTATATATCTGGATTCCTTTTTAGATATTTATGATGCATGGAAAATATAGAATCATAGAATGGTTAGGGTTGGAAAGGACTTTAAGATCATCTAGTTCCAACCCCCATATATAAGGAAATACACTTACTTTGCACCACAAGCTATTAACAATGTAAAGAAATACAACTGTACTGCACTGTATGAATTATTTTTAACATCATCCTGATTATGGTTGCAGTGTGTCAAACTTAAAACACTATTGTCTAGTTAAGTATCTAAAAAGGTGAAAATTTCTAGTAAAAAAAGTATGCTTTAATTTGGCGAACAGAAAGATAAAGTTCAATTGCTGGAATTTGTAACTGGACAAATTCACTCCAGAAAATACAGAGAACGCTCCATAACCAAGGAATGCAGTAGATTCTTCCTCACTTTAAATCTTTTAATTAAGACTCAATGTCTGTCTTAAAGATATGCTCTGGCTCAACCACAAATTGCAGGTTGGATGTGGAAATTACTAAGTGAAATTCTAAGGCCTATGTTATGCAGGAAGTCCATTTCTTGTCTACATTCATACTGAGATGAAAGGCACTCTAAAACTAAGTAACGCCTAATTTGATTTCTGTGAATTTGATTTCTGTGAATGCGTGTGTTCTCAGGGGTCAGAAAGAAAGAATGCAGGCACACAGATTGCAGTCTTTTTCTTCCAAATTAAGAGGGTAATTTACATTTCTGGTACGACACCACTTTTCTAACTGTACCAGTAGTAGCCATGCTCTAGAAAATATGTCAGTGCATTAGAAAAACTCAAGGATTTACAGTATTTTTTTTTAAATACGAATATTACTTATTTAACTGATTTGTTATTGTGTCATAAAGACACCACCTCAGCTTACTATTCTATAGTTCTTTGGAACAGCTTAGAGTAATACTACTACCATTAAAGATCAAGGGATTTTTACCACTTTAGATACCTACTAGGACGTATGCATTTTCCTTCCTATTAACACAAAATAGAATTGAACTAGATTTCTAATAAATGCATACAAAACAGTTTCTGTGACGTGATATAAGGATTTTATAATCTCTAATATATAGAGCTGAGTTCCACTCAGTGAGTCAGAAGTATCTCAACAAACTGATGAGAATTTAAGGACAGCAATAAAAACTGTACTTAGAGGACTGAGAGGAACAGCTCATGCAGATGTATGCAGACATGATAACTATTCCCTTCGCTACAACGACATGAAATGGATCTATCATGAAAACTGTCTCTGGGTATCAAGGGCAGAAAAGAGAAGGCCTGCTCAGACTGCGCAAGTCTAGTAGCTTTATTTACACCGATAGCCATGCTGAGCTTTGAACTTTAAACTGGCGCACAGAACCCACACACATTATTGAACACCGGCTATGGAGCACGGAGCCCCCCAGCCGCTGCAAGGCCAGGAGCGAGGCAGGCTGGGCTGACTCAGCGCTACGTGCTGGGTAAAGAGATGCCCTGAAATCCATGGGGTTGCACAACCCTTCCCTCCCCTTCCACTCCAGTGCCTGTTATTAGCGGGCTGGCACATGGCAGGCAGCTGCAGGCGGCTCATCCCTATTCACTTCCCAGAAGGATGCGGAGCCAGGATAAGCAACACCAGCCTTACAGGGAAAGGCGGGCTGCTTCAGAGGAGACCTTGCCTGCGTAATGAGCAGCACTCGGGAAACAAACAGCTCAGGATAACCTGTTCTCCCAGGTTAACTTCCCATGCTGCTTGCCAGCCTCCATAGCAGTGACAAGTGCTCATCTGCATCTGAGACACTGCAGCCCAGAAACCCTCCTTTCCACCCTATCCATCCAGGGTTTTTTTCCCAGCTGCTTAGCGTATCAACTGATTAATGCTTAGTGTATCAACTTTTTGATATACATTGGAGCACAGAGAAAGGAATCCTGCTGTCTGAAGAATTAGAGAGAGAAAGCATGAAGTTTAAGGCTGTCGCTGCCTACAAGTGCTCAGCCCTGGCACAACCTGTGTGGACATGCCATCAGTATAAGCCTGGCCGCGCTCAGCACTGGCAGCCCCCACCAAAGCAGGCTTTCAATCCATGGGAACTGTCTTGCTAGGTAGGGACCACGGGCCGTGTGTTACATTTTACAGCTCTGAAGTGCCCTGTCGGAATATGGTCATTCTTCAAATTGTCTCATTTACATAAAAGGAAGAGAATAAAATAAACCACAGCAAATAGGAAAAAGATAAAAGGAGGATGGGGAATGAGACTATCGAATAATGGTCAATTATCTTGTGGAAAGCTGCTCCGGTGCCCCAATGTTTAAGTAATTTAAATGTTAATTTAATTACTCTCCTTTGGGAAGTAACTGCATGGGTGATGGGATGATCTAACAAGTTTCTCTCCTCTGTGAGCCTTTGGAAGGAAAAGCGCTTCATTTTAAAATGCTTACTTGCCAGAGCTATGACATTATCGCCTCTGATCATTCGTACAATACCAGCACCATTTCCCTTTTCCTCCTCAACTTTCAACTAAGATGTCAAAGCTGCAATTTTCATGAATGAATAAAAATGCAATGCATTTTTAAATGGCAGCATTACTCATTAACTTCACAGACTCCCTTATCTACTACTGAATGACCAACCCTGAGCTGTCTAACTGAGATTTCCTTAGGGAGTTGCTCTGCTATCAGCTGAAGTAGCAGAAGTCTTTGAAGTCATTCTCTTGTAACATCAAGTTAAAAAGAAAACACTGCCTCCAAGGAATTCTAATTACAGTATTTCATTTCCAGGAACATAGTTTTATACTGACCCAACAGTTCAAGGTACACACATATCTTTTTCTTGTCTCGATGATAAATTAATAAAACAAAAATATATATTTTAAATGTTTTCCATGCCCAAAGGTTTAAAATATGTGGTTAAAAAAGAAATAAAATATCAAGGTCAGAAATTATCTCCAACAAAACAAATTAAACTGTAATGAGGATTAAAAACCAGGTCATTCATCTGCTTTGCAGTTCTATTTACAGTGTGTCTACATAGACTATTTACTAAATTGTGTATACAGAATAATGGGAGTGTAAAACAATACAATAAAATCAGTAACAAGGAGAACGTCAACAGTTCGGGGTACAGTTTTTATTGCTAAAGGTAAACGCAAAACAGCTAAATAGGTTTTATAATGTTTTATTTCTTTATGAAAGGCTACTTTACCCTTAACCTATATTTATAATGGAAACATTTCTCTCTCGCTAAAATCTACACACTTGAATTTGGTAGTTTGTAAAACATTTTAGTATCTTGCCTTTCTGGAGGCCTCCATAAAGGCAGTCACAAAGCAATGACTTTGTGCGGACAGCTTCTAGTGACCAAAAATAAAAATTCCCTGAGAAAACATTACTGCCATGTGGAAAATTTTGCCCACCAACTTTAAACCCAGCAATCTGGTGACATACGCTTCACAATCCATTTTATGAACAGGGCAGAAATACAAAGACGACTGAACTAAGCCTACACTACAGGAGTTTACATTGTTTACGTTACGAGGCTGCGTTCTAATTTTTCTACAGGGAACACTTAATGTTAAATTATAAAGCCATAATTTTTTACATTAAAATCCTACTGGGAACTGATAGAACC
Source organism: Strigops habroptila (assembly GCF_004027225.2). Lineage (NCBI taxonomy): Eukaryota > Metazoa > Chordata > Aves > Psittaciformes > Psittacidae > Strigops > Strigops habroptila. Next base: position 1,619,539 of record NC_044278.2, read on the forward strand.
TGAGTATTACAGAGGCAGCATGTCTAACTGATTAATTATACCAACTTAAGAATTCCAACTTGCCTGTATTTAACCAACTGGGAAATGCACATTTCACTGAATTTTTAATCCTGTATTAATCTACAGTATTTCAATTTACCCAGGCAGTCAAATTAAACATTTTGGAACAGCGAAGTGATATATCTTAACTCTGTGTTAAAGACATTCCTTGCTATGAAAGCCTAAGTATTCATTAGGAATTCAGGTGCAATAAAAAGGACTCATTAATTGAAAAGCAAAAGATACCTGATTTTGCTACTTTTTGGGTCCAGTTAAAGAAAGCAATAGGAGGCAATGGGATGAGCTTACTTATAGTTAGTTTGCCACCTTGTTTCAATGGTGCATTCTACTGACCAAACCCAGCTTCCCAGAAATTCTGCCTCACTCCCACTATGCTTCTGGTCTTACAACTTGCATCAACCTGGGCATCACAAGAAGTCATTTTTGTTTCTGTAAGATTAGGGACAAAACTTCTCTTTCTTGTCCCACTGGGCAAAATGGGGTTGGATATCAGCGGGTGTCCTTTTCTAACAATGTCACATGTAAAAGACCTACGAGACGGCACTGCAGAATCTGTATCACAGCGCAAACAATGTTAGAAGTAGACAATGGAGGAAATGGGGGAAAAAAAAAAGGGAAACATTTAGGAATATCTATTTCTGAAAGCATTTTCCTATATACATCTTCATGGACCCAGGTGTAAACAGCGCACTAATCATAAAGTCTTCAGATATTCTGACTTGAGCAGGTGGCAATATTTACCAGCTATGATATTCATATTATTTAGATATGCTCATGAGTATTTAGGAACCTAATAACATGTAATATTTCATAAATGAATAGCAGAAAGAAGACCAACATCAAGAGGAAATTTCCATCAGCTTTATAATAACAATAGCCCCTTTCATTTAACTCCCCCAAAATCCCTGCCCACACCGCTCTCTCAGCTAAAGAATTCCTTAAATATATCCATATTGAATCCAACTTTGTGATAAATTCAAAAACCTTGGTTGTCTCCTGAAACTCCTGAAATACTTTAATCAATTAGTCTGGCAGAGTTTTAGCTGGATATTGTGCTTTGCCATCATCACACTTCAGAAAAGATGTCAGTTAACTCTACGGAGTTAAAAAGAGACCAGAAAAGGATAATTAGAAAGTCTAGAGGTGTCAAGCAACAAGAATGCAAGCAAGAATGGATAAGACTGAAAGGGAGACATGATAACAGTCCTTGTTTATGTAAAAATTCCTCTCCTGTAACTTAGTAATATATCAGACACATTTCAGTTTCTTAAACACTGCTGGGAAGTTTTACTTGGACATAGATATCTGTTGTGAGATTTGGAAGCAGACTTGATGTGAATGGTTGAAAAAAGGTTATCTTACAACTCCTGCATCGCATTACAAAGCATGCCTCCTCTGGCTTGCATACAAAATATGAAGAGCAAAATTATTGTACAGTCAAAATTATGTTGGATGACATCCTCAAGTGTCAAAACCCCTGCTTTTAATTTGCTTAATTTTAATTCCTCAACTTCAAACTTTCTGTCAGGATGACAACAGGATGATCCCCTGAGGCTTGTTCTTTCTGGAGATATGGATTAGAAGAATTATCTAAAAAATCTTGATCCAAAAATGCTGCTATAGAAGGAATTAAACGTTGGTATTGTGTAATGCAGAAACTGTGACTTCTGTGCTGTTTTCTTTAAGTGATGTTCATATCTTCACTTTGAATCGCAAACTGAAGAGAGTTACCTAAACCCTCATTTTTTTTGAACAAACAAGCCATTGACAGAGCCAGTCCCAACTTCCATGAACTGCATCCCACAATTCTTTGCAATGACTCCAAGTAAACTTGGTTTTGTCTGTCATGATAGTATCTGGAGACAGGAGGCTGACTTTGGTTTTTCTTTTCACTCATTTTCTTAAATTTATCCTGGATGAACACGGAGTTATGTCAGCAAGTTAACAGATGTTAAATGCTAATTTCAGAAGTTTCACAATAGTTTGCAATATCACTATATTGAAACATTTAACAAGTTTTATGTACAGAGATATGTAACACAGCAGACTGGCGGGGTGAGAATTCCAAAGACCTTCTTCATGTTACTAGTCACTATCACAGTGAATAAATCTTTCCATTTCAGATTTGCATGTGCACGTACGTGACTACAAAGTCCCAAAACATTAGTAGCATGTTGATGGAAAAACACAGGACTTGACAAATATGTCTAAATGGACAATGTTTATGTGAATGGTAGAGTCAGTTACCTGACGAAGCTAGCTCTTGATAAATGTAACTCCCTACTCAGATTCGGAGGGCTATTCCAATGAGGCCCTTCTGCATCCAAACACAACATGCGTTTTTATTTGGCATTTTCTCACTGCTAATATGTAATAAAAATGAATTCATAAGAATAACCAAGTCAAATACAGTATTTGCTGTACTATTCCTTCTGTAAGAGGGTAAGAGAAACACTGTCATTTTGCCTAATGCATAACTCAAAGGCACTTCAATGGTAAATGCACTACAAAAACGTATGCAAGGCAGCACTGTTCAATGTTGGAGTTTTAAAATATTGCCATGCTGCAGGGAATGTTTCCATCCTACAGGATGCTGTCTGTAAGAACAAGTTCCTACACAGTTCTTACCTATTATACCTGCAGGACATAATGAGATTTGAAAGATTCAAGGTGGTGCGCTTAAATAGAAGTAGCTTTCCCTAAAGAAGCAAGGTTTATATGGATAGATTGCCTATCTGTCTGCTTACCTGTCTCCTCCTAATAACTTTGTGGAATACAATTGTTTTCAACCCAATTTAAGATCAGGCTATGGTCTCTGAGATAATTATGCTCGTACAAGTGAAAATGAGCACTAGAGCCAGAGAAGTCTAAACCGGTGTTTCCAGCAAGAAAAGGCAATCAAAGCTCTTGGGCAGCAGTTGGCTCAGCAATCAGCATAAACATACATTAACCACAACAGCCTCATGGCTTACCTAAGCATCACGGACTACATAGAAATCAAGCAGGCTTACGTGTGTACCTATCTGTATGTTGAGAAAGAATCAGGAAACAACCACATGAACTTGTTTTTTCCTCTTTGAACAGTATTTTTGTCTTTGACTGCCTGTAGATTTGGGGTTTTAACAGCAGAATTCTAGGTATCAGGACAGAGCACTCCAGTGTGCAACCCTAATTTTAGGAAAGCTTTCCATGATGCTTCTCTACAGCTGCCATGGAGAGGCAGAAAATACCTCTGACACACTTCTTTTCCCAGCTCCTTCCTCTATTACTGCAAGAAGCTCAGCTCCACAAATAGTGACAGAGACTACAGCAAACAGAAGGTACCATTATATAAGATATTCTTGACATTTCACAAACATCATCAAACCAATACAACAGTAAAAACATTTTGGGTTTAATGATCTAACTGTTTTGTGTTACTCATGTGCTGTAAATGATTCTGAGTTTCAATGAGCAAATAAAATGAGAAAAGGACTGGACAACAAGTAAAATTTGTGTCCGTTTCGATGCAATTATACATACAACAGTCCATATCTACCTGTGCCAGTCTTCCATTTCTCCTAATTAAAAGTAATAAATCAGGAGTTTATCGCTGTGGTTTTGGGGGTGTTTGGTTTTTTTTTTTCTCCTGAAGGAGAATCTTTCCAGTTATCAGTTTGACATTTTCAGCATCAAATTAACAACTGGACCTCAAAAGAGTATCTTCTGTTATGAAGTTTGATTTCTGATGCATTCCAAAGCCTAGTAACTAAAGCCTGTGGACTAAAACCTTGCTTACATTCACAGTGCATGGGAACAAGACTGACAGAGATCACAGAATAAACATGGTTACATTTTATCATAAAAGGACTGAATAATAATGAAATATCAGATTTGAGTAAAGGCATTATTTGCTTTTTTGCATGTTAGGATCTATCTTTCCAAAAGATTATGTAGGAGATACCCATAAAATAGCCCTGAATCAAATGGTCCTGTCAAGCTCTCAGAATAACACATTACAGAGATGCCACTTTGGTCTTGAAAGCCAGAGCATACCCCATTGCTGCAGCACTGTACCCACAAGAATAATTCTATCATCTCCATGAGAATACACATTATTTTAAGGCCATACAATCCAATCATTGCTGGCTGCACTGTGCCTCCTCACACAGAGACGTGAAATGCTAATCAATGGGTTATTTATTAATCTGTATTTCATTTTAACCATAATTAAGCACTTTAATAATAGAAAATAAGAATAGAAGAAAATTATTTCAGTCAAATTCAATACTTATAATAGTAATAACATCCTCTTAAGATTATAGCTTGATTCGACTGTTGAAATAAAACACTGTTTTACAGTCCATGAAAAACTATCAGTTTAAAAACATCTCTGGAGTAGCACTGCTTGCTTTTCTTCTTGGTTTAGCTACCTGTGAAAAATTGTATAAGGACCTCATGCTATATTTTAGTTAACTTTTCAAATGGCATTTAAATATGCAGAATCTCTACTGTGGCAACGACTTGAAAATTTATGTTATTAAAAATTATAGAGAACTTAGATTAAAGCAGTAAAATTATTTCTTAGTGCTACAGCATGTGAAAAAACCCTGTTTCAAGAACTTTCAATTTTACCATACTGATACACTTTTGCTGAAGAAATCAAGATTAAAGCAGAATACAGTAAGTAGCCAAAAGAACTGAATTTGCTCAAGGTACAAAAAGATCTATGCTTCTCATTTGAGCAAACACAGAGCTCATTTTCCAACTCCCTTAATGACTTTCAAGGATCTGCACGTAGTTTTAGTCATTTGACTCTGGTTACAGTCAAGCAGAATCTTGTTGCTAAAATCTCAATTACCACTTTGAGACTTGAAGTGTTGATGGAGGGAGGCTTTGCTTACGGCGTGTGTTTTCTGAAGGCTGTCTGGAGCAAGATACTTTCTTCTTCTCATGAAGCAAGTAACTTGGATCCAAACGGCAGCAGAACCACCACAGTATTTTGACATACCTATTGGCTATAGGCTATAAAAGGCCACAAGGTGGCCTTTTAACCACTTTGGTCAATCACAGAATGGTTTGTACTGGAAAGGATCTTAAGATCATCTAGTTCCACACCCCCGGCCACGGGCAGCGACACCTCACCCTAGACCATGTCACCCAAGGCTCTGTCCAACCTGGCCTTGAACACTGTCAGGGATGGAGCAGCCACAAATTCCTTGGGTAACCTGTTCCAGTACCTTCACCCCCCTCACAATACTTTCTTCCTTATATCTAACCTAAATCTCCCCTTAAGTTTGAAGCCATTACCCCTTGTCCTATCGCTACAGTCCCTGACGAAGAGTCCCTCTCCAGCATCCCTGTAGGCCCCTTTCAGATACTGGAAGGCTGCTCTGAGGTCTCCACTCAGCATTCTCTTCTCCAGGCTGAACAGCTCCAGCTTTCTTGCATGCAGAAATATCCAAAAAGCCACTCTGACCTGATGAAAAGGCTCACAAATTACTAAGTTGGAATGTCATTTTTGCTCCTGGTCTGAATGGAAAGCTTTAGCAGTGGCAGTGACCAACTCCAAGCATGTGGAAAATCCTTCCTGCTGAATTTCATACAGAATATATGCAAGTTAAAAAATAACTCAAAATATGTACTTTACACTACCCCAGACAAAAAAATATTTGAGTACAAAGGGTGAAATAGGCAGTAACTGCAGTACTTGACTACTTCTCTATTTAGCAAATTCTACAGCAGTGCAATGAAATTAAGTATTTGGCACTTTATCTTAGTCCTCAGATGAACAAATTGGAATGATTCCAAAATGCAAAATTATTTTCACACAATTTCTTATGACATACCACCAATCCTTTAAGTACTGCTATAAAATGCATCCTCTGATTAGTGATAAACATAAGTGGACATGGACAATAATTAAAAATAACTGAGCTATGTCTAACAGACATGTAAAAATACATACAGATGCTCACACACACAGAAATATGCAGACATATCTATACAAAGAAAGCAAGTTAGCTTTATGGATTTGTGTGATACTATCTATTGTCAAAATAATAATAAACCAACTGAACATTGTACTTGTTTTGTTAATGAGAAATTTTGCTAGGTTTTTTAACTCCTCACTCTTCCAAAAGAACAAGTGTACAAACACAAACCACAAAACCCAAACATCTATTCTTTGTGAAATCAGCTCCACAAACAAAATCTATTTGTAAACCTGTGATTTAAGATTGCCCGTGACTGGACAGAGTAAAATCAACAGCAGTTGGAAAAAAAGAAGAAGAAGCCATCTACAGATCATCATGTACATGATATATTAAAGCTGTAAAACTGAAAAGAAGACATAACTACAAAGGACAACAGGAAACCTAGACTGATGCTTTGGAAGTACCCGATTTATTTTTAACTCATCTTTGACATACATTGTTTTTACAGTCAGAGTATTTACTACCAAATTAGGATGGGGCTTTCAAAAGCTCTCAATGTTGGTTAAATCTGCTACCACTGAAGTTAATGGGGGCCAGATTCACAGATGGTGTAAATCGGCTTAATCCTATCAAATCCAGCTTTGAGTGTTTTACCACTAACTTCACTGAGTACAGATGAGGCCACTGCAGAGTCTTTTGAAAATCCCACTCCTTAATTCTTCTGCACACAGTAAATTTAAAGCCCAGTAATTAAAAATAAGGAGAAAATAAAATTCTAGGCAAAATGAGGCTACTAGCTCCAAAAGAGTCCACTTGTCCTCTCAATGAACATCCCACCTGAGGCCTGTAATCCCAGTTTACAAGGACACACAACCTGCACATACCCAAAAGAATCCTGGCTCTTTCTAAGGGAAGTGGTAAAATGCTGACTAATTCACAACCAGCTACCCACTTGTGAACTGAATACTCTCAAAGCTATTTGACAAAAGCAGGGGAGGCCAACAACAGGTACAATAGCTATTTTTTCTATTATCTTCATCTGAATCAAATTAAGATTGTAATTATAATAGCTTCACCTCATGATGCAACTGGACAACTGAAAAGATTGGTTCAGTTAGCTTGCTGCCAATCTTAAGAAGTTGCAAGTCCCTCTGTAAATAATACACTGAAAGCAAATAACTTTTTGCCATAAGAACAAGAGGGATGATACCCTCTGCAAGGGTACCAACTTTTAGGGATGTAAAATCCATGGTGTATAAGGTCAAGTGAACATTGCATGTATACTGTTTATTTTCTTCTACAGTCTCTAAACAAGTGAAAAAGCTATGCACGACTTGGAGGTTTCCATGTTATAAAGACATAGAATATCATAGGAAAATTGTGGTTTTTACACTTATTTTGTTAAACGCTGTCAGAAAGAGTCAATGGCATATCATCATGTCTCTGGCAGAGAAAAACAAAGTACTTCTCAACTGAGACTGAAAATACAATAACGATTTCAATCTCACCATTCTTTGAGACTGGAACCTGCTCCACAACTGGAATCAAATACCTAGAAAGACTCTGCTCTCTTTATCCCCTTGCGAGTTTAGTCACCCAACTGAAGGGTACACATGTAGACAGTTTTCTCATGACAACAATTCAAGTGCTATTCTCTATGATAACCTTAACTTCTGAGGCTCCTTAACATCTTACCCCTTCATCTGCCTCCTGTTTAATCAGTATTTCCTTTACTCCATTTTCCCCTACAGACGACTAACTCTGTAATTTCTGAACAGGCTCCCTGTAACAGTAATGCTTCCCACAAAAGTCTCAAAGTCACAAAGCAGTTTTATCAAAGATGTGCTGTTGCAATATTTACACAGAACTCAAAAAATGCTAGTCTGCTGATGGGCTGTCATTGTCACCATATACTTCTTCCATTATTAGCTTGTATTCCCTCTGGCTGTTTTTTCCTTTACTCATCTACTATATCCCATGACAGACCTACCTTAACTGTGCATGGTATCATACATAGCACACATTGCATACAGTTTCTTCTCCTCCTGTATTCCTTCTCTATTTAGCAATTGAAATGGGTAAACCACAGCAACTGTTTATTTCAGTGTTAACAAATGATGGAGGGACAAGCGCCTCTCCCAAAAGCAAGAACCATCTTTAACACCCACATTCTCGATGCCTTGTCTAACCTTGCAGCAAGTTAAAACTTATCACTCAAAGAGCTCATACAAAACTAGAGCAGAAAGAGGTGCTTGGGTTTTAGTTGTATGTGTACATTTGCACTTAATTCCAGTGAGTAAGACTCCTTAAAATGGTGCTTTCAGATCTCATGTTTTGTAGCAACATGTAGTAATGATCACTCAAATTCTTTCTTCTTTTCATTCCAGGGCAATAACAAAGAGGGACAAACCCGGTTGCAAAGGAATCAAACAAGATCTCTTCCATGATGCACCCCTTGTTAACTACATGTGTTCCAAAGCTGCTTACAGAAGGTGGGATTTCAGGAAAAGATTTTTGAAGGTTGGTCTCCATAGGAAAATGTGAGTACAATAAACTCCACTGAAGTGTTCGTAGGGATTTACATACAAAATCCAGAACAGAAATTGAATAAGGAAAAAAGCAAAAATAAAAAAATCCCTCTCAGGCGTTAAATCTTTAATCCTTGATTATTTGTCCAGCAAGGTGACAGATGGCAAATCTACTGCTATTATTAAAGCTCTTCCTCTGCATTGGCATCTGTTTTCCCTGGGGTAAGTAGCACGGGGGAGTTTGCCTGCCTAACCAAATCAGCCACATCAAAACATGACCCCTTTCAGTATATTAATACTGCACAGAGCTACATATCCTCACATTGTCTTCTACTATCATGCCTGCTAGTTATATAGCAGGTTGTCATGATATTCTGTTCCAGTCTTAGGATAAAGGAGAATCTAACCCGATATTAATTTACACCTATCTACATATTTCTTGTACATGAAATGCTGACTTTAATAGGCATCAAATATTACCAGTCTCAGAGAACTGCAATTGTAGTCATGGAAACAAGATCCAAGCATCAATTGGAATTTGGAATTCAAAATGAATGATCATTAAAAGGAGGTTAGTATTGACAAACTCTTTGATACAGCTGTGTGTTCCTGCAAGCATATCTAATCCCCTATTATACAGACCTAGACTGTGATAGGTCTGTATCACAGGGGATCCATTTTTATCTATACGGACCTATATCTAGACCTATTTTATAGGTCTGTATGACAGAGAATTCTTCATTTTTATCCAGACTGAGTCCTAGGTAAAAATGAAGCTGCAAGGATACCTGCATCTATGGATGGGCAATCTGGGGTGCCAAGATATTCAGATTAATGACAGAGTCATTGTTCCATAAAAAGAATATTCCTGAAGGTACTAGCAGTTACTTGTGCCATGTTACAAAAGTCTGACATCCAGCTTTAAAGAAACAAAGGAAGTTTGGGTTTTTTTTCATGTAAACTATATAGAAACATCCAGTTAACAAAGGGAACTTGCTGAGCTCTTTGTCATAGTCAAACGTAGATCAGAACTCTAACAGTTAAAGTTTCTGTCCTCTCTAAAACCCAATTACATTCTTCCCTTCAAAATAAAAACATAAAATTTTGCTCTAAATGATGTTTAGCAACATTCCGTATTCCCTGCAAACTTTGTTCACATTTTAATGGAAGTACTTTCCATTGCTAAACATGGAATGTGAGACCAAAATAACAAACTAGAAGATAATAAGCTTGGAGACTATGAGGATGATTATATGCATAGCGCTATCTATCCATACACCCCCAATGACAAGACCATAACCTACTCTGCAGAAATAAACAACTGGTATTCACTGTATAAAACTACTTGGTTTTGGGGTGGGGAGGGGGAGCGTGCATGGGCAGGGACAATCATTCATTCAGATTAGTTCCATTAACTGCTTTTTACAAACAATTTTAAACAAACCAAATAAAGACAAGCCAAACAAAAGAAGCCATATGCACACTCAAACGGTCAGTCAGCCATTTACATTTAACTTACATAAGCCATTATTACTGAGCAATGTAAACACTATCTGCCTGAGCTGACATCCTAGCAAAAACCCCAAAATGCGTCTTTCATGTGTTTGAGGTTAAAGTTGCTGTGAAGTGCTCTACCTTGCTCTAGAGAAGAGGGCAAACGCATGCTTTATGACAAAGAAGTGGGAAGTAAACAGCCCCTTTCAGTGGTGTTCTCTTTGTGAGCAAGATTAAAAAGGAGGAAGCTTAAAACATGAAAAATGAAGCAATCAGGATCTTGTCTACTACTTCTTTCCCCCCATTTGGTACAGATGTGACTTAAAAGACAAGCAAGAAGGAAGAAAAACACACGCGGTAATGGAAGGCAGCTACCCATTGTGAAACATGCGCATTTACTGTCCCCTGAACAAACTCATTGTTCAATTCTGAGAAATATTTTTGGCAGTCAGGTTTTCTGAACTTCTTAATTATGGACAATTTGCTTTCTCCTGCCACCTGCGTTATTAAACTGGCTGATTTATTTAGAATGAGCCTATTGAATACAGGGAAAAAACCCCTATTAAACAGTATGACTCAGGCATGTACCATAATTTTTCCAGCAACAAAACAAAAGGTCAAAGGCTGAGCTTAGATTGACAGGTTGGCTGTGCTGTAAATCAATACTAGCCTTTGTTGACCACAGCAACTGCTTTATGGATAAAGGTCAAATCATTTAGAAGGTTCGAAGAATAGTAATGAAACCTCGTGCTTAAATTCTTCCGATTTTCCACACTCCCAAAATATACTTCTCTTGCAGTAGTCCTTTACTGAACAGAAAGATGGAATGATAAACTATAAATCATTCAGTTACCAGTCATAAATGGGAGCGAGACAGAAATCATCATCCATAAACTCCAAAAGTTCCCCTGACACCAGAAATTAAGAGGATGATGCCTTTCCCTGCTGGCCTAAGAGAGTGATTACTAGCGCTGTGCTAGTGCCGTAAAATACCACTTAATTTGGAATTCACCATGAGACTACTAATTGGGTCAATAGCTGGGAAGTGAAAGTCAGCAGTGACAGTCTGCCACTCAAGCATGCTTTTGCTATCTGCTTAAGAGAAATTTTATGCATCTGAAAGGAGCCGCTAGCAATGGGATGCAGCTGCAATTACATGAGGAGAAGCGATGACTGGAGCAATACTAGTTGAACCTATATGGAAGGATGTAGGGTCTTTACACTGCAAACCCTTCTGGTACCCAGCTAATGCTTTCTATAGCACTGCCTCCCTGATCATCCCATCACAAAGCAGTGCTCAGAGTCAGGTCAAACAGGAGAAAGTTCAGGGCTAGGCTAGAAGACAGCATTTATTTTGAAAATAGAAGTGTCTCAATGAAACCCGAGTAGCTCCAACTGCCCTTTGTGAGACAGAAACATGTTCATTGTCTACACTGAAAAGAGAGATAATTCACACAGATCTTTTGGAACAGACTTATCTTATCTTGAGATAAACTGCTGCAAATAATTACATAAAATTAAACCATAAAACATTTAATTATATAACTCAGAGAGTCATCACTGGTTCTTCTGTCAGTACAAATTCTGCAAGTGGCGTTTCCAGTGTTTACTTTGTGGGTGCATTCAGAAAGGCAGATCCTTGTCTAATCATTTCTTTTGATCTATTAAAGTTTTATTAGCTCCAACAAGTTTTTGCTACTGACTTAGCATTCTGAATAGTTACCACTCAGCTTCTTCCCTATTGACAGCTTCCTATTAGCAAGACTGTAAGCCACTTTGTCACTACACTGCAGGGGAGAGAGGGGCTTTCTCCTGTATTTCGTCAGCTTGGCAATCACAGATTTAGGATTCAGAAGGAAAGACAAAAGCTTTTCTTTCAGCTTTGCTGAAGGTCAGCAGCAGGAATTTCTCCCTTCCTGGAAAGTCCCGTACTATTACTATTTTACACTTCGCTGGAGTCAGTCAAGAAAGGTTAAAAAGTCTGAGGTTCTCTCTGAGGTCAGAAACATCAAGAAGTGAGTAACCCCCATGTAAACGTGTGGTCTTACCATGAGGTCTCAAAAGCTCTCCTTCCCACTGCTTTGCTATTCTTTAACGCATTTCTGCCCATCGTGTCAATGTAACTTAGAAATGTTTGTCTGTCTTTCAGGAATGTTATCTTCTCTTTATAGCAAAGCTATGCCTGAAATACAGTTCTGCATGTAACCCGATTCAAAGGTCATACCCTTATAAGCAACTATCAAAAAGATTTAAACAAACCTCTTAAGCTCAGTCTTTATGTGCCATCTGCATTTTTTTTTTTCCTCATTTAAAAAACTGCAACAAAATTCCTAACCTGGCTGTAGGATGGATCGGTCAGTTCACAACAGACATCATGCACAGATTCATGAAAATGGAAACACTCATTTAAAATGGACAGGCACTACTTAAAAAAGAAGAAGGAAAAAAGCCTCTTCCTGCGGTTTTCCAAAAGCATTCCAACGAGGTTACTTACACTGCTTTGAAATTGGTTTGAGTTATGGGAAGGCCACAGCCCGAGCCTGGCAGCTGAGACAGCAACAGAGATGAAAGTTTTTTAGCTTCCAGATTCAAGGGGGAACACAGCTGCTACAGCTGGTCCTCTCAGATCTCAACACTTAGTATAGCGATCAAGAAAGTGATAATGTTTTATGCCTCGGTTTGAAGAATGCATTAATAAAAACACTCCTTAAATAGAATTAAAAACCTCCAAAATAATTAATAAAACTCTAAGCTTTTAGCTCTGGAAGTGGCCTGAATTTAGGAAAACTGGATTCTGTTACATACTGAATTACCACCTCTGCATGAAACTGCCATTGGTGTGAGTCAGTACTCACTTCCCGCTCCCCCCGGAACGACAGTCATTTGTTTATGTTAATCCCGTGAACTATTTTAATTTACATACAGCAACATATAGATGAAATAATTACAGAAGTTTTTGCTAGAATGCCAGAGGAAAAACAATTTAATAATCCATTAAGTGTGGACCAAGGCAGATATAATGGCAGAATGTGATATGAAGCATATTTTCAAAGAAAGACAGCAGTAATAACCTAAGTGGAAAGGACTGGAGATCTTTAAGGTCACTGTTCAACAGTGACTGTGTGAACAGTGACTGTTCAACAAATGACTGTGTGATACTTGTACATTCCCCACCGGGAAACACATGAATATGCATTTTGGAGAAAATAAGCATCATATTTTCCATACATGTAATTTCAACAACACTGCTAATTTCAGAACTTACTGCCAAACAAGTACTGGTTTTAAAACAAAATGGTAACATGGTTACAGTTGTCGTTAAAGTATTCAAGTCCATTTAACTAACATGAAAATTCATATTATTATAGCTGAATTTAACCAGACCCTGGAACATAAAATAACTTTTTTAAAGCATAGAGGAAAGTACCAAACCAGAAACACAAATTCAAATTTTCAGTCTTGGTTTACAAAAAAGTTTCAGTTCCCAACTGAGAACAATGCAAACTGCTGAACGTAAAATAATAGTAATGATTATGACAACACTAGTTTGATTTAGGTGTTTAAACATGAACAGAGCAACTTGGGAATTTGCCTTCTGCACTGCTGTATTCTTGGTTAGTGTATTGGTTGGGATTGAGTTTATTTTCTCCATAATAGCTAGTCTGGGGGTATGCTTTGGATTTGTGCTGAAAACAGTGTTGATAACACTGGGATGTTTCAGTTACTGCTGAGCAGCGCTTGCACAGAGCAAAGGCCTTTTCTGCTCCTCACTCCACTAGCGAGTAGCCTGGGGGTGCACAAGGAGTTGGGAGGGGACACAGCCGGGACAGTTGATCCCAACTGACCAAAGGGATGTCCCAGACCATATGGTGTCGTGCTCAGCATATAGAGCTGGAGGAAGAAGAAGGAAGGCAGAAGGGACAGGGAAATTGGGAGTGATGCCGTTTGTCTTCCCAAGTAACCATTACGCATGATGCAGCTCCTGGAAATGGCTGAACCCCCGCCTGCTGATGGGAAACGGTGAATGAATTCCTTGTTTTGCTTTGATTGTGTGTGTGGCTTTTGCTTTACCTGTTGAGCTGTCTCTATCTCAACCCATAAGTTTTCTCACTTTTATCTTCCGATTCTCTTCTCCATCTCCCCAAGGGGAGTGAGTGAGCAGCTGGGTGCCTCCTGGGGTTAACCCACAAGAGTCAGCAACCAAGTGTTTGTCAAGAAATAAACGCCCTCTTCAAAACAGTAACAGCAATGGCTTCTTTGAAAAACACCTCCAGTCACTTGTAGAATTATTTTGTACCGTGTTGTAGAAAATTTTATGAAGCAGAACGTATTTCAAATGTTTGCTAAAAAATATTCTTTTAAAGGGGATTTGAAATTATTTTGGCATGGAAGTTTTTCTGCAAGAAAACTAAACAAAATTATAGAGAAACTGAAATTCAACAGCCCTACTTTAAGGATGATATAATGATATTGCATCAGACCTATCAGTCATCTAAAATACCATGTATGATGCTGATGAATCCCCTGCCATCAGCTAAACTAACAACATTTTCTTGTATCTTAAATTACCCCTAATCAGTTTTAAATGCTTACATGTTCTTTTTAATACGTTCATTACTGACTATGATAAAAGGTATCCTTCAAAACTTCATTCATAAATTCTCTCTCCTTCCCAACAGTGAAAAAGCTGAAAGCAAATAACCACTCATATTCAAGTAGTCATGGTTCTATTAAGTTAGCTAAACCACACTGGTAGTTGGAAATCAATATGAAATAAAAGCTGCAAATTGGTATGCATGAAAACACACATCTAGACAGTGAAAAATCCAAAACTATATACTGACGATTTAGTTGTTAACTGTAAGAGGATCCATGGTGGTTTGTGTCACAGGATGAATTTCACATCATCATCATCATTCTAGGTTCATGATAATTAATTACCACAGTAAACAAAAGTCCTTCTCCACAGTAAACCTCATTTAAGAAGCAACAAGCAACAGATATAACAAACTACTGTTACAATACAAAGAAACCTCATACGTTTAATTATGTACCATTCACATAAGTCTTAAGTTACATTTTGTTTGAATATTCTGAAGAAATCCATCTTGTCTGAAATGAATCCAATCACAGGGAAGTTCAGGTTAGATATAAGGAAGAAGTTCTTTACAGTGAGGGTGCTGAGGCACTGGAATGGGTTGCCCAAGGAAGTTGTGAATGCTCCATCCCTGGCAGTGTTCAAGGCCAGGTTGGACAGAGCCTTGGGCCACATGGTCTAGTGTGAGGTGTCCCTGCCCATGGCAGGGAACTGGAACTAGATGATCCTTTCTAGGATCCTTTCTAGGAGCAGTGAGGGCTGGTCTTTTCCAGCCCTAACTATCCTATGATTCTATGTTTTTTTTCTCAATAAATTAGGCTTTAAAATGAATTAACCTCTTTTCCCTCTTCTGTTACTAAATTACGTACTACTTTTTAAAAAAGGCAGAATCTTTGTGTCTAGAAAAAGGATTTTGTATGTTTTATTGCAGATGCTGAAGAAATCAACTTCACAGAGAAGTGACAAATAATATATACTATAATATATACAAATAATTAATATATACTATCAAATGTAGGCACAAATGCTTGAAGCTTTTGTTTATACAGTGTGGGAAGTGATTAATTTTAATATTGCTGATTTAATTAGCCTATATTTGGAAAATGGATTTCAAATGGCTTTCAGAGCTTTCAGACACAGTCTCAAATCTTAAGAGGTAGTCAGAACAAAAAAAAATCACAATCTTCCTGAGAAATGTGGGCACAGAAGGTAAATATTAATTCATTTACAGTAGGATGCTGGATCTAATTAAGTCAACAATTGGCCACTGTGGACCTAGAATTTCTTTCTAATCTTCAAAAGGATATTTCTTTTTAAGCTAGCAACTGGCCCCCATATTTTGTACTCTCTCCAGGCTTTCGAAGCTTCTTGTACCAATATGAGAAGCACAGCTGGTACTTCAGTGCAAAAGACAAAGCCTTCACTGAAGTGAATTCATCAACATCCAGCAGTCTCTAAAATACCACCACATTATTTATTTCAGTTGTCATGTATAGCAAGTGGTGCAAATATCAAGCAGAGATCACGAAGCATTAGCTACAGCTAGAAGCAAAAGACTGCATCACAGAAGCCAGAGCAGGTCCTTCAGACCGGAGAACATTTGGTCATGACAGGGAGAAAGCTGGGGAATTCCATGAAAGCTCGATTCCCCATAGGATCCATCTGCAGTTCACACTACTCATGTTGTAACTTCCCTGGAGATAGATTAGACTTCAGAAAATAATGAGCAAAAGACTACTGCGGCAAGCGCAGATCACACCCAACAGCTCTTTAATCTTCCTACGGAACACTGCTACTCCACTCTGGTTTTGTACTTAGCTAAATCCTATGTTTTCAGTAGCAGCCACACTTGGTTCTCACCACTCCTACTCCTGGCCAGCCAGGGATCCCATTATAGAACATTATTACGGTGACAGATATTCATGGAAATTAAAAATTATTGTTTTTCAGCCTCGTACATTGTGTTGTACATTCAGACACGGATTCAAATCTCAGATGGAGAGTAAGTATTTTAAAACGCTTTTCTAAACATTTCAAAATTCAGAATATCAACATGTTGGAACCTTAATAATTCCTTTGAACATCTGGCATTAGAATACTATCCCTGAAATGTCCAGCACTGAAGCTGTTTGAAAAAATGACCACTGAATTTTTTCTGCCTTACCAGAAATAACTGTTACTTGGGTTTTATATTCTTTCTGCAAATCAAGGCTAGCAGCAGCAGGTAATTCCATTTGGCTGCTGAACTTTAAAAGTGGTATTCTCACTTAGGAACACTTTAAGACAATTGTATTACCTCCTTCTTCAGAACAGACATTTGGGATACATCCAGCAGTTGCCTGCTACAACGGTATTAAGAACACTTAGCATTTAGAACCAAAGTCTCCATGAATTCAATGGAAGCATTGGTAGATAAAATAGTACGAAATGTTCTTTTATTTTCCAAGTTCTCACATCTATTTATATTAATCTATTTCATTATTATTAGATCATTTATTTCCATCAAAAAATTAAGTTTCCAAAATAATGCACCTAATCTTCCTCAGCTTAAAATAACTGAAAACAATGAGGTCAGAGTACCTGACAGTGAAATTCATGTTTCAGAGTGTCAGACAAGCTAGAAAAATGACAACTTCACAGAGTTTGGTACAACTACCTATGAAACTTTAGGTGAAATAATGGAAAGAACTAGTCTAAAATGGTGCTGCGTAATTTACTGAATTATCAATTAGAACTCAGAAATTAATATCAGCCAATTTTAAGAAAAAGATCCTATTAATTACACATTTATTGAAATTTTAGGTCAGAATTGCGTATCCATGAGGCACCATCAGCAAAAAGACAAGCGCTCATACCATTGATATTAAGCACAAAAGCACAGTTCTACTTAAGATTTTTAAAGTTAGAACACTCGAGGTGTTTTTTTGAATGTTTTTCAGTTAAAATATACTTTTTAGTTAAAATATACAGCTATTTCTGACTTTACTAGATAAGGCCTTTGAGATTCAAGTACTTGTTCAAGAAGCGTTAAACTGACTTTCAAGATTCCTTTGGGATTCACAGGAGATTCAAATTAATCTCTCCTACATCTTGCGGTGCTGCTCCCTGAGCAAGCTGTCTATTAGGTTACCATGTAAAACAAAGCTTCACAACAAAAATTGGCTTTTACAGCCACTACCTTTCTAAAATAAGGGTCACTATTGATAAAGCTGCCATGCTTTAGAACCCATCCCACATAAAGAGGATAACCCTAGGAACCAAACTTTTCAGACAACTGAGCAGCATTTGTATGTCTCAAGCAGTTGCAGATGTGAATTCAGAATGAGATGCTCACCTCAGCAGGACAGTGCTAACTGCAAGTCCGCACAAAAAGCAGAGCAAGTTTTCTACTAAAAAAGTAGAAAAGTAGAGGTTAAGAACAAAATATCTGCTGAAATTCTGTAGATACACACAATTTAAGTCATTGTTTTAAAATGCACTTCTTTTTGGTAAATGCAAGCAAAATATTCATTAAAACTGCAGCATCATCATCAACTATAGCACATAATTTGTGAGCATTCTTTATATGAAGCTAAGAAAAATCCTCAAGCTTTGCTATTGCTTTTACAGAATCCTGTGGGCAGCAGTAAACTGTAAATAATTATGGCAATGCCACACCACTGCTGAGTCAAATGCCTGAAAATGAATCCAAGCATTAGGAAAGTCAGGAAATACCATTATTTGTGGAGAAATATGACCTGAAATCTGGTGTTACTGTGGGTAACCATGACCCAAAACTTGAAACTGGGGTAAAAAAAGACTTATGAACTGGGAGATGGAGATGAGTAGCAGACAAAAAACTTCGTCTTCTTCATTTCTCAAGGGGCTTTGCCATGGGAAAGCTATTGAAAGCTCCTTCTCATCTCACCAGAAGTGTCAAAAGATAAATACTGGGTAAGACTGAATCCACGAAGTGCTGAACAAGATTCTGATCAATGCTGGATGCCAAACCTAACAACTGGTATCGCAAGGATATTGAGCTTTGCATGAGGTTACGGCCTCCAAACTTTTGCCTAGCGTGTTTGTAAAATCTCCCTATAAAATCACACTTTTTATTCAGACCAAGTAGACTGTTCTCCAAGCAGATGATCTCAATGTTTATTTTCTAAGAGAATTCATTAAAATAACAGTCTCCGTAATAAACTGAAGTAGGCTGAAGTTTAACAAACTAATGAAGAAGTACTTGAATTCAAGTCAATACTAAACCCAGTACAGGTATCGACATTATTGTATTTTTGCTTGTATTCATACAAAATCTGGTAACCCTAAACAGATTACAAAAACAAGTGAATGGGATAAGCAAATTTGCCATAGACCTTATCACTGCACTCCGAATATGTGTGTTAAGAGCAGAAAAATAAAAAGCTTTAAAGCAGGTGTTAGGACAAAGGTAGAGTTATAGGAATTATGTGTCAGACAGACTTCTCACTAAGTTCCCCTTACACTTTTCTTTGTTTTTATCCCTCTGAAAAGCCTACAACACTGAGATATTCTAAGTATGTGGAGTCCCAGCTCCATTTCCAGGCCGCACAGAATCCACCTAAAATACCAGACATTTAAAAATGTCAGCTCGAAGAGAAACTTACATAAAGAACTAAATACAAGACAATTTTACCAATTAACATCTGGTATCTGAAACTTCTTTTTTTTTCCAAGTAAGTTCTACACCAAAAACTACAACAATTTAACAGGTGTATTTCTCTCATAACTAAGCATTTCTTATGAATCTTACAACTAACCCACAAATGTTCTGCATTATATATAGCATGAGCCTAAAGCCTATTCCTGTGGTTCAAACGACATTGCTGCAAATCAGTGCAGGATTTTAATTTGGTGCAAGAAGCTGGCAAATGAAAAACCACTTTGGTAGGCAGTCAAACTTTTTAATGCTTTCTACCCATTTGCATTCTACCCTGAAGCCATTTCAAGTTCTTATATAGAACTACACCACATTTACATTTAAGATAAGTGTTTTAATATGTTTTAAGGAAGGCTGAAAAGATCATTTATCAAAAGACAGTTTTTGACTCAAAATACATTTGGCTGAATCAGTCATTTCCAGTTATACCACGTTCATTACCACTATGAATGTTCCATTTTCTTTTTACCTGTTATTTTTTGTTCTATGAAGAATATGTGTAAAATATCATTAAAGATGTAAATGATACAATGAATATTTTTCATCACACTAACAACAGACCAACCTATGGTGTGCTTTCAGGAGAAGTGAATTCTGAGAGAAGAATATACTGATAAGTGCTCCAAAAGTCACCAAGATGAATGGCAGTACCATGGCTTAGGTCCCTGACTTCAATCCTGGAAAATGCAAATATCATCTTATATCTCATTTTATTTACCTTCCTTTCAACAATCGTTTGATACTGATTGCAGCTATTCAATGAAAGCCTGTAAATGAGCACTTTCTGTTCACTCATTTACAACCAAAAGTTTATTATAGTCTAAATAAATAAACTACACACTTTTTACTAGAGATAATAAAACTATCGTTAATTTCAATCCTTAATGAATTTTAATCACAAGAACCTACACTTATTTTATAACTTGCCTGCAATTTCAAAAGCATTTACCCCTGTGATCATTTGTGTATATTTTTAGACCTCAGTCCTCTGAAGACTTGTACACTAGAAACATGTTCCAGTGTTGCTTTCTAATTCCCTTAGAAAAAAGCCATGATTTGTATTTTAAGTGTATAATATGTACTTAAACCCCTGAAATAGAATTAAATTGTAATGGAACGTATTCCAGTTTTTTGAAGTAAATTAAAGTAAATTCAGTAAACTATTTTTAGTGGTTTTTTAGTTTAAAATATTTAGAAGGTCTATTACTACTTTTCTTGGTTTCAGATGGTAAGACCATAGACATGAAGACCATGGCTGCCTTTGGGTATGTACAGAAATGATCAACGGTTTCATGCAGACTGAAATTTACAGAATGGGCACACATCTTGTAAGTTCAAACAAGAAAACCAGTTCTAGGATCATGTGCGTTGCCATTTCTCAGCCTGAAAAAAACTAGTTGCTGATACGATGATACACCAGTGTCAGCAGCTGGCCCACAAGGCTAAGGTAGACATCGCTTCCTATCTGTGGAGGCTATCAGCTCACAGCCAGCTCTTGAAAACTAGAGTTTATCCCTTTGTTATTTAAAGGCAGGCTCATTTTCCATTCAGGTATTCTCTAGCGATAGCCAAGGACCCTGCATCTCACAGATCCACAAGTTAAGTGACTACAAGGCATATTAACAAGGCAAACAAGGTAATTTATTATGTACAACTAATATAAACCATTGGGACTCGTGTACAATCTATTAAAACATTCATACAATGAAGGTGATTGTGTTACCAAAATAAATGTGCCATTTAAATTAACAAAAAAACCTAGTATTCATACAGAACTACTGCACAGATTTTAAAACGGGATAGTTAAAAGCCTGACCATAATCCTTTGGAGTACATAAGTACTGTTTTGCTAATAACTAAAGAGAAAGAGCAGAACCAAACCTTCTTCTAAACTATCTTACAGCTCAGTTGATATTCAGCTCTGTGAAGGACTGTGGTGCAGAGAGGTGAACATAACCATACTGGAATAACCACTTTAAGCAAACACTGAAAGGCAAGAGAAACATTACATGAATATTTCAGCAAAACAAGTCTGACCATCTCTCATAATTATCTGTACAACTCAACCAGATAAGAAGATACAACCTGTATAGTCTAGCAAAGGTTATTATACTCTTTGCTTCAGACTTGTAAAATAATCCAACGTATATATTTTCATTTCATGAAAAAAATGTACATAGCATTGGCCTAAGGTATTTAAGGGATTTTATATCTTAAATATTGTATTGTATAGCATTAAAATAAAAAATATGTAATTAGACACCACTCATAAATAATCATCATATAAACCATAATCATATAGCAGAAATTATATACAAAAGAAGTAAAAAACAAAGTCCTTATGATATTGTGAACACAAAGGGCAAGAGAAGGCAAAATAGATTTTTTTTTTCTTTTGAATGAAGGGTTTGTAGACTGGGGGGCAAAGGGTAACTGGTAAAAATGGACAGTAAAAAAGATGTGACAAAATGGTGAGTGGTTCAGTTGAAGACAAAGAGAAGGTGAGAAGTAAATCTTGCCAAGAAAATGGGATGGCCACTAACAGACCTAGAGAAAATGACAGGATATGTGTTTAGAAACTAGGTAATGGGCATGGAAAGAAACCATGGGCCCACAATGTCACCTGTCCCCTCACAGCAGAGAGGGGACAGAGGGTGGGCAGAAGAAAGCGGAAGAGCTATCCGTTCTTGATAAAAGGCTGAACACTAATGTGCTCTTTGGCTGTGAGACAGTCACACATAAATTAAAAGTAATGTCTCTTCCCTCCTAAAAAGCACACTAATGTGATTAATCTGTAAAATTTTCAACCCAATCCAAATCAAACCAAACATAGTTGAGAGTAACTCAGGTATTTGAGTATTCTCCTACATGGCAGTAATAAATTTATTTTTTTTAGAATTTGCAGCTCTTGAGTAATAGCAATTGAGCTCCATGGCTTACATTTATTGTATGTAGGAGAGAAAGTGCTTGTCCTGATTTGAAAAGAGCGCTAAGTGAAAGTTATAGCACTTTCAATAAAGCGTGTCATGGCTATTGGCCAAAGGGACTTCAGCACTGCTCTTATCTCTAATTAAAATAGAACATTTGATTCTCTGTATCTGTCAATTTATAAAGGATATGACTTCTGAAGCATCAAAGGATACCGCAACTAGAAAAAAGCATTAGAGTTCAGAACGGCAACAACTGCCAAAGAGCCATTCTGCAGTTCATCATCTCAGAGTTAATATGTTGTCATTCCAGCAGCAGCATACAGCGAGCAGACTTGCAAAAAATAAACCAGGCAAAAAAAAACTTCGGGAAACAAATGACCATATGCTGACCATGCATATATGAGAGAATATGCATATGAGAGAGAGCAGGAGAGATGGAAAGGCACAACAGGAGAGTTAACATCCTAAGAAAAAGAAGGGGAGCATGTTTATTTTTGCATAACATTCATGGTAGTTTTTTCTAGAAGGCGGTCTCGGTCATACGACTGATTTGTTGAGTTTTGCCAAGGACTAATGAGGCAAAACTTTCACCCACTGGGATACTATTTTTTTGTGGTTAAAAAGAAACAGAAAACTGAAAAGCGGTCTAAAATCCTGCTTTTCCAGCCCATCTTCAGCAACACCTCCACTGCAGGACGCATCAGGGTAGACTTCGCCATGCAAAACACCTCGTGGTGCTTACAAAGTATTAGACTGTATCTTGAATTACTGGCAATTATTTTGTGTAAAAATATATTTGATAAGATTATAATGTTGCACAAGAGTCTTTTATAATGGTGTAAATATTTGGGCCTGAAGGTGCCTTTATGTTGCCTAAAAGTACAATGGAATTGTCAGAAAAGCAAACTGGCCAACCTCTGTCCAGGCAAGAGCTACGGTTCTCTAAGGTTCAAAACGGGTAAAGGTCACTTACCCCACTACTAAATGGTCAAATTACACACCACCATGGATGTGCACGCAAATGTCAAGACTAACTCCCTGATTGCCTGGGGGACGACTCCTCCATCCAGGAACTGGTTAGAAAGAAATGTTGCAATATTTACATTTGCTGAGATGATGAAAGAGCAATGAGGGATGACGGAGTATATGACTTTGGAATTCAGACTGTGATTTAATGGATTTTGCATGAACAAAGCATTCTGAAATCAGCGCCTGCCACATGGATCACTGGTGATTCAGAAAAATATTTCAGCAGAAAAGATACATAGGCCCTTGTTAGCATTTTGGCAACAGATCATTGCAGTTTTTCTGCCAGACGTGCAGAAGCTGAGCTGGCACAACATCATGCTACACTTTGTACATCCTGCACGTATCTTTCAGCTGTGATTGCTCTGGTATAACAAATGGCATCTGAGAACTCGTAAATATCAGTAAACAGTTCCAGCCTACTAATAGCTTGTCTCAGTCTTTAATTTGGCATTTTGTACGAGCAACAGCAGGTCATTTCTGCTGTTCTAAATAGTGAGTATTTGGTTTGGGGACAGACAAAGACATTAAAACAAATACGGGGCGGAAGACAATTCAAAAAGAGAAAGATGCACAACTTGTTTTTTTCTAAAACCACTGAACATATGCAAAATTCAACTCCTGTGCAATAGCTTTGCACACATAACTGAGTGATTAAGTGCAACTAGGATAAAACAGATGCCTGACGATTTGCCGCTACTTCCAGGCAGGAAACATTAACAGCCACACATTCTCCATAGCCTGCTAGGAAGCCCGGGCAAGACCTGTGGCAAACCCTCTACATCTTTACGATGTACTTCCATTTTTGTCTGTGTTGCTGCTGCAAGCCCAGCGGCGTGTGTATGAGAAGTCTAAATCTTCTTTCATCCAGTGCTCAAGCTCATTAAATGTCACAAAATGCTTCCAAATGGAGAAAGTGGAAAGGGCAAGGTTCATAATAGGATTTACAGAACAAAACATCCCTTTCACTCACTGTAACTTGGAAGAACATTTATACCAAGAAAAACCCGCCACCAAAAAACCCTAAATAAACAGTGGAAGAAGTTCAGTCATCTGACTGCCCTAAAAGCTGTTAAACTAACCCGATAAAGCTAACCGATTAATCCTCCAGCAGGACTACTGTAGAAATAATAATTTATGCTACCCCCCTGGTTACTCTGATGTCTTTATCTGTACAAGTGCAGTGACCCCTAAACGTCTTTGACCTACTAAGTGCTACCAGATCAAACACTCAACAGCTTCTAATATATTTTCAGAGTTGAGTCCTTCTAAGCAGATGCTGACTCTTAAGTTCCCCAGCAATGAGTATTTCATAATATCCAGCCAAATACTGTTAGAGACAGAAAGTATCAACTCCTGTGGATTATATGCAATATATTCTCTGCATACACTCATAATAATTTTGTTTCCTAAATTCTTATCATTTGGCAATATTGACTGGGGGGGATAAGAAAAAGCATCATAATAATATTCAAATAATGAATCACTATGAAAAATACATGGAAGTCTTTAGTCTACAGCATTACATACACTTACTTCTTAAGCAATATTTCCTTATATCTGAAAGGCGCACTTCATATATTGCACTCAAAAGTTTATACTGACAGGAAAGCATGAAGTGAGAATGTTGAACTTTTTTCACTGCAATTCTGTGTCCATATGTTTTTTTCATCCTGGCAAGGAAATACACTGTTCTTAACACACCTCCAGATGTGGCATCATTGTGCAAAAATAGACATTTAATTATAAATTGACTTACTTTACTGTATTAAAATGAAAAAAATGGGGAAATTAATAGTAAAGATTATCCAACACAAAAAACCAATGACTGTAAGAGAGATTATTTTCTTAGGTTGTTGTCTTCAGTTCTGAAACTGAAAGCAACAGGATCAGTCTAAGCAAGGATAATAATAATCTTAAGTTTTGTTAAATACTTATTCACATTAATAGTCAGTTGTGCAGGTTTCCTTTATGTGATGACCAAGGGCTTTGTAAAGAAGAATAAAGAAAATAGAATCATAGAATAGAAAGATGAAGACAAAAGATTCATTAGAACCACTAAAATCTGCAGTGAAGGCAAAGACTGCCATTCACCACAGTGAACTCTTCTAAACATAAACCAGCACATCATCCTTCCTTGGGTTCACTTTTACAGTCACAGAAGTACAATGCTATTGCAAGCTTGTCTCTACCTAGCAGAAACTAAATG
Source organism: Strigops habroptila (assembly GCF_004027225.2). Lineage (NCBI taxonomy): Eukaryota > Metazoa > Chordata > Aves > Psittaciformes > Psittacidae > Strigops > Strigops habroptila. The sequence continues at coordinate 1,644,976 of NC_044278.2, forward strand.
TTAATAATGTTTAATGACTCATTTTCCAGTTAATCTACTGCTTGAATGCAAAAATACTATGCTAAGTAAAATTCTTCCAAACATGAATAGTTAATCAATCCACAGTATTCAAAACAGGGATTGAGAAGGCAAATATAATTTGCAACGTGTACCAGTAAGTAGCTTACCTTCTTGTGAATTCAGATTTGATGACTGTTTCGTTGGTTTTTCAAGCCAAAAACTGCTTGCACTTTAGCAGTTTGCCAGAGGGAAAACAAACTCTAGCATTTTATGAAGTGCAAAAACTGAAGGACAAGCAAGTGCATATTTGAACAAAACAATTATACAGTGTCAATAAATAATCAATTATTTACTGAGTTAACTGAGTTAACAATAAATAATCAATCCTATTTAAAAGACGCATTACTGTCCTCATTTTCATTACAGAAAACACATTACCTTTTGAACAACATTGTATTAACTTACTTTTGTCCAAGCAAATTTTAGTAATGCAACTAAAAATGGAAAAATGAGCTTGAACTTCGGGGTTTGTTTCCACTCCACACACTCTGGGAGGATGAGGAAAAATTCACAACTTGACTTACTCTTATTGTCTCATTTTGCTGAAATGAAACCAACTGCCCGCGTTCACTCACAATAGCTGTCTAAAAGGAAAGCTGTTAAAGAAAAAAACTTTCAACACATGATTTGCCACTACATACCTCACATTGTGACTTGCATTAAACAGGCTCGCAGGCTCCACTGAACCTCCTTCATCCCAAGTGTAGAAATAAGGTCCCAGAAAAAAAGAAACAGATAGCAGTAGCCATATCTTCAATTTCTAATGTACAGAATAAGCAGCACTTGGAAGCCAGAAGGGGAACCTGGGTTCTGATCTTTCGCAGAAAATTCCTCTCTCTGAAACCTGGATTTATAACTTTTTTCAAACCAATAAACCTGTATTAAAGGAAGCAGTACTCTCTACTTTCTATGACTCTAGCATCTTCTGCATTTCTGAGATTTATATGGAGTGAGAAAATAGCAGGAAGCACAAATAAGTCAGTCCTTTGAGATCTCTATTGTCCTTTGAGAACTCTATCTGAACAACCATTACACATTAGCAGTAACTAAATTATAATATTCACAGTTAGCATAAGTAAACTAGTAGTGTGAAAAGTAGCTGTAAAGATGATAGTGATTTTCACAGCTATCTACTCAACACTTCATGCTATGTTAAAAATCTAAACTTATTTTTCATTGTTATTGTTTAATGAAAACAGAGACGTACTAACTAAATGTAGCCAGTTACATTTTATCTTCTAAAATCTTAGAAGATTTTCTAAGGCAAAACAGGAACTTTTATCGAAACCAGGCAGGTAAGCGCAGCTTCCGCTTGTGCATTTGAAAGTATCACTCCTGCAAAGCCCTGATAAAAATAAACGTGAAATACTTCTGAACATTGCTGTTCACCACTGAAGAAGGGAAATTATATATTTCACTAGTGCTGCAAATGCAACAATTGTCATACTAACCTAAAGAAATCCTGCTGGGTGGACTTGTCATAGGAAAAGTTAATGGCTACCAGGTTCAAGCACTCTAATAAAGCTGCAGGGCTCGCTTGGAAGAGCAGAGTGCCACCCTGCCCTGAGGACGACCACTCCGCCTGCTGAATGGCAGGGAGAGATTGCTATGGGCTGTGATGCCTCTCACCCATGACAGTTGCCATCACTGTCTGAAGACTTCCAAGACATTTTGGATTTGTATAGAGGAATAAAAGCCAAATGGAGGAAAAAAGCACACAAAGAAGTCTTATTAAACAGCAGATTTCCTAGGCTGTAATTTTATCAACTATGTCCTTAACTAGACGCAAATAAAGAACAGTAAGATTTGAAACCAGCAATACATCACATACGGTATTATTCCAGATGTTACAGGTATTGAATCAGTTTTAGATTTACTGGATGGGAAGCAGTAAAAAATTCCCTTTTTGACTGCCGTCTCAGGAGATACGTACGTTAAGAGCTAAGAACAAAGAAAGGAAAAGCACATCGGCGGAGGAGAAACCAAGGTATTCCAGCAAGCCAAGGACAAAGGGCAGGGTGTCGAGCAAGACAAAAACTAAAATACATTTGTGAAAACTCTCTCTTGCCATATTAAGTAGTGATTACATCTCTGCAACCTTACATACAGAAACAAGAATGTTTACAGCAAAAAAAAAACCAACGCAGAAATTACACTGCCCAGTTCAAAACCAAGGCAAACTTGCAAAGTTCTGGCTTAAAGGAAGCCCTTTTGTTCTGCTTCATTCGAGATGAGCAGCTGGCAGGAGACTAAACTGATGGCTCTTCAAGTATTTTAATTCAGAAAATATTTTTGGGGAATTGAAAGAATGTACTTTCCAAATCCTGGAAAAAAAAAAAAGTCTTTTCTTCTAGATGAAAGGGGCAAAGCTTAGAATAGAGTAATACACTTGAAATACTTGGCTCTTCTATCTAACATGCAGATGTTTTCTGAAGCATGGCTAGGGTGTAAAAGACAGTCCGGTGAGTGCTAGCATCACAAGCAAGTGGTTGAACCTGTGATCTTAGCCAAACATTTTATAGTGAGTCCCAGAAAGTGGTATGACAGAATTCCAGAGCACAATACAAAAACCTTCCTTTTTTTCTAGGTATTAAATCTCATCCAATATCCAAACTGGTTTTATATCCCATTTACAAGCAGACAAAACAAAGCATGCCTAACATTTATACCATCTCTACTCATCAAAGACTTTTGACTCTGCTATCTTAACATGAAGAATGATACTGAAATAAGATGCATCACAAAGAAGGTTGTTGAAGCAATGCCTTCTGTGCGAAAGTATAAAATACCACCAGTGGTAACTACACGGCAATCACGTTTCTTTTGTGTTGTTGATTACTCCCCATGACATGGAAATAACAGCATGCATTCTCAGTCTTATGCGCTAATATCTGCTTCTTCCAAAAATACATCCAGATGTTATTCACACAAGCATTTAACCTTTTGATACTGATTTGGATCTTTTATCTGTAGTAAATGGTATTAATTCACTGATAACCAAATTTGCATGAACTGTGACTCTGAAATAAGGAAGGTAAAAGGTAAATACTACTTGGATTTACCTCCAAGTCAAAGTACTTTTGAAATAGGCTTTAAAATAATTTAAACAACATAGAAAACGGAAAGAAATCATCTGTGACACTAAATAAGATTTATCTTTAGTAAATGAAAATGAGTTAACTGTATTAAATGAAATTACAAACATCTAATTCAAGATTTTAGAGGTATCTTTCATGGAAGGTACAGATTTGGACAGCTTCAGTATCCTCTTTCTTATCTCGATTTTGCAGCGAACACAATAGAATTGTTCTCTGATATTTTAATAGAAATAAAAATCATATCTATTTCAAGATAATTAATAGAGCCTGGAAAAGTGATCCAAACTATTATGTGCTTTGTCTTTTATACATATATTTTAATTTTCATAGAATCATAGAATACCAGGTTGAAAGAGACCTTAAGTATCATCTGGCACAACCTTTCTCGGCAAAGAAACCCCCAAAAACCCGAAACCCTATAATTTTTTTAAAAAAACATACTATCATTTTCTCCCTCACTGTAGAATAAACTTCATCTGACATTCAGCATAAGCGAAACCCTTCAGATATGAATCGAGACTACTGAGATTTTCCTCTTCATTTCAGCAGGTGATGACAAGTCAGAGAGAAAGCAATTGCAGTAAGTTGCACACATGCTGGAATTGCAACCAAGCTCAGTTTTATTGTATTCCAGGGCCTGCAGTGTTTACACCGTAGCATCAATTTTCTATTCTTATAATATGGTTATCAAAATTCAAAGCACAACATTAGGTTCTTCAGACACGAATGCTCCCCAACCTAAACAGTAATACTTTGCGGTAACCTGTATATTGTTATTACAAACCTAAGCAGTAAAAACATAATAAAATCTTGAGGTAACTTCTTTATTCTTCAAAAGACAAAGATACTTCTCTCTTGGATGAGACCAACAAAGCCAGAAAGAACAAGCTGAGCCAAATGAAAACCTGGCAAGGAAGCTGAAAGGACATAAATTTAGCAGAGGTGAAGAATGCTTATCCTCAATTTGAGAGTGTATATGCACAGGTGCATGAGCGCACTCATATACATGCATAACAAAGGATCCTTTCCTTACTAAGCTGGTGCTTTACTTTCGAGCCTCAAACAGGGCACCTTGCTAACTAAGAGAGTGACAAGGCATTGCACCAAGACACAATGTCTCCAGCTTGCCCATCCAAATATTGCAAACACCCTGAATTGCCAGAAAATGGCTTCTGCAAGATGAAAGTCTATCTGAAATTGCTAGCTGAAAATTCTATCTCACGCTCAGTGAGCAGACAAAAAAAATACCGAACATGCTGGAAAATCAGCACATTCAGCTGCATCTCCCTTGCATTATTTTACATAAATATTGGACTTGGGGTTTTGCCAGTGCTTGTTTGTGGTTTATTGACAAAAAAAGTCATTAAGTTGAGGGGAGCATGGGAGACGCGGAGATGGACAAAAACATATATGAGCTGTTATAAACTGGAATCCACTATCTGAATGCAAAGCAGTAGCCAGGAAAAGGAGCCATCAGAATCTCATGGACTTATTTTATACCCCAGCATCTTCCAAACTTTACCCAATTCCTTGCTAGGCAAGTTCTCACAGTTCGATACTGAGAAACAGCCTATCTACTTGGCCCAAGCTGAGTGGCAGTCAGGTGCCGCGATCCCTACGAACAGTGCTACAAGAAGCTAAATATTCATATAGGCATGAATGCTGATCAGTGGGCAACACGCTTTCAAAAGCATTTTTGACCACCATAGATAATTACCCACTCATCCAAATGTCTGCTTAGGCACTTCTGAAGTCACATAAGACATCCACCCCGGAGGCCCTCAAGTGTCTTTAAATACCCCAACCTTCCCCCTTGAAGTTCACTTTTATTTGTAAAATTCCATGATTACTCTTTCAGAAATGTACTTAGGAAACAAAGCTCCATTTAAAGGGATAAATACAAACCAACCAACCTACTTTCTGGAGTTACAAAATCAAACTAGCATCTAACACCCAAGCTCTAGATTCTTCACCTTGCATATACAAATCAAAGTTTTACCATATTTTTGTTGTCATTCTTTCCCCTCATGGATAACTCTGCAACTCTACTGTCCAGAAAAGCTTGCCCTTGGGATGCTGGGAGTAGCAACCTTGGTATCAGTGAAGTCGAATGATTAAAATTCATTGCTGGCCAAAACCAACATAACTCTTGACATACCAGCTCCACAATCTACAGAGGAGATTTCAAAAGACAAGTCCATTTTTATGGGAGTAAGGATCTATGCAAGTTCCACGATGTACTCAAAACTCTAAGAAGTTCATAAAAGCAGTACATAGGAAAAGCTACTTAGCAAAAGAAAAAAAGAAACAAAGAACAGCACAGGGTGTAACATTAAAATTTGATTTATTCAAAACATTAATAGATCAATGGTATCTTACTATCTATGGCAGTACAACCTGTGTAAAAAAGATTAACAATCTGAATTAGTTATTACTTACTTGGAAGATGTAAGAGCATAATCTGTAAATGTAATCTGTATGCATTAAAATACATATTTTCTATAATGATAACTGAAATTCAAACTGTATTTTTATTCTCTTACGGTTCAATTTCTTCTGTTAATAAACAACAGCAGATTCTGAGAAGAAGACAGAAAAGCTTTCACAATCCATTTTGTAGAAAAACACTGGAATTCAATAGGGAGCGAGGGAGCAAGAAAACAACGGCTAAACAAAAACATTCCAGAGTCCGTAGCCTTTTCACCTGGATGGAAAAAAGAAGGAATGTTTTGGCTTATTTTTTCCCTTTCCCTCCTATTATGCATGATCGAGCTACAAAGAAGATAACCACATCGGCCTCTACATATCCTTCTACATGTTTCATGGTTATCTATCAACCAGGGTACATCTAGGTGCCCGGGTACACATCTGACGTTCTCAGGTGTCTTCTATTAGAGTTACTGCTCACAAGCGCATCCCACTGATTTTAGCATACATATCAGTAGCCCTAACAAAAGGTCTGGATCTCATGAAGATTTCTCTTCTTAATTCTCACAGCATAATCCTCTCAGCAATTCAACAAAACAATTCTCTCTCCCTTTTAAAAGACACCAGTCAGGAAGTTAGATATTGCATCAAGCAGCTACTAAACCAGACCACCCTCCTAGCCACCACATTAGATACCAATCTTTTAGAAGCTGCTACTAAAATGCTAAAAGCCAAGGCTGCAAAAAATTGGTTCCAGCAGACAGGAATGGAAACATCTGACTTACTCTTGCTGTGGTGCACAGAACCAAGGTTTTTCCTGTCATCTCACCCGAGTCCACGCTGCGCTGACAGACAATGGGTCTATTCTAAGAAGGACCCTATTAAGCTGTGCAATTACAGCAAACTGCCAACTGAAGAACAGATTTGTTTATGCCTAAGTCTAAACATTATTCAACAATCAGATGAGAAGTATCCTGCAGGTAAGTTTCCTCTCTGATTCCATGTACTAGGTTAGCACTTTCCAAAAGCTCCAGTTAATGTGATCAAAATATAGCACTTCATTTTTTCTGTCTTCAAACTCTGTTGAGTTGTATAAGGCAGCTGACAGTCAGCTTAACAGCACTAGCTTTAGCTCAGGCTTGGTTTTCTGCTTGAAGAATGACACTGGCTTGTCTTTCTTCACATGTTCAAGACAAAACCGAAGAACGTCGCTTTTTCAGCTTGGGATGAACACATCACTGTGCTACCTCAACAGGCATCAGCTCCGAGATGATGTTTTATTATGTTCCATTATACAACTTCAGCAACAGTTCAATTCTCACTGGTGTCATGCATCAGCTGTCCTCTCCACCTCTGTGTGTTCCTTTCTATGCCACTCTCAAGGAATGAGCTCACAAGGCTTCAGCTATCAGGTCAATTGCCTTTGTTTAATTCATTACAAAAATAAACAAGTTATTCAGTAAGGTTAATTCTACTCCACCTTTGTAGTAGACAAAGGAAATATGTATTTGAAATATATATATGGATATTTGAAAACTTAATTCATTTAAGAAATTCAACCTAGAGTTAATTCTTTTCTGTAAGTCTCCCTATAGGATCTGTCTTTTTTAGACTTTCATCTTTACAGGTCAAATACACCCTGGTAGCTGGGCGTCAGCCAGGCACACCACTGAGCACTGTGAATATTAAATAATCAACAATATAAGCTGTTCCTCTTCAGAAATGAACAGTTATACTGGCTGGCTGGCTTCGTACATAATAGACTATAACCTAAAGAGACCAAGCTTTAGGATAGAAGAAGGAGAAACTGAGGCCATCTCAAAGAAAGCACCACATCAACAGGTAGTATCTCTAGGCCAAGCCAAACGAGTTGAATTAGGAATAGGAAACTGAATTAGTCGATTTAGGATAGAGATTTTATAGTTTGATTTTAATTAAACAATTGCATTAAAAAATCCCTGTTACACCTTGGAAAATCCTCAAGGGAGCAGAATTGATAACAAAAGGACAGGTTTTTGAAGAAAGTTCTCTGATGAGATGTGTTCCTTGTCACTCGTCTCTGCCTCAGAAGTTTCAATTCTGACATATAAGTAACCAAGCAAAGACCCACAGAAAATACAAAACTTGTGTCAATGGCACTTGGGAGATTGAAATTGTAAATACAATCACAAGAGGAATCCAGTAAAGAATACTGCAATTAGGCTGTACTTCTTTGCTCCGAGGTGGGCAGCCACGGCACTAAGTAAATCTAGTTATCATTACCAGTGTTTCATTCTAGACTATGTGGATACTCAGATAAAGTAATAGCTTTCCTATATTTAACACAAAGCTCTACCTGAATTTGTGAAACAGAGCCCTTAAAAAAAAAACAACAAACAAACACCACACCAAAACCCAAATGCAAATAAGTCTTTCTGAGAAGGAAAGTTTTTCCACTGAAACCAGCCAAACAAAACCCAAGTACCAAACCCACTCCTGTCTAAAACCTACTCATATTTTTATCTTCGCCATAAAAACTGGTTACCTTTTCCTTCTAAAGACAGCAATCATTGCAACTGAGCTAGATTTTATGAGGTGAAGAACTGAGTGCTAATATGAATTTAGCAGTGGAGTTCCCTCACTTCAGAGGAAATACATTAGGAGTACTTGTGTACTTTTTCCATTTCGCTTCTCGTGCACAAACTGAAAGCTTCAGAAGGCTCAGACTGACTTACCTAAGAGTAATACCCTCTTGGCTAGAAAATGCTGCATGTAGGAAAGTAATCAGCATACAACTAGCTGCAGATGCATTTCAAAACAAAAAGTATTATGCAGGGGGCACGTATGCATATACTCACAGACAAAATCATTAAAACTCCTCTTAAAGAAAAAAGTGACTCAGAGAAGGAGCCTTTTAAACTAAACCCTATAAAATGGTGAGTAAAAAGAAAGGAAGCAACTATACTAAACTAGCTATATTTACTATTCAGAGATTAAATAGGAACAATCGGCAAAAATGTTACCTGTAGATAACAATCTCCTTTGAGGTTTTAATGTCTACAATATGTGTATGTTGGATTGTATCCGTTTTAGTAAATCCTCTCCCACCAAAGAATCTATTAGCTTGATCCATTAACTTAGTTAACCAATTAACATCTGCAATATAGAAGGATCCAAATGTGAAATATGGTAAATCTGAAGTTTGGTGAGAAAGAATAAATAACTATTTTGATGAATGGATCATTTTCCTTTTACAAACACCCAGAAAATTAAAAGCACCTGGAACGTGCAGGATGGCTCTGTACATAAGGCGTTCTTAGAACAAGTTCCATCAATGCAAAAAAGAATTTATCTTGCACTTTATTTGACAGAGGTGACTAAACTTTCTGACGGAGGTGACCAGGTTACTCAAACAGTTATCCAGACATCCATTAGCATGAAACAAAAGAATGCCTGGCCCCTGCAATCTCTTTGGATTGGTACACAGAAAGCAGAAACAAATGCTTCAACTATCATATCGATTATACACAGGAAAAAAAATGCTGGATTTACTTAGTTGTCGATGTGGATCATAAACACATGAGAATTGCTCAACAAAATAGGCACAAAAGGACTATGACAGTGGCATAGAAATTCCTCTTTTTTTGTGATGAAATGTCGCTATAAAAAAAAAGATTGTAAAATAACTTGGGTATTTGGGCTCCTTGATGCACACTACTCCAGTATTTAGAGTATGCTATTACAAGCCAAAGAAAAAAACAGCAAACTTGTCAAAAGCACAAAAAAATCCCAAAAAATAAAATAAAATAAAATAAAATACCAGGCTTAAGCTCCAAAGAAAAAATCCATAATGGAATAAAACCACAGATTTACAATGGAATTTGAGTTGCAACTTTAACTATAGCTTTCGCAGTCAGGGACAAGGACAGTCATAAACATTACCCACTCACACAAAAGAGAAAAGGGGGGAAAAAGTATGTTTGGTGCATCACAGCTGTCTTCCATTACCTGTAATTATCCATGTTCAGACCATGCTAGGAACAAAAGGAACAACAGTTAACTGCATGTTACAAGGCAACAGTGTAGTACTCCTTCCAGTACATGTTGTACACTTCCAATGAAAACTACCTAGTATTCTACCCAGAGGACACAGGGTTTTGCTTTACACTGTGGCTGTTTTAATTAAATGCAAGTTAAATCAGGTATTTTTTCTTTTTAAAAAGCTATTATTTTTTAAATGTCCCTTGCATTTAAAAATCCTTACAAATCATGTACTTCATAACAACAAATTAATAGTACAGATGTACTGAATTACTAAAGCTAGTCCAATACAGAGTATATAAACTTTCTAATATATTCACTGAGATCTATCTTAGGAAAGTGACACTTTTACCCACAGTACTCCAATAGGAAAGCTTCTGCAAAACCTCACTACTCTTACAATGAACTCCCCTTTTTAAATTTCTAGTTAGGTTTTATTTAGGATCATGTTCTATTAATTTGTTCTTGGGTAAAGTCTAGTCTTTTAACAGTGAGAAATACCTTCCTCTTCTACACCATTCATATAACTTTTTTAGCTCTCAATTTTACTAAGCCAAACAAAGTTGCTCCTATAGTCTCTTCTTACAACCCTCATTCATCATTCTTCCAGTCATTCTTGTAGATCTCCTTAGCACCACTTCTAATCTCAATTCATGTCTCTGGAATACGTGAGAAAAAAGTTGTATACAGTATTTCACTTGAGGTCTCACCAGGTCTTTCAACAATGGCACAGATGTTTCCTTATCTACTTAACATTAATATCTTTTAGCTGAATCTCATCAGATGATCAGTCTCTTCTGATACCCTCATGAACCTTCTCATTTTCAGTCACTTTTGGTTTGTAAGCTCATGGCTTATATTTGACAATTCTGTTATTCAGCTTAAATGCTGTTCATCATTCTACTGCAGGGCTATAAGCTTCAGCCAATAGCGAACTTAACATTATTTTATCTTCTTTGCTTGGTCCTAATATCATACCTGTAAACTCACGCTATCACACAAGAGCAAAGGTGACAGTATCTTAAAATTAGTGGTGGTGGAGGGGGGGAAGTCATCAAACCACAGAATGGTTTGGGTTGGAAAGGATCTTAAGATCATCCAGTTCCAACCCCCTGCTATGGGCAGCGATACCTCACACCAGATCATGTCACCCAAGGCTCTGTCCAACCTGGCCTTGAACACTATCAGGGATGGAGCATTTACCACTTCTTTGGGCAACCTGTTCAGGTGCCTCACCACCCTCACAAGAACTGTCTGTCATTTAATGACAGATTAACGTGTCTTTTCCTTAAAATACAGTATCATTAAAAGGGTGAGGGAATAAAGTATGATCAAATATTCACCTGATAAATTAAAAAAAACCCTCACCATCCCGAACGAACTCCAAAACTGAAAACAAATGACCTTGCACATTCACTATGCCTTCCATTTCTCTTCCATACTATTTGAGGATCCCACTCCCATATTCATTATTGAAACAACATCCTGAAGACAAGGATTATGGCAAGTCAGACATGTGCAATACCGGGTTAATCCCTTTTCCCTAACACCAAAATGCAGTAGTTTTCATCAGACTAGTAATAGGGTAAAACCATATTCAGAGCAGGATGCCAAAAATCCATCAGGCTGAATAAAATATTTTAAGTTGGCATGTTCAGCAGAAAGCTCCCTGTCATTAAGTAACAGAAATGCTGAGGAAAACAATCTTAAACCCCACCACCAAAGCAGGCACCTTGGATTCTCCTTTTGTAAGGGATTTCCTCGCCAGCAGCTTACAAAGACACAAATTCATAATAATGGATCATTACCATAAACCACAGACTAATTTAAAGACAGACTGCTCTTTTGGGGTTTGCTTCACTCTTGAGGATATAAAACTCACATTTTTTATGCTATCACTGCTGTAGAGCAGAGAAGATTTGTATGTAACATCACTGCTTTACAAGACACGATCCAAAGACATGTGGTACTTTCCATAAAATTCTGACCTACTTAGTGGTTTCAAGCTTGGCTTTCCCACTTGTTGAATTATGTCCCAACTTTTGCTCTTGCAACTCAAACATCTTCAATATCAAGAATATTGAAAGAATTCCAGAAATTGTGTGCAGAATAACTATTTCTTCTCAGATTTAAAGTCTCTCAAAGTTTTCCACCAGAAACCATATGATATTTCTGCTGATGCTGTACACTTTTCAAACTCTGCTTTTTAAAATAAGCTTCTTTGTAGCTTTCCTTGCTAATGCAGAGTTGAAAATACTTTTCTTCTCTTGCTACTTTACACAGTATTGAGCAACAGCCAATATAGTTTCCTTTTTGTGTAGATGATTTTACAATTTAGCCATTTAATTTTATTATGAACTTTAAATTTTCCCATATCTTTCACTATTAAAGGAAAAAGGATACAGAACTGAAGTATTTAGTCGTTTAGTCCTTTTCTCGCTTCATCTGTCTTAAAAACTTCTTTAAACATTAAATTACTCATAAAACCATTAAGCTATCAGACTCAATTAAAAATATCTTCCCTTGTCTCATTTCCTTCAATCTGAAAATTCTCCTTCCTTTACAAAAGAGAAACTATCTGACAAAGAGTGTTATTCTTACATGTCTGATTTATTTTATCCACCTTTTCAAGAGAACTGAGGCAACTGTGACTTTCAGAAGGATTTATTGTCTCATTTGCACTATTATCTCCCTCTGGAGAGATCAGATTTTGCTGTCTCTCTTCCGCCAAAAGACAAATAGATGGGCTAGCTAAACTGTTAGATCTTATTTCTGGGTTGTCTGTATTTCTTTGTCCATCAGGTGAAGCTCTGTCTGCAGTAGTATGCCTGCACCTGGTCTCCTTCTTTTCCCAGGCTACTATATAAACATTTCAATACCACCGGGATTTCACAATTGCGTGAAAAGTTTATCAGTTTCAAGGTTCCTTTCATGCTTATATCCAGCCCTGATAGTTCTTTATTTAGATTAAAAATCAGACACCTAAATAGTGGAAGCCTTGCCAACAAGCTTCTGAATCAGCAAAATCTGATCTCTAACCCAGTGATCTTCCTCCTGCCCAGTGTGACTACCTCCAAAATGAGTTAATTCACCTTTGTGCAATGCACCTGATACACAAAACAAGGATCTGTCCCCTCAATGAGCGATTCTATGACTGTGGCATAGTCCCAAGGTTTTTATCTCTTGCAGAGGTTTTCCTACTTTTTCACTTATGCTGTGAAAACATTTGTCTGTCTCCTGGAAGTGAGTGAAGAAAAACCTTAGCAGTTCTACTCATCAATTCACTAAACCGAGAACTTCTTTTTAACACAATAATTCCCTCTGGAATATTTTTACTACTAGTATAATACACAAGAAGAATATTCTGGAGGGATATTGAATGGTTTACTATGAAAGAGTCTGCTGCATTACATATCTGATTCAGTGGTACTCGATACCAGCATGCACTCTCATTCCCTATCAGCCTAAGGAGAACACTTGAATCTCTATTTTAATACATACTGCCCCAAATCTCTATTTGTAACTCCATCTGGTATCTGACTCATCTCTTCATTTTTTCACCTCCATTCCTGGCAGCTGGAATGAACAGAGCGTGGGACGTGTCCCATCTCCCACTCCAGCAGGCCCCTGCCATGGTGCTAATGCAGTAGCTCTACCACTGTGGGCATGCTTTATATGCAATGTATACCACGAAAGGGCACCACGAGATAACCACTCTGTTTTCTCAGTGTGGAGAATGAAAACAGTAACAAAGTTGGACTAATGGGAAGGGAAAACAACAAAGGCCCTGCTGCTAACAGAGCTGCATGGCCATTTTTACCTCACTAAAAGTTCACTGTTTCTAGCATCTTGTCAGATGATCAGAATTACAAACCAGAGTTGCTCTTTCAAAAGCCTACTTACTTGAGATAACGTGAAAATGTGTTCTTGCTTTTCCTATTGCAATCACTGCACAAGACTTCTGAAAATAAGATTTACGCAAATGATAATATTCAGTACAGGAGAAAAAGCGTGGTAGGATGCAGCAAGCTAACAAAAGGCAGGCAATGCCAACAGTTACCAAATACCAATTATAACTTTGTTTATGGTATGGTGACAGTAGCCACGTGATAAACATCCACGTTAAGGTATTCCACACCTCTGCTTCAGGGGCACATAAACCACCAACACTTTCTTAGGCATTTTAGAAAAATACATGAAACAACAGAGCTTACATGTTTAAGAGAAAGAGCTTCCTTTAACTTCCTACACTTTTTTGCTATGACCATGACACTGAACAAATCAAAGTAAATATAAAATGACTTAATAAACTTTGTCTAGGAAGAGTACAGAGTCACTTGTTAAAAAAAATTGATAGTTCTCAACACAAAACAAATGTTAGCCTTTCTCTTCTACTGGAAAAACAGTAACTTGGAAACAAAATCCAAAATTCTCAAATGTGGGACAGCACACATATCAAGACTTGAAATTTGAACTTCATTACTTGTAACTTATCATTCAGATGGAAACCATCAGCTACCTATTTCTAGTAACACTTGGGGAGCCTGTCTCCTCAAGAGGGCACAGAAGGAATCATAGAGTTCCTTCTGTGCAGAGAAAATATCAAATATAAAACAGTCTTAGCCACTCACCCCTTTATTTACAATCTGGACAAGGGGATCAAGTTCACCATCAGTCAGTTTACAGATGACACCAAGTTGGGTGGAAGTTTTGATCTGCTTAAGGCTAGAAAGACTCTACAGATGGATCTCGACAGACCTGAGGCCAACTGTAGGAGGTTCAACAAGGCAAAGTGCCAGGTCCTGCACTTGGACCACAACAACCCCCTGCAATGCTCCTGGCTTGGGGAAGAGCAGCTGGAAACTGCTCATGGGAAAGGAGCTGGCGGTGCTGATCGACAGAGCTGAACATGAGCAGCTTGTGCCCAGGCAGCCAAGAAGCCACCAGCATCCTGGCCTGGCTCAGCACCAGTGTGACAGCAGGGCCAGGGCAGTGGTTGTCCCCCTGCACTGGGCACTGGTGAGGCTGCACCTCGAATCCTGTGTCAGTTCTGGGCCCCTCACTGCAAGAGAGACATTGAGGTGCTGGAGCGGGGCCAGAGAAGGGCCCCGGAGCTGGTGCAGGGCCTGGAGCACAAGTGTGATGAGGAACGGCTGAGGGAACTGGGGGGGTTTAGTCTGGAGAAGAGAAGGCTCAGAGGGACCTTATTGCTCTCTACAACTGCCTGACAGGAGAATGGAGAGAAGAGATGGCTGATCATTTCTCTCAAGTGAGAAGTGACAGGACAAGAGGAAACAGCCTCAAGCTGGGACAGGGGAGGTTTAGATTGGATATTAGGGAAAGTTTCTTCACCACAAGGGTTGTCAAGCACTGGAACAGGCTGCCCAGGGAACTGGCAGAGCCACCATCCCTGAAGGTATTTTAAAAGCATGTTACAGACAATATTCATCTTTCTTACTTATAACAGCAAAACTTACTGCTACTCTTTTTCTCCACCTGCATCATTACTCCTCTGTTCATCTAGAATCTCCACTCTCTACTTTAAAAATACCAGTACATCATTCTCTCAAATTCTGTTAGCACTCCCAACATTTTCTTATAACCACTGTTTCTTGACTTTTCTTTACCTCTCCTTATCTTCTGCTTCTGCACTCTGAATGTTGCTTGCATGTCTCTTTCTTTCATTTGTTCCTTTGAAGTTCTTATGAGAATCTCTTCAACACTTCAAATGTTTTGTAACAGTAACAAAACACGATAAATCAGGTTTTTATCAAAACAACGTGGAAAATTCACATTTCATTTACTGGAATTTCACCTTGGACAATTTAAAAGCTGCAATTTTATTCCAATCTCACCATAAAATGCCAGACAGTATAAGAAACTATCACTGTAATTGGCAAGTTTAATGTAAGATTTAAACACAGCAAGTCTCAGCTTTTATGATGGCTCATTTATGTCTTATTTGTTGGTTCCACGGGTGATGCAAAAGAAAATGCAAAACACTCATCACTGGAGTAATTTTTAAAGCAAGCGTGCTGTTTTACTCATATATAACATTGGGGACATTTATGTGATAATATTTTTAAAAACTGACTTCCAAATACAAGTGCTTTTATATTAATGCATCTCCCTCTGTCCAAAATGCTTAAATCATTCTACATAAAATTAATGTACTATATATTTCAAACCTGAAAATTCAGTATGCCTTTGTCAGTGTTTATTACTCCAAACAAAAGTAAAGCATAGTTCCTTTATAATATACTATTGGATATAACACTGGAATGAGTGAAGTAACATGAATTTTGCTTTTTGGGGTCAATGACCAAGATAATGAAAAAATCACTGCCTTGTCACAAATACCACTAGTGTGGTGCAATGCATTCACTTATTTATTGCATGCTGTAAAGTGATTTGGTAAGAATTTCATTGTGTATTTAGGTTCAATTCCACATTTGTTTCCACCCAGTGGTCTGGCCCAAAGACAAGGTTCAGAAATATGCAAGCAAAACCTACGTAGCATGTTTGATCTTATAAAAATTCATGAATATTGTTACCACATGCTTTCTTCACACACACAAAGGAATCTAAATACCATCTGTGCAACATAGTCTAATTAGGGGATTAGGACCACAGAAGTTCTGCTCACTCGCATGTTCAAGTGCCTGCTCCCTTGGCCACTTAAGAAAAAACGTAAGTGAAGAAGAAGAGAAAAGGGACAGCAGCATCCTTCTGGATCCAGTGTATATAGGAGTTAACTACCCTCACAGAATTTAGTTGTCCAACTCTACCCACGGGAGTTTGCATTTTTTTCCCTTGATGTATAATGCCTGGCCCAGCACAAGGCTTATGAATAAACTTGGCACCAGATGAATCACATTTTAATAAGTTCAAATGATATTCTGCAACCGACTGGTATTTAATGGCTACAGCATACTAGAGGGACCAATTTTTCAGGATTTGGCAGCAACAATAGAAAAGTAAATTATAAAAGCACATAAGTAGTTCTTAAACAAAATAAATGAGGTATAAACATAAGTAAAGGCTGTACTGAATGTATAAAAAGAGACTAACTACACACAAAACCAAAGATCCATTTGGAACCACCTAATTTTAGAAACAGAAGTGATAAATGTACAAAGCAATCTTCTATTAAAACAGAGTCACTAACTTACGTGCTTCACCATCAGTGTAAAGCTGTTTGTTTCCCACGTCATTTTTCTTAATCATGGGATAATTTATGAACGCTAGTAACAACACGCAACCCAAACCCTTACAGGAAAATCATATCTTTTTATTTTGAACATAAAATCTGACAAGTTTCAACAGCTTATATCGTATTCCACGATTTGACAGAAATTTGTAGAGCTAAGCAATGAACTCACTCAAAAATATGTATTCAAAACATTTTTTCTCTTTGGCTCGCCAAATGCTCACAAACAGATGGGTTCCATTTGTTTAACATATTTAATAAATTTATTTGTTTTAGTTTTTCCCCCCATTGCTGTAGTGGCTGCTGATAGTTCTCTTTGACTAAAGAACAAATCAAAACGTGAATGTGGTCATGAATCTCAGTTATGCAACTAGGCTGCTTCTTGACTGAATACATGTGTGTAATTTATCTGTTACTGACTACAATTTGTCTTCTGAAAACATTTTCTACTTTGAAGTTAAGTCAAAATATCTTGGTGGGAGCAGTATGCATTTCCAAACTATCCTGATCTTATAGCTAGGAGAATGCCATACAAAAAGGCAAAGTGCTATACTAACATTGTGCACAATAACCAAGCAGGAAGGTAACACCACGTCTCCAGGATCTTGCAGCAGCATTGCCAAGACTGCACCAGGTCTTTACCAGCGTGCGGATGAAGTGCAAGTACCTTTTAAAAGCACTGTTTAATAATAAAGATGATCAATGTTGTGCAATACTTAAGCTGGAGAAGGAAATGACTCAAGGCAGTAAGTGTCGAGGTATGCAACATGATTACGTCATTGAACCTAAATTTGATTTTCAGGGTTATCCCTTGTTTAGTCTAGCACTGCTGTGGAGGACCAAAGACTCATAACAAGGAATAATGTTTTAAAATGATTTCGTAAGATACAGCTGGCCATCCAGGAGAAAAGCAAATCCCCAAACACAACTTACTGAATTACTTAGGCTAGGTTTTAAAGTAGCTCTGAAAAATCAGGGCTCCTCTAACTTTCCTGACAAGATTTGCTTTGATTAAAATTTCAGTAGATTCACTAAAATACTATTTGAACCAAGTAAATAGTAACTGGCCAAGCTTCTTCTAGCTTAATAATCTTTGGGTTTCCAGCTGAGCTACATAAATAGTGGAGAAACAGAAAACAACAAATACCATATTCATATTCCACCATGTGAGTAGTTGACTCAAAGCGTTCAATTTCAGAGCTCTCACTTGTAAGTGACTAATAGTCCATCTCCCATTCTGGACACTCTAATGTCTTCTCAGATACTGGCTTCCGTGGTGAACTCACATTGCCAACAGATGTGAGGGTGCTGCTTACTCAGCTTATGAATGGTTGCCAGAAGAGATTTGCTGCTTCAGGCTGCAGCAAATTAATCCCAGTAAAGGCAAGGTTTATTTGCTTCTCCAACAGTTTGAAGAAAATACTGATGGCACAATTCTGAGCAAGGCTAAGGACAACTGAGCACTGGAGATAGCCTTGGAAAAGCCAGAGCTCTGCTGGAATGCTCTTTCAAGTCCACATTACCTACAGGATATTCACCTCAGAAACTCCACTTACCCTTTACAAGATACTGCTGTTTGCTCTTCAAATGTTTACACAGAGAAGATTGTTAGTAACAGTGCATATATGCCTTTAAAGTCAAGGACACAAAGCTAGCCAGTGAGGGTAATAAAACCAAATAAAGTGCAAGCTGTGGAAGCTTTTTCCCAAAGCTCTAAACTAGAAGGAAGACAATTCTTCTTTTCCAGCAGAAATTCTTTCAAGATGACTGCTTTGCTTAGCAATTCAACTTCTGCGTGGTTGATTTGGTTTTAATTTTTAATGACGATAAAAGAAAAGCTAAAACAACAAAGGCACACCAGCTTTGCTTCCCTTTTCAATACCTCACCTAGAAGAAATGTCTTGTGCTATATTAGGAAAGTGACATTTTTTTAGCTGGTCTGAAAGCCAACTCAATGCTACAGAGCCAAAGTGGTGCTGATTTTTTTCCCCTTCACCTACCTGGTGAGACAAAGAACTGCTACAAACTGGGTTCTTGCTACACCTCTTCCCTCTCTATCTTTTGCTTGCAAAATTACGTGTGTTAAAATACTTTACTTAAATATGCCACAACAAAATTCTAACAGCTACTTGCAAAAGCCAGCGCACACTGTTGTATTAGGTTATTAAGTTGAATTAGGCTTTTTTAAACGTACAACTTTTTATTTTAAAAAATTTTAAGTTGTATTTTAAAAATTTAAGTTGTGTTTTAAAATACAACTTCATTATTTTAAATATGATTTTAGTTGGACAGCCAGAGCCAGTAACACAGGAAGTAAGCATAGAACCATAGAATGGTTCAGGCTGGAAAGGACCTGAAAATCATCCAGTTCCAACCCCCTGCCATGGGCAGGGATGCCTCACACTAGACCATGTCACCCAAGGCTCTGTCCAGCCTGGCCTTGAACACTGCCAGGGATGGGGCATTCACTGCTTCTCTGAGCAACCCATTCCAGCGCCTCACCACCCTCACTCACACTAAAGAACTTCTTCCTTATATCTAACCTGAACTTCCCCTGTTTCAGTTTGAACCCGTTACCTCGTCTTATCACTACAAGTCCTATCACTATCAAGAATTTAATACAAATGCTTATGTATCTAAGTGCTTAAGCTCAAAAATAACACATGTATTAAGGAAGCTGCAAACTGAAGTATTGCATCTGAGAAGGAACTTCTCTCCAGCAACATTCCTTCATAGAATCATAGAATCATAGAATAGTAAGGGTTGGAAAGGACCTTAAGATCATCTAGTTCCATCCCCCCTGCCATGGGCAGGGACACCTTGCCCTAAACCATGTCCCCCAAGGCTCTGTCCAACCTGGCCTTGAACACCGCCAGGGATGGAGCATCCACAACCTCCCTGGGCAACCCATTCCAGAGCTTCACCACCCTCACTGTAAAGAACTTCTTCCTTACATCTAATCTAAACTTCCCCTCTTTAAGTTTGAAGCCATTACCCCTTGCTCTACCACTACAGTCCCTAAGGAAGAGTCCCTCCCCAGCATCCTTACAGGCCCCCTTCAGATACTGGAAGGCTGCTATGAGGTCTCCACACAGCCTTCTCTTCTCCAGGCTGAACAGCCCCAACTCTCTCAGCCTGTCTTCATATGGGAGGTGCTCCAGCCCTCTTATCATCCTCGTGGCTCTCCTCTGGACTCGCTCCAACAGCTCCATGTCCTTTTTATGTTGAGGACACCAGAACTGTACACAATACTCCAAGTGAGGTCTCACAAGAGCAGAGCAGAGGGGCAGGATCACCTCCTTTGACCTGCTGGTCACGCTTCTTTTGATGCAGCCCAGGATACGGTTGGCTTTCTGGGCTGCAAGCGCACACTGCCGGCTCATGTTAAGCTTCTCATCAACCAACACCCCCAAGTCCTTTTCTGCAGGGCTGCTCTGAATCTCTTCTCTGCCCAGCCTGTAGCAGTGCCTGGGATTGCCCCGACCCAGGTGTAGGACCTTGCACTTGGCTTGGTTAAACTTCATAAGGTTGGCATCGGCCCACCTCACAAGCGTGTCCAGGTCCCTCTGGGTGGCATCCCTTCCCTCCAGCGTATCAACCGAACCACACAGCTTGGTGTCGTCGGCAAACTTGCTGAGGGTGCACTCAATCCCACTGTCCATGTCACCGACAAAGATGCTGAACAGGACCGGTCCCAACACCGATCCCTGAGGGACACCACTCGTTACAGGTTTCCAACTGGACATCGAGCCATTTACCACAACTTTTTGCGTGCGGCCATCGAGCCAGTTTGTTATCCACCGAGTGGTCCATGCATCACATTGATGTCTCTCCAATTTAGAGACAAGGATGTCATGCGGGACAGTGTCGAATGCCTTGCACAAGTCCAGGTAGATGATGTCAATTGCTCTGCCCCTGTTCATCAGTTCCGTGGCTCCATCATAGAAGGCCACCAGATTGGCCAGGCAGGATTTCCCCTTAGTGAAGCCATGTTGGCTGTCACCAACCACCTCGTTGTTTTTCATGTGCCTTAGCATGTTTTCCAGGAGAAACTGTTCCAAGATTTTGCCAGGCACAGAAGTGAGACTGACTGGTCTGCAGTTCCCTGGGTCTTCCACCTTGCCCTTCTTGAAAATGGGGGTTATATTACCCTTCTTCCAGTCATCGGGAACTTCACCTGACTGCCAGGATTTTTCGAATATGATGGACAGTGGCTTAGCAACTTCATTCGCCAGCTCCTTCAGGACCCGTGGATGGATTTCATCAGGTCCCATGGACTTGTGCACGTTCAGGTTCTTAAGATGGTCTCGAACCTGATCCTCTCGTACAGTGGGCCTAAGGTCTTCATTCTCACAGTCCCTGCATCTGCTTTCCAAGACTTGGGTGGTGTGGTCAGAGCATTTGCTGGTGAAGACTGAGGCAAAGAAGTCATTAAGAACCTCAGCCTTCTCCAAATCCAGGGTAGCCAGTTCTACCGATAGCTTCTGGAGAGGGCCCACGTTGTTCCTAGTAATTCATCTTATGCTGATAAAAGCACTACTGCCAGTGGGAGCATTCAAGTGCTAAACTGTAAGCTGAGCAAATTAAAGACGTTTGTCTGCTTTGGGTTCAGCAGAGAAATAAAGAAAGAAATACGGCAAGTTCAATACTCAACTTTTTTCTTTATGTAGGCATAGATTTTCTACACCAAAGTTACACAGTTCCTACACTAAGTGTATATTTCTGTAACATCTAACAGTGCAATACAGAACTTGTACAGCACTTTGGGATCCAGAAAATTTTCAGCCTCCTCATTATTATTACTGTTATTTTGTCAGGTGTTGACCTGCATTTTTAGCTTTTCCGTAGACATTTATAAAACCTAAAATCACTGATCACAAATCACTAAAGGACACTCTGAGAGCTTACATGTGGGACGAAATGGAAATCAAAGCTCTGCCTGTAACATGACTCAAAGGCAAATAATCTTCAGTGCTGCAAATACAAAAATAATGTCACGTTTACTGGTAAATAAGGTATTACTAAACCCAGTACTTTCTGGAAATACCCACTAACTCAAATCAGCAGATGATTCAGAAACGTGTTGGAAGTCTAACTCCGAAAGTTTCTACAGAAAAAATATTCCAAAGTTGAGCTGGAACCTAATTATTTCTTTTTCCTGATTCTGCCAAACATGCTTTTCACATGACACTTTCAGCTTTACAGTGATCCTTACTGAATTGCTCATTACAATCTGTGTCTATTTGGGTTTCCCAGGATTCACGATTTCGTATTATTATTTTCTCAGAATGACAGTTTTTAAAAAGCTCTCAGGCTAGATACATGAACTATTTACATCTGGAATGAATCTGCTAGATTCTACTTCCTCCACCGACGCTGTTTAGAGTCCTGCATTCACGACTTTGTCACAGTGGGCCTTGGTAGGGTCTAATGGCAATACCAAGGGTTGGTACTCGAGCCTTGGATAGCAGGAGCACCAAGAGTGAGCAAGGTTTGCTTCATTCTGTTACTGCTACGCCCAGAAGTGCACCCAGCAGATGCAACAAGAAGTTGTTTGTGGAATGGCAAACACCAGACCTGGGTTACTTACCGTAGCCATGGATTTGAGCAAAAGACACAGGAGCGAAACACTGCTGCCTTCTTTTCCCTTCTCCCAAAGGAAAATTGGTATGAGAAAGAAGAGTTAGCCTTAATTTACCAAGCATTTACTAGAAAACGCTAGAGGAAATTAAGTTTATGAGCAACAACAGAAACATGGGAGAATTTCAGCACTTCTCCCTCTAGATTCCCTCTATTAAGTCATCAGGTCCTTAATTTTAATAATGTACCCCATCTCTTTTTAATCATGTTTCTAAAAGACTACTTTTCAACTTTCTGTTTAAAAAGCTACTACGTTTATTTCAGTAGCTGACAATGCTGTATTGAGGTTCCTGAGATTCTGCACCCTTAGGAAAAATGGTGCATGCAGTGGACCCAGAAGGCTAAGTAATGAAAGGGAGCCCAAGGCAACAGAGGGTCTGAAAAGCTCAAAGACCTATATAAAGCCACTTTATACTCCAGGCTATATTCTTCATGTCCCTTTTAGAACTCTCTTGAATATTTTAAAAATGCCACATACTATAATTTTCTTTGTTGTTTCTCCATTAGCCTCTACATCAAAAATATCTCTACCTATAAACACAAGAACACAAACTATTTCCTTGCAGGACTAGGCTTAAGGCCTGCTTTGCCCACTATTTTGTCCCCATTAGTGGTGAGTCGCAGATTTGAAAGTAACAGATTTATTACGATTATTGTTTTCCTAAAACAGAGTTCAGCTTCTGTCAGCCAGAAACTATGACTGAAAAGAGTTTGCATATGGACGTACATATTTAGTAGCCATTGACAGATCTATCCTTCATAGTTACTTACTTCCTTTAGGAAATAGTTTGTACTAGTATGATGCCATCTCATCATGCTAGAAAGAAAAACAATCCAGGCTGATATTTTCCAATTCAGTAAGCTGGTAATTTTCTTCAGAGTTTCTCCAGAACAATATCTCAATTACACAAAACAATACACCATTCTCCATTTAATGGGAGCGAGAGAATAGACACAAAAATCATTTTCTGACAGTCATCTCAGAAACCATGTAATCTTCAAAACTTACATTCTAATTAGGAAGGATAACTAAAAAGGAGAGATGGAATTTTTCTGGATTGTCACATGCACGTTGTCAAAACACAAGAAAAGCCTAGAAAAACGTACTTTCCATGTCCATACAGGACCCTCAAGCCTTTTGCTCCTGGTAACTGCTTAATCCGGCCAAATGAACAAAATCCTTTCCAAAGCATTTGCAGGAGGAAAACTACCCAAGCTCCTCCTTCAACAGAATCTTTTTAAGTGTTATCATGATTGTTATTCCTATAAAATAGAAGCTTATCAATTTACCTGGAAGCAGCCAGTTAATACACCATTCTTGACAAGGCTTTGCAACACCCATTTCATATATTAAAATTTTAGGGTTTATGAGGCAATCACTCCCATAGGGAAGGATGGGCAGACAGCAAAGACAAGAGAAAGGCTTTTCATTATATTCTATGGCTGTCCTCTCCCACTTTCGTTAAAAACAAACATACAAAGAAATGGAGAAATACCCACAGACAAACAAAGCAGGTAAGTAACAAAATGAAAGTAGCTGAGCTAACGAGGGGAATGCTTCACGCACAAAATGCTTCACCTCAGCAGAATCAATAAACTATTCCGAGTATTCTTCCAGAAGAGAGAAAAGAATCAAATTTTAGAAAAAGCTCCTGTCCAGCAAATAAAAGTTACAATTTAATATCTGATGGAAATATTAATTTTATTGAAGATGCCTCATTCAAATTTTATACACTTATTGGCTTAACTGCCAGCATGACTGGAAGGACTGAGTACTAGAAAAAACCTCTGACATCTCCCAGTAGCCTAGAATTTTGATTACTACAGCTGACAGAATTACTGCAACTAAACCCCCTCCACATAAAATCCCCTTAGCTCAACAGCTGATTCTGAATATTAATTGTGTCTATCCCATAGAGGCCATGACCTTTTTTCTTGTCCTTTCTAGTAATTATATTCATTTTCTTATTACTTTCCCATCAACAATACACCTGTTTATCCTCAGTTTCTTTGTGAAGTAGGCAAATAGCCATCTCTAAAACAACTGCATGAGCTTCATAGATATTCCCTTAGAAAAGGCATAATTTTAAATAATATTAAAAATAAAATATTTAAAATACAATTTTAAAGCAATCTGGACAAATCCTGAAGGGGGTTCCTTAGGAGCCAGTAGCTAATCTGAAAGAACGAAACAAACCTATTCCCAGACCTTCTCAGGGTTTAACTTTCCTAGAACTTTAGGTTAGATATAAGGAAGGTTATCAGATTAGATATAAGGAAGAAGTTCTTTACAGTGAGGGCAATGAGGCACTGGAACAGGTTGCTCAAAGACATGGTAAATGCTCCATCCCTGGCAGTGTTCAAGGCCAGGTTTAACAGAGTCTTGGGTGACATGGTATAGTGTGAGGCATCCCTGCCCATGGCAGGGGGGTTAAAACTAGATGATCTTAAGGTCCTTTCCACCCTGAACCATTCCGTGATTCTAACTTTGCTTTTGCTTTTCAAATTTATTGTGAGCAACAGAGAAAGGAGGACAGTCCGTCAGTCAGCTGCCCTCCTGGACACATCAAGAGTTATTGAAATGCTTTATCAACATTACGGAAAAGACCCCCCTGCCAAAACCAAGTTCCCACCACTTCCTTTGTAGTTCCACTTAAACAGTGGGCAATAGCATTAATTAAAACCAGCCAGACAGATTTCAAGTATACGCTCTGTTTGTTGTTTTAAATCGTTGCATATCAGTTACGTTATTATTTTGTGATTAGCATGAAGCATATGCATCCATGTCTTGTGGCTTTTGGCAGTGATTTTAAAAAAAAGGCAGCAACTTTGTGTACGGCTATAAAGCAGCATGTTTCCAGGCAGTTTTAGCACTGACTAGAGCCGTTCTCAATCTGCTCACCAGCATGAAGTTAATTAGGAGAGGCATGAAGCTTATGGCTGGGTGCAGAAATCAGCAATGGAGCAAAATGATCCTTTTTTTGGCTTCAGCCAGGAACTGCCACTGCGTCTACATGATTTCTTTGTTTAAATGCTTTCACTGTTAAGTATCAGTTTAAGCTTTAACTTTGTATCTTATCCAATTTTCCAAATCCTTCAATGAATGTAAATTGATGAACATATGAACGGAAAGAGCTAATTATGTAGAGTCTGGAGAGCTACTATAATGGACTAATTTACAGAAAATCTAGTTTCAGACTCAGACTTGGGATTCCATTATCAACAGTCCACTTCTGACCAGAGTGAAACTGGCCATTTCACTCACAGAATGCCAAATCAAGCTTGTGCTGCAATGCATAAACACCTTACAAGAATATCCACATAAAAGGGAATCTCCCTGTATGTTTCACAGGAGTCCTGCATTATTACAGTCCACACAGGGGAAAAATAAATAAGAATACTACCTTGGATAAGTGGATTTCATCAAGGCCCTGTCTATTCTTCTTACCTAACAAGATCGCAATGAAAGCAGAGGAATATGATGAAAGAGAAGCAGACAGGAAAATCTTCCTACCAGTCTCCCTAGTAATAGATTTTATTCCTTATATGATATTAGAGCAGGGATTTATTAAGGAAGAGGATGTATTAAACAAGCAAACAAACAATGTGATCTAGGACTAGATGAAATTCAAACTCCTTTGTTTTTCTTCACTTTGCAAACTAAGGATGGATTTCCTTGTCTAGGTCCCCTTCCGCAGTAAAGGGACGGCTCAGTTAAATAATAAGGTATTCGTTACTCATGCTATGTCTCAAACTGTGTGTACACATTAGTTTTTCAATTTAGCAAAACCTGCTTTTGAAATTACTCCCAAACATCCCCACTCACTGTAATTTATTTTGCATTGCATAGCAGTCCTGCAGCGTGTGAACTTCAGCTGAAGCCAAGAGAGAAGACAGGGTCCTGGAGAGGCACTAATGTCATTCAAGGCCAAGCATCTGCATCAGAAGCCCCAAAAGCCCTAAAGAGCTGACGTTGGGGCCTTATCCCAAACCTTTTCACACCTATTGCACTGTGGTATTTGTCAACATCAATATAATCACAGTCTTGCTAAGCGTCCTTTGGTTTATGCTGGCAGAATTTAACCAAAGAAAGTTGAATCTCGTACCCTATATGGTTATCAGACATCGAGGAGACAACATAGGCTACGTTCAAGAGGACACATGGGAGAATGAAGTAACAGGGGTTCAGATGCTAACAGCAGGAGGAGGCTTGGGATATTCCAAGGCAGTCTCTTCTCTCTCTTAAGTGAATAAATATTATAATGGGTCTTTTTTTAGAAACTGCTATTGCCTCTCCTGATACTGACTTAAGTTTCTATTCGAAGTATTTCTTTAGGAAAAGCCATGAGCTTATGACATTCAAAAAAAGATCATTTCATTAGGTGAACCTTTTTCTGATTTTTTCCCCCTCAAAACAGTTCTCCGGAGGAGTACCCACATTCTTTGGAATGTTGACTGCAAACAACAGAGTGCAAAATACCGAAAGCCAGGAGATTTGAGCTGCAGTCCCAGCCTCTCAAAGCAAAATCTATTCAGCATGCTGTCGCCTCTTGCATCGAACACCACCAGTGCACTTTGCAAGTACAAAACAGGACTTACACTAAGAAACTAGATACAAGTTCAGACAGAACCACTGAGTTATTTCAAAGCTTCATAATTATAGCATTCCATCATGTCAAATTCACATTAAAATATAATCAGAACATTAACATTTTGATAGATAAATACAAAAGATAAATTTTTATAATGGGCACACCAATAAAATACTGGTATGTCTGATCTCAATTTTCTTTTTCTCTGCTTTGAAGATGATTTAACGAAACAGTCAAAGTATCACAAGCAAAAAACCCCAAAACACTACTTACAAGTGGAAATTCAGACAGTCCTATGAAACATGGATGTTTCCAAAATGGGGGGGAGGGGGGAGGGGAAGGGAGAGGTCACCAATACAGCAGATCATCACTAAAGACTACAGAGCTTTGGGGTCCAGTGAAACTTTGGGTTCTAGTGAAAAGAAAACATCTTGATTTGTTAATTCTTTTGGAGGTAGAGATTAAAAAAATATTCATGTATATTTAAGACAATAATACAAATATAAAACTCATGAGTCACTAAATAGTAAGAAAATCACACAGTATTTACATCTATAATTATACTTAGCAATTCCAACAGTAATATTTTTGCCTATACATGTGATGGGAATGCAAAAGCAAATACAATTTGAGTACCGTACAAATACAGCATGAAGTACACTGTAAGTAAGCATACAATACAAACAAGCATGCACTTAACTGTAGAAAAGTTACATTTCAAACTGTAGCCATTTCTAGTTAGCATATGGGGTTTTCTTAAAGATGCTTCTACCTTATTTATTCTCTTGTCATATCACACAACTATTTCACAGTGGACTATCAAAAGGAAGGATTTAAGCTGCTAACTGTGAGGAGTTTTTATACTACATTCTCAGCAGACTGAAGAACAGTTTTTTCCCAATTACATTGTCAAAAACGTTCGAAGGCAGCTGTTTTACTAGAGAGTCACTACTTTTTAGTAATCATTTTACATTCAGTAAGGCGCTGCCATCTTACAGCTAATTTTACTCATATTTAAAGTCTATATGAAGACAATTAAAAATAAGGTAGTGGAAAGAACGGCAGAGTTTTTCACAGAGTAACAATACTCTCCTGTTCTGTGCTGGCTTTGCTCCATTAATTGGCTGAACTGAGGACTGCTCAGATGAATGGAGGCTAACGACCTGAGGTGCCTCCCAAGAGCAGGAAAGGCCCGGCTCTCCAGGGCTTGTTACAGGTTGTTTCGAAGAAGCAGGAGTGTACAAACAACCACAAGTTAGAAACAGTAACTTGGCAGAAGCCGAGAGAACTACTGGACTCATGTAACCCCCCCATTTCTTACCTCTACACCCTTTTCCAAGCCTAAAAAATCAACCCAAAACCTTAACATCTTGCTCTAAATTTAGTTTTTGTCATTCATTTATTCATCTGCCAACTGCAGTTCATCATCCATTCTGACAAAAAGAAGTCCTTAAGTTACGTATTAAATAGAGCGAGGCTCCCAAGCAGTAAGTAGCCTCATGCCTGAGAGGACCATGACTGGGACACATACTGCTGGCTTCTTCCATAGCCAAGTGCCAGACCTTCCAAAGGCTCTCATTACCCCACCAAGGGGCTAAGGCCAAACTCAGCCTGCCTGAAGTTCTGGTAATCAATTAGCCAAGGTCCAGGCCAGCCCAGGAAGGGAATCACTTAAAGGGAAGGGTGGAGAGCACAGAGGACAAAGCTCTCTCTTGCACACCAGAAGAGCTTTTCATGTGCATATGTGCCTTGAGCATTGTTCTGCCACTGAAGAGCCACATTAATCAATGTTCAGGACTGCTTTAAATACAGAAGTACAGAGACGGCTATTCATTGGTGATTTATTACTGAGCCCAACAGGCAGTTGACATGAAACAAGTTGGTACTTTGGAAGCTGCCACCAACAGACACAGGAGGACGTGGGTGTAAGGAGGCACAGTCAAACCAGCTCCATTTAACTACCACGCAAGGGAAAAGCGATGTCGGCAATCACCTCAGCAAATGTCCACAAAGCATCCCAAGGGACCGAATGCCTCATTTTGATTAGCAGGATTGTATAATTGCTGAGCCTCCAGAAAATTAAAGCTCACACAGTCATGAATAGTGCCATTATATATACAAAATGTCCTAATGTAATTTAGAAGTGCCTGGAACTGAAGTTATAAATTAAGATATCTACACCTCCCCCAGAAGGCTATGCAAGTTTTAACGCTGTGTGTCCTCAAACAGAGAGAAATAAAGCCAGTTTTCTGTGTTGTAGAATTCTTATGTAAATCCTTTTACTTTAACCTCAAGATGGACGTTTCAAAAGCATCTTTCATTTTTTTTATGACTAGGGAATTTCTATTTAAAACTTTAACCAAAGTTCTCTCTGAAATCACCTCTTCTCTTGTTATGTGCTCATGTCCCAGAGTACATATGACAACACAGTATCTTTTCAGCAAGTCCAGCCCTCTTAAATATTACTCAAAAAGAGACAATAGACAAAAAGCTCCCTGGCCAAAAAAAAAAAACCCAAAAAACCAAAAAAACCAAAAAATTCTAATTTCTTATTTTTCCTCATGACAAATACCAGAAAGAACAACTGCACTCTGCTATTATTACAGGGCAGTTAATATTTAAATGTTATCTTGAGATGTACAGATTATTTTAAAAGCATAAAACACAAATTACTGTAATGTGAACAAAAAGAACAGAAATTACATGGTAGAACTCTTAAACATGCTTTGGACAAAGAAGAAATAATAAGAAATTGTTTCAAGAAGAAAAAGGAAATCACTGCAACTCAAAACAAAAAGAGCATGATAACAGCCAGAGGTCACAAGTTTAAAAGTGTACCCAATAAACCCTGACAACAGCCCAAAATACATATGCTGCAAAGTGCCATCTGTGTAGTGTATGCAAATGTAAATGTTTTAGTGATCTGTCTGAAAACTCAAAGGAAATATAACCACAGTCTGTGGACAATTACATTTTGCTATTTCTAGAAAATTTAGGTTTGAGATCTTCATTCAAGGACTGAGTCTTCACATTTACTTGAATAATCTGTTATTTTGCTTTAAAGGATAAAACTGATAATTCTGCTTCAATACAACACACACACACTCACACAGAGTTTTCAGTGCCTCCGCTGGCTGTTGAAAGAACACTGAAAAACCAGATGTAAGATTTGGCTGTACAGCATTAAACCTACTAATATTACACTAACTAGATTTCCGCAGTGTCTATCGGGTGTCCTAAAATAAAATTAGAACTAAAAAAAGTACACTTATTCCCAAATTCTACATCATCTGAGCCAACGTCTTCATCCAAGTACAGGGCTCCAAGTTTCTAGCTCTGGTGCTCATAATACCTTTAATTTTCACAAAGCTTTATAGGAACACTTTGTTATATATTCTAAACAAATATGTCTAAGAAAAATCTGAAAACTTTTCCTGAAGCAACAGCTTCATATTTCAGAGCCTAAAGAAAGACTTTTAATCCACGCATTCTCATATAAAAATTCTCTTTAAAGATATTAAAGAAAATAACTTCTCTTATTTCTAAGTTTTACTTGCAAAAACATTGCAAGTACACACAAGCATACATAAAACACAATACACAGATTATTTCTTTTCATTGCATTGCAAGTCTATTAAATGAGACTGCTACAATTGCAACATTAATCTGAGCACTAGATTTCAGTGCAGTGGCTGGTTAGTGTAATATTGTGCTTCAATTGACCTGAAGGCTTAAAATATTCCCCAAAGAGGGGACGTCGCTCAGAATTACAAAGACAAAGGCAATTTAAAGTTTACAGCATTTTCTAATATTCCCCAAATTAAGTATGAGAAAGTGAAGAAGTACTCCTAGAATTTGGCTATGAATACATGATGCATTTATTAGTAAATCTTAATATATGCACACACGTATATATATGCTTTTAAATACCTTAACCTACTTGACAGGTGAAGCATAAAACAAGGTGTAGCAATTAAAAGAACAGTAATAAACGTAAGTTACAGAAACTAGAAAAATTTACCTCCCTGAGGAACAGCAAATTTAGGTCTTATAAAGCCCTGGAAGAAAGCAGGATGTAATCATTATATTTGCAAATGATGTGGAATCAAGGAGAGTAAAAGCACTGAAGAAGAGGAGAGCAAGGCGTCATGTTTGAAGAAATGCATGAACAATAACAGGCATGTGGGTGGAATATATTCTGGTTAAAAAAAAGTATTCACGTTAACTATGAGCTATAGGGAAAAAACTGGAATGAGCCTGGAAAACATTCAACATATTCACAAGAAAAACTTATATGAAGAAAAGCAGATTGGTGATTCCAGGAGGATTACAGGCTTCAGGCAGCCATTAGTTAAATTACAAAGTACTGCAGATGAGGATTCATTAAGTGCAATAGGATTTACTTGGTTCAAAGAGAAACTGAGAAAGACGCAAGTGTAAGATTCTCTAATATAGTTGAATGTACAAATTAGAATTCTAATGAGACAAAATGCAGATAGCATCATTTGAGTCAAGTTGCAGTTGATGCAAATCCGGATAGAGTTATTCACGATGGTATTTATTTAAATAGTCCACTTTTTTGAATGATGGCAACACAAAGAAAAAGGGAAGAAAACCAGAGCAAGCCTGAGGCCTATCATGTACAAAGTACACAGACTTTGAAATCAGCCATACAGAGTTTTAGTTACTCCAGTGACAGCAGTCTCGGGAGAGGGAGGGACTAAAAAAAAACAAACCCAAGAATGAAGAAGATTATAAAAAGCCAAGAATCCAATATTTCGGCAGTTATGGAACAGTTTAAAAACAAGTGTCCTTTTCAAAACCAGATTACAGGATGAAATAGCACAACAGAGGATAAAATTTATTAAATCTCTCGTAATACTTAGAAATGAAAGCTCCAGCCACAGAAAATCAAGCTAATTCAGTCCAAGTTCTTCAAAGAGGAAATTTACCTCACTTAACTTAGTTAAGTTAGTCTA
Source organism: Strigops habroptila (assembly GCF_004027225.2). NCBI lineage: Eukaryota > Metazoa > Chordata > Aves > Psittaciformes > Psittacidae > Strigops > Strigops habroptila. The sequence continues at coordinate 1,677,002 of NC_044278.2, forward strand.
TTAGCCTTAGCTACATAGCTCCCTGCTAAAATTAAGAGAGCAGGGCAGGCAACTCAAGGCTTTGGATGCACATGCTGTCTACTGACTTACTATAGGAAGAGTCTATAAAAGCAGTATTCACTAGACACCAAAGAATGGCCACAAGGCAACTACTAACCCTAGAGAAGGTAGTGTTTGCCTCACGGTTACATCATGAGTTTTGACAGTGATTAGTAAATTCAGGTAAATTAGTTTTTTTTTAATTAGTACACCAGAACTTAGAACGCAACAGGGAAACACTATGTACCCATGCAAATACACCCTGTGTTTGCCCATTCAAGTAAACCCTAAACTCAAGGGTCTGCAATTAGAATTGCAAGAGTAGTATACTCTAGGGTGCTCCTTAGCCTGCACTGAGTACATTGAGAACAGCATTTGTTATAATGACATTTTTTTTGTAATGTAGATGAAGTATCCAAATCGAAGAACTCTTGTCACTCAAGCAACAGGATTTCAGTAAAACCCTTGAGTACAATCACTGTGACTCCAATTTGAAATGGTAACTTAAGGGTGAAAGACCCAAGATGCTCCAAGATGAAGTTCTCAAAGACCTCCTCTGAGAGGTACAATTCATGCTTGTCGTAACATACGTTTCCACTAGAATAGCTGTATTGTGCCAGTACGAAAAGGAAAAAGACTAGCAAACCACATACACTCTTCTTAATATTTTTCATAACAAAGAATAGTTAAGATTTAATCAGTCATCCAGAGAGATGGAAGTATTGCAATGTCTCCTGTTTTCTTCCTCATTTGCAGCTAGACGCACATCAATGTTTGAGGGATACTTGAAGGTGACGAAACAAATTGTTAACAAAACTCTGCAATACCCTTTATTGGAAAGCTGTTGAATAAGCTATTTATGTTTTTTAAATAATCTCAATATGCTATGACATAAAAATGATCTTTTTATCCTTAAGGTTCATGACATATGTATATCTCCCAAGAATATTTTTCTTCAAAATTTCATTGAAACGCAAAAAGAACCTTCTCAGATGATTTTCTAAGGAACTGCTAAAAAAACCCCAACCCTAACAACCCTGAAAGTGAACTTTGTACCTTCATGTCTGAGATGAAAAATATTAATTACAAACACCACTTTCAAAAAAATTCTCAATATAAATTAGTTATAATTCCTAATTGGGATTAAGTATATATTTCAATTTTAACTCCTCCAATTTAATCCTATCTCTTGATACTAGAAATCCTATCCCTTTGTGAAGTAGCCTGGTTAACAGGGGAATCTTTGAAGACATGTGATCTATTGTTAGTGAATGACACAAAAGATGTCTTTCCAACCTTGTAAACATCCAACTGTCCTTTGAAAGTGCAACTGAACCACCCATACACTTAGAACACACTCGGTAAGATGTTTCACGGGGCAACTAATGTTCTTATGACAAGTTTTAATTTGTCTTAATCACAAACCTGTGCTAAAATCAAATCAACAGTCATCTCTTCATCATCCAGATTTTATTTAAACTACAAGAACCCATATGCAGAATAACTCTATTTAGGCAAATGAGATCTCAGGAGAATAAATTTACACAAATAAAATCAAATGTAATTAATTGTTAGAGACAAAGGAAGAAACCTCCACAAAGCATTCGCACACCAGCTTCAGTCTGAGTACTAACATTTTTAAGGACTGTACATCATGGACAAACACTGGAGGACTCAGGACTCCAGCACAGAAGTGATGATAAACAGGACGCTGTGCTGTTACTTGAGGTGTGATCTCACACGCATGCCATAAAATCTTTAAATTCAAACACAAACCTTTTGTTCCTGCCCCTGTACCTCGCATTGAACTGGTCTTAGCCAACTAATTTTACACGGATATAAATTATTTTTTCCCCTTTTTTTAAGGGATTCCTTCAGTGCCTTGCAGCCTGAGCTGGTTCAGCTTTGGATCAAGCAGACTGTTCCCACTGCATGGACCCAAATGAGGACCAAAGCAGTGAGGCACAGCTCATCCAGCTGCAGGCCTGCAGCCAGCCCACGGTCTCTTTAATAATGGTTTTAATTAAAAACTTAAATGATCAGTGTGATCACTGCTCCTCATGAAATCTGGATGGTTCATCACTGGCTGTCACTCTTAATGATTCATTTACTGATGCAGAAGTGAAAGAGGCCACAAGGACAAGTGACCGCTACAACTTTCCCTAAAGCAGCTTTGACACAACTTAATGTATATGCTGTCTTGCCCAGTTTATTAAGCCTGAATAGGAAATGGGGAGGAAAAGGGGTCGAGGAGGAGAAAGGGGCATGGATCCACTTTTAAATCAGATATTGGTCTTGTCTATTTGGCTTACTATTTTGTATTTGGGCTGATGTAAATTTTGTGGAAGAAATGCATCTCTTGAAGGGAAGACACACTGATCCGTCAGTTCCTTGAAGTTGTTCAGGATTACAGAACCTTTAAATAAAACCTGATGAAACACTTGAGCAAGAAAAAAGCAAATGAGGCGTTCAAATGGGCATGAAATTCTTTTTTCCTATGCCACAACTGTTTGTCAAGTGACTGAACTCTACGAGAAGCACTGCTAGTCACAGTGCACATACTTTACATACATAGGCATGGGTTTAGCTCAATGATGTTCTTTTTCTCCCCTTTCCCCTCCTGGCTTCTTCTTTTTTAAATGGGAGTCTGTTCACCGTGCTCAAACTTTAAAGAACGGTGATGCAGCCTCTCAATTTCAATCTGTTATTAGTTCTTGGATCAATGTCAGTAATTCATAAAAGCTGCAACTTAGTCTTTATTACCTGGGCTGTCATGGGAGAAGCATTCCAAAAGCACTCACTGCAGGCATACACTTTGGTCACAGAACAATTCCGATGGTTTTAGTGATACTACTCAGAGGAGTAAGAGTTATAGGAAGACTGCTAAGCCTGCCTGTAAATCAAGACTACTATAACGTACGGAACACAGAAATAAATTAAGTCATAAAAAATAATCTTTCAAAACCAGAACAAAAGTAGCTACTGGCCTTGCTTCATATCCTGCCAGTGCAAAGAATTCCTGCTTGCAAGAAAAACAGTCCATGTTGAAAGCAAGCAGAGAGGCCTGTGGGAATTTGAAAAGTGTAAGGCTATTATTTCTGGGCTTTCATAGACAGAAATGTGATCAGAGCTCCAGGAAAACACAAAAAACCAGAAGACATGGCAATTTCAATTTCAACCACAAGAACCCTGAAAGTGCAGTTATGCATAGCTGTGACTCTTGAAATTGTATGAGTATTACCAAATAAGCCTGCATAAAACAGTGAAATTAATATTTGATTTCATTCCAAGCGAGGTCCTTTTGACAAGGTAACCAATTCTCTGACATGCACAAAATGAACTGAGGTATGTACCCTGAATTAAAAAAAAAGGGGGGGGGAGGGGGATTAAATCATTTGCTGGTTAATGAATGTATCTGTTTTATTGTCCTAACTGAACTTTAGGATAGAAATACCTTGACAGGTATGTATTTGAACTCATCATTTCATTCTCAGTTCTGGTACCACCAGCTTTAAGGGGTGGGAAGGGAGACAAATGGCACAGGGGGAGTTGTCCAAAGAATATCCTTAAAGAAACTGAAATCTGGTCCACAGACAGAGTTGGACTGTTTTAATAAATCAGTTCAACTTCACATGCTGACACACTTTAATGGCTCTACCACTGACTTGTATATTTTAACACTTGTCAGTAAATACACAGAAACAAGCCAAGCTGACATAAGCAGTTTGAAACCAGTACAAGTGTTCAGTTGGGAAACTAAACTTATTTACTTTAGCTTCAAAACGACTTTAAAATATAAACAAAACATAGCAAGTGCATATGCATGACCGTATAACACTTATAAACCCCCCCAGGACTCCAAGTCCTAAATGTGCCAAAGTCCAGCTAGGGTACAGCCTTCATAAGTAAGTGAGAAGGCAGTTCTGGTTTTGTTTAAGCATGCTTCAAATGAACTTAAAGCAGAAGGACAAGACATAGAAATGTGGCATCCCTGTTTCTCCAATTTGCTGTTGGAAGACTACAGAAATAAGAAATAATATCAAGTTCATCTTCAAAACAGTTGCTTTAACAAGCCATTGGCAAAGCATCTTAAAATACACAAAAAACAATCACGAGAAAGTGACATTAGCATTAGGATCCTGCATCTCCTGAACACTGCTCTACCTTATCATCCTTATCTGCCCTTAATCATCCATGTTATTTGTAAACATTTCCTCACAATAGCTCCCAACTTTACATATAATTATTTATTTCCTTTAACTGGGAAGATGGACAATGTTTCCCCCTCTTTTTACCTTGCTTTTTAAAAAACATAATAATAAAACAAAATACATTGAGAGAAGATGACACCAATTCTTAACATTTTCTTGATTTATACATAGGCTTCCTGAGTTTAAAGATGTGACTTGCAATACCAACCAAACCCAAAATCTAGGACTGACTGGACAAAGGAGAATTCTATTCACCTAACACAGTGTATAGAACCCCTATTACAATATCATTCAATTTTCACATTTGTGGAGGATATTTTTAAATTATGCAAGTCTATGAAAAACAAAGGGACAAATCTGTTCTCTGAAAACTCAGAACAAATGTTTCTATTTCCTATGTAATCTAACAAAAAAGAAAACATAAAACCAGGGACCTTCATAAATATCTGCTTTATTGTCTTACAATTTTCCTTTCTCTGGCAATATTCCCCCTCCAATTATTGTTATATAATTAGAGTGGAAATTGCTTTATAAATCAATATTTAATAAACTCTAATTTCATAGATGTACCTTAGGTTTATCCCTGCTAGAAAAATCTAATATACAGTGTACATACTGCAGCATCTCCAGGACCCAGTGGCCATCATGTCTGTAGGAGACAGCATGGAAATTCAGAAGTTCCCTCTGACAAGGGCTCATACCCAGAGTTTCATGAGGACTTGAGGGCCAGGAGAAGTGACAGTCACCTCTGCATTTCATGGAGAGCTCATCAACCAGCTCCACTTCATTAAAGTATAACCCTGCAGTGGCATAAGTATCACAACAGAAAAGAAGTTGTGACTCATGTTAAACAAAATATTTTGAAGAAGAAGAAATTCTGAGAAGATCACAGTAAAGACAAAACCACTTTTGTTGAAGGACTGAAATGTGAAAGTTTTCCAAAACTATGAAACAGTAGCACCTAGAACTTACCTCCATCCAGCAGGGTAGCACAATACTGGCGATTTTAACGCAGTATTGCAACAAAATTTGCCACTTCAAATCAATTTTATATTTTTTTAAGTGGGTGGGTCAGCAAAATACTGTAAAATCCAGAGTGAACAAAAATTCTTGTTAAGGTGAGGGGAAACAATCTTGCAGAGAAACTATTTAAATCTACAAAATATTAGCCTGACAGGCACGAGCTGGCTTCTATCTTGCAATATTTAGAAGACATGTTAGCTCTCATTTCTTCACACCTGTACCTTTGGAAAATTAGATCACATCAAGACTCTCTGCTCTAATAACTTCTGTGATAGCCCAATTTTCCCTTCTGCAATGGCCATTTTCATGCTTGTTTTCTTTCTGTCATTATTTCAGTATTTCCCTTGTCTGCATCCTCTTCCCACAATACTGGTTTAAAAAACTGAACAAAAAAGCCCAATAGTTGATGGCTATGTCCAAGGGAAGCTGAATATGTTTTTTGATTTCTTTATCCACAACTTAAAACAGAACACAGAAAAAGTAAACAAATTACTTTTGTCAAGAGTCATTATAGTCCAAGCTTTATAGACTACATGCTTTTTCCTATGAATTAGTCTTTCGCTTAACTATCTTCTGTAATATGTTTACCAAGTTCAAGAAGAAAAAATACACCTAGTTTTCAGAAAAAGTCCAAAACATCAAAAGGAATCATTAAAAATTAAGTGCATCAGTAACTGGACCATGTTATAACTATTGGTCTAAATAAAACATTTAGTAACAAGAATTTTTAGAACTGGATTTTTTTTTTTAAATCTAGTTAGAGTGCACATACTAGAACAGGATGTACGTAGAATTAAGCAACCCTATTTCAGATCAAAGGATTTTAGAGCCATTTCTAGCCGGAGAATGACATTATTTATACTACTATCTCCACAGAGAATAAATCCATTTCTTGTTTGAAAAGGTTAGGCAATAAAGAGAGATTTATAAAACTAGTACAAATAATTGGTTTCCTTTGCGTTATCCTCTGTTGGCTTCAGTACATGTTGGATAACCTTAAACCTCCACCCAGCCTGGAGCAAAATATTTTTACTAAGATTTTACATTACTGTTTTTCTAAGAGATCTGCATAATTATAGTTCAGTTTGCAACAAACCCAAACCATATTTTACAGGGAGATCCATCTGCATTTATTTCCTCACATTGTCCTAAGATTCACGTTACGAAAAGTTGATTTTTCACACAATCAGTTTTACTACTTCACTCATCTGTGGAGAATAATAATTACAAATATTCAGAAGGCAAAAGATGGGAAGAAATTCCTAATTTATAAACAGTGATATTATGAATTAGTTTAACAGAGAGTGAAACCAGCAAAAAATAAGATGGCAAACAGTGACTTTGTCTCTGAAATCTGCAGACTGATATGACGTTTTATTACGGTTCAGTTTAGTTCTTGATTAATACCAGTGTTAAGTCACTACAGCCATCATTTTGTATATTGGAAATACTATTTCATTATCCCTTAAAAAACACAACAATAAAAAATAACAATTGGCTAGATATAGTCCTGCTGAAGAAAATGCTTTTCGATATGCTGTGAGAGTCATTGAGATAATTTCCTAATAATATTTGTCAATCAAGGGTTTCAAGATTTTATTGCATTTCACACAAAGACATTGAGACTACCAATAGCTACAAGCTATTTTTAAAAGCTTGTCAGACTTGCTGCTGACTCTCACTGCCTACACTAGGTAAATAAAATAACTGAAAATTACTTTTAACTAAATACGAAGAGATGAGAATTAGAACAAAATCATATGTATCTTATAGTATCATAGAATGGTTAGGGTTGGAAAGGACCTTAAGGTCATCTAGTTCCAACCCCTCTGCCATGGGCAGAGATGCTTCACACTAGAAAATGTTCTTATGTTCTCTTTGTCCGTAACAGAGACAGAACAATGCCAACAAAGAATGAAATGTCTTTTCCTGTGTAATTAAAAATCCCCCTAAAACATAACTGTAAAGGAGAGCTTTCTCAGCAGAATGGTTCAGTGCTAGTTTTCATGCTCTAATTTAGCAATTTGATCCTGTTAGGAAAAGATTTGGATACATACTTAGTAGTAAGTTTCACAGACTTCAAACTTTTTGATTTCAAAGAGACATAAGAGTGAGCTTCAATATTTTGAAGAATTATTGCTTAAATATTTGGCATTTCTTTGATGACAGCTTGCCAATTATGGCAAATTACTGCAGTGCTTAATAGGGAACTTTAACACCTGGGCACCAGAAATTAGTGAATATTTGCTTATTCATTCCACATAGGCCACTGAGCAATAAATCAGGCCTAATGGCTAGAATGCAACTTCTTACCTAAAATGGACAAATTGAATAGAACAAAAGAATATTTAACTTGCCTATAAATCCAGCTTTAGAAGCTTTAGTTGTCTCTATTAGAAATACACAATGAATATCCAGCCAAAAGGAATGATGTAACACCACAGAAAGTCACAGAGGATAAAAGAGGGAGAGCATCCCCTATTCTTTTTTTCAATTAAATAAGTGAATAGCCAATTGCTTATAAAACACATTTTCATCTTATATAAACCCAAATACCACATGCAAAAAAGATTATCAAGAATTAACTTTAAATGGTATATATTTCCTTGGAATCCCTTTAGATCAGAGTTTCACATGCTGCTCCAGCAAAATTAATGAATCCGATAACATTTGTGGGATTGTGTTTTCAATAAACTAGGCTAACAATTTTACCCTGATTCCCAATGCAAAAACCACACACACAGAAAGAAACCTGCTCACAATGAGAACAATCAGCCATTGGAATAATCTCCCCAGGGAAGTGGTGAATTCCCCATCATTGGACACTTTTAAGATTTGGCTGGATAGGGTGCTGGGACATCTAGTCAAAGTCATGCTTTACCAAGAAAAGTTGGACTCGATGATCCCTGAGGTCCCTTCCAACCTGGTATTCTCTGATTCTATGAAAAAAAAGTCACATTTCAGGAAGAATTATTTAATAAAGGCTCATTTATCTTTAAGTACAATTGATATATGGTATCTTTTATATATACCATAGGTATAGTAAGATATACAGATGCCAAACCTAGTCCTTAGCTAACAACAGCAGTAGTGATGGAAGCTACAAGTACAAGCTCATGTCAGGCAATCTGTAGGGAATGCAGAGGAAAAATAAGGTTTGGTTCAGAAAACTGTTCTACTACAATTACCGTATAAATAAACTCAGCTTTTTTCACTGAAGAGCTACACTGAATATGAACTCATTCAAGCTCTGTTAAATACTGAAAAAACCCCGTCTACAGCGGCTCTCCAGTACTATACAATTCTATTCCAGTCCACCATCTTCACCAAAGTAATATTAAGTCATCAAATCTGAACAAAAACTCTAAAACTGAAACCATGGACAACATATTACACAGTATCTTCAGTGTGTTACACATGGGGCCTCTTTCTGATATTACATCTTACTTCAAGAACTCCACCATTTAGATGAAAGCATGCAGCACAGTTTCTAGCTGCAGGTTTATTTTTCCTCAAAGATAAAATGATGAAACGCACAACTTCAAAATGTATAATCAAAAGCATCGAACTTGAAAGTAAAGGATTTTTTGTGAGAGAGACCCAACTCAGCTTTATTTCTTTTTTTAATCCCATTCTAATTATCTTTTTAATCTCTCAGCTAATGGAAATCTACTCTAAATGCCATTTTATTCTACTGTTTCCTTTCAGTTCTACTGCAGTGCTCATCTTGACTAATATGTCTGCAAATCAACTAGGCTGTCTCTCCCAGTATCTACTGACCAGAAGGCACAGCCCAAAAGCTAATGAGCTGCTAAACATTGCTGCCATTGAAGAGAGATGAATCGTGAATTTGCAATTTTGCAAAACACCATGCACATAACTGATGATTCCCGTCAGTAGCTGCAGTGTGAGATCACGACTGACTCCAAGATAACAATTAAAATGGAATACATTAAGTAACTCCTAATGGATAGGGGAAGTATAAAGCTTGCCACTGACTGTGGCTTCATTTCCCTGATGCAGACACTTCATGAAAGCCTTAATGATTTGGCAGGTATCACAGATGATGAGTCCATGTATAAAACTTACTTGGAATAGCCTATAGCTTTTGTTCTACTGCAGGCAAATCACAAATTTTATTTACTGGGGAATATAAACCTCTTTCATCAGGCTGCCCAGACAGCAGAACAGCTAAATGATGCAGAAGAAAAGTATTACCATACAGCCATTTCACTCACCAAAATTAAAGATCTGATTTACAAAAGGACTTCTTATTTTTCAGGAACCTGAATTCCCCATTGAACTTTACCGCCATGTGCCTTAGCTCCCATTTCACTGCAGAAGGGGAAAGGACAGCTCAGGACCAGATTCACACATAAAGGTTGTGATAATTGCACTGCTGGATTCAGTATACAAGTTCTGCGTACAATGTCCCTTTAAACATTGACACCCCTTTGTGAATCTAAACTACCCATTTACTAAAACCTCCAGGGCAGAAAAATTCTGCTGAAACTAGTAAATGCCGACAGGGAGCACATGAAACTTCATCCTTTCAGGGACTTGGGCATATGTTTCATCACTGAATTCATAAATATAATCCTCTAGATTTAGGTCTTAAAGATTCACGAAAAGAAAAAATGAGAGATTTTTTCCAAATATAGCAACATTTGGAAGTGTATTTTCTTTCCATTTGGTAGTTTAGTTGTCAAAGTTCTTGTTCATGTATCATCACATCCTCAGGGACCATTCTGGTCTGTTTTGAAGTAGGGTCAGCATTATCAAATTATTAAAAATAAATATTTATTATTCATAAGTCATCATAACAGTTAACCAGCTCAAAATAAATTCCACATTTACTTTGCTCCCTTTTGGTGAACCTGCTTTCGACACATTTGAACTCTCCTTCCCAATTCATTTCTAGGATACAATTGTTTAGGTCTTATGTTTATGGAACTAAACATCAACATTTCTGTGACTCCCTAAATGAACGTGACTGTCATTCCAGTTACAGCCCTGTTCCTTTGTGACTGATAAAGTTTTCACTGACTGTGCTTTAAGCAGATACATGTTCATGCATATTGACCAACTGAAGTATACGAATTCAAATGAAAATAGCAGTGTCTTTGCATGTTCTTACAGCAACATTTCCAGCTGTGCATGCCAACCAATTCGAACAAAAATCTGTGGAGAAAAGCCCAGAACATCAGGCTGCAGATTTCAGTATTTTCTTCCCATTACAACTTTACTTGAATTCTAAAGTGCAGTGAATTTTATATAATGGAAATAAAGCTACAGTGGTCCAAGGCTCAGGTTTCTTCAGAAGCTGCCAGTTTAAATGACAAATGAAGACATCAAGAAAACTGGACACATTTTAAATCAGAGGGAGAAAATAAAGCAGTACATCAAACCAAGTTCAAGATTTTTCTATTGCTCATGTCTCACAACTCGTCACACTAAAGTCGATGGGTCTGAAGGCCTTAAAATTGTATTTTTAATTTATTTTTTTTTTTTTACTAGTTTGCTGTGAGTCATTTGATAAGTTCCAAGCTTGACTTTTTGCAACTAACAAAGCATAAAAGACTAAATCTTTGAACCACTGCTTTCCTTATACTCTCCCTTTTAAGGCCAAATGCCAGCTTTTCAAGCAGCACTGAACATAATCAGCATCGAAGTGTACTGGCTCATGAAATATTGGGCATTAAATCAATCACGGTTTATCCTGGAAGCCTAGACAGAAAATGAGATGTTTCTAATGTAACTTTAAGAAATAAAAAAAAAAGAGAAGAATTTTCATTATTATAGCTGATCATCAGCATGTGGGTGAAAAACACATGGACAGAACAGGACAGACATTTTCCTGCTTAGGAAATACTTGCTAAATGTGGATCTGCGAGCAGTAATCCACACACAGGAAAAAAAACAACGCCATTCTCCAAGGACACGTATGATTAACAAGCTGGAACCAACTCAAGTGAAATCCATTAGAACAGAAGATCCCCAAAGTTCTGTTCATGCTTCTCTGGGTGGCTACGGGCTGCCTAAATATGCAACGTGCAACACAGGACAGCACAACTAGGAATGAAGAGACACTTTTGCACTGACACAGTGGAGAAGAGATTGTGTAACATTTCCAAGAGCTTTAATACAATACTTATTGAAGTGTATCACTAAAGTATGTTTACTAGTTAAGCCAAAAATATTTCTTTCGCCATCAAATTTCTTCAGGTTTCAAACAACTGGTCATCTGAAAAATAATACTATAAACCAACATCAAATAATACTTTATGCTGGAACTTTGAGGATGTTTAGAACTCAGAAATCTCTCTTTTGTGATATAAAAACAACAAAAAAAACAAAGCCCTGTATTTTTACCTGTTTAATCAAATAAGATTTGTTTTTATTCTTTTTATTCCAGCCTGATACATATATGAAACAAAAATATTTCTTTGGTAATATCTGTCAAAGGTTAACTTGAAAAATCTGGGATCCATACCCAAACTTGAAAACAATGTTGGTATTTTCTAACTTAACTTGTTTAGGAGAAAACCATCTTTACAATAGTCTTCTATGTTTGAATAGTTCTTTTACCTTATGTTTCTTCTACCTTTGATTTAAAAGAAGCAGCACTACCAAATGGCAAGCAACCAGGCAAAATGCTGGCAAAAACTGTTATTTTTCCTAAGCAATTTCTTTCATCTCCTCTGTTACAGACTTGAGGTAAACATTTTATTCTAGTAAGGCATTAAAACACCTTTTTCAATTCTTTTGTAAGATACTACCTCTGGCTTTTAATAAAGACTTCAAAGTTGAGGCCACTATTTTGACTAATATGAAAGTTTCTAACTCTACTGTTAATTCACCAAAATTTCTGAAGGATTTCTGGTTTTATCTGTCTGATCTTCAACAGAAACTTAAGACAAGCACTCTGCTTGGACTCACTGTGCTACAATTTCACAAAGCTCCTGTTCCTCTTCTGGACAGAACCCTTCTAGGGTAGCTACTGTAGCTTCAGACATAGGGTGGGGGTTTTCCTCCAAATTTCTTACATTCATTTTTATTAGTAAGCAACTAAAAAAAGAGGAAAGGCCAAACCTAAACATGGTTTCTAAAACAAAAACCACCATTACTAACCAGTCCATACATGAAATTCTTTGCTATCACCAACTAAAAATCGAGTGAACACTGACTTTGCAGTCCGTGCCTCCCTCTCACCCCACCCTGCCATCAGCGGATGTTCCTCTTTCCCCTCCTGCCCCAGGACCGGTGTTAGCTGACCTCACTGATAAAGCTTTAAAGACCACTTCTGTGATACTAATTCCTAGAGCTCCATCCCACTCCTGACCCATCCATGCTGTGTCCTGTAACACCACTGCGCCTTGCAGCAGAGCTCAGCGTTACCAGAGCTTGTCTGGGGGTCAACCGCAACATCAGATCAGATGGAAGAACTTAAGTGATGATTAATTTCATCAATTAACTGAACACAGCCACATGCAGAGATGGATGAGTTTGGCTTTCATTTGCCAGGGCATAGAAGTAGAAGGCTGAGTCCCACAGAAGCAGTGCCTGCTGCCTTTCCTGGAACATTAGTACCCAGTTCCCCCACAATCTAGACAATTATTCAATATTTAAGAGACAAATCAACTGTATTACAATATTTGTTCCTAATTTCCTCTTGGAGGGGAGAGAGGGGGGAGAAGATAAAAGGGAAGCCAACCCATTGCAGAACCAAATCAGTGTGTTCAGAAAGGAAAAGTTACACACGCATGAATATTAAGCAGTATGGCCAGAAGTAAATACAAGTGAAGTTACAAAACCATTTTATTTCTTTTCTATATGACCTTTCTGATTCTCTTAAATCAAATGAAGGGAAGTTGGTTCTCAAACGTTCCTTCAGTGTGGAACTTCATCAGGCATTCAAAAAAAAATCTACATAAATTATAAACTCTAAGATGTTTATCTACTATGTACTGATAAATATCACCACAGTAATGCATGTAAAGAGGTCAGTAAGACAAGCTGCACGCATCTTATATTACTAGAAAACTAAAAACCATGCTTATGTACAGGCAGTCTGATACTTCCACCTTTGGACATCACCTAGGAATAGATAAATAGGTATTGTTCTAACAAGCAAGATATCAGCTGGTAGGTGAGATCATTCAGAACAGCACCGCTGAAGCCCAAGGAAAATACCAGCTGTCTCTGCTCAGAAAAGACAGATTACCACCTGTCCTGTTATCTTCCACACACAATACAAGGCACATTGGTCATTTTAACAGGGACAACTGTACCCATATGCCGTTTAATTTTGTGCTGCACTCTGCCTACTTGTAAATATTTGTGATGGATCATTCTAAACCGTAGATTAGCCCAGCGGTGATGTTTAGCTAGAGGCTGAACTTCACGCTTACTTTAGCTCCCTTAAACCTTAATCTACAGTATGTTATGTTAGCATCACTACTTCAGACAAACAACAGAAAGCAAAGGCATATGCACCCACATACACACAAACACACACAAAGGGAGGAAAAGAATTTGTAAAAATACTAAAATTTAGAAAATATTTTAGGGAAGAATTGTTTGAAGTCACAGTCTGGCAAAAGAGCTTTGTTTCATATACTGTGAGAAGTCCTGCTTATGCTTTAAGTAATACACAGAATAGCGGTGTTACAAGATGACAAGCACTCCCGTACCTTTCAAACTAACAAGGGAAAAAGGGAAAAAAAATCCTCACACAACCTATACAGCTAGGAAAAAGGAACCAAACCCAAGTAAAGCTGTTCCAGTAAGTTTTATAATGCTAGTAGAACATGCTATTCATGTTATTAATACATGGTCACCACTTTTGCTTCTTTTTAAAGAGCAAATAACTGGAATCTCAGCAACAGCTTTCTGTTCATTTGGACACTGATTCTTGAAAGTTAACTGAGTGCTATTATGTTTGAAATGTGGCTCTGAATAATTAGCTTTATAACACAATTCAAGTTTTGTCAAGAAATAAGCACGAGAATCATCTACAGTGGAACTCTGCCACCTTCACTACCATAGGTCTGCCAAAAAAGCTGACTCAACCTGAATCCTCAGGTCCTGTAGAAGCTGCAAACTTTATCAGAACATTCTGGATCTTCTTTTTCTTTTTCTGCCATTCTCTGTGTTGAAGACCACAGGCACAAAATTGCTGGCATGGAATAAGGCTGAATTCTGTCAGCCAGATGTTAGTGGCTAAAAGCTCATCATTTGCAAGGAATAGCAAGGATATCGGAATAGAAGGCAGGAATACATCGGTGACTGTCTCTGAAACTTCCAAGATTTGGGGTGCTCTCCAGCCTTGCTCAATCTCCATGCAAACACTTTGCCCTAACAGCTGTTCAGATGTTTGTTTGAACAAACATTTGCAAAAGATGTTGGAATAATTCTTTTGTATGAAGCTGTTGCATCATGGTCTAAACTGCTGGTTATTGCAGGGCTCTGAGGCAATGCCCTGTGGTTTTGATCCAGAATCAAGTATTCACTTACGCTGCCTTCAGCTTTAGAAAAGTTTAAAGACCCAGAGCCGTGAAAGATTCACAAAGGAAGGATCACAGATTCCCTGTAAAAGCCCTGGTCACTCACTCATGCACTTACTCTATTAGGTCAGGTGTGAAATTTGTGATAGCTAAGCAGAAACTTAACATCATCTCCAGTTCTACAGTTTTGGCCAAAATAACCACGAATCTACCACAGGCCTTTTCAGTATTTTGAGATTCTCAATTTTTCACCACATGTTTACTCATAATATATATTTTAATTCCTTCCTTGTCTGCACTTACTTGGTATTAAGTGGCTGAGTCAGAAACCAAACAAAATATTAAAAATTCCTACCCGAAAAAAAACCCAAATCCACAGAACAACAGGATTTTCAACAGTCACATATGACTCGTTATTAGAATCTGAGGCTAGAAAACATAAAATTGTCACAAAATTAAACCAAAGGAACTTTTAAAGCATTTTTTAATGTAGTTCAACATGCAAGAGATGCACAATTTATTGATAAATTGCTCTAAAATATCTAGTCATTCCATTAGCTTCCACTCTACTGAAGCTGATGAAATTCATTTTATTCTCAGCTGAAGCAAGTCAAGGCTTTTCTAGTGCTGATCTACCCAGCAACTGAGATTCACGTGTTGCTTTTAACAAAGCTTCAAATGCTCTGAAAATACATGTATTTAAATATAAATGAATTTACCTTCTTCAAATTGTTTCCCTTATTTGTAAGGGAAACATACATTCCTTAAATAAGATTTTAAAGTCAAACTTGTAAATCTACTGAAATACAAAATGATTTTATATCTGAATTTCAGATACATTTTTCACTCATATTCTATCTTCAGGTATACACAAAATTACGTGTTTTGATTACTATGTTTGCTTCGAGCATATTCAACTGCATGCAAAAAGGATCATATATAAGTTAACCACGTAGCTATCAATACCCTGAGTCTGCTCAAGTGCTAAGTTAACTTCTCAGCCCCGGCAGCGTGTCGCCCTGCCTGGGCTCTCACCTCCTGTCCCAGGGTTAATACTTGAGTCTCAAAGACACAGCTCTGCTTCAACCTCAAAACGGCAGCATTTGCAACTCCAACTAAGTCACAGAATCATACCACAACAGCCTCTTAAACTATACTTAACTGCACTCAGCAACCGATCTGGGATTATTATAAATGCACAAATAACAACACAGATAAAAATATATTACTTTTTACAGCAGCTTTTACAGAAATTAAAGAATGTCTCAAGCTCTTTTACACATAGAAATTTCTTTCAAGAGCAGAAAAATTATGTTGACCATTAAAAAAACTTATGTTATTTCACAGGTTTTCATACATAAGAGTTTATTCCCTATAGAACAGTCTAATATTTGGCCTAAACCCCTGCACTAGGATATGACTGTACTACACTAAACATGAAATACTGTAAACAAATTTATTCTGTTAGCTACTACATTAAATGCATAAGCTTTTTAATGGTCAGTTCAAACAAACTCTTTCTAGAACATGGCCTTATAAACAAACAAATAATTTTTACTTTAGGCACTTAGAAAGAATAAATCTGCTAGGCAGTCAAAATTTTATTGCTTCAGTCTGATTAGACCTTTGTTTCAAGTAACTGAACACAG
The DNA here is from genome assembly GCF_004027225.2 of Strigops habroptila. NCBI lineage: Eukaryota > Metazoa > Chordata > Aves > Psittaciformes > Psittacidae > Strigops > Strigops habroptila. The sequence goes on from NC_044278.2 coordinate 1,693,430, forward strand.
TCGTGTAATCCAGGCAAGAAACAGTGGTTTCTATCACACGTCATTACTTCAGACTAATGTATCAGGTGAAAATAAGGAACATCAATTGGTGGAATTGTAAAAGTTCAGTTCTTCATCAGGTTAAAGCCAAACAAGAAAAAAATAACTATAGGCACAAACTGTTTAGGGAAGACAAAAGCCACAAGAAGATGACAGAATCTGGAGGAATAGGATATTTTCACACCTTTAGCAAATACAGAATTATAGTCTGGCAGCAATACGTCACTGCCCTGCATGCTACCCTGATGGTAAAATAAGGTTACCACCTTTGGCTGCTTATTCACACTCCTTTACCAAAGCTATCCTCTCTGATAATGATCTGTTTAACTACGTTAGCCTAAACAGAGGCTAAGTAACAGCTATCATATCACCTTCCCCTAACTTAGTTTTGTCAAAATAAAGACGCACATCTTAAATAGCATAATTTAATTCAGGTTTTCTCAAAGTGGATTGTCTTCACAGCGGCTACACATGCAGTTACGCGGTATCTGAGCGAGGCTGTAGTAACGGTGGGAGAGGAGAGAACCGTCTGGGACCAAAACCTAACTTGGCTTAGGTGTAGCCAGCAAAGCACATCTGACCTGATGTGACAGAAAAGCGGTTAGTGCCACCACCTCTGTGGGGTCACAGCTACTGAGGAAAGGGATGAGGTTCTCCTCCCAGTCCCCGCTTTCTGAGCCACATACTAAAGAGAGCAGTTGTCTGCCCGGGATAACAGTCTAGTACTTCAGCAGCTGCCATCTGGAGAAGAAAAGTCCACAGTACTGGAATTTCTTTCCCCATGCACCCTAAATAGCCTGGGCTTGCTGCTCTTTTGCATTTCTAAATGCAAGAAATATTTTTTTCCAGAAGACTTACCAAGGAAGAGCGGGCATCTGAAAAGGAATAGTCTGTTTCTGCTGTGATTCTTTTTTGAGCCTATATAACCTCTTGAGCATTTAATTACCTATTGTCTTATGCAACTATTATATAGATTGAACCAGGTTTGAGTTCCTACAGTGTTGGCATTGAGATACAGCAACCCAGAGCAGCAGCAGGCTAGAACTGGTCCCTTACTGGTAGGTTTTCTCTGGAGTCTGAGCAGAGCTTGGATGTCTGCTTACTTCTAAACTATATTCAGGTTATTTTAGATAGAAATAAACTCATTCATAGTAACATCTACTGTGTCTCCTCATTCATAAGAGTGTCCAGCAATGTGCTTAGTAAAGCAGTAAACTGCACAGCCGTGGGGCTCCACATGAAACTACACAGAGAATCGCTTATCTCACTATGCATAAAATGAATCATGGCACAGCACCAGAAGCCTGCAACAGTGGGGTGATTTAGTCTGCATCTGAGCTTAAAAATCCCAGAGACTCAAACCAAGCAGAAAACAGCTCTGGCCCGTGCCTGTGACTCAGTTCAGGCTGTTCGCTCAGGTGCCAAGCACTGCTCATTTCAAACTTGTGGGAAGAGGTTTAAGGGCAAGCCCAAGTTCAACATCCAAAGAGACTCAGCTACCTCCACTTGCTGCCTCTGCCTGGGAAAGTATCTACAACCATACTTCTTAATAGTACAACACATCTGCTCCCTGCAGCTTAGTCATCTCTTTCTATATGTTTACTTCTAGGCTAGCTTGTAAACTCTTTTGATCCTGTGAACACTGGATTTCATTCTATGGTCATTTCTAGGGTGAAAACCAAGCAAGTTTTCTTAATGTCTTCCTGACTTCCTCAGTATCTGTGCCTACGAATTCTGATTTTACAGAAGGACATGGTAGCAACATACTATTCTAGAAAAAAAAGAATAAATTAAAAATACATTACATAAAAGTTACCCACACATATTTTCATACTGAAGAATTTCCTTACAGATAAGAAGAGAAATAACAGAGTTATATCAGATATTATACGAAAACAAAGTAAATAAAAATCAGCCAACCAAAGATGTTATAACCAAGATAAAAGGAGATTATTTTACTTCTTGCGATATGTGATTTTTGGAACTCTGGGCAAGATTATAAATCTGTTTTTTTTTTTTTTTTCAAAACTTCATATAGGAAAGTAAGTTTCTTTCCCTGTTGCCTAAAATAACATAGACAGAACAAAAATACATTTGTAAGTGGTTGATACTTTACTCTGTTTTATTTCTTTGAAATACTATCAGTTACTGATAAAAATTAATATTTTTATAAAAAGAAAAAACCCAAAGTAATCTCATACTGCATTTACCAGAACTTTCATTTTCTACCACACAACTGTGTGCACAGAAAAATCCACTAAGGAAAGTCTGACAGCGCACCACTTGAAAGAGACCTATGCTGGATCAATATCAACTTTCCTCAGTGCATCTCTTGCTTTCCCTCCGAAGTAAAAAAGCAGTGAAATAAGCTACAAGCAACAGCTAAGAGAGATGCTTTACCGCAAGAGATTTATGACAAACTGAAATCTATTACTTTCCCTTAAAACGCAAACATAGCTTGGCATTGACATTAGTTCCAACTCTTTCCATATGATTAAAAGCTGACAGGCTTTGAGGGGGGTTGGACTACCTGTTCTCCAGAGAAACCTTCCAACCACGGTGATTCTGAGGCCCTTTCAGAAACAACACCCCACTGAATGTACATCTTTAAATATTCATATTTGGAGAAGTATTTATAGCTTTACTTTCTATTAAGACTTTAATAGTTCAATTACTATTCTTATTAAGTGGACCTTGCGGCAGAAGACCTTCACACTAGACAACAGAATATTCAACTGTGTTCACAAAGACAACAAACATGCAAGGCCACTTCACACACACTAACAAATCATCTTCTGCAGGGAGTTGTACAACCAAGCTCCGTAGAAGCCTCAGCAAGAACATTTGCTTATTTCAAATAGAGAACAAAACTGAAATACTCTTTAAATTTATTATTAATTTCACTTTTATTGTGGATTTGCCAGGTTGGGTGACATGGTGGATTTGCCAGGTTGGGTGAGGTGTCCCTGCCCATGGCAGGGGGGGTTGGAATTAAATGATCTTAAGGCCCTTTCCAACCCAAACCATTCTATGATTCCGTGTTTTTTAAAAGGGACTAAAAGATTGCTACCTGTGTACAAAAAACATGACATGCCCTCAATGAGTATCTGTGAACTTGGAAAGTCTGAAATGGTATAATCAATGAAGACCACATTCCACAAGAGACCGTACTTTCCTTCTGAGAACATCGGGCATCTCAAAACCACTGAAAAAGTCAGGTCTTGTTGGGTTTTTTTGTTCTCTTAAAGTTCCAAGCTTGAAATCCCTGCTCAAATTCAAATGCCCTAATATCACAGCATCTTAAAGAAATCAATATAAAACTCTACTGGATCTTTCAAGTTTAAGACTCTAATATGTAGTATCAGTATAATTTCACTTACAAGATATATTGTGTAATTTAATATGATTCTGTGTCTTTAAAGTGAGGAAATAAAGGCAACCAACACAATGATTATCTTTGTAGTCCAAGAAACTTTTTCATTTACCGTCCAAATTGCAAGTATCCAGATGACAAGGAAATAAAACATTATTAAAATGTACCATTTTTACATATTTGGTAAATCAACACTGTACTGGGTTACAATTCAAACCTAAACTTTTTTAATTTAAAGGACAATTTCAATATTTGCAAATATGGTCAAATTTTATTTTTTTTATCATAAGTATATGTAACTAAAGAACATTTTGGTATTTTGTATACAGAAAATGTCAGAAAGATGCTTAAAAATTATCTACATGAAATCACCACTTTTCTTCATTTTTAACCAGCTACTGTGGTTTTGCATGTTGATCAGACATGCTGTACTTTTGCAGACAAAGAACAAATTGTTTGCATTAATTTTTACAATCTCCCCACTCAAACATTTCCAAATTAAATCCATTTCCTACTTCAGGCTCATTTTTGTGTTGCTACTTCAGTTATTGGAACTACAACTTTCGACCTAACACGTAATGCTAAACAATAAATGACAGAGGGAAACACTCAGAAGGTGAACCTTAACTGTACCCACAAGAATATCAATGGCTTCGTTGAACTTTTCCAGATCCCTGGGTTTCAGCACAGCTTACCTACAACAGGAATCACTCTGTAAACCAAAACGTTTTGCTACCTTCTACTGTTATCAATTCCAGTGTGGAAAACTTAGCAGATCTCTTTAAAAAGACACACAGTATACATATGAATCACACAGACACCTATTATTCTTTAATTCTGAAAGTTAGCTCTTGTTTCTACTAATTTTTGAAAAGATTTTGCTTGGAACGAAGCCTGAAAAGTCCTTAAATCCTACAATAAGCAATATTATGATGTTAATCTGCAAATCTCAGTAGTGCTGCCCTAGCAGAATGGCCAACCTGCCTCAAATACTTGTCAATAAATACTCAGCTGGCACTTTCTCCTCCATGTAGTCAATAAAGCGCTGCCTTTGTTGTACAGAACTCCTATACAAAAGTGTTTCTATATGGCCACTGGTCTCTTTAGATACATATTCTACTGAGGCCAGGGTAGAAAAGCTACACTAGTTCAGAGCCACAAAGCACATTAATTCACGTCTCAAATATAGTGTGGCTTCCAGGCCTCAGTACTCTCTGACACAACTCCTTTATAAACCTTCTCTTTGTTTATTTTTAGGCCAGTTCCACCCTTGCAGTACTGTCTATTATAAAACCTGAATACATAATGTAGACAGTCCTGAACGCTAAAAGCAAGTTGTTAAAAAAATATTACCTATTTTAAAACAGGTAATAACACTCTCCAGTGTGTATTCCATATTATTTTTAAATACTAACGGGTTTTTCACGTTTTAAGACAGCAAGGACAAATGGAAATTATTTTGTGGTGTTATCTGCTTTATAGAAAAACCTTAAAAGAAGATGTCTGAGGTTTTAAATACCACCACTTCTGTGGATATGCAAATTTTTGGCATACTTTACGTTAAGGTTGTACATACATATATAATTCTTCTTCAAAGAGGGAGAAACAACACTTTGAAGATGTGTGATATTTAGTGTAAATATTGGGTGTATGAATTTATTTATACGAATTCACATTTGTACCAGTGGTTCACAAATCAAAGAACATGCCAGTGCTGACCACTCTGAAAACACAGAACGGAAAGTAACAAGGGTGTTGTTGCTAATCATCTAAAATGAAAAGTATCTCCATTCCCTAGCTTGTTAAACACTGACTGATGCTATCAAAAATTACACTGAACTCGACAAAGTCAAGCAAGCAAGCCAAGTAACCAAGCAATGCACTTCCAGCAGGTATATCTGCTGCTGAAGGAAACTATCCATCAACGTGCCACCTGACAGAGACAGTTATGTCCCACCCAGAGTAACAAACAGCACACTGATCTGATACACTACTAACTCTGCAATTAGGATTATCCTAATGATGTATGATATGAATAAATGCAACAGTTTGATTGAACTTTGGTGTAGGCACAGCCTTCGTTCTCAGTTCATTTATTTTTATTTCTTTTGCAAATATTCCAGATCAAACTAAGACCTAGTTTGTAGCCTCTGTACGGGTCTATTTATACAGACTAATATAATATAGATCACTTCATGCAGAGATAAACCCCAGTTTGGGGAAGAAAAATCCATAAAGAAAGAAGAATAACAAATGAAAGCAACTTTAAAACCAGACAAGTTTCTCAAAATAACTAGGCCGTCAGAAGACAAATGAAACAGCAGTAACAGAGATTAACAGCTCTTGTACTGGAATCATGCCCAAAGCTGAAGGGATTCCATACATAAAAGGCAAACATTCTCCCCATCATTAAAATACACAAAAATCTTTCACATTAGGGTTTCCCATTCTTAACTAAAGAGATGAAAAAAATAAAAAAATCAATTTAAAAAAAAAAAATAGTATTCCTGGTTCCTGCCTACCAGAAAGTAAGCAAATAATTGAAAAGTCATTGGATTTAAAAATAACTTCCTCTTCAGTCACTAACAGAAGGGCATGTCTGTATCATCAGAAGACTGCACACAAACTAGTTTTGACCTCAATTACAGCCTTTTTGTACTTCAGCTTGAACTAGAATCCAGATATATTGAACAGCAAGATTCCCTGCCTTCTTAAAATTGTCGTAAACTTAAATGGTTAAATGACAGCCAAAGGAGACTCTTCATACTACATTTCCTCAAAAATCCTATGCATTACACACAATCTATGCAGAACTCCAGGGATTTGGCCTCTGCTTCACTCATGAACAAGTTCAGGTACGACAATCGCACCATAAAGCTGACTTTCCCCGGGACATACACAGATGCTGGTACCGGTACATAAATTTCTAGAGTGATAACAATGTTTCACTGACGAATAGAAAATTGAATATTCCCAAAATAATGCGCAAATCCTAGAAGAGAACAGAAGCCTGAAAAAGATGTCGCAGATACAAGACATCACGTAAGTGTGAAAAAATTTCTCATAAAAAAAAAAATCCCTTTTTTTGCATCTTAGACAAAATCTCTTTAACCTTCGCTAAAATGAAAGACTTTACAATCTCCACATGCTACTATCATATTTATCTACCAATTTTAATTATAAACTCTGTTGCAGAGACTTTTATTGGTGTATTTTGACCATCTTAACAATCACCACTGAAATTGCATAACAATATTTAGAAGCTTACTGCTTTACTAATTTACTAATCATCCTACCTTACATTTTATTGCTGTCACAAAGAAACAATTGCCTTCCCATCACCATAAAGGTTACTTCTCCCCACCATAACAAAACGCAACATCTTGCCAGCATTAACTTTATTTCTGTCCATAAAAGGATGAGGGCTTTCAGGTGGTATTTTGCAATGTATTTTGGATAAAATCCTCTTTCATAAAGAGTTTTAGTATAGCCCTAGTATTAATTAGCCCTAGTATAGCACTACTCCCTCCCGGTCCTTCTTGTAGAACCTCTCTCATTTCCAAGAACACCCTGAACTTCCTCGAGAAGGTGGAATCTGTGCCATTTCCCAAGCAGTGCCTTAAAAAATATAGCTGCAAAGCCTGCCATAACTTATTATAGTGGCCGTACTCCTTTCTTTATAGATGATACATGAAATCTAAGACACAAAAATAAAAGGCACAGGCTCATAAAAGATCTTTATTGCATGTGATAATTGAAAATGTATTTTGTATTTTATTTTTTAACGTAGAGCTTCTCTGTGTAATTAATTCATAGAGCTTGGAACAAGATGCATGAATAAATTTGTGCAGAATTAATATTTCAAGGGAGATATATATGAAACTATATAATACCTACATGCATGTTTAATTAAAGAAACATTTTTAAAACAAAATGCCAGTACACATTTTATTTAGAAGACCAGCACAAGAAACGTAGCGTATGTTATCTACAGTTACAATGTTTATTACTTAAACCAATTGAACTATATCAACACTGACATACCTTAATGTTCTGTTCAATTGATTTCTTTCCTTTGCCATTAACAAAAGCAATGTTATTTGTTCCCAAGCTTGACACTCTGCTACACTTACAGAAAAGCCTACGTGTGATTATTTATTCCCACTATGCATACGGATTTTAGATATGATTTCTATTCATCAACCAGAAGTCTCCAATACATCTACAGCAGGTGCAATCAGATACAAATAATCATCAGGCATTAGACAACACTAAGCCATATGTCTCAATAAATCATCTCAGCCAAAGTAATACCCTTCAAGGGAAGTCATTTTTATTTCTCAAAACCATTTAAAGAGAAACACAAACCCTCGAATGATTAAGGTCAGGAATAAAGAGATCATTCCTCTCAATTCACCTTCCCATGCTTCACGTCTCGGCCACAATACAGTGCTAAACCTGAGGCCAACACCACATACTGGTGGGAACAATGCCCTGTTCCCTCTCCTGAAGGAAGCAAGCTCCTGAATTCCAGAGAGGCTGCCAACACAGTTTAAAAACAAAATTAATTTGTTTGGAAATAAGAGATGGACAAAATTTTACACAGCATGGACAGATGCATTAACGAGATGCTATTTCTAGGCCAAGGCCACAGCTGCCTTTCCCACCCGACCCTGGGAGAGACCTTCCCTGCCGGAACCCTGCCCAAGGACCATGGATGAGCTTCTGAGGCCGCAGGGCTGCCAAAGGCCCATTTCTACACTCTGAAGAGAAACAAAAGCCCGAGAGCCAGAAGAGAAGACTAAAGACGGCTCATTAAGGACTAAAACTGCAGGTACAACAAACAGCATTGTCAGAAAACAGAGACACATTAAAGATGGGTAACGGTAGAAAAGGGAGGAGGCACCGAGCCCGGAGGGCCTGGCACCTTCTGCCACTGGGCAGAGCGCTCCATTCGCTTCCAAAGCCCAGCTGGCACATCCGAGGCAGCTGAGTGCCCACGGGCAGAGGTGTCTGAGGAACAAAACCCCTATTTTCTCCGTACTGTGTGCACATCAAGGCGCTCCTACAAGGCACGACTACTGCATAACCAGCTACTTTTGACTGTTTCTCGCTCTTTTGGTGGTCTACGGATTTACGAGATGCCATCAAGATGAATCACAGGCAGAGACAGCGAACAAAGTCTGGTGAATAGTTAATGTGTTCAGATGTAGACCACAGATCAACTCACACCTTCTACTCTTTAAGTACAAACATACTACATTGAGCCTCATACAGTCTTGCTTATCATGAGCTCACTTCAACACAGGAATATTTCAAGTAAATGTGAAAGAAAAAACAAAACAAACAAGCAAACACAAAACAGAAAAACCAAACAAACAAAACCACAAAACCCCCCAAAAACCCAAACACACCAAAAACCTAAAGACACGCACCTCCTCATTTCAGGAAGATACGACCCAAGGAGTCTACATTTCCACAGAAGAATATAACATCAAAAGCTACCACTGTTTGCTGACAACTCGTGCTTCTGAATTTCCAACTGCAATTCTGCACAACTAAATCCAACACACAGCACTGTATTAGCCACTGAGATTATTACCTGCATCCCAGCCAAAACCAGGACATGGCCCCTTTGGGCCACAACAACCTCCTGCAATGCTCCCGGCTTGGGGAAGAGCAGCTGGAAACTGCTCATGGGAAAGGAGCTGGCGGTGCTGGTTGACGGAGCTGAACATGAGCAGCTTGTGCCCAGGCAGCCAAGAAGCCACCAGCATCCTGGCCTGTCCCAGCACCAGTGTGGCAGCAGGGCCAGGGCAGTGACTGTCCCCCTGTGCTGGGCACTGGTGAGGCCGCACCTCGAATCCTGTGTCAGTTCTGGGCCCCTCACTGCAAGAGAGACATTGAGGTGCTGGAGCGGGGCCAGAGAAGGGCACCGGAGCTGGTGCAGGGCCTGGAGCACAAGTGTGATGAGGAACGGCTGAGGGACCTGGGGGGGGTTAGTCTGGAGAAGGCTCAGGGGGACCTTATTGCTCTCTACAACTGCCTGACAGGAAGATGAAGAGAAGAGATGGCTGATCATTTCTCCCAAGTAAGAAGTGACAGGACAAGAGGAAACAGCCTCAAGCTGGGACAGGGGAGGCTTAGACTGGATTCTAGGAAAAATTTCTCCACCGAAAGGGTGCTCAGGCATCGGAACAGGCTGCCCAGGGCAGTGCTGGAGTCACCGTCCTTGGAAGTGTTCAGAAACCGTGCAGAGGAGGCCCTTGGTGACATGGGTTAGTGGTGGCCTTGGCAGTGCTGGGGTAGGGGTTGGACTTGATGATCTTAAAGGTCCTTTCCAACCCAGTTGATTCTATGTCCCTCCTACTTGTCTTGGATTTACTAATTTGTGTACTATATGAATGACTACGTATTTCTTCAAGACACAAATGTAGGAAGCCAAGCACAGTCTGAACAGCATTTTTTATCCTGTAACTTCCCTTACTGTCTTCTTAACTGAGTAACAACTGACAGTGACAAAATAAACTCCATTGCTGTTTTAAGTTCACAGAGCAGTATGAAAGCCAAAGTGCAGCAGAATTAGCAATGCCTTACCAACTGATTTACTTCATAGGCACAAAACCTTTTACACTTTCTTCGAAGCGGTCAGAGTAGTACGCACATATATAGCTTCTTACAGACAGAATATCTGCACCTATTTTCATGTAAATATAGTACTATTTCCCAGCATGACTTGGAAAACTTTGTTGAGACTATCTAATGTGATTCCAGGTCCTTTTCAGCATCGCTGTCTTACAGACAATGGTCCTGTAATGCTAAACTTGTGAACCTACACCTTTGTGTTTTAGACATGTGATGCGACTTTTGAATGCAAGCATATATACCTGCCAAGCCATTCAGTTCAAATATGAACAGTGGACATAGCTTTACCACTACTTATCTGGTAACATTTGTCTCATGAGCAAAACCTGCAAGTTGCAGCTAATGATTATTGCGTAAATCCATTTTGAGCTACGTATTTCTACTTCAGTGATTCTACATGTATTTATTAACTTAGTGGGTTTGTGTGTGTCTTTAGAGGTTCACTTTATATATTCACTTTAGAGGAAATGGTTTGATTCTTTATATAAAGTAACCAGATAATTTGAAGAAAAGTAAATCAGTTTTCACCATCAGTTCACAATGCTCTTCTATGGACAAACTCTCCTCACACTCATCTAATCCTCTATGAAGACTGGTTTAAATCAGGTTTCTCTTTTGTCATAATTCAAGTCAGGAAAAGATTAAATTTACTTTCTTCTTTGCAGTAACAAAATATTTAAATGATGACAGCATACTGAAGGAGCAAAACCAGGGACTGTGGCTGCTAATTACTGCTCCCATTTTCTACCCTTTTCACTTTGAAGCTCTGCATCTATTTCATGACATAGAGCAGAAATATGCATGAGCTGCGATTCTCCCTCTAGAACAGGGAAAACTAATTGACAGCCTGCAGGCTGAATCCAGCTCCTCAAGATGTTTTTACTTGGATCCCACAATGGCCTAGAGCTAGACTGCACATCATGCACTGTGCTAAACAATTTGCTTAGCTCACAGGAGTGTAGAAAGGAAAGAAAAGGAGTGAGGAGAAGCCAGGGGTGGGAAGAACAAAAGAGTGTGGGTGACGGCTGGTGGGCTAAAAATGGAAGTGTAACCATTCCAGCACTTTCCCACCTTCCTGAGTTGCCTGTATGGAGAGCACCTAGCATGGAGCAGAGTTGGAGCAGGCTGGGTCCTTCACAGGGTCTGTCCCAAACTGGGCTAAGCCACAGGAGGCATCTTCCTGCTGCAGTGACTCAGACTCTCAAGCCCACATGCCTTTTGTAACAGGCTTTAAAAAGAGGTAGCTTTGCTACATCTGTGATATAATGAGGGTAGACTGGGAGTGAACCAGTGCCCCAAGAATCCCTACAGAGGGGAGGAAGGCAGCACCATTCCTGCATGGGACCCACAATATGTCCAAAAGGAGGTCATGCTGCTGGAGCAGAGAGATAGTCTAGATGTTCCTGATGTGGGCAAAGTCCTCTTCTTCACATCCACTACGTATTAAAGCAAAGGGGATGAGTTTGACTTTACAGGGTTTCCCTGAGCATGGGCGAAATTAAAATCAACAACACTTGTCTGTTTCTGCAGGAGCAGTACCAAGTCTAGCAGAAACACACTAAGCTGAAGGCAGAAAAAAAAGTGTCTCTGCATCAGGCTTCTCCAGCACCTTCTGTACACCAATATATTATTAGGATTTCTTTTTTGTAGTCTTCTTTCTCTGGACAACAGAGGGTTAAATATACAATCATCATTATATATTCATCTGATCCATGAGCAGCTGGCAGAGAGAAAGAAAAAAAACAAAAGCAACCCATAACCATAGGGAATCAGCAATCCAGGGTGTAGATGAATAAATCCATAGAAGGAAAATCGAAAATTACAAGTTAGGGAACTCGATTTATATCCTAGCACCACCCAAAAGGGATAATTTTTGGAGCATTTCAAAGGACTTCCAAAGTTATTTGGCAATTACTGCTAAAAACAGCTACAAAACCTTTCAAATAGTCCTTTAAAGCAGAGTGATGAAGAGCAGCCTTGTGAGGAACGCATATAACAGTGAGCAAGTTCTCAATTTCTCCATGGCTGACAGATGCCTTTGTGACCCTTTGAGACCAAGATTTAATTTCTTCCTGCCTCAGTTTTTCTGGCTAGAGAACAGCAATAGTAAGACCGCCTTGTTTCCCAACTACAGGCACGTTTGAACACTCATAAAATGCTTTTAAACAGAGGAGTGTGGAATTTTCAGGGTATTCCTGCAAAAGGAAGCATCACAAAGTAATGCCAAGAATCTGGAATCCAAGTATATGCATCGATTCTCTTATTCCTGCACAATACTCACTAAAATTAGCTGTCCTTTATGGTTATTTTTTTACATTCTTGGAAAATACTGTGACTATTTTTGGTTTAAAACCTAATTGCTTCAGTTAGCATTTTAAACTGAAGTAATTTGCAATGCCAACCATTACACCTTTTATTAACATCAAAAGACTGCTTCAGCGCATTAATAATGAAAAAGCTACACATTGAGGTTATTATTTTTAATAGCTAATTCCATGATGGTGGTTTTGAATATTTCATTATCTTCTTCAATAATTATTAATATAACTCTAGTACATCTTACTTTATAAGGAAACTTTTCTACCAAGTATCTTGCTCAAAATGCTGCTTGATTCCTATTTATGACAGGACAGACCTTTCCACTGTATTTTAACTTATTCAGAAGGCAGTACACAGGTAAGATTTCATATATTTTGAAGAAAATTTAATACGTTAACAAACCAAACTCATAGTTATAAGAGCAGTCCAGAGGAAGACATAGTTTTAGAAAGTATTTTAGTAAAGTCACATTATCAGTGGAGCCATTCCTGTTTTAAAACCTCACCACAGACTACACCAAAGAACTAATTCCCCTAATAAAACTGGAGCCAAACAAATTATCTTCAGATAAAGATGTCTACAAGAGAGACTTGCTAGTGTCTGATGAAAAATTGAAGAACAGCATGGTATTTAAGGAATCTGCTTAATTATTGCCATCTTACTCTTGGCATTTTTAGTCTACAGATTCTGTATGCTTTAGGGTGAAGTAACATACTCATTTCTTCAACATCAGAGAAAAACGTGTAGGTTTTTACTAAAGTCTATCTGTAGTATAATTCTTGAGTAAGGGTAAGGCGCTGTGCTGAATACCAGACTTTTATAACACTAACAGTTTCTGCCAGTAAAGCATTTACTAATAGGAACTGATGAACAAAAGCGACCAAGAATGCCTTTGCATCTGGAAATGGTTACAGAAACCCAAATGGTAACTATGTATAAAGTAGCAGAGTCACATAACCCGAAGAATTTAAAAAAAGAAAAAAAACACAACCAGGAGTTAGAAAAGTATTTGACAGTTTTGACTTTTTCTTTTTTAACTGGAATATTTTTAAGTTGTAAATGAATAAAAAATTCTCATTTTTAGCGGTTTTTCCCATTTTATTATGAACTTTTGGAACTTAATTACAACATGCATATAGGTAAAATATTAAATTTCAGTCAAGCCAGCTCTAGTGCACAGCTTCCTTCCAATCACTTTTGATAGCATAGAAGCACAAAGAAGCCCAGTTTAGAGTCCACATGTGTTTAATCTTTGATTAATTGAACAAAACCTAAGCGCCTCCAGACATATTTCTTTTAATCACAGGCAAGATATCTTTTCAGTTGCTTTGCTGGTAGGGGAGTCAGCAGATGTCGGGCTGGTCTAAAGGGAATTTCTCTTCCTCTGGAGAAAACAGTTTAAATAGGAGAGGAACAGACATATGCTGACTCTGCACTGCTTAACAGATGACGTAGAGAAGCATCTACTACCGGAGGGAGTGGAACAGGGCAGTTTTCAAATTAAATTTCTTTCAAATTCAAAGCAATCGGCTGAAATCAATTTACATACAGGATGCAAGTGGAGTCAGATCACTCTCATCAGAACAGCTCACAGACACAAGGACGGGAATCTGTCTTTGTCAGCAGGATGAATTTTAAGAAAGGTTTTAACGTAATGACAATAAAAAGAAAAAATCAATTCCTTCACAATTTAAACACAGCTGATACTTTTTTTTTTTCCCCCTGGGGATTGATGATTCAAAATAATAATAATCTCATTAATATGAACTATTTGCCAAAGGTTCTAAATTAAAATTCAAAACAGCACTGGCATTATGCAAATTTATCTCCAAATTTAGCTCAGGAACGAGTCTTTCAGTACTTCAGGAAAACACATTTTAAAATGTAATACTGGGGGGAAAAAAGGCATAAGAACAACCAATGCATGAGGACTACTAGCCAGCATTTTGGTTGTCTAACTTTAGTCTTTTGCCTACAGGCCTATGTCTTATAGCTTCACCTAGGAGCTGTAAACACTTACAAAAATAGGAATGATCTCCATCTAGCTCTACCAAGATGCCTTGCTGGGGGGGTGGGTGGGTGGAGAGAGAAAAGAAAGATCAAGAGTTTAAATCCATCTCTTAGTTGAAAACAGCATACAAAAACTCCCTTGGACCAGAGGAAGCTCACCAACTAGAAAAAACAGGAGACAGCCAATGCTCCAAATTCATTTGGTAACTTCCACCCTCTGAACTTTGCTTGAGGCTCTGTCTTTCACAGCCCATGGGACATACAGACTCAAGGCCTATCAGACAGCATGTCACCTACTACCATGGGAAGGGTAGTATGCAGCAAAGAATGAAAACAGACACTGGTAACAAAACCTCCACTTCCTTCTTCATATAAGTAGGATGCCTGCCTTTACTGATACTTATACTTGATGTTCACAACCAGAATTGCGTTCCACAGGCTTCTGAATAGCAACAGCAAAACTATGGAGAGCTGTGATATCAATTCACTACATTGGTTGGATTCAGGAAAATTACTTACATGTCTATCTCAGGCTCACACTCAGAAAGTAGAGTTAAAAAGTAGGATCCTTTAAACACAAACAATTTTATTTCTTTTTTTATTTTCTTTTTCCTCTGAAACTAAGTCTAAATCTTCAAGGCATAGCTTCCACCTCATTTTAAGAACCAGCTTCTCCAGTTTTGGTTCCAGGTTTCAGATCATCTTTTACCCATCAGAGTCGCCATTCCACAAAAAGACTGCCACCACATTCTCTGATTTATGAACGCTGAGCTGCACAGCAGTCTCTGGCAAGATTACAAAATGCATAATTTGTTTGATCACCCATCCCAGCACGGCCACCATAACATCCCAAATTACTCATCATCACCAGAATAATCTGTACAGTCACAGGAGCATAACCAAAGAAGAACTCTGTTGGCTAAAGGGGACCTAAATTCCTCCATTCTGCATAATTTCTGGGAAGATAAATATGTAAGAACAGCTTTCTTAAGTCAGACAAAGTGCTCATGCAGCCTATTATCTTGCGCTGACCTCGGCAGAAGTACATAATTGCACTGAACAGGAATCTTTTATTTACATGCTCTGTTTCCACAGTAGTTGTCTTTAAGTCTCACATGTATCAGCATCTAGAAAAAGCTTTCATTTGTACCATTGTTATCCACCAACAATACCACTGACCTGCGAACCACTCCAAGTACAGAATTAGCTATAATGCTCAAATATGTTGACACACATCCTCAATAAAAGCCCTCTTAGTCTGCTTCCAAAATATATTTAATCTTAGCACTTTAGATCTAGTATGAAAGATACTGAATGGTACGGACTTCCAAACATTTCCATGAAACAACAAAAGCCTTAAAGCACTAGCTTACAACTGCAGGCTATACAATCTTTACAAATTCCTCTTACAGATTCCCAAATACATACAAGTGTATTTTAGATAATAGACAAACAATATTCCTTCAAGAATAGACTTAGACATAACTACAAAATGAAGTTCTACCACACCAAACTGTGTCAGTTAGGACATGTATTTAAGTTGTGGCATTTCCAGTCAAGCTTTGGTATTTCGGTTTTATGTTGTTTTAAATCTGTACGTCATGTTATTCCTCAATGCATAAATTAGCCTTGTAACCCTCTCTACAGCATGAATATCCAGTAACTCTAATAAGGCACACTCCTTATTTTATTCATTCATTTCATGAGTACAGGCAAGACTGAACCAGCAAAACTTCACCAAACAATACGAAAAAAAGTAACAACTTCTTGTCTGCCCCACTGCTCCTGCAAGGCTGGACACTTGCCTGAAGAAACCTAGCTAATAAACCTCTTAGTGAAGTGGTGGTAGGCATCACGGCTCTAGAAGCAATGTTCCACCAAAGTGAAGGGGACTGCCCTCCCCAAGACAAACTGAGAAAAGGACACACTAAAACTAACAGTAAATACCATAAGAAACACTGAAAGGTAGTCAACAAAAGTTAATGGCATTTTTTTCCCTGATCTGAAGAAGTATGAATGGTAAAACAGCAGGCAAATGATTCAAGTCATTAAAATCATTTTAGCACAGCTTTTAACAACAAAATTCTTAACGTTTTGTTAGTAAGAAATGTGAAAATATAGTAAATGAGGTAGTTGTTGGAAGCGCAGAAAATGTAAACAGCATTATCCAATACGTACCACTGTTGAGAACAGGGACTTACGTAGACCTGTGGGTCATGACAGCAAATAAACAGAACTGTTCTTCTGAGGTTCACCCAATGCTAAAATGATGTGACTTGGTAGGACTATATGCTACCAACAATATATTTAGTTCCTCTCTTCAATGAGGTGAAGAACAAACAGATTGGTTAAAAAGCGCATATTTTTCTGTAAGGCTGTGGGTGCCTCAAATGATGGAAATTCTGATACAAATCCAAAATGTTTTATTCATTGTCATGCAACCGAAGAAGGGTGTTAATCAATTGTTTGCTTGTTTCTTTTAGAACACCAGTGGTTGGACGTGAGGTATAATTTAAAACATAGAACGCTTATAAAAATTAAGTGGTTTGAATTTTGACAGTATTGCTTAACTTACAGCTAACAGTGCAAACAATAACTCAGGGAGACCCTATCTTGCCTAAAACTAATGGAAAGTGAGAAATAATTTTGCAGCTAATTGAACAGCTCATATTCTGCAGAACTCAGGAAGATGAAGTACAGCAAAGTCACTGCAGAGTTTACATTCTGTAGCAACTTCTTCTTCATTTGCCAAAGGAATTTCAGAGTAACGGGATAATTTCATTTTGCCAACAATAATCAACGAGGCTGATAATGAAACATCCTCTCCACAGGATGGTAAATACTGTTTCTTGACATTCAAAGGCAATTGAAGTGTTTTTAACACCTACACTGTATGCAATTTTTATTCCTTTTAAAAAAATCTTAAAACTGTAACAAAGTGTTTTTAGAACTACAACAGTCATCTAGTTTACGTACTGAAGATTATGTTAAAACAATGACAAAGCTACACATGAAAATATCATGCCAAATTCCCCAGTCATAAATGCACCTCTTCTCTAAAAACTCGTTATGACACGGCAAGGGGTGAGTGGAAAAAAAAAATCATACAGTCTAATTCAGTGGGGAACATGAGATTTTATACCTTATTTTCTCCAAATAAAACCAGCCACCTTGTCTGAAACTTGACATGGGCCATGTGTGGACTGCTTGCACGAAGATACGTTCTTCTCATAAAGAACATAGAGACTCAACACATTGTCGCCACATGTTGGGACAGTCCAATTTACAGACAAGCTAAAATTATGGTTTATTTCCACCCAGTAGAAGTGACCACGCTAGAAATTTTTGTTCTCATTTGGAATCTCCAGAAATTTGCAACATGTGAGTTCAGACTGAAATCCTTTGAATGTGTCGCTATTTCATTTTTAAACCACGTTACAGGACAGTCAAAGAGGTCTATCAAAACAACCATGGAAAGCTCATGGAAGACCATTTTTTCTAACCTTGCACTACGAATATAATCATAATAATATGTTTAAACCTAAATAGCATAAGAGCTGTAATATTTAAATGTTTCAATTTGCTGCACTGCTGGATTTCTGTGCTGCCTCGCTTCCCTATCTCCTGTTGTGTCTGGCTGATTCATATTAGAATTTAAAGAAGGTATACAGAGCAGAAATATTTATACAAAATATGAACATAAAACCTCTCTATTTTGTTGCACAGGTTTAATGGGGCTAAGAAATTCGTTACCCTTTCACCCTACTTTCACTTCCTTTTTTTAGGTGACAGTAAACACATCTGGGAAAGCCTTCCTTAAAATAGGGGAGGTGTAAAGCATCTGCTATTCCTACTAGGTCTAACTCAATATGTGACAACATTGTTTTCATCTAATGAAAAAAGAAAGGAAAAAGTACAAGGTTCATTGCTCAGACTTTCAGGGATGCAGTACTACGATGCTTAAGACAGAGTGCATGCATGCAAGCAGACACACACACACGCAAGCATTAAGAAATTTGACAGTAAGTTTAAAAAGTTATTTTTAGTTTTTCCCACATTTTCTTGTTCAGTCTGAAATCTCACTAGGACAACTAGCTTTCCTACCAGTGGCATTACTGGGATTTCTTGGCAGTACTAATACATTACTCCAGTACCACGGTTGGTTAGTAAAGAAAACAGACTACCTATAGAGTAAAAAATAAGGCATCTTCAAAACTTTGGCAGCGGACTTAAAGGACCATACTGACATTCAAACTCTCAAATGTTCTTCAACTGACACTAATGGCAGAGGAAGTAATACACACCAACTTGTAAAAGTAGCTGAAATCTCTGTTCTTGCTTTCCTCAAATGGAGATAACTCCATTATAAAACATAGCACATCTGCATGCAACTTTGACCTCACTGCAGAAAAGTTTCTCCTAAATGATGTTAGATTTTTGGTAAAATATGCTACAGAGGCAGTCAGCAGTAATCCAGGCTTACTATGCAGCTGAAACAAAGCAAGAGTCAAGTTCAAGGTAAACCTACCATTGATAAATGCTAAGTTTTCAGATCCGTTAACAACAGCACAACAGACTATTAAAATCTTCTATGCCCCAAGGAACTTCTGTTAATGCCATTGCTTGTCATAAGCAATGGTACAGCTTCACTAAGTTGTTTTTATACGCACATAGGAGCTTAAAGAGATTCCTGTAAAATTGAGATTCGTCTTTGTTATGTATGCACCTGAGTACTCAAAATCAGCCACTTGTTTATCAGCAAGGCATTAACAGCTCAAGTAACAAAATCTGCAAATTTGTTCATTGATTTCAGCTTGGCTTCGAACACTGACGCTGTACAATAGCAGTAAGGAGGGCAAGCTTGCTAATGTGGCCTAACACCATACAGACTGAACATATGATGAAAACCACACACAAAGAAGTATGACTTTTCATTGTGAGAAGGGTATTACTGGTACAGAACCACTGAGCAGACAGTGCTGTTAACTCATCTTTCACGATCCTGTGCTAGGTAAGGGGTTTTGTTCATTTGGTTTTAAACCTTGCAAGTCTGTGTGATGTTCCTGGGAAATATGTGGAGAATTATCCATTGTAAACTGAAAACAAACTTTTACACAGTTTGTTTTTAAACTGTGTAAAACTTTTAAACAAAAGCAGTTTACTTAGTGTAAAATATCAGGTAACATGCATGTGTACATACTTTACAAATCCTTTTGCAAATGCATTGCTCTTGAGCAACAAATCCACGTATCAATAGAAAACAGAAGCACTGTGATACAAGTTATCCTAGAATTCTCACGGCAAAAGTAAAGTAAGTTTTTCTCAGAGAAAATATGCTTTGAAATGAAGACTCACAAAGCCGCTGATGAACAAAATAACCAACTGCATTTGCATTTCATTTTTCTTAACATCCTCAAAAACTTTAGAGCGAGTGAAGACAGAAAGATTAATACAGCCCTTGCAGCTATTGTTACCACTCTTGACATGAGTAGGTTTCTACACAACACTACTTCACAGACACCTACAAGTTCCAGAAATACAGTTTTCCTGCAGAAAGAGTAACAGGAGGAAAACACTGAATCAAACTATCATGAACCAGTAACTGAATTTGGTCTTGATCAGGCGCATCCATTCACCAGACAATCCTGAAGGATTCAAGCACATGAAGGAGCTGCAGCCACTTCCCACTCTGCTAAAGGGTAACTTTCCACTTTTATAAAACCACTTTTATTTCTCTACTGTGAACAATGACTTTTGTTTCCCAACTGTTTGTGCAACAGACAAAACAGCCTCCAGCCCTCACTCTGCGGATCAAGCATGGTCCCACTTTGTACTCCCACCTGTAAAAGCAGACACTTGTAGAGAGAATTACACAGTTTCGTTTTGACAGGGACATGCCTTTGTCGCGTTCTTTAGGACCTTTCACCACTGCAAAACGTGTCACCAGTAGGCAGTAATCCAAAACCAGTTACATTCCTCAAAAACAAAACAAGGAGCTAATTTAAGTAAGTCTCCAGTGATCAAAAGGCTGGGTTCAGGAAGTCAAGAAGAGGGAAGCAAATGGACTTGAAGCAGCCTAAGCCTGAAGGATGACTACAGATTGTTATCTCCTTATCCCATCTTGCACCCTTTGTGGACTACCCTACTGAAACTTCGTTCTACTGCAAACTCAATTGGAACACATACAGCGAGCCTCCATTTCAGAAGGTTTGTGGGAATAACACTGCAAATATAGATGAAACCAGTCAACTACAAAAAAAAAAAATACAAATCCCCCAACTGAACAGGAGTACATCTCATTTAATTGCCTTGTAATTCAGCTTTCTGATGAGCTCCAATTTATGCAAATTTATATCTTTCCCATTTATTAATATCTTACAGATCTAAATTACACAGAAAATGTCATGTAATATTAAATTACAAAGCTACTATACAGGGCTGTGTAGCTTGGAATAGTTTTACTGGTCTCTAAAGTGTATAAAAGGTTTGAATTCTTGAAATATCTAGCGGCTACATATTTGATTAGGGAAAGCTACAGTTCCTGCAACATAATCAAACAGAATATAGTCAGTGGGGGTTCAAATACTTGTTTCGTAGACTTAAAGCAAGACACTGCTCTTTACCAGCCAGAAGAATCATCTTGTTTTTAAGGCTTTTTGGGGGCATGGTTTCATGGAAATAATCACAGAAACTGCAGTAAATACAGCTGCAAAGAATACTTTATATATATATATACACACACACATAAAATAACATTATGGAGAAGATATAACAAATCCCAATGCTATGTGTAGACACACGGGATCTTAAGACTTTTTGGAAAGGTCAGAAGAGACAGAGATTGCATAAGAGACTTAATTCAATTTGTTGACAATAAATGGTATTTAGATCATGTATTAACTGAGGACTAACACTACTGTGGCCGAGAAGCCAGTGGAAGAAAATGCAGCAGCTTTTGGATTAAATGACACACACACCTCAATCAAGTCACTAAAGAAAATCTGATGAATACAAAGGGACAAAGCAGAGGGAAAACTCTCCCTGCAATATTATGATTTAGGATTTTAGTCTGCCCCCCATTATGGCAATCACACCTAAAGCTGGTTCTAAAGTTTCTAACAGACACAGGTATTTGAGAAGGTAATGACAGCTTTTAACACAGCGCACTTCTGACATCTTTGAAGATTTGAAATCCCTCTGCATTTCCTTCTTTGCAACTGAGAAATCTATACGGAAAGTATTTAAGGAAGATGTTCGCCTTACTACACAGGCAACAAACTATCTTATTAATGATGAGCACTGGAGGTGCTTAAAATTGATCTGGATAAAGTAATAACAGACATCAAGTTTAGTTTTCAGTATTAACCTAAAAGTCAAATCTACACATACATTGAACAGTGAAGGAACATCATCTATTTGAGGTTGTGACTATAAGAGGTGATGGAAGAAAACGTGATAGATTCCCTATCACATTATGAAACAAACTGGTGCAGGCAGGAGCTGCTTCTTCCAGCAAGAGCTAGCAGGTACATTGTAAAACATCCTTATGTTACCTATGAATTTCACAAAAGTCTTTTGGTTAAAACTGCAGTATCAAAGCATATAACCAAATGAGTACCTTAAGTGATCTTCTGTACTTTGTTAAGTGGAAACCAAATAAAGGCACAAATAAAAGCTACAGCTGAACCCAGGACACTCTGCAAACATACAGAAATTAAACTGTAACATATGGATTTCTAAACTAGCAATTGTATATGACTACACATATAGAAATGTAAATGCTGTGGTGCTCTAAACAGGTATACTGAGAAGCTAATCAAAACAGTTTGCTGATTTGCAGCAATACACTGTGAATGTAGCTACAGTTTCTAAAGACAATAACACTGCAGCTATAATGCACAGATTTTTAATTTAATGCAAATTTATTCCATCAGCCTTCAATTCTTTCCTTGTTCCTCACCTCTTCTGTGCTATTTAAAGTGTTTTGGTGCTTTTGCACTGTCACATCACTACCTTTTCTATTAAAATCACAGCCTGTTCCATTAAAATGATTTGTTTACAACTTCCTATTATACAATTAAAATGATATACCATTTTACCCACAAACCTTATTTCCAAATACATATTGTGATTTTTTTCCCCTTTGTGTACTGTAGGTACTGATTTTCTGACATTATCCCTTGATATGCAGGCAGTTTTGAGCTGGATTAACAATTTAATGCTATACTATTGTTAGGTGGTGTACATTTGAACACTTTTAATAAGATACTAGTCTTTTATTTACTTGAGCATTGGCAGAGGATCTTAAAAAACACTTATGGTGATACCAAGATTTTACATTCAGACCACATCAGTCAGACTCTCTACTGCAATCACATGCAGATGACTTGAGGCAGGGGTGACAAACACATCTAGCAACTATATACCAGTTGAAATGATGCATGCCATAGCGTAACAGCCACTGAAGCCTACCTGATGTTTCTGGGTTCTGATGAAAACTTGTGGAAGACACAGAAACACTACATGCATTTCAAACATTACTCCAAGGTACATCATGAACTAAAAGAACGTGAAATAAGCATGAACTGTCCATGTTGCTTTGCTGCATGGACACGACATTAAAACTCATTTTAAGAATCAATAAGCAGTTCTATAAAGCAAACAACAACAATTAGATATAAATCAAAATCTCTTGAACATTAAAGCCCACTCAAAATTACACCTACAAGATACTGGATATAACATTTGGGAGTAACCAAGCAACAGATGATTTAAACAGGTTACATACATCTGCTGGATAAGCATACTTCCAGCTACCCAGACACTGATTACTTTCATGACTAGAAGTGGTAACAAGGAAACAGCATGGCCATAGATCTTAATCATGTGTATTTTCTGTATTATATGTGATGCTCAAGATCCTTCTGGTATAAGGATTATGAAAATCCTTGGAACTGTCTGTGAATGTGAGCAAGGCAAGGCAAAGGGCTCAAGTAAATGAAGAAATTTATAGTCTATTTCCTTTGCCTTTTGTGGGTTATGAAAATCTAGTCCTACAGTTATACTCCAACAACGGCATTTTTTACTTATCTAACAGTTAGGAGCCTCGTCAGAGCTAGTTAACATGAACTGTATAGTCCACAGGGAGGTCACTGTTTTCAGAGAGCGACTAACACAGTTCTGTGCTAGCTCTTCAACACGACACCAGATGAATTGCTATAGATTACAGAGGAAGCCTATCTATACAGGCAACCTAAAACAGATACCGAACTTTCGAATGGCAACGTTTCTGCGCATACTTCAGTATCCCAAAACTGGTATTTTTTGACCTACATTTGGCCCTCTATATGAAAACTTGGAACACTTTCATGTACACTCTCTTCCTCCAAAACAAGCAGGGTTTAAAGGGTACGCAGGAAGAGATAAGCATTACAAAGTGATGTGAACATACTCGACTGTTCCTTCCGTTGGCCAAATACTTAGAACTTGGAGAGATGATTTGTGGGCTACTTCTTTTAGAGAAAAAATGAAACCCACCTCATTTATGTTTCTAAATCTGCCATTATTTTTCCTAGTGTTTATTTGTGCAACGACAAGTCCAAACCTATTAGATCAAATCCTGGCTATTCTGTCTCCTAGTACACACTGCATTTTGCATGGTTATCTGGAGAGGAAAAAACATCTATAAAGTGAAACTAAGTATACAAAGATATAACAAACTTTAAGTAATCATAATTGCATGGAGGCATAAAAGTAGTAAGAACACACAAAAATGTTTAAATTTCACAGTGATATGATACCTTGTCTGACTATTCCTCTATTTGACTATCTCTCTATTAATAATAACTAACTGTATAATTCCTTCACTGCTTTTAAGCCAATGCCTCAGAGGCAACTCACACTTTTTTTTACCTTCAAATAACACCAAAGCAAGCTGCTGTTACCAAAGAGTGGAAAAGAAATAAATGTACTTACTTGCCACCTCCAGCGACGCATTATGACTTACAGCTTCCCCAAGGTAATTCCTTGCCACGCAGACATAGACCCCTTCGTCAGGCCTACTCTTGCGCCCATGGACTATGCGTAAGAAAAATAAAGATCCGCTGGGCAGCAGCATGCGGTGGGAGCGCGGATCATCCTTGTCCGTTTCCACTCTTTCCCCCCCCTTGTACCACTCAATGGTGGGGGTCGGCCTTCCTTCTGCTTTACAGTTTAAAGTTGCTGGTTCTCCTTTGGAAACAATTAGATCAGAAGGGTGTTCGACAATCCGAGGTGGGAAATCTTCTTGCCGAAGACGGGAGCCTGCAAGATATAAACAGAAAGTTTTATTAGGAGATTGTTGCCAGGTACAATCGCTGTGCTCCGTGAAACAACTACTTAACCATTATTTCATAGGACGGGATTTAATAAAGAACAGCTATTAACATCTTAAAGTGGAAAAAAACCCCAAAATCTTCATACTCTTCATTGTGTGCAGGGTTCTCCCAGGTAAAAACATTCAAAACCATTTTTTCAAAAGGCGACCTGTATTAGTGAACTAAACTGCCACCATCCTAAATCACATCCATTTTTATATTGATCTGTTCTCACAGATATAAATTTATACATATATGCATACATAGATGCAGAATTATGAAAAACTAGTCCTACAGATACTCTACAGACATCAGACCATTTCTACCAGCAAAA
This sequence comes from Strigops habroptila, assembly GCF_004027225.2. Classification (NCBI taxonomy): domain Eukaryota; kingdom Metazoa; phylum Chordata; class Aves; order Psittaciformes; family Psittacidae; genus Strigops; species Strigops habroptila. The sequence goes on from NC_044278.2 coordinate 1,718,505, forward strand.
CTGGTTCTTCTCTAATCCATAACACAAAGCTATAGTCAACCTCCTTCAGCCTTTCGGAAAGCCCATTAATTCATGCGATGTCCACAGAGTTAAGTCTAATATCTCCAGCACCTACAAAGTTGCTTTATTTCACTTGTGCTATCAGCTCTTTTTAGCCACTTGTTAAGCAAGTGACTGAGTGCTTCTTACGCCTTTTGTGTCAGGGAAAATTAGAGCAACTTTTTACATTATAAAATCTAGAACTCTGATACAATGTGAGACAACACTATCAGGGATAACAGAAAAGTTACAAGCAAACAAGGTAACTCTTGTAGAAAAGAATTCAGTTTCAAACTAACCCAAGCTGCAAGCTGATAATTGGCACGAAGTAAAACTGTAATAGTCTGGATAGATATATACCACAGAAGAATACAGCAAACACCTGGGTGCCCAAGAACTCCAAATTTGGAACAAGCAACTACCAAAACTTTCAGGGTTTTAAATTGTTGACTCAATTTCAAATTACTGTTATTTTTTCCCTTGATATCCAACTCTGCCATGGATAAAATTAGTCTCTTGGGTCACTAACTCCTGATTATTAAAATTTTAGATGCCAAGATTCTTTATTAATAACATGAGGTTTAAAAAGCCGCGAAGCACCAGAAAGAAATAAAAGATCTATTCACTGCAGGTTAATAGACCATAAATTAGTATGGAAAAAGGAGAGGAGAGTCCCACAGAGCTCTGTTTTCATATATATTTACACTATATGTGTGCATATTACATATTTATACAGATAAAAATAATATAAAATGTAGAATTGTCATGTAAAATTTATTTCATATTTCCTTCACCTCAAGATAATCAATGCAAATAAATGTTACACTAAGCAGCTAGCACTAACCACACGCTCCCAAATCTCTGGTAGTATGGCTTCTCTACATTGAAACACATTTGCATGCTGTATGCAGTAAAAGTTTCATATGAACATTACTGACTATTAAATACAAAATAACTCAAACAGCAATAAACCTACTCTTCAGTCCTTTGAGAAAAGATAATACATGTAAGTATTGTATCTAGGACTATATTCCTGAATTCGAATAAATCTTTTCTCATCTATTTGATAGCCACAATAACGCAAGATTTTGTAGTACCTAAAGCAAACAAGTAATAATATTTTACATTCACTTTTACCTGTAACAACTGCCTAAGACACAAAAACTAGTACGAGCAGTATGGAAAAGCACAGGCAGCTCAAACAGAAGCCAGGAAACTCCTGAATCCTTTTGCTGGCTACACTCCACTGTGCAGCCCAGTTCAGCAAGATTTTGAGCTGCACCACCCAAAGCAAGGGCACAGGCCAAATCCAGTGAGCGGAGAGCTAAAAGTACAGAGAAGAAAATTGTGCCAGCCAGCACCGGTCCTTTGCAGTAGCTAAAAAAGCCTCTAATATACTTCTGTTTGCCTTAAGCGCACACCTCAGTCACTGCAAAGTGCATTTGTGTCTACTCACAATGAACTTCTACACAGCTCCTGTGAAAAGCCCCTCATACAATACTGCTGCCCTCACAACTGGGGTGACCAATTTTACATCTCTCTAACGAGCTACAAGTGCCTAGACAGGGATAAAAATCTTACTTTGTTTATACTTCTACTCACTTCTTATATACCTCATAAGGAACGGCACAGAAACAAAGGATTAGAGACCCAAAATCAATTGTTGTAAGTCACTCTGGAAACATAAAAGGTCAAGCTCAATGTAAAACATTTAAAGATAGTTAAAAACCTATTTATTTAAAAACAAAGTTTTCACATATGCTAGTACGAATCCCATTTGTATTGTCACAGATAATGCTAGCCAACCAGCATGCTATGCAACACAAGCCTCCTATTGTTTCTGTCAGTCTGGCCCAGACCACGAAGAAATGAAATACCATTTTCAGATCTATCGCATACACACTCCCCATACTGACATTTGAGTGACTGTACACTAAACTTCAAGTACTGTACAGGATGAAAGTTTAAAGACTGACCTCTAAACTTGCTTGAAAATTGAGATTCAAAACTCTTAAGGGGGGAAAAATCCCCTGGAAACGCCAGGAATGTTCACACACGTTTGAAATTTCTTTGCTGGGTAACATTAGAGGAGTTAAGATGACAGAAATGGCCATTCAAAAATATATATATATATAGTTTTAATCCCAGCATGTTATAAAGTAACATTTCTCTAGAAAATTGCATAAAACTACTTAAAGCAGAAAGGGACAATAGCTGTACTAGTAGTTAACTGGCACATAGCATTAACCATAGAGTTAGTGACAACTGCCTGAGGGGTATAATGGCCTTGACAATCAGTTTATAATCTCTCTACATATCTACACATTATTTTTTTTCCTCAAAAAAATCTTTCTTTCCTTTTAGCCCAGTTATTTAAGCTGCATTTACATTTTATTGAGAAGGAGCAGCTTCAATTATCAACATAAATCTTGCAGTGGGCACCAATCCTGTAATTTTGCTGTCAAAAAGCAACACACCTATTACATGCCATTAAAAACACAACAGAGCTTTTTCTTTCCCCCACAAAGATGACAGCACTGGGTTACTGGAACTAACCAACTTGTGTTCTCTGTTTTTATTATAAGTCAAGTCTTTTATAGAAAGGATGCCACCAGTTAAAGTATGCTCCACTAATTATTTCATGCTGCTGCTTAAAAGAACAATTATACGAAATCATGTTTCCAGTTTCTTGGACTGTGCCACAACTATTTTTACAAGATTCAAACACTGAAATAAACAGATGTGAAGCTTCAAAGAAAGCTAACATCAGATGAATGCTAAACTCATAGAGGCAAGATTTGCATCCATTCCCACCTTAAAACTTCCTGTTGGTAGCATATACAAACATAATGTATTGAAAGATTGCAGGGAATGTGTTTAAATGGGAAAGCTGCTGATGTGAGGGACACAAGCACTGTGCTGTTCTCCTTTCAGGGGAAAACAAAGAAGTTATGTGCTACGGAAACAAAGTGCCTCAAATTTGAACCTAAGAAGTAAAAAAAATGAAGACCATAATTAGAGTTGATTTAAACTTCAGCTCAGATGGATACAGAAAATCTAATCTCTCAAGATCTATGTATCTAAACAGTAACTTATCCTTTGTCTTGTAAAATGCTGTGTGACAGACTATCTTCAGCCAAGTGCCAAAGCCAGTATACTCTTGGTCCCATTTCTTTTCCATTTCACAAGTATAGCATTTAACACCAATTTTCAGAGCACAAAATCTTCACTCTTTGATTGAAATGCTTTACATTGTAATGCAAGAGCAATTAGGCCTGTTAGGCAGCTATCAAAGTTACTAGTAAAACACTAACAAACAAAACCACGGGTTTAAAATCAGTGTTAGGCGATTCTTGCAAACAATTATACTTCATGAGAACATCAGAGTGTTTCTAATTCCCCAACACATACATTTTAACCTCTTTCAGAAACTTTTCAGAAGTGGGGAAATCTTCTTTTTGTGGTTTTGTTCATGTTGACTGGAAAGATGTTCTATAACTCTCTTACTTTAGTGGTCAGAAAACTTTCTCTAATCCTCAGGTTAGTAAATACCTCATTCTTGAGCTGCCCTTTAATTCCGAACTCTGCATACACTTCTCGGGATTTTATCCCTTTGACATGCAGATTGCAACTTCTCCTTTTTACCATCCTCTCAGATTTTGTGTTCTTGTTGCTGTTAGGAGTCAGCAAACTAATCTCATCTCGTTTTCCCCTCATAAGATCCACTTGCCTTTTCCTTGCCTTAAATTCTTGAGTTCCTCCTTTTTGAACATGAAGACCCAAACCATACACACTTATGAGGCAAGCACACTTTGAACATGTCAAGCACACACTGCAAAGCAATGCCACATCATGTTGCAGGGGAAAAAAATAACTATAGGAAAAATCAAAGTATTTTTCTGAAAGTGGCTTTTCTGCCTCCAAGACACGCAGCTAACCTAATCTATTGGGTTTACCTGTTCTCACAGATAATAAATCATTTTCAAGGGAAAACAACAGAACAAGGAAGATCCACAGAGACCTTGTTCCATTCACCTCCTTTCTCTCAACTTCTCAAATGTTGTAATATTCTCACTCTTTGTATACTACCCTTGTTCGGCCGAAATAAAACACCTGATTTCCTGAGCTTTGTAGCTTGCACGAATAGTGCATATTAAAAAGCCACTAATGCTGTGCTTATTTGGATTTTCCAAAAATCACAATTGGAATTTCATTCTTAATTCTACTTTGGCATAAAGCACAAAAGCCAAAACTTCATTTAACTGATATTCCTGAAACACTGATTTGAGAATAGCACGGGTCATTGTCACTCCGGTCTCAGAAAGCAGGTCTTTGCACAGTTTTATATACATCTGTTCATCTCTAGTAACTGAGTATTGAACATAGAGTCTAGTCTAAAGAAAAATTATGCTTTTTAGTTAAACCCTGCACTTCACACAGTCATAACTGAACATTTCCATAACTACTTTAAAAGGATGCCACTTTTATGAACATCAGGCAACGGAGGTGCTACAGTCCTGCAAGTGAGCCAGTGCTTGTACACTAAGGAGAACAAATGAATAGTTGGAATGTAACAGTACTGTTACATCAGCTGATTAATGCTCACCCAGGACCACCAGGTTTATTGCAATGCATTTTAAGGTGCATTTAATGGTTCCAAACACTGATCTGGGAATAGGTCCAGTTCTTTCCAGTAGATGTTGTAAAACATGACAAGCAAGGCTCTCATTTTGCATCAGTAGAACTTGTAATCCCTCTATGTGTTCCCACTGAAAAGTAACATCTCAATTTCTTTTTCTAAGCACAGGTGGGCACGATGTAACTAAAAAGAAAAGCACTGAACATTCCTACCATGAAACCACTGCCATGATACCTGAAAAAATTGTTCTTTCTCAGTTTACCCTCTTATGTCAAGGAATCCTTTTGTTTCCTTCCTTTAATTGCTACTGGAGTTCCTGTTCCTAATGAGAGATGAAATTATTAATAAGTGTTCTTTTTCATTACTTCTGTTACTAAGGGATATTTTTGGGTAAAGCGAATTGTACTTTAAATACAAAGTCTGATTATAAAATCCAAATTTTGTGGGCCACGGCTTTTAAACTTAAGTTGTAGGCACCCACAGAACATTTTTCTCACTTAGAAAGATAACCTTGAAGTATTTCTTGTTGCTAAGACACCATGAATTTCAATTATATTTCTGTCATGGCTACCACACTACCAAGAGATGTCAGAAACCAGTAATTTACTGTACACTTATGGCTGGGAAAAAAACCCTAGAATAACAAGAGCCTGGTGTTTTAAGCCACATCTGTCTGTGTCTCTGAAACAAGAGATTAAATGGGAGCTGTACTAAAAAATGCCTCAAATCCAGACTGATCGCAAGTGGCTCATACACTGAGAGAAGATGGAACCCAAACGCTGATGGTCATTTTACACAATACTCATGTCCTGGTCAACTGAACAGGAGTTAGCTGAAGTATTACAGCAATAAGCTAAATAAGAGAGAAAAATCATTTATACATTATATTGGTTTAAATGGTTTCTGTTCCTTATTCTGCAGCAATTCTGGACACACACATGGTTAGGTCAGAAAAAGCCATAAAGTTTTAAGCAAAAAGCCTTCTAGAAAGATGTACAGTATCTTACAGTTATTTATATACTCTGCCTGGTGGGAATGAAAAAAAAACATTGGCAGGTATGCTGCCAGATAGTAACACTGAGTCTCTGTTTTAATACCTAAAGACACATTTCCCAGGAGATGCTAAGAGAGACCAGCTCTCTGAAATAATCACTTTTAACAAAGAAACTGAAAGCAGCAACAGTCAGAGTCATACTTTAGTTTCTTACACCAAAATTAAACACAGCTCTTCCAAATTGCTCTTCACAAAACACTTATTTTCAAGAGACACAGCTTTGCAGTCCATCTTTGTTACATGAACACATGCTACTGGCTTGTCCAGAAGTTAGCATAAATAAGTCCCGACCTGGTTATTCGTTAAATTAGCTAGAATATGAATTTCAAATAATAATACTTATATTGAGCTATGTAAGAGGCTGACTGTTACATAAAACCTCAGGCAGTAGGTGATGTTTCCAGTGTAGGTGATGTTTCCAGTAGTTTTGCTTTCCCTCAGTTCTGCTCTCTGGTAAGGTATTTATCTCATTTGACTTTAGCTGATACTGGAATAATATGAGATAGCACTGACTTTGGAAACTAAACCTCACTCAACAAAAATTACAATATCCCACACCAAACTGGTAAGTTGGGAATAGTATTTTCCTTAAAGAACACATTAATGAAATTACAGGAGTATTTTCATTAATAACACAAAATCAACTATGACCCAGTGAGCAACCACACTATTCAAAACCAAACACAGCGGTAACAAAGCCTCCTTCATTACTCATCTTGCCTTTGAAATGGCTGGAGTAATGCTGGGAGATATTTTTTACACTGGGATGATGTTGAGAAGTAGCGCACAACACCACCACCGGGAATGGCTGAGACACATGAAGGCAAGCTCCTCTTTGGAGGTTTGCACGTAACAACCTGGCAATAACAAGCTGCTTGGAGAAAGCCACTAAATTGCAGGGCGAGCGAAGCAGTGGGATCGGGCAGGTAGATGGGAACACAGAAAGGACCATGATGTTGTGAGAGCTACACAGACCCTGGAATGGTAGTCGACAGCAAAAAGGGTGGCTGTGGAAAAAGAGGTGGCAAAGGATTATTGCAAGGCTGTAAATATTAGGTAGAGCTGAAGTAAAGAGTGACTGGAAGACCACTTGGGAAACACATACTTGAACTATATTAAAGTGATACGATAATTCTGTGAATAACAGAGCTGAAAGATATTGGAAATATCTTTCCAATCGTTAATTAAGCAGAGGAGTTGGGACATGGTAGGAAGATCTGGAAGGTTGGAGCAATCACTGCTGCCCTCTTCTTCCCTGACAGGTCATGTTCTCTACAAATGAAGGCCTGAAAGCTCTGATCTGTTGTTAGTAGCTTCACTGCCACACCTGAGAATAAAAAAAAGAACACAGTAAATGGGAAACTGTGGGGACCGAGGCTGGTGTGAGTCACATGAGAATCACCATTTCCAGGGCTTGCTTTTCTATTGAGCAGTGAGGGAGGGACTATTAGAAAACAAAAGACAGTCAGGATTGCCTCCTCTCTATCTTTAATCCTTGTTCTCAGCCATGCTTTATACCAGACAGGAAGATTATCTTGTCCGCTGTGAACCATTGCCATTCAGAACAGGAAAACAGAACTTGGAGAAAAACAATGCTAGTGCACCAAAACCAAAGGAGGACTCTTAGCTGCACTGAAGGAACCAAATGAACTGCCAATTTAGTGAAAATGCCTAGGACTCAAAATTATATAGATATATATTATTAGATTAATATGCTAACATCTTTTATCTATGTTATATATATTAATATATATTCTATGTCGATAATTCAGATGTCAGACATGATGATGCAGAAATATTGTACTTCGACTTGACGTTTGTCTGTTACTGGTGTGAAAGATTTCATCTACCTGCAGCATGATGACAGCACATTAGGCTATTTTTGCTTTACGGTTTTATCTATGTGGACAAACAAATAAAACAAAATATGCCTCTGGATAACCATACTTATTCATAAAAAAATGCAGATATATTTTCAGTTTTTATTTTTAAAACTCATTTAGTCATGAAAACAATTCAACACGTTCCCTTCCTATTATTTCAGATGGCATGCCTGCACATTCTTCCAGACTTTTCAAAGCCAACTCCTACCATGCTTAGGAATACTGACTTCTAACTCATTTCCAATTCCAGATGCACTGTAAAATTGATTCTGATATTGATCAAGTTCACATTCAAACGTCTGAGAGATGCTGGGGGAAGGGGAAAAGGATCCTCATTTCCGCAGGGCTATTGGGAAGCCAGAGGAACAGAAATTCTCAATCAGGCAACACTCCTCAACTTTCTGCCAACAGAGGCCCAGTATTGTAACCCCAGAGTCAATAGTATTCCCACACTTATGGCTCTGCCAATGTTGGTACATCTCATACAATTGTTATTGTCATTCGCTATTGTTTCCAAAATATATTTAAACAGAAATGCGAAGTTTCAAAACACCTATCCAAAATCCTACTTTTTAAGACTATTAAAATATTATTTCAGATGCAAGGCTGAATGAAATACCAAAAGTGCCCTCATGAATCTGAACATATTTATAGGAGGGTTATTTCAGCTAGAGAGGAAGTTTGAATTACTCAGTGCTCATAATTTAGTGAAGATTAACAATGGAATAAAAGGAATCACTATTAAATAGTTCAGTTTCCTTATTCAGATTGTTGTTATTTTAATGTGTTAAAAATTGGGATTAAAACAGCTTTCTTTCGCTCCGTTTAAACAAATTTGATTTTTTGTACAACAGTTTGGACAATTACAAAAAATCCAGGCATTTTCAATTACAAGTTGTTACTGGATTAACACAACACTGTCATGTTTTAGTTGCATAAGGAAGAATGGAAATTCAAATTCAAATAAAAATAAAACAAATAAACCCCACAACTGTTTTCAGCAAGTTGCTTACAATTACATCAAATGTACGGATCAGCATCAATTAAAATATTTTATAATAGTTTAAAAAAATAAAATCAAATAATCACTTCTTTAAAAGCCATCTATCTCTACCCTCTTTTCAAAACGTACTTTTATTCAGGTATCAAGCTAAGTAAATAGGTATGAAAAGCACAAAAATAACATGATCTCAGGGGAAATCAATAAATACCTCCTCATACGAGGAGGAGAAAGAGGAACTATGATCCCACTGGTTTAGAAATCAAACATCTGTTGAACTCGTAAGAACATTGCTAATCAAATCAGTCCGTCCTGCTGGACACCGCCACCTCAGTGACTCGTGAGATGACCCTGTTTGCAGCAATAAGCTAGAACCAATTCAGTATTTTCAGAGAACCTGTGAAATATGCAGGTTAATCACATACTCCGCAAAATATATTTTGGCCCGCTTGTATACCAAAAGGCCTCGAATTACTTGGTATCACAATCAACCTGACAGTCACTGCATGGTGAGTGAAGATATATTTCTATTGCTATTTTTCACCAATATAAAGATACGTCAAAACAGCAAACAAACTTTCACCTAAAGTAAACTTCCACCTACGCCATCAAAATCATCTTTTTCTGAGCAACTCTGCCATGTCTTCCCTTTGACTGTGTTTGAATTTCTTGTCCACCTACAGGCTAGAAAGTCCACTGGGTCTGGGTTTTGTTTCTTTAAAGGTTTCTTTGTCTCCACACTCTACTTACTCCTTTGCATAAAGCAAAACTCCACAACACTAACATTGAATCCAGCCGCAGATGAATGACATTACACACAGAAAGCCACGTCCCAAGACTGCCTTAAATTTACAATAGTATGGGCCCAAAAGACTATCACTCAGAGTTTTCTTCTATGAGGGATGAAAAATTAATGCTGCCATTGGCATTTGTGGTCCTATTTCCCACCCCAGAGCATGACAGATAAAAATACAGTGAAAAGTTTCAATCAACATCTCTGACGCCCCTGTACCTTAAGAACTGCTTTTTAGTTCTGAACGTGGTACAACAATTTGAATACAACCAGAGTGAAGACTTCAGGATCACTCAGTGGCTACCACAAAGTTTCCTAAAACACGACCTGAAGAAGTTCCATCAGTCAGGCTCGTGTATTTACTCTTACGTGAACCTTAAATCACCTTGATCACGTACACTTTTGCATTCAGAATTCTCACACTTCGAGCTCTGAATCATGTTACAAGGAAAGGTCTCTGGAAGATGCCAGGAAACAAAGCCACACAGGGAACTGCTCAGCTCCATATACTGCTCTACCAATGCACATTGCAAAATTTCTCAGTTATGCAAATACTGAAGTAAGACCAGTACAGAAGAAAAATTGGTTCACTGAGAGCTATGTTAAAATGATTGCAGTAGAAAACATCACCCTTTTACACAGTGGAGAAGCACAAACAAGCAGCTTAGTGAAATTTCTCCATGATCTCATAGCTGAGCATGGGGAGATGTTTCAGCCAGCAAGCTGAATGTTACCCGTAGGAAGCATGAAGGGAAAGGCAGACTATGGTACCTCCTATGAGAAGCACTCACCCAGCTAGCAGTTTGACACCCTGCCAAACAAAACATGTGGGTATAAATGGAACTGAGGAAAATACAAAGGACTTCCATTTTTAATTTACAATCTCAAAATCAAGATTGCTGAATTACCCTGAATCAAGAATGCTGAATTGAGAATATTTTCTCAATATTCTTTTTGATAAAAGATTGTACAGTATATACACAGCTACATATATACTAAAAAAAATACAGTTCACAATGTGGCTTTTAGTGTTTCTGTCTCATTTTACACTACAACACAACCTGTGAATAAAGAAAAATAGTTTCAGAACTAATCTGAGTTTCAAAGTACTCTGTAGACACTAACTGCAGTCTTCAAGCATGAAAATTACATTCAACTCTATACAATTAACTAAAGAAAAAGAAAAAGCCTACTTTATCAAGTCAAGGTGCTATTGATAAAAGAAACGGCAAAAAGAAATGTTAACAGACTATTTTCCTGAATATTCATAGCAACTTCTTCAGAAAACCTGTGGCTAATAGCCTAAGTGTTCAGCAGCCTGAAATGTACTTCACCATTTAAAACAAAGCTTTTGAGATGTCCTACATGATAGGCACACTCAAGGAAGATATTTAAATATCTTTATAATCTTGGGTGAGTTATCAACTTCTTCAAGAGAAAGTACTGAACCATCATTTTAAAGATAATTGTCTAGGGTTATTTATACTTTCAGAAAACAAAATATTTCAAACGGCCTTTTAAAGGATTAGTAACAAATCCCTAGAGGAATGCAGCCCACCTCAGTCAATTTTCAACCTTAAAAGCAAATTCTGACATACCCAGAACATTAATGAAGACGATGTTTATATCTTACATAGCATGCTGAATGCTAGAACTCAGAACGTTACAGATAAACAAAAGTGCTGTCGACTCTGCCTACTGAAGCTTATAATGACATGAAAAGAAGGTTCAAGAAGGGCAGTAGCTTATACTTGCTGACGATGAGATTTAAGGGAGTGAAGGACATTATTAAAATTACTAGGAAAAAATAGGAAAATATAATTATTTGATAAAAATAAAAAAGTCAGGAGCGTGTTCTTATTTTGGTCTTTTTAGTTATTTTAATTTATAACTACTTTTTAATCGCTAGATTAACAAGTAGCTTTTGTATTACTATTATAAGGAGTTCTGGTGAACGGACTAGAGCGCTGACAGAAAAACGGAGATTGATATTCTGACGTCGAAAATGGAAAAAAGGAATGAGAGGGGAGGTAAGACACAGTGCTACATAACCATGAGGCAGAGTCAAAAGAAGTAGAGATTAACATAAGAAACAAACAAGGGAAGAGAAACAGATCTCCAGAGCTCCATAGAGGTATGCAAGAAACATAAAAACAGTAAGTGAAAAAGAGAGGAACAGAGCTGTATGATTTGAGAGGATTATCATAGAGTCACAGAATGGTTTGGGCTGGGAGGTTAAAGCTCATCCAGTTCCAACCCCCTGCTACGGGCAGGGACACCTTCCACTAGAGCAGGTTGCTCCAAGCCCCTGTGTCCAACCCGGCCTTGAACACTGCCAGGGATGGGGCAGCCACAGCTGCTCTGGGCACCCTGTGCCAGCGCCTCAGCACCCTCACAGGGAAGAGCTTCTGCCTAATGTCTAATCTAAATCTATCTTCTTTCAGCCTAAAGATATTCCCCTTTGCCCTATCACTATAGGCCTGTAAAAAGCCTGTGCATAACACCACAACAGGCAAGCAGGCAGAGGTTTGAGTGGTTTACACGTATAATGCAAATGATGACAAAGCCTCAAAACTATGAGAGAGAATAGCAGTTTGAAACAAAGGGAAAGAAATCATTATTATTATTATTTCAGCAATCACCATGTGACAGGGGAGGGGGTTCAAGCAGCAAAGAAATACAGGTTATGCCAGGAATTAATAAGCCTTAGACGTGTCTGCGTGCCTGGAAATATTATCTTTTCAAAACTTTATCAGAAGATCTAATAAAAGAGACTACTTCTCCCCACAAGGCTTGTTCTACAAGTTAAGATAGCCCTGTACAGAGAGGCAAGTGCAAAAACAACAGCAACGACCTGCAAAAAATGGGCAGATAGTTTCATGGAATTCAAGTATGTTCCTTCATCAAAGTAAAGCTATTTTTCTCCAGTTTGTAAGACTCTAAGGCATGATTCTGTTACTAGATTTTTCCTTCCAAAAAATTAAACTGCATTTTACAAGGATGTAGAAAGACTGAGAAAATATATCTACTTATATTCATACAAAGAAATAAATTTAATCTGAAATAAAAGTATCTCATCATCTACTACTCAGGATTATGATAACAGTTCCTATTATACATGGAATCTACCCGTTCACTAAGTTAAGTTTGAATGTTCATCTGTAACGTATTACCAAGTGGTCTACTTTTAATTACCACCTCCACACATACATGCACCCTCCCTGCCTTCTGCTCTCCTCATCCCATGGCTACTCCATGCAGAACTTGCTCAATCCATCCTGAGAGATAAAAGTGGGCTGGGACCTTTACTGCCAACACATAACACTAATCTCACCAGAAACTTACACTGTGCAAGTAGCTACATCCATCTCCGTTACAGCACAGGCAGGCTATCAAACATGACTTGGGAGGTGGATACAAGGGACTACAGGTTTTGTTCACTTTCATCCTTGCAAAGGACTATCCAAAGTTTTAAGCAAGCTTTTTTGCAATAGGGTTTTCAAAGCTAAACTTCTCTTTTGTATCATGACTGTAAGCAGAGCATAGCTTCTAAACGCTAAAAGGCAACCAGTATATGGACTTCTCCACTTTATGTAAACAGCTATTTGAAACAAAACCCCCCAACCTAAATTAAGGCTTCCTGAAGAGGCCGAAAGCCTTCAGTGGGACTAATTAGAGAGAACCACTAGGCCTTGAGGCTCACAGCTGCTCACCAGTACCCTCTGCAAAGGCTGAGATCGAAATGCACGGTTAGGGGTTTAAATTGATTAACGGGTATCAGTTGTCCCTTCTCTAAAGGTAGAGACCTAATCTCAATCTTTTTATTCTCTAATAGACCATTATATGACTAATTAGTAGGCGTTATGGCACTTATATCAGTTTAAATGAATTTTTAATAATAACTCATCTGTCCTTATTTTAAATTCTTACTTTAAATAAACAGGAAATTCTCCCTCAGTGTTTTGATTAAAACCAAAAGCTAAGTAGCGCTAAAAAAGGTCTATTAAAATGGGTCTTTTAGAGAGATTGTACTGCAAACTGCCAGTCCTCCATGTGTTACACAGGAATTCTGCTCTTAATTTGTTCTAACATTTTGTGATTGCTGCAAGCATTTATAAACTGGCGTATCTGCATTAGGAACACCACACTGGAATAGATACAGGACTTCATAAACAGAACTTATTTGTAAGTAGTCAAGCTGCACAGGACAGATTCAACACTTTGATTCTTTGTAATGACAGTGGTAAACAGCTCACTTTCAGGACTACTAGGAAGGAAATACTGGGGAAAGACTAGGAAGTCTTTATTTGCATCAACTGCTTAAAGCTTCCAGAGCACATCATCACTATTGAGAAACGTTACCATCAAAAGAGCAATTGAGCTCATTCATCAACTCTGAAAACTGTAATCTAATGAAAAATAAATGAAGAAGAGACTTGGAAGAAAGGAAGAAAAAGGTATCTAAAACATTTCAGACCAAATCCCATGTTTTATCATCAGGAAAAGAAATGAACTGGGCTTCAAGGAGAGCTCAAAGCTCTCAGCAAAGATTATGTGCCACTCAACCATATGTTCTTTCAGCTCAAGTGATGTGGTGAGAAGCCACTCAAGGTCCTCTCTGGATATACCCCTAAGTGAAACCTCTATATGTAAACACCAAGTGCTCGGCCTTTGAAGAAAAAAAGTCTTTTCTATTAGGTACATATAACCCCTACGGAGTGCAGAGAAAGACAAAATGACTCAATATAAAATAATATTTTTTTTAACATTCCAAGCAGAAATGACAGAGAATTGGCCTTCTTGGTGTGAAACTGCCTTGCCAGGCCAAAATCAAACCTCCTGCTTCTGCCACTTCAGTAATGATAAGTTAGTCACCTCCTTCCAACCTGCAACGAGCAGTCCACACACTTCAGGTGTCTTCAGGGTGTTTATGCCCCTTCTTTCAAAACCACACAAGAATATTTCTTGCAAGGAGAAGCTGCGGAGGGTGATGAGGGGGCCCATTTGTATCAGCAATTAGAGGAGTCCAGCAAATAGAGAAGTCTACACTCCAAACACTATTAATTAATAAAGCAGTTAACTAATAAAGCACCAATTTTAGAAGAAAGCAATTGTGACTTGTTCACGCAACCCAACCTGGTACGTGTGAGGCAGGCAGTTACACAACTGGTTAGTGGGCTGAATACCCTACAGACCATAGGAAGAGTAGCAGACATGAAGAAAGGCATAGAAAGTTGTGAGGGGAGGAAGGAATGTGTCTGGCAGCGTTTAGCTCTCCCTGTGATTGGGAAATAGACGACGGAGGTTTCAGAGTGGCAGTTTCGGACACTGTTCCACTTGAGGTATCTAAGTCCTTTTTGGATCCTAACTTTAACCAGTGTGCTTATTCCATCTCCAGAAAAGAGGCAGATATTTATCCACTCATTCATTGAAATGGCTAGCAGCCCAACCTACTAACATCTGTGTAGCACTATCTAATTACTACTATAAACAATGGAGAACCAAACCGGAAACTGAAAACAGCATGTTAGGTGCTGAATCTAACCAAAATTATCAGAACTTTTTTCTTTCTCCCCTTCCCATCAAATGGTGGTTCATTGATGGTTTTAGTGCTATTTAGTCAATGCTATGACACTAAAAGGATAGAGAAGCACTTTTCAGCATTTCCAGAAATCGCAAGCCCTGACAGAAACAGCTGTGCTGGTAACGTGGATTCACAAAGCTTAACTGCTCAACAGGAAAACTTTCTTTTAATATTGGTATTTAATTATCAGTAAAAATAAAACATAGTTGTAATCTATGCAATCAAACAACCTTTCCTACAAGTCAACATTACAATTCTACAACTGCTTTATTATGTGGCTTCATTCCCTGTGCAAAAATATGTTGCATAATTAACAGGCTTTCCAAAAATAGCAAGACAGCATACCGCTTTTAAAAACAACAGTGTCTTTCCTTGACCTTGCTAAAATATCAGCTTACAGTTCTTTGAAACTGCACATGTAACAAAAAGCAAATACAAGATTGCAGTTCTTCAGCTTCATTTAATGATACTCCTTAACTAGACTGCTTTCTTCCATGAGAAATCACAGGAGTTTGGTGGGCCAACGCATAATATAATCTCTCTCTTATCCCCACAAATCCAACTCTAAAACAAAACACAAACTTAAGCATTGTTCTGAAGCAGAAAACAGATCCCCCCAAAATCTTCCATTCTGGTTTAAGTAAATATCCTCAATGATTAATTGCGAAAGGAATAATCCTATAAACATGCAGAAACAAGCTATAGTAGAGATCACCTGTGACCTTGGAAAAAGCCATTCTTGGTGTACATCAGGAGCAAAAATTCTCATTTTCCTGTTAATGCTGTCATAAAGCCCAGAATGAATTACTAAAACCGGTTACTTTTATGTTAAAAGCTCTCATGATGACAAGAATGAATTAGCAGGGGATAGAAAGTAAAAAGACAAATAACGCTAAAGAGGCCATCTCCACAATACACTTGTGAATGCAAGTGCCTAAATCCTGGCATATTTATTAGTATTGCTCATTGTAGTTCCCTCTCTATGCAACAATTTACCTGCTCTCCTTCACTAACGTACAATCTTCCCCCCTCCTCCCCCCAAGAAGACTCCTTTCCTTAGGAATACCTATCGCTCACTCTACAGCATGCTGGCTCTCCACTGAGACACAACTCTATTAATAACTACCAGTGAAAAAAATCTGCAGCAGTGGACAAAACTGTAGTGGTAAATAGTGCATTGCTAATAGTGCATTGCTTCCAATGTAGATAAGATGGTACTCTGCTAGAGACAGCAACCCAGAGGAAATGAAATTTTGGCCCTGGAAAAAGGAACCTGCTCCTAAGGATTATTTCATCAAGGGGAGGATGAGGGGGAGAAGGAAAAGGCAAATTCCAGCAACTGAAAATAGGAATCAATAAACATTTCAAGTAATTGGTATCCTTCCTGAACCAATTTCTAAAAAAAACTTCCTTAAGAAATTCCACAGACAATATGACTGTACATGTGCACCAGAACTACTCTGAATCAAATATTAATCCATACAACTTAAGAAGTCTATAAATCATTAAAGGTAAACATCATTAAAATAAAACATAACTTAGTTAAAACAGTAAAGCTGGCTTGCCCACTTCCTCCAAGTAAATATGGTTTTGAGCTTTCAATCCAAGTCCGATAGGATGGCATTGTAATTTTACAAAACAATGTACTATTCTCGAGAAGAAAGATTTCCTCACATAGCTAAAAAGGAACAGATACATATTCACAACAGGGAATCCTTTAAAAAACCCTAACGTGATATTTGTACACTCTCCTTTTCTGGTCTTACGGTCAACGAACTGCTGCATACACATGACAGATTTTTCTGTCCTGCATATGAAGATATATTCAAGACACCATTTCATGAAGGAGAAATAAATAAATGAAGATAAGAAGTCTGAGAGAAAATACAGTTGAACTTGACAAATTACTATGCATACTTTATAAAAATCTATATAATACTGACAGAAGTCTAGTTAAGTTATATTTTAAACGTGAAGTTCAAAGTTATACTGCATCCAAAGAAATATGGTGTGATGTTGAAGATAATGTTACTTATTATTACACTTCTATTAAATTGTCAAATATTCCTTTTCTTTTTTAGTATGGGTTTGAAGTTGTAGGCTTTTTAGTATCTTTGATGCAGCCACTCTTGTGATCAAGTCTCAGAAAAGGTGATGTCCGAATACCACAAAGCCATTTTTAAAAAGTAGGCATGTTCTTGAAACTACTTCTAACCAACTGAATGTGACACTAGTATTAAAACCGACACCCTTCTATAAACAAAAATCAGGTTTTTTCCCCCCACAAATCATCAGCTCCTTTATGCTACAGATTTGTACATTATCTGATAAATAGATTTTTATTCATTATACCAAATCTTTTTGTTTTCAGAAAAAACAATTTTTCTCTTCCTCCCCAAAATGGTCTTAACATTACTGTTATAGGACCTGCCCAGGTCTGCAGAACCAAATGTAATGCCTGAGAGGTGTGATCCATACATTTTTCATAAAAGATGTCAGAAATAAAATGTCTGCTTATACAAACAGTGGAAAATATAAAAAAAAAAAATTATAAAGACATCTATGATGTCTTCATATTGCTCCCATCACCATGATCAATGCCATAAATGAGTAAATTTAGCGGAGTAGTTCCTTTCCCCTGTCCTTCAAATCTAGCAAGAAGAAATCCCATAAACTCCTACAGAAATAGGTCAACCAATTCTCTGTGACAGGAGGACAAGAATCTTGGGATATTACAGCATCATCATGAGGAAGACGAGTGCAGGAAACCTAGAAAGGATTTATAGTTTAGTTCTTTCTCTGTGAAGCCTGAATAAACTCAATGGAGACAGACATTTTCAATTTACTGCAAATGACATTCATATGGCTAGAACACACTTGTTGAATGGAGTTGAATGAAGTACTACTAAAGTCATGTTTCACTTTTTTCATTAACAAAGAAGTATAGTCTTGCAGAACTTGTAAGCAGATGAACTTTGATTTCTAAATACCATTAAATTACATGGGTCAGGTGGCTTAGTTCACTCAAGAAAGCACCTACAACATTAGTATTGCCTTTATAATTTAAAGACTCGGATTGTTTAATATTAACCCAAGTTAAACATTACAAAAGTAAGAAACACACACCAGCCAAACAGAAGAAACTTGTTCATTATGAATAATTAAACCTTCAATCATTATCTGAGAGATGCTAGCTCCCCTTCCTAGAATCTCTAGCACTCGCAATGGCACCATCAGCTCACTGCCATTGCTCACAGTTGGCCCAACCTGGATCTTTACGAAGCCTTACCTCCCACTCCCTTTTTGCCCTTAACTCCTCAGATCAACTAATGATAAAGCTGTTCTCCTATTTTGACTAAGTCCTCATTTTCAAACTACAGATTTTGCTTTGACTTCCCAGAACTTTCAGCAAGCACAAGCAATCACTATGGCTCTGGAGACTGACTTGGTGAAAATCCCACCAAGCTTTAGAACTACTTCTTTACAGAAGCTTACATTTTAATATAAATGTATATAATTGTCCCTCTAAATCATCACCATTAGCAACATAATTGCAGAAATAGGCATTTGCTTAGAGCATCAGGCTGCTTCTGCCAACCACAAATGGCAAGACTGAGCAGTGTTAGTTATTACTGTAACACTGCGTATCAACCTATTTATGCTTTTCTCCTCCCAAACACACTCATACTACTCAAGAGTAAGTTTTAAAGAAATGGGTATTCTAAGCATTAAATACAAATCCTCCTTTCAGAAATAGGTACTTCTGTGACCAAACAGAAGTACTTCAGAAGACACATTATTAAATCTGGTTAATGCACCAGCAGTTCAATTCTAAAAACATTATCTATATACATCAAATAGTTTCCAGAAGAACAAAACAATTTAAGAGAATTACCTGCAAAATGAGCTACTCATGTTTTATTTCTGTCCAGATTGCCCTACAGCTTCTATAGTGTGATAAAGTGTGCCAACATATCTTATAATACTGGAGAATCAACAGAGAAATTTACTGGATATGCAAAAGGAAGTCAGGGGCGGGGAAGTTGTGGGAAATTCCAGTATGAATCACCACTGAGGATCCTTGGGAGGGGAAGGGAGCAGAAGGGAAAGAAAAAAGAAACACAGAAATAATTCCTCCTATAAAGAATGCTATTCTATTGAAAACTAAGCCAGACTTTGGAAGAGTGGCTGTGGATTCCTCTACACAGATGGTGTCAATAGACCTATTAGTCACTTTGGCGGCAGCAGCAGTATGGCACGGGCTTCCTAGAACACCACTTCAAAACTCAATATAAACACAAGAGAAATACATGAAGAAGATAATTTAACTTTCCAACACATGACACTTTTCCCCATGTATCAGATAAAACGGACTACTGTTACTGTCTGAGAGTTTGCAGTTTCTGCTGCAGTTTTAGACTTGTAGCAGACATGGACTTAAACCAACAGCAAAACCCCACATGGGACAGCTGGCCTTAATAGGTGAAAAGCTCAGACCTGATGGCTTTCCTGTCAAAGTCCTTATGCAACTTTGCTTTTGCTCTCATGTGGGAACTGATGACACTTAGTGCTGTTTTCTCACTAATATAACATTTAACATTGGAAGTCATAGTTGCTCATGCTCTTCCCTCCCCTACTGCAATGTGTCTACTTCCTACTAACGTGATCACAGAATTGTTTAGGTTGGAAAAGACCCTTAAGATCACCAAGTCCAACCATTAACCCAGCACTGCCAAGTCCACCACCAGACCATGTCCCTAAGTGCCACGTCTACACATCTTTTAAATACCTCCAGGAATGGTGACTCCACCGCCTCCCTCGGCAGCCTGTTCCAGTGCTGGACAACCCTTTCGGTGAAGAATTTTTTCCTAGTATACAATCTGAACCACCCCTGGCACAACTTGAGGCCATTTCCTCTACTCCTATCCCTTGTTACTTGCAGAAGAGACTGACAGCCACCTTGCTACAACTTCCTTACAAGCAGTTGTACAGAGTGACAAGTTCCCCTCCGAGCCTTCTCTTCTCCAGACTAAACAAGCCCAGTTCCTCATGATACTTATTCTCCAGGCCCTGCACCAGCTCCACTGCCCTTCTCTGGCCCCGCTCCAGCACCTCAATGTCTCTCCTGTCGTGAGGGGCCCAGAACTGACACAGGATTCGAGGTGCAGCCTCATCAGTGCCCAGTGCAGGGGGACGATCCCTGCCCTAGTCCTGCTGCCACACTGGTGCTGATACAGGCCAGGATGTTATCGGCCTTCTTGGCTGCCTGGGCACAAGCTGGCTCATATTCGTAATCGATTGTATTTTAGGTAATTGACTCTTAATTCTTAAACACTTTAATTTAAAATGTATCTGGTTTAATTCTCTGAATTTACATTCCAGTTTGATGCCAACAGATATAAATGAGCCATTCTTAAGTGAATGGATTTGGAATCCTTCACAAACTCTGAAATGAACTTGGTCAGCTTCTACCGAGAGCAAGTCCTACAGGGTTAAAAACCAGAACCAAACATGAAAAACAGTTTTGGGAATTAAAATACTACCACTGTAACACAATGTATTGTGTTATCATAGGACCTGATAGATTGAAGATATCTAGAATCTGATAAAACAGCTAAACACATTAGGAACAAAGTCAACTTTGTATTTTTGCAGAATTATGTATTAGCTATTAAATGGCATCCATCTGGCTAAGTTCAGCAAGTACATATAAAATAGTATCACTCAATTACAAATTTAAAATATATTTTAAAAAGAAATTCTCAGAATTACTCTCTTCCTCACTGTTGGTTCACTGATTGAAATTATCTGTAGCAATAACATTAACCAGCACTTTTGGTAGCAAGGAGCTCAAAGATCCACTTTTAATTCTCTGAAACACTTAGAACATTCAGAAAGTTGGAGTCTATCCCGCTGCCCTACTTTATTTCTCCAATAAGGAATTTAACTGAAAGAAGCAATAGTTGAATCCTGTTCTTGTAAGGTGGAGACAGATGCTTAACACAGAACATCTATCTTCAGAGAGAACAGACATTTAGTTCCAATAATCTGTTATTACCCATGTAAAAAGGAATGCATAAGCCAAACAAAGCCAAGGTTGTTCTTATCACAGGTAACGCATATGGTGGGAAACTCCTTGGAAAATGGTCAAGACCTAAGAGCAGAAGTATTGTAATTTAATTACCCACAACAAAGCATTCCACCTGCCCAGCACAAAATCTGAGTCATACAGTTGCTGGTTTAATTATAAAAGATTCATTAGTTATAACTATGCCTCCACTGGCATGCACATGTATCTTTCAAGAGCTTTTTCTCTCTCTTTGTTACTGTGCTAGAAAAGAAAGCATTTCTGAAAGAATCCATGAGATACAGTTGAAGACAGACAACAGCTCCTGCATGGAAGTTCACAGTCATGTTCAGATTAAAGAAGTCACCAAGACCTTAGCCTGCTTGTAAGATATAAGCCTGAGCAAATAACACATGGACACAGAGAAAATACAATTTGTGAAATATCAATGACACAAAGCTCCAAAAGTCCCTTCTGCTACTGTCATTAGAAAAGAAGCCCATCTTTGGTCTTTCCTTGCAGATGGATCCTAAACTGTAAGCTGCAAACCACTATCACCCCATGCAAGGCTGTTTAAGCGGTTCACAGTTTGATGTGATGGAACCATACAGATAATGTGGAACCGTCATCACCTTTACAGTATTTTCCATTAAGTGTAATGGTGTATACATAATAATGTATACAAGAGTGGTTTTTGCATTTACGTAGTACTTTAATCCAAAAAAGGTGGAAACCAGTACAGCTTTGTGTTCACACAGCACATTTAAGCAAGGTAGAGAGATAAGACATAGTGTGTAGATGCAGGGGAAGGAGTGACATTTCCAAAGGAAACCGCAGCATTACAATAGCGATGTTCCAGTTAGGGTCTCAAAGAACAGAAGGAATCAAACAAAAATTCTTAGAAATGAGGATGGGAGGAGCAATGAGTTGCTTGTCATTATGTTTTGTTTTTTAAATGGCATTTTCTATTCTAATGGAACAGAAAATACATTTTTTAAGCAACGTTTTCCTCTCTGAACCTTCCCAAATTACAACAAGCTGTTTAAACACACACAGAAAAAATTATACCTTTTTTCCCTAATTATATATAAGCCTCCTTATTTTAATAACACTCTAAGACACTTCATTTTTTGTTTAAGGATGAGTATTTTCTCAGAGAAAAACATTCCCCCTTCTCTAGCATGTCTGAACTTGTATTTGTAATAATGGAGACAGGCAGTAGTTGAGGATTAAAGGCCTGTCTAAAATGAGTTGCTGAAAATTGTCAAAATTATTGGCTATTTATGAAATGGATGAATGTGCTAAGGGGAAAAAAAAAATCACAACAGGCTAATATTTGTATGTTATGTAGAGATGAATCTATTTTAAAGTAAGTAACCAGGTATCCTGCATTTAAAACATGGCAGTTTGTGATCTAGAAGAACACAATAATCCTTTCACATATCTCAGAGAAGGAATGTGAAGCAAGACAAAGATTTTGGAAGGAAGAAACAGACACTTTTCACTGGCTTAGGACAACGAACTGTCTTTGAGTTTGGGATTAATGATCCAACAAATAATAATTCAGTGCTCCACAACTGGAACAGAACTACACCACAGTAGTAAGCAACATTATTACACACTGTGTTTAAGAAAAACACCTTATTATCTAGCAAACTCTGCTACTTAAATGTATTAAGAGTGATACACGTCTATTCTCAGGAGACATCAAAATAATTCAGTAGGATTTATTTCCTTTGTACAAAAAGCCTTTGGAGAAAGGAAAAGACAATCTAAGTGAAAGACACATACATGGGCATCTGTATTCTACTATCAAAAAAACCCCAGAAATGTAAAAAAACCAATCCAGAGCAAGATAGAACTTATGAAAGACTCAAAACTGTCTATCAATCAATAACTAGCTATTTATGTACCTACTACAAAACTTCAGCTATCCACCCTGAATTTTGCTGGAACTGAAAACTGTTACACTAGATTAGTCATGTTAACTGTTGCCAAATCCAGTTCTCTTCTCAATTCTGACACTTACTGAAATGAGTGCACCAAAACCATTTGCCATATAGAGCCTCTGACTTACTTAATTGTTCTAACAAGTACTTAGTGATTTTTTTTTGTGTGATTTTATTTATCAAATTTACTGACTTAACTTTGAAGTCTATTCCCATGACAAATTGTTTTCAATTCCTAGAAAGCGAGGAAGGAGAGAAAGAGCTTATCTTTAGAAACTAATATATTCTCTGCTTACAAGGTTTACTCCCTAAGACTGTTCAAAGTGAAAAAACCATGAAAAAATATAAGCAAAGTAGTTAAGATTTTATCACTGGAGTGATGATACCTGAATCCAGGGAGAGGAAAAACATTACTAAAGAATTCTTCTCTTCCTGCTACTCCTAAAATTGAAAAATGCCTCTATTTTTTTGATGTTAAGAAAATCTGTAATGGTGTTGACTTCAATCACAATCCTACTAGAAGTTACATGACTCATATTAACACATTTCAAGCAGGTGTGACGCTTCCTGTAGAATTCCAAAATAATAAGGTAGTAACAAAAACTGACACTAATAAAACAAGCAATAGAGCCTGGTAGTATTAGATCTGCCTACTGTAAACCTAACGCCATGCTAGCACTCCTGTCACGGATGAACAATCCAACTCATATTCCCAACTATACCTTATCGCAGGAGGAGCACTTGTAACATTTTAACAAGTGAATGTCAGTACAGTTCTATATACTGCATTTCAGCACGGGAGATTTAAGCAACCATCCAACAATTCTCAACAATCTATGACAGGAGATAAATGTGTTGAGAACAGATAAAGAATTCTATCAAATTCCCCACCACCACTAATGAGTCACAAATTCAAACAGACATACATACACACAAAACCAAGAAATGGAACTAGTGCTTCACTGTTAAAGGATATATACAATATTTATCCCTAACACAACATTCCTACAACTGTGAGACTAAAACCACTTCCTTAAGATGGCAAGATAATACCGGATACAACTCTGTAATCTTCCCTTCTAGTTGTTGAATGCAGTCTTGTTCCAAGGCTACACCCCAAAAGGTAAAATATTATTTCAAAAGGCAATATGTAGCTATTTTGATAAAACTTGTTCTTCAGACTCGCTATTTTCTACATGCTAGAAACATTTTCTTAAGAAATAAATACAGCTTCAGTAGCATCTACTTTTTATTGAATGCACATAATGAGAGCTGGCCAATGTATCAACAGTCTAACGCACAGCCATTAATTAGCTCAACTGCCCACTACTGCCCACACTACTATTGCTTCTGACAGTTGGGTGCTGTGATCCTCTTCCATGGCTTTCATGGGCTCCTAATTAGTGATTTCTTAATCCTATTAACACAAAAAACAACACAACACAACCACTAAACCCAACACAAAACCAACCTGAACTTTAAGTTAGACTTTGCCATTGCATAAACAGGTGGCCATTTACACAAGGTCAAACCAAAACAGCCTCATAAAAGCATCTTTGCTTAGTCAATGTGAAATAAAAGATAAGAAAAATCCTGCTTGATTAATTCTTCTAGATTCTAGCTAATTAAAATGTACAGAGTTCTTAACGTTACAGATCTGCTGATACCCTGCACGTTAGCACACTAGCAAGAAGTGGTGAATCCATGAACTGAATGGCTGTTGAAATGTACAGTTTCTAAAAGAACTAGTTAAAAATTTTGATCCCCTACTCAGGTTCCAATTCAGAAAGAAACTCCCAATTTTCTCTTCATATTTGCCTCAGAATTTTTGCTCACTTATTACATATTTTTAAGTCTAGATGCTCACAAGCCAGATACATTAACCTCTGGAACTGAGCCATATCCATGAAAATTGAGAAGCTCTACATGCAATCTTTCAGGTGTGCGTGCACAACAGCACATCTTCTGACACTTTCGTTTCCTTTAGTTTAATTCACCCCCAGATACAAATATGTCTCTGCTATTCTGACTTGGTCTGCAGTGACATCAAGAATGAAGTTTAGAAGGGAAAGAGTCCTGTATGACACCTGCCCTAACACTGGGTATCAGCCCTCAAGACTGCCAAGTCATTTCACTGGGTACGAAATTAGCAAAATTGCATTATTAACACTGACAATCTTTAATAACTTCTTAAATAGAAATGGCTTTTGATTCTACTTTATCCCCAAAGGCATTACTTCATATTAAAAAAAAAAAAAACCACACAAAAAAAAAAAAAAAAAAAAGAAAAAAAAAAAACACCAAAAAACAACTAACTCAGTATGTAACTTTAGAGTAAAATAGTAATTTCCTAAACTACAATATATGTAAAGGCATAATTTTGCTTAACAGCTGCCAGGGAACCATGCACATTCCAAAACATACCAGATATATTATATACTATCTTTAGACTTTAGAAAGCACATATGTATTTTAGAGACATACCTTAACATGTTCAAAGAAAAGTTAACTTAAGCTGTAATTAAAATAAATCCCTATAAGCAGGGCAGGGCAAGCAAGACGTCTGGACAGACAGTTTAAAAAACAAAACTTAAGCATTAAATGACAGAGCAACCACACAACCAACTAAGTCAAACTGAGAAGTTTTCTGTTGCAATTGCTAAGGGACTCTTCATCAGGGACTGTAGTGATAGGACAAGAGGAAATGGTTTTAAACTTAGGGGAAGTTCAGGTTAGATGTAAGGAAGAAGTTCTTTACTGCGAGTGAGGGTGGTGAAGCACTGGAACAGGTTGCCCAAAGAAGTGGTGAATGCTCCATCCCTGGCAGTGTTCAAGGCCAGGTTGGACAGAGCCTTGGGTGACATGGTCTGGTGTGAGGCATCCCTGCCCATGGCAGGGGGGTTGGAATTAGATGGTCTTAAGGTCCTTTCCAATCCAAACCATTCTATGATTCTAAATCAGGAAGGAAGGGACTGCTGAGGCAGTCCTGCATGCAAAGCTTGTTTCTGAATAACTAGCAGAAATGACATGTCGCTGAGGACCTATAGGTCTCTAACCCTCCATGTCCATCACCCTCAACATCACGCTTGCTGCATTAAACCACTTCTCAAACTGCTGACTTATATGTGCCTTCAAATCCCCACTGACCTGGACCTAGAAAATTACTTCCTAACGGGCAGGCATGCAGCTCGGGGCAGACCTTTGGACCACTGCTGCTGCTGTCCAGCTGACATACAGAAGGCAAGAGAATTCCTATGCTGTGAAGGTGATGCCAAATAAAATAGGTACCTGTGCTGGCACATGCTCAGCAGAGACCTGACTAATCTCTGTTTGCAACCCTTGAGAATTTAAGAGGAGAAACCATGCGCAGGTTACCCTAAACACAAAACCACTTATGATCCTCAGTTTTCTTCCATAAGCAAAGCACATTACAGATCTTGTAAAAAGAAAGATGGAGGAATTGTTCTTTGCATTTGGCTATGTCTTCCTTTACGTCCTCTGAAGTCATACAGTTGGAAGATGAAACTTCCCAGCTACAAATGGCACCTAGTCTTACACAGTCAACCAGGATGCAACCATGCCTTCTGCCTGCGACTGTCAAATGTTCACAGAATAATAAATGCTAACGTGATGATACTTGATACCACCTGGAAATATCCAGAACACAGTCCAGGCTAAACATTTCATTTGAAGTGTCTATGGATGGGGGAAAGGAGCAAAACTCCACATGCTCTTGGTCTGATACAAGAGGTAGCATTCTGCATATAGTAATTCTTTTGCTTATTGCAAATCTTCCATGATTATGAGTTTATAAATGTTTAAAAACTATGGCCTTATTCCTGGACCTATTAGATCACAAAAAGAGGAAATAAATACACATTAAAGAGTAAGCCTTTTACGCGGTCGCACCTAGTGTAAATGCAGAGCAATTGGTATGGGTCATGGTGTAAGCCCAGCCAGTAACTCAGCACCATGCAGCCGCTTGCTCACCCACCCCTTGTCTCTCCTGGGTGGGATGGGGAGGAGAACTGAAATACTGTAAACCCTATGGGTTGAGATAAAAACAGTTTAATAACTAAAATAAAACATAGTGATAACAGAAAGAATACCAACAATAACGATAATAATAGGAAACAAGAAGAGAAGAAATGAAAGCTCAGAAAACACAAGCGATGCACAATACAATTGCTCACCACCCACGAACCGATACCCAGCCTGACCCAAGCAGCAATCTGGGCCTTCTGGGTGACTCCCCCCAGTTCTATGCTGGGCATGACAGCATAGTCTGTCATTTGGCTGGTCTGGGTCAGGTGTCCTGCCTCTGCTCCCTCCCGGCTTCCTGTGCCCCTCCTCACTGGCAGAGCATGAGGCTGAAAAGTCCTTGATCAGGGTAAGTGCTACTGAGCAACAACTAAAACATCGGTGTGTTACCAGCACTGTTCTCAGACTAAAGCCAAAATGCAGCATGGTACCAGCTACTAGGAAGGAAATTAACTGTTACAGCTGAACCCAGGACAGTAGCAAAGCACCTCATGTAAGAAACTTCAATACTGCCAAAGTACTGGGCAGTAAAGAGTTACAATTCAAACTGAACAAAATAAATTTCTTCAGTCCTGCAAACACTTAGAGCAACATTAAACCTAGGTAACCAACTCATCCCATCATTTGGAAAGATACAGTCTTAGAGTCCCTGGGTAAGTGCTGAAATGTTAAGGACAACAACAAAAGTTGTTGAGAGAATCAATTGGCATTTTCTTTCCTCATTTACTTCACACTCTTCCAACAGCTATGTATGTAGCATGCCACAGAAATAAGTTCTTTCCCCCCTCCCCCCCTTATTTGCACGTATTTTTTAAGCAGTGCACAGTCCAGTACTACAAGCATCTGACTCCTTTTTGAGACTTAGACACATTATCATTTGATAACATTAGATTAGGAAACTCTAATGGCTTAGTTTCTCTGACACGGTTTTTGAAGTCACCAGCTCTGTCATCTAGATTGCTATAAGGGCCACAATTTTCATTTGACCTCTAAGGCTACTACTTTTTGAACAACAAAAAATTTTAAGTGTTATGTCTTGCATTCTCTGTTACATATATCTGCATCTACAGGTCCAGGCTGATCCAACTCTCTTTGATGAAGTAGTTCTGAATAGACAGAGCATGCACCCTCAGAAGCCTCACCAAAGGTTTAACTACTCTATACCATGTACCTTCTGCTATGCAAGACTGTCAGGTAAACAAACACCAACTATAAGACAGCAAAGTAAGCTCTTCTGGGGCAAAACACAGTGTTTATTACATTTTCACTAGACATACCAGGACCTCTGGGATACACGATGCCTCTACTCTATGTATGGGGCAGGGCAAGCATTAGCAGTCTCCACTAAAGGCAATCTTCAGCCTCCTCCACGGAGAATTCACGCTGAACGATGACTGACAGTTTTGTCACCTATTCTTCAACTGAGCTCAGATCACCCACTCATTTTATCAGTAAAGAGAGGATCTGAAATGAGAAGCTGAAGTTCCTATTGTCCCTTTATTTCCAAAACAGCAACAGTTTACAAACTGTGTGTAAAATCCTACTTGCAGTAAACACAATCAGGATGTAGGAATGTTTATTTCTTCCTCGGAAGATAGTGAGAAGAAAACCAATACAAAACACCTAACTGATCTGAACTCCTCTTGTCGGATAAACACTTGCCTTCGCATTTGCCAGTTGCTCATCTACTTGGGCAGATTCTCAAGTGAAGTAAATTAACACCGGCTCATTGACTTCACTAGAACTACACTCATTTACAACAGTTAAAGCTGACCTACATGAAAGCAGCATTTCACACCAAGGAAGAGTTGCTTAACGACAAGTGGAGCCAGGAACTGCAGTGTATTTCTTCTGCAACTTAATCATTATGCTGAACGCCCATCTTAGTCTTCTCTGAGAGCCTGCAGCCCTCCTTACACAGTGACAACAAAGTGACAGCTTATACAACCAGCCATTTCTAACTGGGCAGCCCCAGTCAGCTCACAGTTGGTGCATGACTAAACAAAGCGCGTGAAAGCCTGAGCAACTGCCCTTGAAACTTCTGGGAGGGAGTGGTGCCTGTGCTTGCCAGACTAAGCTAAAGAACTCAGTTTTCAACTGAATTCTTATGGGTTTTGCCAGCCATCCTTCATTTAACAGTCAGAGACGTGTTCTATCTGGAGCTGGCAGTTCCTTCTGACTGGCGATGTACCATAATGAAAGGAGGGTCAACAAAAAGGGAGTCAGAGATGAAGCAGAAGAAAGAAAGTAAGTTCATGTAATTCATAAAAGAGAACTGTTAGGATACCTCCACACCCCTGAATTTCTTTTCCACTCTGCATAAATGTAGGTCTGAATATATAATCCAAACCACTAATGAAGGGAAAAAAACAACCAAACCCCACAACCACTAGAATTAAATAAAGATTTAATAGACTTGGGGAGATACGCAGCACCATTCAAAGAGTGCAAGAAGGATAAGCACGTGAGCAAGAGAAAATAATATTCAATAGACGTCCCTAGAAATAAAAGTCCTAAGACAACGACTCATTTTGAGCTGGAGGCAAAACTGAACAACTGCCTACCTACAAATTTTAAGGAATAGGCTCTGGGAAAGCTACAGAGATGTTACTGTGCAAAGTGTAACACCACAGGATCTCCCAATAAATGGGCATCCCCAAGCAAGCACAAATAGAAGCCTGTCCTCGCCTTCCTCTCTTTGCTTTTCCGCATTAATTGGTTAAATGAGGATATAAGGGCTGCACTTACATTTTGATATGAGTGTGCCCTTGTTTTGCTCTTGTTTGTTTTGGGGTTTTTTTTGGGGGGTGGCTTTTTTTTTTTTTTTTGTTTTGTTAATTAGCTTACCCTCATTAAACAAATTCTTATACTTACCAGGGCATGACATTGTTAGCATAAGACTAAGTGCAAAACCCTGACCTCTGTATTTCCATCATGACCTCAGAGAATAGAGCCCACACACCCTACCCCCTTCAATTATGTTCGACAAGGCTGCCAAGCTTTAAAGGTATCATTTACTGAGACTAAAAGCTGTTTATTTTTATTCCCGTTAATCACTTCCATTTTTGTTCCATTTATACTTTTGCAATCAGAATTGCCATCAGACTGGATCACTTCTTCAGATGCAGCTCAGTGGCTTCCTAGACTAGTACACAGCCCTATAAAAATCCACACCATTTAGCCTTATCTGATGCAAATGCAATCAATCACAGAAACTCAAAAAAGCTTCCAAATTGCTTGCCTCAAGAAATCTTTCAGGGGGCAGGGGAGCACACACGGACAGGAGACAGGGACAGGTCCTACCTGTCTCATTGCTTACAATTTCAACAGCATGAATCAGGCTGATATCTTCAAAAGAAATTCCAGCCTTCCTGTAGAACTCCCCTGTCATTCAAAAAACACCCATTCTCTTCCCACATACCACTGACCTTAAATTTTCAGGAATATGCCAAGTCAGAGATTTGCATGAAAAGCCAAGTTACCGATGCAACTTTAGAACTATCTAGAAGAAAAGCTTAAGTACACTAGGGGAGTTTTATTACAGGTTTTATCTCAACAGGTTCTTCAAATTATTTAATGGCATATGAGAAAATCTACAAAAACACATGCTAAAAGTTGACCTCTAATAGTTTAAAGCCATTATCATTTAGTTTATCATTATCACTTAGTTTAAAGCCATTATCCTTTCACTTTACATTTAGAAGATGAAAAACCTAAATAAAAGTTGTATTAGATTCAGTTTATTTAATGGGACTTCTAAATTGAAATAAAAAGTAGGTAGTTTGAACTTTATAGCAAACTGCACAATCTTCACATTTTCTTTTCTGTACCACATGAGCTACTTGCTCACCAGACCTAAATGGGTAGAAAACAAGAGTTTCTTTGTTTGCATACGTTAACTTAAAGCTGTAAAAATCATTCAGCCAAACTTTCACCTTTAAACCTTAACCTGACTTGTAACAACATTTGTAGCCTCTAAAATTACACTGCATGCACCCAGACAGAGTTAATCACCCTTCACTTTTGATGCATAGAATAATGATCTACCACTTAAACTTGAGCCCTTAAAAGCCTGAAGAAAAATATGCACCTATCTGTGTCTTAAATCAGAAGCGAACTAACAAAATCTAAATAGCACTGCTCAGTTGAAAAGGAAAACAAAACAAGACATACAACTCGTAGCTCTTGAAAGTTGAAAATAAGGGCATTTAACATCTCCTCAGAGATGAAATTCATGCTTCTCAGCACATGCTATAGATCAGACACCTGGTACTGTTAGGAAAAAAGACTAGTCACAGAGGAAAGCCTAGATTTATTTTTTCTGTAATTTAAAACTTGGAGGGGAGCAGGGGAAATGAAAGTAAGTAGAGATTTGGAAATCGCATGCTCTAAAGGCTGATGAGCTTGTTATCATCTTAAATGGCTGGCACCATTCTTTCTTTAAACAAGCGATCTGTGCCTAAGAATTTGTTTATAACATATTACGGCTCCCTTCAAATATTGTGCCAGTAGGAACCAGACTGTATTTATCTGCAAACCTGAGCAGCAGCAATAGTTGAGTATTTTTGCTATCTAAAAAAACTACCAGAACCATGTAAAACAAACTTTTCGATTTATGCATTAAGACTTGTCTCAAAATCCCAGCTAAATGCCACAGGGAAAAAAAAAAAAAAAAAAAGGATATTGTACAGCACAGGAAAATTGAAAGCCAAAAAAAGGCTTTGAAAAAGCTACCAGACATGTAAACAAACAAACAAAAATCAAACCAAGCAAATAAACATGAGAAGCTAAACCAAAATGAGCTTGGGTGTTGAAGAAGCAGGGGAATGACTGACTACCACAGGAAAGACACCAACACAACACACCATAAATCCAACCCTGTAGAATTTTATTAGTCTTGAAACTTCCCCACTTTTTCGGTTTTGAAGTTGACATTATTAAGCACCTCTCTTTTTGCCCCCACTATTAAGATTTTCTATGTAATATCACGTAGTGGAAAAGTGACACATAATGAGCCTTTGAAAGACAAACTAAAAACTGAAATCAGAATACTTCCTTTGACTTTAAGAGGCTGAGAATTCATCCAGGTTTTGTTTTGCTTCCTCAGGCCACAAAAGGAATGAGCTGCTCTTTCTCTTTCATTTGCGTTAATAAAGAACAGGGAGCTATTTTTATTTTCCCTTTAAAAAAAAAAAAAGAAGGAATCCTCATTTTAAAACAAGTTTTATCAAGTATGTTACAGTCTGCACACGTAATGCGCTGGGAGGAGTAAAAGCCCTCAGAAACACAGTGCATAGAGCCAATAATGGACTTGTCGCCAACACCCTGTGATTTCATGACTGCCAGAACAAAAACAAATGCCACATTCAGTTCATTGCAAAGAAAATGATTCATTAACTTGATGTGGCTTTTTACTTGACCTGTGTAAGGTGAGTAAAATAAAATTTCATTTTATGAGATTTCAAATTGTCAGCTGCAAGCCTACAGGAACTGTGATGAAATAACCAAGTTCAATGACTAACGCTGCTTCATTCTAATTATTACTGGACTGTAGGTCCCCATCAAGTTTTAGCTGTGAGGTTGTTGCTTTCCTTCCCACAATAAGGTAACAGGCAAACAAAATGTAAATGTCTTTCTGTAAATTGATGGAAAATCAAATGTAAGGTCCTGTTTCAAAGACAGAAGTATCAATCAATCAAGACACGATAATCTGAGTGCAGACATTAAGTCAGTCTTTCTGGAATAACAACTGACTTCACTGATATTTAAATAGTAACTTAAAAAAAAATAAAAAAATCATAGTTTTCAGTCAAAATCAAACATCCACAGTATCAATAATCCTTATAGTCAGAGAAAAAACAAAACCCAAACCAAAACACATGCTGCCTGTATAAATAATGTTCAGTCCTCCAGTCACAACATTAAAGCACTGGGACAACCAAAATCTGCCAAACTACCTAGGTTGGCTGTCCCAGTAAAGGCAGGGGAAGAAAGTCCCCAGCTGATATGGAGTATTTGCGGGGGGGAGGTGAGTGGGAGGGAATTAGTCTCATTCCATATTATGGTAATGGCTACCACATAAATATATAGATGGGAAATAATCATTTAGCTTTAAAAAGTCTTCGTCTTATGCTGGACAACCCACGCACCAAAACAAAAAGAAAAAAATGAAGACAGACTGAAACAAGTGGGGAAAAAGGCAATCCAGAAGCCAAAAACATTGTGAGCAGAGATTTTTCAGCAATGCAGTTTAGGGAACCTCAGCCCCTAGCTGGAAGAGATTAAAGCTGAATTCTATTTTAGTATCTGCAGCGATAAGCCCCGGAGGGATAATATCTTATTCTAGAAGGGCCTAGCTCCCTTTTATTTCCTACCCCTACGAATTTGCTGCAGAAAGGTCAACTCTTTTCAGCAATAACATCATAAATTATGCCACTGTTTGTTTCTTTTTAGAGTTCTAAAAAAATTAACACTTGAACACACACTTCACTGGTTTATTCCCTCCACTAAATCTTGGAAGTAAACAGAAGTGTATTTATATCAGTACTATAATCCTCCTACGGAATGACAGCCTCTGAACATTTTGAACATTACTCCTGATATGATACCAAGCCACATTACCATTCAGGTCAGCGACTGCCAGAATAATGCTCGAGAAAAGTCAAAATAAGTCCTCTGTATGCCTCTAATCTTGTTTCATTTTATATGTTTCAGTATTTTGCTTTCCCTACAGGCAACATGGATGAACACTCAGGAGTGACAGAGAAAATAGAAATAACTATTTTCCGAAGTTTTCTAAGCAACAAAATTCTATCCTGCACACTCCTTCCCATTTCAAGGCTCTGATTGCTGCATGCATATTTTAAAAGTCACAAAATGTTCCTCAGAACAATTGCTCAAAAGTTAATTTCTTAGTTTCTAAACTTAACCGCAGCACTTAACAGATCTTCCTTGTATCAAAAGGTTATCTTCCACTTTCTGTGTAGGCAAATAGTAGGAATGGTTCCTGGTTTCTGCTTTGCATCTAGGTTTACATTATTCCTTTTAATATTTAAGGGCTGTATAACCCAAGCAATGAGTCTCATTAATCACCACTGAATGATTTAACCCAGCCATTCAGTTCCAGATGCCACTCAGTGCTAGAGATATGCTAATTCCTTCCAAGCTTCACCTCCTTTTGCAGCTGAAACCATAATTTTCCACGTTGGTGGAGACAGGATTTCACTCCTTGCATGCGGCCTCCTGCCAATCACTTTTATGCCTGAGCAGTGGCACATTGCAAGCTGCATTCCATGGTTACATCACACACCTTTTCATTAAGCCTCTTCATCATATACATCCTCTGTCCTACATCCTGCTGCTACAGCATCGTAGTCCCAAACTCTACCCTCTCCAGTGATGACAACTGGTTTGAGTAACAAAAAGTAAAACAATTTGTTACTACTCTCGCCTTATTTTCTTTTCTCCTTGTTTTCTCACACTACTTTTTTCCTTTATCGCCTCCTACCATTAAACACTTTGATTGTGAAGTATCTGTCAACTGCTGTACTTAGGGCATCAGCTATATTCCAAAACCAGAAAGTTGCACTGACATAGTTGTTTTGTGAGTGGGAGGTGAGCTCTGAATCTGCTCAGCATCCAAGAGATCTCCTAGCACAAAGCTAGGGCAAGCACTGAATTTAACACCGGGTGCCAAGAGGTTTTGATAGAAGAATAAAAAGAGTAGTGACACTGGTGAACATTTGATCCAAACCCCATATTCTGTATTATGCATTCACCACAATTACAGGCACAACCTATTTTTGGATTTGGGGCTGCTATCCTTATCTTGGGCTTACATGAGTGGGCTTTTTTGATCCAACAGCAGATGTCTAGGTTGAAAAGTCTGCCTTTGACTGATCTTAGTGCACTACATGTTAGTACAGTGCACTACAAAAAGGGACAAGTCGAGAAGATTCTAACAGAATATATATTCATTTTGATTGGCTTCTCATCCTACACAGAGCTATGGAAGTACATGAAAGCTCAAAGCTATACAGCTTTTTTTCCGTTAATTGGCTCTTAAGGAAATGTTCACCACAATCTCAATTTTCGGGTGGGCTATGAACCCACAACAATCCATAAACGTTCACAACTGAAGATGAAGTCAAATGCTTTATGCAATTTAATACAAACACTAGAATCAAGAGTGTCAAAAGGCACTACTGATTTTAAGTGGCTTCAAATTTAGCCTGTAGGTTCCCAACTTCAACAACTCACAACATTTTGGATTACAAAAATCTGAGTTTAAGTGTTTAATGAAAATCAAGCCCCTCTTTAAAGCATGCCCATCTGGTCACTATCAAATCCCCATTTCTTTCCCCTTTACCTACTTCCAAAAGACAGGAAAGTTCACCCCATGCACATCTTTAGGCCTACTTATATGCTTGGCCATATATCATATCTTAATTTCTAAGATGATAAACCATTGATGTACTGTTAATGCTGCTGCAGAAGCAAATAGTAACATTAAAGACCATTAAAGTCATACTCCCGTATGAAGACAGGCTGAGAGAGTTGGGGCTGTTCAGCCTGGAGAAGAGAAGGCTGCGTGGTGACCTCAGAGCAGCCTCCCAGTATCTGAAGGGGGCCTATGGGAATGCTGGGGTGGGACTCTTCGTTAGGGACTGTAGTGGTAGGACAAGGGGTAATGGCTTCAAACTTAAATAGGGGAAGTTTAGATTAGATATAAGGAAGAAGTTCTTTACAGTGAGGGTGGTGAAGCACTGTAATGGGTTGCCCAGGGAGGTTGTGGATGCTCCATCCCTGGCAGCTTTCAAGGCCAGGTTGGACAGAGCCTTGGGTGACATGGTTTAGTGCGAGGTGTCCCTGCCCATGGCAGGGGGGTTGGAACTAGATGATCTTAAGGTCCTTTCCAATCCTAACTATTCTATGATTCTATATAGCAATTCAGACTCATGAACTGCTTTATATGTCTGATCTTCAACGTAAAGGCAGTTAAGCAATTAGATAAGAGGCAATATAACCCAGAATGTAAAATAAGTATCTTGCCTGAGGATATGCAAATTTCAGAACACACAAAAATGCCAGCCAAGCAAGTTTTATTGCAATACTGGCATGAAACAGTTTAACAGTACTAAAGAAATCACAATTCTGATTTATGTACAAGACAGTAAAAGGAGCAGAAGACAAAGACTACAAAACTGAGTAACTTCAGCAGTACAGTTATCTCACGTGGTTGTGACAGATGACTTCAGGTTTCACTGGTTGGAAACCAACCCCCATTATACCCTGCAGTGCACATCTGAGAAGCTAAGTTTTTCCAAAACTGAGTTTATCCAACTGCTAATCCACTATGCAAGAGGAAGAAAATAAAATATTAAGATTTTAAATCCAGAGCTCAGCACAGGCTTGTCAGCTTTACACATCTTTAATCTACACTAAGGGGTGTTCATGTTATTGTAATAATTCTCTATATTAGCACCAGACTTAAGGTAATGCAACACCATATTGAGTAAATACACGCCACCAGAAAAGGGAAGCTTGAATAATTCTGCATATCTGACTGTGCATTTCTTCAAAGAAAGTATATGTATTTCATGACTGCAGCAGAAAACATGCTTGTTTTCTGGTTTAAAAAAATATTCATACCATTTCAATAATATTATATTCAAGTAGCCATTTTGGTCTAAGCTGAATTTAATAAGTTATATTTAAATTAAATGCTCTATTTCACTTACAGTGATTTACTTAAATATTAACAAACATTTAACATAGTACAGAAAGCCCTATGGCCCTCTAAAGGCCTCAAGTTTGGTGGCAGAAAACAAGAGGTAAATGGGAATACATTGTGGAATTTACGTCTACCACCAGTCAGCAAATCCATAGAGGTATTCTTCTCTTGTTTAGATATGGAATCCGATTGTTTGTTATGGAATTTCTTTGAAAACCAAGTAAGAAAGAAGTCTTCAGCAACATATTTACTATTTGGTGAAAGTATATATGCCAATACAAGCATTCTATACATGTCAACATTCTGACAGAGAAGATGAATACCTCGGATGCCTTTATGAAAAACATGTTCTTACGCACTACCTGTATAAAGTTTATATTAAAAAAATATATATATATATCTCCCTTAAGGTAAAAGCCAAACATGTTAAAAACAAGGTGGAAAACAACAAAAAAATTGCTATTGCTGTTACCAAAATCTACAAAAAAATGCTACTGCTGTTACTGAAATCTACATATTGAACACCTACATGAGAAGGCGAAGTGCATGCCCAAGTTATATTACCAGGGCCCCAGGGCCTTCATTCCTCCTGCAGCAACACGTTGGCATAATTTCATTAACAGTTAGATGGAAAAGTGCTCAAGTTCTGTGTAGTTCTTCAGATAGTGGCACTCGAAGCAACTATGAGTAAGCCTGAGGACCTGAAGTGTACTTTTCACAATGCAGCAAAGCTGCTTTTTAAACTTTCGAAACATGTAGATTTAAATAAAGGATCAGCAAATACATTCTCTGCTCTTTAACGGTAGATCCTACTTCCTAATTTTCCAAGTTTCTGGAAAACCAATTAACACTAAAATTACTTCCCACTAAAAAAAGGGAAAGCAAAAGGTTTCCTATTCCCCTTCTAAGCAGGAGTTTGCCTCCTTTCAGTAAGGCCACCTTGAGGATGTACCATTCAATAAACCATTCTGTCCTCAGCAAAAGAGAACCAACTTCCTCTGTCCACGCGTGTGAACGGAGCATTCTGTATCTTCTCCTTAACTGCAGCTGCTCAGACGACAAGTAGGCTCTAAATTAAAAGACTGGCCTGCCACCATTCACGAATCACATTACTGTTAATTTATCTATTTTGGTTTCATCAGTCACACACTGACACACACAAACACCCATCAGTCTTGGACAGAAACCTTCCTAAGCTTCAGAACAAGAAGAGCATGGAAAATACCTACAAATCTCAGAGAACCCTAGAATAGTTCTCAATGTTTGACAGCATTTAAAATTCCTCAGTCGTTCATATACTCCTTCACTTTCCCACTAAAAATAGTTCTCTCACTTTATAGTCTGTTTCTTCACATGCCGTTTGAAAGTACTTTTCTTAAGGCTCTATTCATTGTTATATTGAAGCGTAGGACATCTCCCCTACTACTTGTACCTAAAATAGATACTTCAAAAGTTAAATGGTAATAAATCCTTGCCCTTCTCTCCCTCTGGCTGAATTTGTGCTGTTCTTTTAA
Source organism: Strigops habroptila (assembly GCF_004027225.2). Taxonomy (NCBI): domain Eukaryota; kingdom Metazoa; phylum Chordata; class Aves; order Psittaciformes; family Psittacidae; genus Strigops; species Strigops habroptila. Next base: position 1,756,801 of record NC_044278.2, read on the forward strand.
CATCAATTAAAACATATATCTTCCTGGTCTGAAAGGCCTACCCTTGGACCTCTTATTAAGTATCCCAAAACTATATCTTACCATTTTTGTGGGTAAATCTGGGTAGATGCAGAGTTTTTCTAATGAAATCGTTGTGTCAACCAACAAAGAAATTATGACATCCAAAATTAAATTCAACACCACCTTATTTTGAAAAAGCTTACCATCATCTTCGGGGAAAGGTAACTTCCAGTACCTGGCCTAAGTCTTTCAGTATCCTGATTATTAGCTCTTTAAAAATCCAACCTCAAAAACACAATACAATGACAAAATAACAAGATTCTGCACATCCAACTGAAAACTGGTCGTTATCAGCTTCCCATCTGCTCCTCTTTTTCACCTGTAGAGACCTTCCACAGCACTAAGTCTCAACTGCACAAGTTCAACATAGCTGGCTGCCATCTATGGCCAGAATCATACAATGGTTTGAGTTGGAAGGGACCTTAAAGTTCATCCAGTTCCACCCCCTGCCACGGGCAGGGACACCTTCCACTAGAGCAGGTTGCTCCAAGCCCCTGTGTCCAACCTGGCCTTGAACATTGCCAGGGATGGGGCAGCCACAGCTTCTCTGGGCACCCTGTGCCAGCGCCTCAGCACCCTCACAGGGAAGAACTTCTTCCTAATGTCTAATCTAAACCTACCCTCTTTCACCTTAAATATCTGCAGAACAAAACACTGGTTCTCACAAGACACCTTCTTTCTTCACATAAAATGTCCTTCTATCCACAGTACTTTAGTACTGATTTAAAGCTGACACAATCATCGGTCAGAAGGCATCAGCGTATGTGTGAAACATGCAATTATAGTCAAACAGCGGCATTAGGACCTTCGCAGGTAATCCTAAAGAAGGTATGAAGATAAGGTATAAACTAGTTAATTATCTGCCCTTAAAAGCACCTCTGACTTTCAAGATACTTAAGAAGAGTATCTCTTTGTAGCTGTACTCTCACCTTACGGTCAAGCTTCTAGTCGTCAACAGGAAAACACTCTTATTTTCCCTGTTTACACAATTTATTGGACTTCAAATACACCTCAGTCGCTACCTCAGTTATTTCACTATTTACTTTACAATTTTATGAAAAGGCACTCAGGTGAAAAGTTAAGGAAGGTTATCACCACCAAACAAGATTATATAGCAGAATACACAAATAAAATGTGTCAGGACCTCAGCACATAAAATTCTTAAGTGTCCTTTAGTTTGCTTGGAAAGAGCAAGGTTCCTACTAACTTCCTGACTGCAAAATAACCTCGAAATATTAACAGGTATTGACAACAAAAAGCCTTTTTCCTCACCATTCCAGTATACAAAAACCCCCCAACAAATTCACAACAATAACTTGTACATTGACTGGTTTTAGCTATGAAAGAGAAGTCATTTGAAGAAGAATCTAAACCAGCTACCATGACATCAAGCCAAGTGACCGTTATTCACACAACAGATTTAATGATTGCAAAAATAATGAACTGTAGAAGCTGAGCAAGTGACTGCACTTGCAAGCTCCAGCATATTATTAAATTAATTAGACAAAGCTATCCCCATATGAGACATAGTATTACACTTGTTTAGGATTGTGAAACAGAAGTCCTCCGGTTATTTAGGAAAATTAAGTACCAAATAAAAACCAGTATTAACTGAAAGAGAGGGAATAGGTTCTCAGTACAGCAGATTTCTCTGGCTTGAATGTCTAAATATTTTCCCTCTCTACTTCTCATGAAAACAAGATTGGTTTTGATCCCACATCGGAAGTCTTTGGCCATCACTTCAGAAGCATTTTACATGAAAACATCATCTCGCTATGAATAACGTCAAATATTAACATGTGATAAACAACGCTGTTACCGATGTGTCACTAGCTTCTGCTGAATATTTGTGAAGGCCCATCTATCTTTGCAGATCCAATCAGAGCCTTTAGCCTGTAGACTTTGGGCATGAGATTCAGGAGTATCCTTCACATAATTCATGTTTTCTGATAAAATCTTACAGACAGTACACAGCGATCCTCCAAAATTCCGCACCCTGAACATTACAGTTGATCCCTGCTAATGAAAATACTGGGTTGCTTCAGGACAATGACATGAGACTACACAAAATAGAAGCAAGAAAACATTTGACAACCAACACTGACTGCAGCAGGTGAAAGTCAGCTTAAGTGTTCTTCTGTTTGAACAGGTATCCAAATTAATCGCTAAGCTTTATGAAAAAGTGTCTCTAGTTGAACGGTAACAAAACCCACACAAATGCGAGTTAAAAAAAGTTTTATCTCCACAGATACTATCAGCACTCACAAGTGTAAGTGGTTCTGAATCAGTCAAACACCTGGATATTTGGAGAATATTCCATCACAAATAAGGAATTACCAATTTCATAGCACGTGGTTATTTCTTTCCCAGCATTAAGTCCTCAAACACAACGTGTGTCCAGCTTCTTCAACTGTAAGCAGCTGACTCAATCTTTCTTAAACACTTCAGTAGAATTACAACAGAACACCATGCATTAGGATAGGTGAAAAACAGCTGAGTTTTACGTTTTCTTGGGTGGCTTATTTGCTTTACAGATTATGCACTTAGGCATCCATAACCCTTTGAATTAGTGCACAACGTTTTATCAAATCTCTCATTTTATTTACTTTTAGAAAATAAAGAAAAAGAGCAAAAACACTTCCTGAAATACTCAAATGCTGCATGAAGGGAAGTTCCCCCCCTTAAACAAACTTGAGACAAACAAAACATCTCAAAGAAATGGCTAATTTATTTACTCCAATAGGTAGGCTAGCCAACTGGACTTTGGGGACGCTCCATGGACACCCCTAAACTATTAACCATCAGAAGATAACTCTCCCATGAAGGAATACAAGAGACAATTTTGCCCTCCACTGGCTAGAACTATCACTAGAAACCTTGCCTGCCTTGCTGCTGTCAGAGCTGCCTATTTCACGCTGCATGAAAAGCCCTCTTGAGCAAATGTACCACCCCCAATTTGAAGCACAGTAATTAGTACAGGGTATCATGAACAGGAGAGGGGGGGAAGACATTTTGAGCAGGTAGGAATCAGCAAGGCAATGAAACACCTTGTAGAAACATAAAGATTTCTGTGGAGGGATCAGAAAAATCAAACAATAACATATTTAGCCTTGAGAATTGCTAGAGCAGTGAACACATATGTGGAAAACCAGAACCTTGACATTCTTATTCCCAGCAAAAGCATTCTGCATATTACTCTCCAGATAACTGAAAGCTTTTATTTTCCAAACATATCAATTTGATGCTGCTGTTTCTTAGAGGTGGAAAAATGAAAACTATGGATTCTGAAGGAAAGACTGCCTCAAAATGGAGGAAAAGGGGCAGAATGCAGGTAAATACTCAAGAAAACAGGATATCAGAGAAGTACCCCTTAAAGCAATTTTTATTCTTATCTTTATGCAAAGAAGCATTGAAATTACACTGGGAGAACAAGGGAGGAAAGCTGCTACATTCCAACGTTCAAAATAATTCAAATTTAAATTTATTCAACATTTATTAACCACAGTCTTAGATGAAAGAAGGTACTTCACAGGATTGCACACAGGCAACACCAAAGGTAAAAATTAGGGGTTTTAAATTCTAAGTGGTTTACCAATTACTGTTTTAACAAACACTAACCCACTTACCTTTCTATTATTAAGATTTTCCTCATCCCCATCCCCCAGTTATTTCCCACCTCTCAGCGGAAGTTTCTAACACCCCATTTAGAGTGTGGCCACACAAACCCTTGATTCAGTATTGGGTGTGAGTGAGGGAAGTGAAAACCTTCAGTGGAAAAGGGAGGAAAGGATCAATCAACTTGCAAGCAGATCAGCTGTCAGTAGAACTCAAAGGATTTCAGTGTGGAAACTGCTGTAGATGACTCCTGTCCTTCCTCCTGCATTGCAGCCATCTGCCCTCAGACTTCATCCTGCCAAAGGTTTCTGGCATCTCCATTGTTCTGGACAGAAGACCGACTATTTGATCACATTCTAGCTGAGGCGAAAAAGAAACCCCTCTGGTGAAGGAGCTGGAACAAAGTTATTCTCTGGTGTCTGCCTCTATCTTTGTTACTGACTTTGCTTACATGGCAAAAACAAAAACCTCCATGAAAAATATCATGAGGTTGTTTTTTTTTCCTGTCCAACTCTGCTGGAATCAACATTATTAAAAGAGAACATCCCCATTCTGAGGTGGAAAGAAAAAAAAAGAACAACCAACCAACAACAAACAACTTATACCAATCTTACTCTGTTGAGCATTTATGTGAGAAATAGATGAGAGAATTAAAAAAACAAAACCCCACAACCAAACTGTTTCTTAACTTGTAGTTTAGGATACCCCAGTGCAGAACCGAGTTACAGAGTACACGGTCTGTGAAGTCAACTTTTCCAAGGTGGGGACGACTGGCTTTACAAAGAGCAAATCAGTGAAATGGCTCTCTCCCATTCCAGTTGTTTCGTCCATTAGATAAAGAAGGCAACACAGAGAAAAACAACTTAAAAATGGCATGCCTGACACAGTCAAAAGTGAACAGGGTTAGACTTACTCTCTTCTAAAAGAGAGAGATGCAAAGCTTTCCATATTCGAAGCCACAAGAAGCAAACCTATGACCCAACAGCAGAAATTTAATAGTTAAATTTATTATATAATCTAGAAACAGACCTAAGTTATTGCATTCGGTGACATAATTAAGGCTTAAAGCTTCAGGCAGTATACTTAAGTCTTTCAAAAACTTCATTCATTCATTTACTGACCAGGTGTCTCACGCTACCGCAACTTTAATGACTGAAAGGGGTCCTCAGCAAACCCGTAACAATCAATTAAGGCAGAAAAGTTAACACCCAAACTAACCCTTACTGTAACACAAAGTTTTACTACGTTTACCCCTAGCTTAACGTTCGACAAAAGTCGTTGTTGGGAACGGGAAGGAATACTGCAAGCAGACAGATCCGGCCTCCCGAGAGCAACAGGAAGCTTCTGCAGGAACAAGCCCGAACACCCGCAGCACCGCCAGACACACCCCGGTCCGCACGGACACCGCGCCCCGGCCCGCAGCCCTCTACCCCCCGCACCACAGCTAGACAGGGGCTGCTCACACGGAGTAAGACCAGGAGCAGCAGCACCCCATCAGTACGGCCCTATCTCGAACCTATAGGATGCCCCAGCAGACACAAGCCCCGCACCAACACTGACCGATGACCACCCATCCCCACTGCCTCCTGGCCACTCGCTCCCACTTATCACGCTGGCGCTTCACTCCACACACACGGGTACACTTTAACCGCCAAGGTGAAGCAAAACCTGTCCCCAACCGCCCCATTCCCCCACCGCCGTGCTCCCCACTGGCGGCGGGGTTAACCCCTTTACGCGCGGTTGCGACGGGGGACCGGCCATTAACGGACCGCCTGAGGGGGGAGGGAGGGGGGCGCCGTACCTGCGCCCTCTCCCCGGCGCGGTAATCGTGGGGAGCCCCCACCGAGCGGAAGGCTCAGCCCGCCTCCCGCTGGAGGACGGGGTCGCTTCCCGCCGTGCCCGGTCACCAGCCGCGCTTAAAGCAAGCGACCTGGGGAAGGGGCGAGCCACGACCGCCCTCAGCCCCGGGGTCACGCAGCCCCGGTCCCCGCACCCAGCCCCGGGCACCCCCCGCCCGCAGAGGGGCTACGGCCAGCGGGAGCTCCCGGCACCGTGCCCGCGGCAAACACGGTGCGGGCGCTCGCCGGGTGTAAATCCAGCTTCTTTCCCAAGGAAAAGACAGGGGCGGCAGGGCGCCGAGAGGCCGACTAACGCATCGCCCCCCTCGCCAAACCGGGGTGGGCGGCGGGAGCGCGGCCTCGCCTCCCACTGCCCTACGCGTGGTGGTTACCTGAGGTGAGACATATGAATCCAAAGAGGTAAAAGTGAGCAAACTCCGCGATCATTGTCCTCGGGTGGCGCCTGCAAGCAGTCTCATGCCAAAAGAGCGGGGGGAGAAGCGGAGAGCCCCCAGTTGTAATTCCACAGAAGCTTAGCGCCAGCGAGGTTTCCTAATCCCGCCGGACTCCCGGAGCGAGCCCCCTCGGGGGAGGGCGCTGTCAGCTCCGCGGGGCTCCAGCAGCACGCCAGCTCCGGCCGGCCTCCCTTCTCCTGGCCCGGGCTCCCCTCAGCGGCGCCTTGACACTTCCCAGGACCATCCAAAGCGACAGGAGAAAACAAAAGATCCTCGAGTTCCCGCAGCCGACGTCCGCCGCCTCCCGATCACAAGTTGCTGCCTCAGCCCGGGACGTTGCGCTCGGTGCCGGGGACGAGCCAGTAGCGGAACGCAGCCGGGACGGGTACGGACCGGCCACCGCCGCCCTCCGCGAAGGCGAGAGGCGCGCAGGGAAGCGCTCCCGGCAAAGTGCCCCGCCAAGTCACTGTGCACCCGGCGCGGGCGGCGGACGGCGGGCAGAGCGCGGCGGCGGAGCGGCGGCAGCCCCCGCTCCCATGACGGGGGAAGGAGGCGGGCGCGTCGGGGGCCGCGGCGGAGCCCGGCCGCACAGTCAGGCGGGGCGGCGGGCAGGGGAGCCCCGGCGGCAGCCCCTTGCCCTGCCCAGCATCGCCACCGACCCCTGCACGCAGGAATCCCAATCCCCAGCCCCCGGAGGAGGGCGCGGGGGGGTGCGGAGGACGAAAGAAAGGAAGAAAGGGGAGAAAGCGAGAGAGGGCGAGCGAAACTTCCCCGGGCCAACGCCCCCAGCCACCCACCCTCCCCGCCCGCCTTCGGTGCGGCGGCAGCGGGGGGAGGAGGAGGAGGAGGAGGAGGAGCGGCTGCTCGCCTTCCCCCGCCGGGGCAGCGGTGCACGAGTCAGGCGGGGCCGAGCCCGCCGCGCCTGAACTTTCTGGTGTCACGTCGAGCCGCCCGCGGCCGCCGCGGGTTTCCCCTTCCCCCTCCCGGCCGCCTCCTCCCCGCGCTGCCGCCGCCGCCGCCGCGGCAGGTCTTGTGCCGCCTCAGGACACCTTAAAGGAGCCGCACTTACACGGTCTGAGCCGCTGGGCTGGGGGAAGAGAGCCCGGGCTGAGCCGGGGTAGCATCAGTCACAGGATAAGTTGAGCTTCTCCCCTGAAAACAAGCGAACAAGCAAACAGCCCCAACTCGGGTCTCCAGAACCCCAAGCCACAAGTGGAAAATAGCAGGACATGTGTCGAGGCTGCCGTCGAAGTTACCGACCCGCTGTCCAGGCGATTCTGCACTGTTGGGTACCCGCTCACCATCGCGGCGCGGTCCACGTTTGGCCGGGCCACGGCTCACCTTTCCCCGCACGGTCTACCCGAGTGTTTGCCGTAAGGATCAGTGGCACTAGCAGGTGGCACCGTGGGCAGGTACAGCACTGTCCAGCATTCCCAGTGGAGCGAGGAGACAGCGGTTCACAGGATGATCCCTAGTGCCTGCAGCCTGGCCATGCGCCAGGCATGGACCCAACCTCTGGAACAAGCGTCCTCAAACCCTCGCTCCTGCAGCTGGGTGCATGGACACACGTTGTGCTGAACTACTCGCAGCTCGGCTCCACGTGGTCGTGTCAGCCTCATCTCCTACCAGAAGTAGTGGTGGGGCAAAAAGGCTTAACACTGTAGGTGGAAAGGGAAGCTGGACGTTGTCCTGGTTTCACCTGGGATAGAAGCCGAAGTAAGAAAGACTGCTGCCCGGTAAATTGGATATAGAGCAGCACTACCACCTCACAGCAAAGCTCCAGCTCTTCCTGGGTTTCATTCATTAAATTATGAGGATTGAATGAGATATAAAAAGAAATTTAATTTCTAAGAAGCATGTTGAATATATTAACCCCATTGCAAGTGAGCCTTTTCTTGCAGTGGGATAATAAAGCTACAGAGAAAGAACCTTCCTTTGCTCCCTGTCTCAGGATTTATACACACCCCACACTTATCAGCCAGACAGGTCTGGTTGCTCTAGGCCACCATTGATTGCACTGCACTCACACTGCCATGCCACTGCATTTGCCCCATTTTGCCTCCCTTGGGGTGGCATTGGGCAGATTCTGGCTAAAAGTCCAACATCAGAAAGGTCCTGCGGGTTGCACTGAATCAATTTCAGTCCATTTTTATGTGAGATCTGTAAAGACAAATTTTCAATAACATAAAACATAACTGGTTTACATTGGAAAAGGAAGCTCCTGGTTGTGTATATCCAGTGTGCACATACCAGCAGCAACCAAACTGGCAGGATTTTCCACTATAACTGATGAGAATAGACCAAACATTAGAACACTCAAAAGTCAGAAAAATACTCTAGTGGTTTAACACCAATTGAACATTAATTTCCAGAGAGAAAAAAGGGAATTAGTGTCCTGCTTCAAACACATTTAGGAAAAGATAACAACCGTGGGATCATTAATAGTGAATACTTTTGCGTATGACCAGATTTCTTCAAGTTGTACCTAGCCAATTGCCCTTCTGCCCAGTAACCTCATGCATCGTTCTGTACTTTAGGAAAGAAAAATGTATTAGCACCTCCAGAATTAAAACACACCACGCAGCCAGTGACAAGGTCCTAGATAATCCTTCAACCCCAGTGAGAAGTTTGAGATTCCAACAAGTTAGGCCTGGAGTTGTTCTTTTCTGATTAAATAAACAGGAGTCACAGGCAGGACTGAAAATGAGCTTCAAGAGTTCATTTATTTCACCTCCCTATTCTGAGATAGGGTCATATACAAATAGACTCCTATCAGCAAGTATTTTTTAATCCCATTGCTATACATTTCTAGTGGCTGGAATGTCATATTCTCTTTAGGTAACCTGTTCCAGTTACTATATAGTAAGATTTTTTTCTTAAGCCTAGACTAAATAGTCTCTAGGAACAAGACATACTACCTACCACTGATAACAGTTTGAACATGTTTTTTATTCCTCCCATAGTATCAATACTTGACAGACTCATATTGTACCAAATTATGTATTTTAATTGCTTCTGTTAACAAAACCACAAATCCACAAGTAGGTCACTCCATAGGGAATAAATGGGCTTATATATTCTGTGAATATACAAACACACATATATTTTATATATGCATGTATTTATTTACTTGTGTCATTTTTATGTATTCTTGGTTTTATACGTAGCTACCATTACTCTCCGTAATGTTTAATTGTAAAAACATAATTTTTAATGCATTTCTATGACACATGTATTATCCAGCAACATAAATTAATCCATTTACTTTGTAGCTGGCAACAAATATATACAACATGGAGAGACGGTAAATAGAGCATTTAGCTAATTCCCGGATAAATCTGATTCTCAAATCTGTTTCATGTACATGAGCAAAGTAGCAGGTTTCTTGGTTCATGCACTCTTTTTGCTTGGGTCATTCAAAAAAAAAGGCTGGTAAAATTTTATGCTGTGTTGAAGTCTTATATATACTGGATGTTGATTCTCTAATGTCACTTTTCAGAGACATTCCATATACAGCAGTGGATTAAAGCTCTGAAGTTTGAATGACCTTACCACATGATCATGAGGTAAGTAAAACAGTTACCCTATCTTTAACAGGCATCTAAGGCTGTATCACTGTGAAGAAATCTTTTTCCTTTAAGGAGTACATGTTCATTCTACTTTAGGTACTTAAAGTTCACTAGATCTTCAAAGACTTGTTCAATTTGTACTGTCTCAGATGCTTCGTAACACAATGTTTAGCTGTCAGTGTTTTCTTCCTTCAGAAAAATTACTGGGAGTGGATATATACTGCTCTAATTATCTTAAAAAAAATCATTTAGATTGTAATAATATATAACAGCTGCACAGCTGAGTGAATCTCTTTGAATTGTAAGCCTACAGAAATTCATCAGGAAAAAGTAATTGACATCATCTTTAATCCTGCAGATGTTCTTCCAAAATGTGGCCTATTCAAGCATCTTTATTGTCCTTGATACTGAGACATATATACATATATATGAGACACACGCACACATATATATATATCTCTGTCAGAAAATATTTCTAGGTAAAGAAACATGGCTTTAACCTCTTAAGATCTGGGGAACGTGTATTAAAATGCAGATGTACTTGCTGTGTTAACTCTGCAATACGTGAAATGTGAATGCCTGAAAAATAATCAGCTAAGATAAGGTAAGTTTGGTGGCATCTGAAAAGGGGAAGGCAAAAATGTTGTAAAAGTAGGTTCCATTCTAAATTATATCAATGGATAATTTTGGCTCCAGAAAGCATAAAAAAATAGCGCACTTCCAGTGACATAAAGTCATGTTTTTAAGTGAATTTAAAACTACAGAAAGTACAGTAACATATGCACTTGATTGTACAGCACCACACATCTACTACATTCATCGAAGTGAAATATTAGCTCTAGTTCCCAGCACTTTTAATTTAGATTTCATACAATACTGAATGCATAACAGTTGAAGGACTGAATTTTTAGTCCGGCATTTATCTTCTAGATGTCACCCTCCTGTTCCCCACCATTTTTAAGTCTTAAACAACCACATAATTTCTCAGAGAACAGGAGTAGTCCTGTGCACAAAATAGGACTAGTCCTGTGTACAATGTGGAAGTTTTCTAATATTCTTTATTGAAATGCTGCCTGTGTTTGGGGCACAGGACTCTGGTTGGGAAACCTCCAAGGAAAAGAAAAGGTTCTACGGAACTGATAGTTGTGATTCAGCAGATGGCACTCTTCCCTCGAAGTGACTGAAATCAGTGCTGCCTCGGATACAAGGGCCAATGTGCTTGTACAGACTATGTATTTCATGTTACCTGGAAGAACCTAATTTCTGTATGTACTGAAGATCCCAGGGTACTTCTCTCTAAAGGCAGAGATATGCACATGATGTCTTGGATGTGTTAGGGGAGTAACCGCACTCTCCACAAATCTTTCTGAACTTCAAATGACTCTTACCTTCCTGATCTTAAAACTACTGTGTAGCCTCCCGGTTATCTGCGGGAGCTGGCTGCCAGAAATACCTATGTGCCTGCGTGTGTATATTATATGATCACACGTGCACATGTCTGCATATGCGCATGGAATTTATCATTCTGAGCATTCTGAGGCTGGCAGTGAGGATGACGAAATCAGTAACATTATTCTATATGCTACAATTAAGCTTCCTTTGACATCACAGAAAACGAGTTCACATAAGAGTGCACTTTTAGTGTTACCAGTTAGACTTATTATGAAGATGTCTGTACAATTTATTCAAAGTAGAACTATTTTCATAGATTTTTGTCAAGATGTGCGTGAGATCCCTCCCAGCCTTGGGTTCTGCTTTCATACAATCAACCATATAGATTCAAGAATCCCACAAAAAATAGCCGATGTACTTGTATATTCACTCATAATAACTCACGTGATGCCATGTGTCTTGTCCTTTATGGTTTTGGTTTTTTTCTTTTCAGTTAATCTCTTAATCACTTTAATGTTAATTATTTACCTGCTATAGTCTAAAAGATACTTAAATTGCTGTATCACATTATGTTACCCTCAGAATGTAATACTCATTTGAAAAAGGCAGCCACTTAAGTCGTCCACCATATTCCTGCCATTGTTCTATCAGATATAACTGAGTTTTGGAAACTGTTTCTTTCCAGGCTGTTTAGGACACCACAGAAGTGATCTGTTGGATTATTTAGTAAACTGTCTTCAGTAAGCATTAATAAGCTGAAATGAAATGGCAAAACACAAGGAATTATACATCTCCATATATTTGTCTCTAAGTGTATTATGCACTTGGTAGAAATCCTAACTGAAGTCAATAAACATACATGGCAGCAGAATAGTGTATAATTTCAGTAGTTTTTTGCAGGTTGCTGGAGTAGAAAAATGTAGAAAACCCCTGATTTTTCTGCATTAGAACTAAACAGGAAGTGAATTTGTTAGAAAAAGGAACACTATAAAGCGTAGCTGAATATAAAAAGTGTGTGCATAGCAAAACCTTGAAAATCTACAGCTGACAGAATTAATTGAGATAATTATTTTAAATAAATAAAAAATGTTATTATTTCTGTGCCCAAATCAATTTCTGTCTCTTTCTTGACCTGGCTGGTTACTGTTTAAACATGCTATTAAAAGAAATTATTTTCTTGTGTTTGATTGCTAGGGCCTTAACATGATTTTACTTTTATTTATATTAATTTAGGGATGTAACTCTTACTTCTTTGATGTTACTCTTAATTATACCACTCGTGACTTCAGACTTCCAGTATCTTTGACTACACACACATAGTAGTACTCCTACTCATTGCAGAGTAAGGAATAGTAGCAATAAAATTAAAGATTTTATTTACTATGTTGAATGTGTAGCTAGAGACCCTAAACAAGCTCAAGCCTCATTGTGTTAGGTGTATAAAAATAACATGACAAAAGATCCTTTCTTCAAAGGATTTATAATGCATCATTAACGATATAAAGAACTACACGAAAAATTCACCACTGGCATAAACATGTGAAATTCCATTGAAGTTTATCCTCTAATACTCCTTTATATTAGGGGTGAATGCAGCTTTTCATTTCTATTTCAAAGATAGCACATCCCCACTGGAAAAAAAAAAATCACTGAAGCTATATTCCTCTGTTCCCCCCAGTAAAAACTGCTAAGGGCATATTTTCTATTCAGTCTACTCAGCAGACTGGCTCAAATGCTCCTTAAAAATTGTCATAATTATAGGAAATATTGCGTAAAACTTCTGCTCTGTGGTTTTGTTCTTCTTAATGACAAAATGCTAATCTGCTTAATATGTAATTTATATACAAACAACACAGTATTTATTGCAGAACCAGTGTTATCTCTGATATTACTAAACAAAGAGAGACCAGTCCCTGAAATCTCAGTATTTGCTTTAAGTATTTAACAAATGAACCATTCAGTGCTCACTATCTCCTTGTTTCTATAGAGTATAGGAAGAGTATGAGGGTGTCACCTAGTGGATTGTTCAGACTGCCTCTAAGAGAGCTAACAAGCAAAAACATCCAAATGGAATTGAATGAACTAACAAAATGAAAGAGAAAGGATTCTTTTTTTCTTTATTTAATTACTCCAGGAATTGTGAAGGCTTCGACAGAGTGTTATTGTTCTGTAATATCTGCCTTTGGCTTCCCATTCATGTCACAGAATCTATTGGCACTGAAAAGGGCTGCATCCGAAATTTTGAAGAGAAAATTACCTATGTTTCTGGCTCAGAGGAAAGGTTTAATATTACCACAGACAAGCATTTAAAATGAGTTGCTCAAAAATTTCAAGATTACAAATAAGTGGAAGAAATTATGTACAGTGCCTGTAGGTTTCATCAATTATATTTTAAAAGAAGGAACTATTCCATGGTTTTCAACAGGCCATCAAAAAAAAAAAAACCCAAAACAAAAAAAAGGGGGGATTTTACACGTATTAGTTTGAGATTGCTGTATGCATTTATAATTCCTGAATAGTTAAGGTTAACCTTAGCAATCTGGAGATGAAAAGGATTACATAAACTATCCATCTTATTTCTTTGATTGAATTACTGCACATATTTAAAGCAGACGCCACTTAAGAACTGAATACCTGCAGTGAATTAACTCAGTCAAATGCAAAGCAGATACCCAAGCCAGCTCACCCAGTACAATTTCAATTGCATGTTGAAATTTAAAATAACCAGCATACAATTTATAATTGCATGATGAAAGCCTATCTGATCCCATATATTTAACCTCTTTTAATTAAAAAAATGCTTACTATAGTTTTAATATTACATTTTGCCCTTGAGTGGAGGAAGGGAAGAAAGTAAGGATGGAACTACAAATGACAGAGACATCCTGTTTTAGTGCCTAGAGCATACATTTTATTACACCCCCTGAATCTTTCAGTGTGTGCTGTGTGACCGGCATGGGAAGAGGAGAAAGTTTTGCCCCACAATGCTATGCTTATTTGCTGCAATCAGAAGTATGTACTACCGGTCGGCAGACACAGTATGCTACTGGAAGCAGTAGCAAAAATTTTACACTAGCAGTAAGCTTTGCTGGCCTTGGTGTTAGTAACCTGCTTGAAGTGGTAATATGTCTCTTTTAATGAACAAGTGGAACTGCTTCCTCTATGTATAAGGGCTAGCCCAGCCTTAACCTTTCCTGCATATACAGAATACATACAGGCAATCTAAAATTCCTGGCAAAATACCCTGGGTGAAGAGGTATAAAGACCCCAGCAATCCTCATCCATATTAAAAGCTCTCAAAACCGCACTTCAAGAGAAATGTGAATATGTATATTACTTAGTTTGATTACCAAACCAAAAATTTGTATAAATGTATTTCAGATGCTTGAGTAAAACCAAACTACTCCTACTTTTTGAGATAGGAAGCGAAGGAAAAAAGGAAAAAAAAGATTAGTTAAATCCCTTACCCTCAAAATAGAGAACAGAGTTCTGTTGATCAGGGGCATCTCGTTCTGCTAGATATGAAGTGTTTTCTGGCTCTTAGAAGCGTTTCTCTCCTCTTTGGGACATGGGGTTATTTTGGGGCTTTCTTTTTACTTTTTTTTTTTTTTTTTAAAAAATCCCACAAAACTGTTGTAGGTTATAATGGATTCTGGTGGGAAGTGCTCAGGTGATACATATTGTGAAGTTCAGTAGCAGACACTGATAAAGTACCAAATTTGCAGGGCAAGTAAGGATTGCTGTTGAGGGAGAGGATGCTGTCAATGAGCCTTGTATCTCCATTTGTACAGCAGGCTATTGCATTTTAAAATAGCTCCTTCCAGCTTTGTGCAGGAAACAGCAGTACCAGGCTCCCGTACTGCATACATCTCCTTTCTCACAGGAGGTCATGCTGACTTCAGAATACATAAATAAATAAATAAATTAACCAAGAAACAAACTAGAGGGAAGGCCTTGAGCCCCAGCTAAATATTTCATTAAAAAGAAAACTGGTCTTGCATGTGTTCTCCTTAAAACCTCCCAAAGGACAAATCTGTCAGGGTATGTCTACATAGGAGCATCCAGTAACACAACTATTCCTCCCACTCTCTGAGACAGCCTGACACGAGGCAGCTCCACTCCAGAAGCTGAGTAAATATGCTATCATAGTGCCAAGCCTGAGCTAACACAGGTTGTGTCTCAACAGGCCTTATTAGCTCAGGCTCATTACTGTAATAACATGGCTATATGGCTGCTGCACTGCAGCTGGCTCTGTGCGCCTGGCTTGCAGTGTGCAGGGAGCAGGCACTTAAGTGTTTGCTCCTGACTGTGTAGACATGCCGTCAGCGTGTTCCTCCTCTTCTTCCTGGAGATTTTGTCATTTAATTTGAAGCCAGCAGCTGCTCCTCTCGAAAAAATGTACTGGCATAAAAGGAGAACATTTAAAAAATAGTATGTTTGTGGAAGGCTGTGAAGTGCCGACTGCCTCTAGGAGGTCAGAGGATCACTTCTGTTACACCATAATGTCATTTCACTAAGTAGAAAGCATGACCTTAAGCAAGGATCACATAGGTATACACAACCAGTTTCCTATCACCTCTTAACAGACCAGATGCAAGACTAAACTTCACCAGGTTTGTATTTCCCCAGTTATTACTGAGTAGGCACAATTTATCTGCATTATGCCTGAACTCTACTGCTGTACAAACATCCTACTCTTAGCTGGAGAGCACAGTCAGAGCTGCATGGACTCATAGCCAACCTCAAAGAATGCAACAGGAATGGAAAAATTGGTCTTTAAAACTTCATGCTGGAAGGGGACAGCACCGGCATGGTAGTTCAAATAGTAATATCAGACTAAATAAATGCTCAGACCAAAGAAAGTCTCAGGCGAAGCTCTTATAGACCACAACAGTGGAGAATATTACCCGGGTTCTACCCCTTTCACATATGATCCCTGTAGCTGTAATTCTTAGGTAAGTAAATAGAAAAGCAGCAGCAAGACTCAAACATTATGTGCCAAAAACCTAATTCTAAACCTCTACCTATGCACACACACACGCACAAGAGTATTCCCAACTGTTTTGCATTATTTATTTAATAAATTAATTTTGATTTTAGCTTTAACTGACATTTAAAAATGTTGCTTCCTAATGATGTACCTGGGAAACTGTCACTTTTGTGTATTCAAATTGATAGTCTTACACAGAGATGATGACCTCAGGCCAGGAGAGACTGCAATATTGAAACTTTGCTGTGAAGATGTGGCACTACCAAGGCACCTTTTCTTAACTGGTAGGAGAAAATATTCACCTGAATAGAAGTTGGAGAGATTTTATTGAAACATATTCAGTTGGTTCTCATTGTGAACAACTTAATTTTTAATTGTAACATTTTAAATTTGTTTCCCAACTTTTTGCGACACATTTTGGTACGCAAAACTACTTGTGTTGCAACATTGGCATTTTGATTTGAAGAAGCAAAGGAAGTTTGTAAAACCTGATTTTTATAACTATAATGGGGAAATCCTCCCAGTCAATTCAATGTGACCATGAGGTAAAGAGTCTACATGTCTTTCAGTAAAGTACTTATCAAAACCCTGACGTACTTTGTCTGTTTGTATCTGGATTGTTTCCAGAAAGTAACACTTTTAGTTTCTAGTGAACTATGCTGTAATGCCCTCTGCTGGTATTAAGCAGGTAAAAACGCTGTAGATTTCCATTTTAGGTGATTTAAAGAGGTATAAAAATGGTTTAAAGGCTGAGGGCTCAAACCACTGTGATCTTTTGGGTACCCACTAGTACCTTAGGTGGGTGAGACTCTGTTAAGAGGCTTTTAAGTAAATCCAGACAAATTGATCTTAAACAATACCAACTTTTATATAAACTGACATCCATTTAACTTCAGGAAGTTAATTCTGCATTAGCAAATCAAGACTGTAAAAATCTTATCACAATGGTCATGTTAAATTTCAGTATTTCAAATGGAATTTCAAAGCTTTTGGCTTGCATTTTACCCAGTCAACACGTACTGAAGCCACTGTTCAAGCAAGGCACTGAATATATGCACATGATACTCTTGGTCAATGTTTTGGATACCTTTATAGAAAATGGGAATGACAATTTAGACAGTACATGTAGAGAAGAATCCTGCTTAAATGCTTTCATGGCATGAATACATGGAAAGAAGTAAATACTGAAAATCAGCTTAAGTTTTTTCCTTCCCAACTTGCTACCGTCTTCCGGAAAGCTAAGTGAGATTCTACCCATTCCCAAGGGATTAATTAATACTTTCTGTGAATAAATGTCAAACACAAAAACATCTTCTGTGCAGCATGATTAATCCAGTGATGTTTTTTAAAGTGCCATATCATTTGAAGTATGTATTTCATAATGCCTTGGTTAAAATTGCCTTAATTAGACAGGCTACTGATAAAAATAAGGTCTAGAATGTTCTTGGTTTTGTCTTTCAGTTCTGTCGTGAGCACAGTGTAAAAATCATAAACCTGGCCCAAATTTGGCATCTTGGAAATGTGACAGAGTTTCAAAACTGCTTTGCAGAGGGGGATGTTTGACGGTCACTGAAAGAACTCCCCTCGGTATTCTTGAAAATCCCACCCTTAAACCTTTTTTAAGAATCCCTTGAAAGAGATTTTTGCTTGAAGCCATAAATCTTCCCATCAAATATGCAGGGCAAATCACCAATTAACAGGAGATATGAAGGATTTTCTTGATTACAGTTTGGACATGTATTTCTCTGGAGAGCTGCTTTTGTTCAAAACCAGCCTATCTCCTCCATGCTCGAGCACACAATATGTTTCACAGTCGAAAATCAGACAATTTTAGTGCACTAGACATATGGTTTGAATAGTGTAAGATATTTTGATGAGACAAATTGTTATACAATAGGTGACATCTTGTTGTTTTGACACAACATCGTTTCAGATGGCAAAAACATCCTGCTTCTGTGTGACACGATGGCATCAGATCCAAATGAATGTGTGTAGATGTGGTAATAAACATGTTAAAGGCAAACATTAGCACTCAAGACTATTGTGTAGATTTAGGCTAATCCTTAGAGGATTTGACGTTCTTGGATCTTCCACATTGTAAGCTGGCAGTAGCTTAAGGTGACAACCCACTGCCTGAGAGCAGGTGTGGGAGGCATGCCTGCCACTTTTCGGATCTGTATGAAAAGCTGGAGTCCATCTGTTTTCTTCCCCAACATTTTAATGATTTGCCATATCTCTGATTATGCGTGTCATTTGAGGCCACAGAGAAGACAACAGTGGAGACAAATTTCAAATAGCATAATGTAGCTGTCTTTGAAATATGCTTTGCTCTGATGAGGACTGTAGTTGGGTTTATTCTGTTTGTTTGGGTTTAGGTTTTAAACTTAGCGTGTTAACTACAGGAAACAGTTTGCTCAGTGATCTGAGTTCCTATCAGTGGAATAATGGGATACCAAGACTCTGTGAAATTTGCTTTATTACTTTTCTGGAAGACACTGCCCAGTGTTGTCTACCAAAATAGCATTCTTTAATTGTCTCTTATCGCTACTCTTCTCTATTTATTAAACAATGTATTACAGGTAATGTTAGTCCCAATTATATGTACCCATTTTTTAATAAAAAGGTTAGTATTGTGTCCAGTGGCTGAAACAAGATGTCTGGAAGAAATAGCATAATCTTTTGTTACCCACTGGATTCAGGACAACCTATTGATTTGACATTGATTTCTCACTTGAATAGTGGAGAAACTGAAGAAAAGCACACAACGGAAGTGCCATCTTAATGAAAGGAGAGGACATATTTCTAAAATCTTGGTACACAAACATACATGGATTGCTGTAGGACTTTAATAATGTAATGAAATATAGCAGTCGTGATTTCCTTGCCCAAATGCTCCCATGCTTGACATAACACTTTATATACAGCACAGGTCTCAGTTCTTGGGGAGGTGAAGGGCGTGGAAAGCTGTCTTGGTGTAGAATAAACTTAAGCTGATCCAGGGATGGCAGCTGTTTCTATGGCAATCTTCCCTGGCTCTCACAATCAAGCACATACTAACAGCAACAGGCAGAAAGGAAAACTGAAAGGCCTTGTCTCTTTAATATTCTGTTACTGCGCAGGTGACAATCCTGTAAGGCTGATTGAGATTCCACAACCGTAAATTTGGATTCAAGTCCATATGCAAAGTAACATGTCCACTCATTCTTCAGGCATTTGCCATCTGAAACACTGCCGTCTCAAAATCAGAGCACAACAATTCTACCTCATGAGGTTTGAGGTCATGACTTCTAGACTAACATGAAAGTCTTATTTCAGTCATATCCTGGAAAAACTAGGAACATTGTGTTTGTACCCACAGAGAAAAATAACAACAGATAAAAAGCTTTTTGGGTGCAGTTATGCCAAACTGTTAACAAGTTTAGTAAGACATATGAAATAGATCTCTACTTTCGAAATCAGATACCAGCTTCTGGAACCAATATTTACAAATCATTATTATTACAAACCACCTATAATAACATGGTAGTGAAGAGTCAGGGGGAAAAGTGGAGTCTTCATTTCTCGTTCTGTGCAAAATAAGATAAGGAAGATAAGGAAGCCTTAAGCAAATCCAAGTATGTCTTATAAAGCCCAGTACATGGGCTAAATGGGTGAGATTTAAATGGACTTTATAAGATTAAACTGGTTGATCAAGTTGTCTTTTCTATCTTAAATTCTATAAATCATGCAACTGATACTAAACAATATATTATCTAGGAGATGAACATCACTATTTCAAAGATTTTATGTGCTACGTCTAATTTAAAAGGTTTTGTGTCTGCGACTATAACCATGCCACAGCTTGCAAAAGATTATTTTCTATTGTACTGACAAAAATTAACATAGATCCAAAACATGATAGTCTGTACCCACAAAATGGGAATGATTTACTCCTTTAACACCTCTTTAGTTTGTGGTTTATAGAATACAACACAACCTGATTACACTCATGTTTCTAATTATAAAAGTTAAGGGAATTTTCATATCTTTCAATGAAGTAATGTCTTCAGTTGATTACAAGTAAGATTGGAAAACAAATCCTTTAATGAAATATATGACACAGTTGTCCTAAATGCAATCACAGATTGCTCAACAAAGCTGCCAATAAAGTGAAACAAACACAACTCCTCAAATGTTTCGATGAAGTAAGTAATTAAAGGTTTTCTAGTATACAGTTTCATGGAGTACAAAGAATGAATCGCATAAAATAAAGGCAAGACACTAACAACCCAATTTCATGCAGAATTCCAACTCCTGAAAGGTTTGAAGCCTCAGGCACTTAGAATTTACTGTTCTCATTCAGAGAAATGATTTGCAGACCTAAATGAATATTTTCAGGTTTTTTCTTTGAGTCAAATGATCCATCTGTTTACTAAAACAATTCACTGCAAAGCCAAAGAGGTCATTTCAGGGTAAAACCTCCATTTCAGCAAAGGGTAAGTCAAACAGGGTGTCAAGTTGAAATATTTGAAGTGTAAAGTGACATCAGATAATGTTTGATGTTGGTCAGATTGCATGATCTTTTTGCTGCAGCATTTTTAAGACTTGGATACAAAGAATAATTTTCTTGGAAGGTATAACATTAACAAAGGTTTCTATTTCTATGTCATTATCCTAGTTTTACACTGTTGAGCAGTGTTGATAACAAACTTTGTATGTAAAAATGTGTATGCTTTCCCACTTACTAAACAACTTACACTCACAGTATCAGACAAACAAGTGTGTGTCAGGAGGGTATGAATTTTCAAGCTAAATCTAGGCAGTAGGCGTATGCCAGAGAATGTTTCTCATCTTCACCCATTTTAGAATGAGAGATTCCGTTTATTTCAAATTGCTAATTTGCAGTAAAATTGGAATTCTTTGATGTGGGACTTGGGCTGGGGGAAAAGAATAAAACCAGGATAGAATATGTTCTTGTTGAATCAGCACATTGAGTAGGAAAAAGTTCGTCTGAAATGAAATTATACCATATTATCTAAATTTAACGTTACCAAAAATTGCAGTGGTGTTAGGTTTATAATACAGCTTCTACTAAAATCAAAGGATAACTGCCTTTAAGTGGATTATATTCTCAAAATAAGAACATATTTTTACTTCCTAAAATAGAAAAAATAATAGAGAAGTATCCATGATTCTTTTCCTATTCCATTCATTGGAAACAGGCAGGTAGAAATGCTGTATTTAATGACTCTGCAGGTAGTACAGAATCAAGCGGAGGAAACTGAATTAAGCAAAAAAGCTGCATAGACAGTATTGTCTATAATCTTATCCAGCAGGTGAAAGTACAGCACTGAGTCCCAACCTGACTTTATTGATGTGTTTGCAACATCGCATACAGCATAGCTCTGTGGAGCCCAGGGCTGAAAGGAGAGCCTGTTCTGTCGAACCCAGATTTCCTAACATAAATATCAGTCATTACCTCCACCGGAAAATTCCAAGAGCATTTGTTTTATTCCTATGTTTTTCAAAAGTTTGTCTTACATCCAAAGTGAAAATTCGTAGAGCATTTTCTTTTCTGCACTAATGACTTCTGTGTACCTGATTTGGAATAGTGTTTCATAGGCCAGCTGTCTAAAAGCAAGTTCTGTCCCAATTCCATCTACAGCCAACACAGGGAAGTTGGTAACTCTAGAGGCCTTTTAAGGGATGGATCCTCACACATATCTTGGAACTGATGAATCATCTTCTGGAAGTGCCTGTTTCTGCCCTCTATTGTATGATTGGTTTAGACTTGGCCTAATGACTTTTCATACACCTGAAGTTAGGCAAGATAAATCCAGTCTTTACATGTCATACGTGAGGTCCACTTGAGTTGACCTTGTTCTGCTTGGAAAAGATGTTCACACAAAGGCATCTTCAATATCTGTCTTTAGATACATTTAACACAGGTCTTCGAGTTAGGAGTCTGCTGTAGACAAAGTCTGTGAAGAAGCAGTGAAACTTCTAAGAGCTTTGAATCTGTGTGGTTTGGCTGTCATCTGATTGAATCAAGCATTTTCCTTGATTAGTTTCACAGAAAATTCTAAATCAGCAGTTTGCATCTATAAATTAATTAAAGACTGAAGTGGCTATAAGAAAGGATAGACCAATTACTCTGCAGTTTCCTTTACTGCCACTACATTTCTCCTACCATTATGCAAGCACAAACAGACAAATGCAACTGTATTTTCCTGTCCAGCAGTTTTGCAGTACAAGAGGAAATTACTCGAGCCATAGTAAAGGATTTGTATTGAGTCTTACATGTACACAATGTGTGTGCTTCTCTCTTTGTCCCCTTTGTTATTTACCCATTCTTCTATTTGAGAAAGAAACCATAATGAACTCTCTGTGCAATTAAGATCTTGTCCTAATGTCTGTATTAGAGGTCCCAACTCCTTCTTAATTTCCCTTTGAACAAAATGCTTAATTAAACTTGCTATAAGGTAGCTTGATGTTGAACATCAGAATAGTCCATCAGCAGAAAAAAATCTTTTCAGCTTTTTCTATAAACCTGTATCACTTCTTGGCTTATAGAAATAATACTGTGAATGTGCAAAAGTCACATCAACAGTCTAATAAAGCACACAGGGCACATGATGGTGCTATTCATTCTTTCAGTAAAATTTCTAGGATCATTTTTTATTTCCACTACCCTGGAATTGCAAGAGATCCTTTGTCAGGGACAGTGTTGCTGCTTCTTGTGCCCTGTTTTGGAAGGTGCGTTTTCCTTTGAAATTCTTGAAGACGACAGAGAAATTGTAGTGGATCTATGTAAAATATTAGCATCAAACTCAAGTCTTATTCTCCAAACAAGCTACACATTAGACACAAAGCAGGTGAAGAAAAGAAGAAATAAATAATAAAGAATAAATTAATATGGCTATCAATTGAGAAAAGAAACCAGTAAAGTTGCCCATGTTCTGTACGGTATAAAGTGTGACGATGATAAAAAGTTGCCTCTTGCTTTACTGTTTTCACATCTCTCTTAACATCCAAGCAAGTGTTTAATCCTTACTTTTTGTTTTCAAAGCCATGGATAAATTCCACCAAAGCTCTTCAGATAGATGGTGAAAACATTTGTGTGAAAATATATGTGTGCTGCCTATTTCTTCTTTCAAATCCGTTCTTTTGCATGCTGCTTTTATGCTACTTCTGAGATTATTAGACACAGGCTAGAGGTAAAATACTGATACTACACAGATTTAATCTCATAAGAAAACAGATGCCATCTTTAAAATGATTTAAAGAGTACAGGTGCTTTATATTAATCAAATTCTTTTTTGCTTTGAGTATAACTATGTCAATTTAGGTGCTTATCTGTTCATGTTCTGTCCAGATAAATTACTGCTAATCATGTTTGAGGGCATGTTTAGGAGTTTTTAGACTGGTTATAGATATACTATTTCAAAACTATCATAAATATTGTACTCTAACAGCGATAGTGCATCTTGATAACATTCAACCTGATTCGTAATCATTGCCCACCTACCGTGCTACAGTGAAAAACCATAAAAGTGTGTTGTAATTAGTCTGTGCCGACTACACTGGAAATATACAGTAAATATCGAGGTGGATATCACAGCCTTACCTGCTTGTCTAACACTGTATATTTGCATATTACAATTGTTAAGAGTTTATTGCAAGACTGTAGCCTCTGCTATATATTCAAAACTATTCCACTTTCTTATGGGCGTAGGCTGCTAGCAGGAGAGGCAGAAAACCATGGCAGGGGGGTTGGAACTAGATGATCTTAAGGTCCTTTCCAACCCTAACTATTCCATGATTCTATGATTCTATTTTCATTTCTCACTGGGAAAGACAGTTTTAAACTGGGAGAGGATGATAGGAACCAAGTTGATTCAGATAACAAAATCAAACCTTTTTTGACTCAAAACAGAGGTTCAGGTGAGGTACACTTCCAGTGACTTGGAAGTCTTGTATTTTTCAGTATCGCCAACAAAATTAAATGCAGAATAGAAAGATAATCAAGTTGAGACTACTAAAAACCTTTGCACGTGGCAAAGAACACTTTGGAAAAGATATGGTGTGACTTGGCTGATGTTGCAAGGTACAGTCATATGAAGCTCTTACCGAGCGAAGGGAGTAGGAGCGGGTAAAAGGAATCGGAAAACTTTGCCATGAATTTCACATGATAATATTATGCTTCCAGAAGGAGATAAGGGGAAAAGTGAGGGAGGGGAAATGGGGGAAGCAATACTGAACAGTTTGGATGGAATATATTGAAGGGAACAGGTAGATGCAGAAAGTGACAGCAATGCTCTAATGAGAAATGGAAAGGGTTGGAATAGCTTCAGCAAGTCTAGGAGCAAAGCAATAACCCTGAGAAACCTAATGACATTTGGGAACTTAAACAAGGCCTCGTATCTAGTGTGAATGCTATCAAGGCAAATGAAAATCTTTAACAACAGCACCACTTGAGTCCTTATTCCAGTGTTATGACAGTTACTCGCTGTTCATCAGAAGACTGCACTGTTGAGAGGAGGATGGGGTTATGCATTAAATATCTGAATAGACAAAAAAATGTATCATCCTCTGAGCAGACAGAAGTTCTTATCCCTTTCTGAATAATGCTCCCCTCATTTTCTTTGTCAGGAGTCAAAATGCTCAGTGTTTGACAGGGACTGGGCCTTAAGTATCATCTCCAAACATCACTGTCTTTATATTTTCCTTTCTGCTGCCTATCTCATAAATATGATTTCCCAAACTCAGTGCCAGCCACCACTCTTCTTCAATCAAATTCTTCCTAGAGACTTGCAAGTGTCACATCAACCAATCCAGCACCTCATTATAAAACAGGGGGTGAAACACTGAGAAAAGAAAGCAAACAGAAAAGAAAAATGTAAATAGCATCACTTCTTGGTTACCAGGTGCATCTTATCTTATCTCTCTCTGTCTCCCGGGCTGTAAATTCCTTAGGGGTAAGGGCTGTCTTAACAAGTGCTTTGTAGAGTGTTTATCACAGCATCAGGCATGTGTTCTAGCACAGTGACAAGTATGTCACAGAGATACTTCTCAGCTATTGCGTGGTAGCTTATGCAATACTACTTTGGGATTAATATATGTCACATGATTTGTTATTGCAATAGCAAAACAAAAATCAAGATAATTGGATTTCATTGTCCCCGTTCTAGGACAAAACCTCAGAAATTAGTGCCAAACCTACCTTCTAATAGGACTGCAACATGAGGAGATGTGTGAGCAAAATGAGTATTTAATTTGTTCACTCTCAGTTTCTTTCTGCTGAGTTTTGCTCCTGCTTTGTTGAATTTCAACATGCTGGTCAGATTACATGGAACTTGGCAAACGGAACTCTCTTTATACCAAATTGCAAAACAGATTTGTAAAAACTGTCCAGAAGTCAGGACTTGCCATAAATCCCTACATTATGAGCAATACTATTCACCTATTAGCTGACACCAGACATTCAAAGCATGTGTTCTTCAATGTATGTCCATCCAGTTTGTTTGACTGTATTTCTGCATAATGTTTTCACTTTAAGTGTGCTGATTTCAGTTGATGTCAAGGTAATTTAATCCAAAATTCATGGCATGTTGGCCATTTTTAACCTAGCTCTTTCAAAGATTTTCCCTGACGCAGAGGCGTGTGTGTGAGCACTTTCTTTGCACTGCCTATACAGTAAGTTTGCATTTCCTCCCACACACACCTAGAAAGAGGTGATACTAAAGGAGCACCCAGTCATTTTCGTCTCTTCTGCTATACTGACTTTTTATACTTTCTATTCATATTCCAAAATTGCAGTGGTAATACTTCTCATTTACTTCATTCTTTTCTGCAGTTTCTTAATCTGCTTTTCCAGCAATCTCAGTGAAGCAGGTAGGTTGTATAAATAGAAATATGTTTGTCTGGTGGCTTAATACGTTGTGTTAGGCAGTAAAAAAAGGATCACTTCAGGGCTGGGATTAGACCTAACAGATCACAGTTTACCTTCTTAAACTCCAATAAAATTATACATCAGCATCATATCAAGTTGAACTGCAACTTGCATACAAACCTAATAGTCTGCTTACAAAACTATATGTTTAATACATGTTTTATTCCTTCACGTAAACCAAGACATGTTCATATTAGGACCACATGACAACAGGTCGTATGGCTTATATTCCAACAATGAACAAGAGCAATATTTCACATTTGAGCTATCAAGACACAGGACAGCTGTTCAGCAACTCTCAGCCTCTCGTGTATACACACTGTGGTCATCACGGACTTAATGGTAGCTGATATTAAGAACAGAGCTGAACCCAAAGTTCCAGTTAGCTAACAAGCAATGCCACTCTTGTCACTCTACTTCCTTGTAAAAGACATGGGTGTGCTATTGCAGAACTTCTCTCCACTTCCACATGGAGCAGAATTACACTGACTCATTATTTGTACAACCATTTTGTGGTGAGTCCTGGAATGGAAATATACACCCTTTTATTAGTGCTAGAATCACAGAATAGTTTGGGTTGGAAGGGGCCTTTAGAGGTCAGGAGTCCAAGCCCCTTGCAAAGAGCAGGGACATCTTCAACTAGATCAGGTTGCCCAGAACCACATTCAGCCTGGCCTTGAATGTCTCCAGGGATGGTGCATCCACCACTTCTCCGGGCAATCTGTGCCAGTGTTTTACCACCCTCATTGTAAAAAAATTCTTCCGCATGTCTAGAATATGTCAATGCACTTAAAAGTGATAAAAAGCAGCAGAGAATTTTGGGCTATGTATGCTTTGCTTCCTAAACCTCACTGTTTTGAGTATCAGTTCTTCTAAAACTAATGAGAAGTGCCACTGTTAAGCAGAACTGCGAAGTCTTACTGCTAGCCAAAAGAAGGAGGTCTGAAATTATTGATTACTTAAAAGAACTGCTTTAGCACCAGCTACAGGCTTCTGAGAAACAGTGCAAATTGAACAAATGACTTATTTCATTAGAGTTTGGTTGGAGTTATTTTCATAGATGCTGCATATGAAAGATTTAGGCAGCTATAAGGAGAGAGCTAAGATTACCTTTCATCTGGAGGGAGGGAACCCAGCCAGGGAGTTGGTATGGGCTGAACCAGGCTCTCCAGTCAAGTTTTCTCCAGCAATTATCACGGGGAAGTAAGGACTCACTAGAATGAACATTTCCCTGTACATCTCCAGTGCAGAAGGGGTAAAGCAAAGGTAACGCTTAGTTAGCAAGGATCCATGCCTATGAATAATATTTTCAGCCTCTGACTGAACTTCGAGTCTCAAAGTACATGACAGAAATATATCCATTTACTACAAGATGAAACATTACACCTAACCTATAATCACTGGAAGGATTATTTTTTAAACCTCTCCATTCAGTATTGAAATAAAGACTTTTTTCCATTTATAATGAAAGAAGAGTAAAGACATCATGCTGAGGATATTATGCAAATTAAACAGAGTCCATACAAACCAATTAGTTTCAAGATCAGAGGTGACATACTTTCTAACTAATACCAGTTTAAGCTTTTATTGATGAGCTTATGAATAAATATACCCTCACAGAAACATGTATGAAAGAAGATAGAGTATCTACAGAAGAGGACCAGGTTAGTTTTCCATACCATTAATGTGTTATATTAATAAAGAATAACCGCTGAAGAACAATTTATAAATTAAAGAATTCCTATTATTGTCCTGTAGTCATGAGTTTACATAGGATTTACAGATTAAAAACTTGCTAAGACCACGGACATAACGGCTAGATGCCTGGGAATTCTTATAACAGACCCTTTGATTCAGAATATACTAGAGCAAGCATTCATTTGGTGGTTTTCCTTGTGTCCACAATAACACCACCTGCCTTAAAATGGCTGCTTTGAGCCAGCTCTCCCCCAGAGCAGACAGTTGGCAAGTGCTCTCCAGTGCATTGCATGCTCTTAATAGCAATGTACTAATTTTTCCCAAATACCACAGCATCTATTCATTTGGGAATCTTTGGCAAACCAGACCAAGGCCAGAAAGTATTTCTCCTGCTCTGACTGCTTCTGGCAGAACTGCCATCCACAAACCTGTTGCTTCTAGCAGAATTACTAGAGGTGCATGGAAATTGTTTTCATGGCTTCATAAGGAACTTTGCAACTTCCTGTTCAGGAACCAGATAAAAAAAATATTGAAAGCCTGAAGTATTTGGTTGCTAAAGAGGGCATTCTCTAATTTTCTCTTTACTACTAATCAGTTCTATAAGAAGCATTTAAAAAATGAAAATTTAAACGTCCAACCCAATCCTTACCTTATTAAAACACTTTATTTTTTCTTTTCTCTTTTTAACTACTTTTTTTTTATTCATCTGAAATGTTTAGATTTTGATACATCACCATTTCAAGTGAAAAACTGTTTCGCTAAATATTAACTCCCACTTCACACATTAACATTCTTGCAAGGGAGTTACATTTTAATGTAATGCACCAGCTATCCCTATTGGAAGGCTGTGCCAGAATTTCACTCTCATGATGTGCAGATGCCTTTTTCTAATTCATAAGTTTATTTATAGCCACTTTATGCCTTCTTAGCATTGTGCCAATGTCATCTTTATGTTTGATCATTACTTTGTCTTTCCCTAATGAATATCTCCTGCTGAACGCTTTTGGGAGCAAACTCTGTTTCTCTATCGCTGTTTACCAGTTGACATCTTGTGATTGATGTGTACACTCAGGTGTTTCTCCTTTATCATTTCACAATCGCGAATTCTCAAATTTGTGGTAGGTAGTCTAACACCCCTAGTCTATGACCTTGTTCTTTACATACTCAGTCCCACTTCAGTTTCGCTAGTCCTTATGGTCAATACAGCTTTCCCTAAATGATGTTTTGATATTCTTCTGTATTTATGATATCTCCAAATCTTATCATGTTCTCATACAAGGATGGTTAGGAAAACCAGTAATCTAAGGGAGAGCAAAGACAAATATTTGAAAGATTCAACTATTACTTTACTTCAGCTTCAATATTTCTATAGTTCTTCCTTCAGCATCACCCTTTGAGCTGCTTACTCAATTTACTGATCGTATACTAGTTTCAATTGCTGCAGTGTACTTAATTTTTTCTTTACAAAGAATAGACAAACTATGTACCCAAGTCCATGTATATTAAATATCTGCTTTTCTCTCTTCTCAAGGAATTAGCTATCAAAAAAAAAAAAAAAAGACCTCTCACCATTTGTCTTCATAGTCATCAAGTATAGAAAATCTTATTCCACTTTCCTATTTTCCCCTCCTTTCTCAGCCATAAATATGAAATCTCATTTAACACGACTGTGATCACAGTGTTCTTCACAGTAAAAATCAATGTGCCTGTCAACACGGTCTTTTTCCATTCACCATACTCTAAACACAAACCATGCAAAAACACAGTTTCTCTCCAGTTTAGACCTAATACTACCAGCACACAACTGTGAATGTGTCAGGCACGTGTGCGTAACTGAAAAGCAGGACATCTCACACCCTGGGTTTTTCATGTTGACTTCCAGCTTCTTATGAAACCCTGCCACACTAACTCTCATCTTGTACCACCAGCTCTTATCTGCTGTATTTTCTACCTCCCTCAGAGAACCCCCAGTCAATGTCCATTCCTCCTGCTCCATCAGCACTGCTACTCCACACCTCTCCTCACAGGAAACGTGCTCCACAATGTCTGCATTTACTACCTTGGCTTCTCTTTCTGCACCCTCAGCTCCTGGTGGAGATCCACAGATTGGCTGAGGAGCAAATGGGAAATCAGTTGTGGGAAGGAGGAAGCTCGCGCCCTTCACCAGAACTTACTCAGCTTCTAATTATGCTTTTGCCCAGAATGAGCCTCTTCCATTTTCCAGGCATCAATGCTAACTTTTGTGGAGTCTGGGGAAAAAAAAATCTGGTAAGTCTGTTTGGAATATAAAACAAACTGAAAATGAAATATAAGATTTAACTGAAGTATTCTCTGCAAATCTGGTATTTCCTAGAAGGCTGCTTCTCTTATACCAGACCCTCTATAAGTCTTTGGTCAAAACCAGCATGTCAAAAAGAATGGGCCATAGTATCAGATTAGATCTTTTTATTATTCTTTATTCAAAAGAAAATAATAAAATTAGTAAAAATAATTTTGAAAAATTTCATTACAGCAGCAAATGGAAATAACTAGGGTAGATATGAATCCTTCTCATGGCTGCTATAGCTGGAACAGCAGCACTTGAAATATCACACTGATTTTTTTCCCCAACAGTTTGTTTTCAATACACCCTCCAAAACTCTAGAAGCATCCCAAGGCACCTTGTGGTCTTTGCGATGGTAGTTTCTGTAGTGCAGTGCAACAAGTTAAAACTTCTAAAAAAGGCTGATCCTTTGGGAAACAAATAATCCATGTTTGCTTTGCCTGCCTGAATTTGTATTCTTGTGAAAGATGAGCCTCCCAAGAAAACTCCAGAGTAACCCCCCCACACACACACACAAACACAAAAACACTGCCACTGGCGTTTCCTTAAGGGCAGATAGAACAGGCCAGTGATTTGGGGGGCATCACGTCCTTTACAAAAGTTCCCACACTCAGATGGCTGTCAATGGTGGTGCCAGTGAACCGTTACGCAAAGTCCCCCAAACACTTTGTAAGCTAGGATCCGGGAGGACAATAGTAAAGTTCAGTACTGGAAAGAGATAGTGTACTGAATGCACAATGCCAAGCTTTGTCTGCGGGGGCTTCTGTCGAGGGAGAAGGCTACTTAATCTCCCCACTTGCCCTGGGGATTCTAGCTGTTTTAATGTGTCCTTTTTGAGAGCCTGTGAACTGTAGAATATAGGCTGGTAACAACTTTCTTTAGGACTGCCTCAGCAGAACCAAAAGCTGCCAACACAGAATACCAGCACAGTGGTGCTAATGAGCACAAAGAAGACCTTTAACTGTTTTTACAGCTACCATGGCTAGGGTTTCATGTCATTCCTTGGTGAAGGAACTAATTCTTTGGCTTGTTTTATACAAGCCTAGCTTCTATCACACTGCAGAGGATGGCCTCTTCACCCATATTTCTTTTATTTCCTTCCCTTTTTGAATAATAATAAAGCCTGATGCATCTTTAATGAACTGTGGGGCTGTCAGGGCTTTCCCACTTCTTACTATACAGTGTATATATGCAGTGCATATGTACTGACTGATTAAAAAGTATTTAAGTTATTATTGATTTGTCTAAGGATGAGTAGCAAATGCAAATCAAAATTGTTGACGTATGTTTTAATATGCAGGGATAAACTCCTGAAATCAGTGAAATTTATGAAGTAAGAGTAAAATAAACCAATAATCTTTACTTCAGGAATGTTCTAGTTTTTGTATTTCTAGAAAATGTTAATGTTTTATTTGGTGTATCTTGGGGCCTTTGGCTGTTTATTATATGTTATGAATTAAAGTGTGCTACAATGGAGAAAAACAAAATTGAAAAAATGACGCTATACTTTAAAATAGGTGCACAGTGTAAGCACAAAGATGTAGATCCTAAAACGATAGAACAATATCAGAAATACCTTTTAGAGGAACGAATGACTTGAAGCAATTAAATGTTGTCCTACGTATAAACATCAACTCAAGAGCTGTCCATTGTCCAATCAAAAATATTTTCTTTGTTGCCTACATACAACACTAACTATATGTGGACACGTAAATAATTTTCAGTTTAGCCTTTGCGAATGTTTGCCTCTGCATCAATCTAATGACTGCACTTGTTAATGCACTCACAACGGCTACATGAAGATTTGTATTTGACTGTTATCTCCTTCCCTCTAGGTATCTAGATAACATAAAATCTGCATGTGTATACATCCATATTGGTATCTGCATATCCTTTTCTTTCCTTTTTATCCTTCTTCACTTCCCTTTTTATCCTTCTTCACTTCCCTTTTTCTTTCTACTTCACTCTGAATTTTTGCATTAAAAGTTAAAAAGAGTGCAACTGAGGTTGAAGTGATAATGAGATACTGGGCACAAAGGACAGGTTCAAAAGCTGCAGTTAGTGGCTTTCTATGGTAGTATAAGACAAAGCAGCACAGTTTATATGTATATCAATGCTTCCTATCAAATAATAAATAGACCATAAGTAATGGACACTTGCCCAAAATGGAGCTGCATGTTTCAAAGCACACTAGCATGCTGTTGTCTTTTTGTGAATGAATAGGCTTTATGGTGTCATGAGAAATCTCAGGTATTTACTCATATAACCAAATCAAAACCAAGCTGATCAGATTGAATCCACAAAAAATGTACATGGTGGTTAATCTGGAATCATTAAATTCACTTTACTTTTAGTACTTTTGGGCTTTCTCTATCTAGAATCCTCTGTGCACCACTAACGTTTTATGTGGAAAGCTCTGCTGTGAAGCAAACCTGCTTTAGCATATACTGATGCCTCCTGAGATCAGCCAACAAGGTGAGAACTCATGCTGAGATGCTAGCTTTACACCTATATGTCATGAGCCAAATTCATGACCTATTTTAGTAATCGTTGCACACTTTGCACATGATGGCACAAGATGGTCACTGAAGTCAAGTAAATAACATGGTTTAAGGAGATAAAAAAAAGAGAGGAACAAACAGCTGCAATAAGTTTCATTCTAAATTATGCTAGAATCATGGGATACACATTTAGGTATTTAGCAAAAAGATAAACTATACATGGCATTTTACAGGCAATGGAGTTTTGCTTGGCAACAAACATTTGCTGAGACCCAAAAGTTTGTACAAAACCAGTAACTCAGTCCTGCTCTAGAAAATCAGATAAGCAATTTTTCTGAAGAATTTCTAGGCAATTAAACCAAGTTCTACAGGGTCAATATTCAAAGATTTCTTCACGTAGCTAGGCTACTAGATTAGATTTTCCCTAGAAAGTGTGGCCTCAATTCAAGCCCAAGCCAATTGCTCTCATTTACTTTTTCCAAATGGTATTTTGAACCAAACCTCTTCTTATAGAGTGTAACTAATTTTCAAGGATGAGTCCAAAATGCTAAGATGACAATGGTGTTAGAGATGCCAGCATTTAACTAGCCATAACCTCAAACAAAACAAAACAAAACAAAGCAGAACAGAACAAAACAGAACAGAGAGTTGGAATATGTTGGGCTTTGAAGACAAGAGGAAACACTCAAACAAGCTCTAATGCAATAACCTACTAATAAAACCCATGAAATTTATTCAAAAATTTTGCAGTCAAGTGGAGGTTATCTAATCCATGCAAAAGCTGTAGGATGAAGCTGCAGAACAGGTGGGAAACATCTATTGTTTAGCCGCCACGTGGGACAAACAGTCCTGAAGAACTATAAACCCAGTTGAGTTTGATTTTAAGTGCTCTTATGGCACCACATTGGCTTCTATCTGGAGCAAACAAACACCAAAAGATGTGATAGGTGTAGAAATCATCAAGTAGCATGGCGTTTCTGAAGGCAGGTTTTATGTCACTCATACTTGCAGGCCCTGGGGCAGTGGAGAAGAAGTAAATATTTGGTGAAAGGAGGGTGAATGAGACTGGAGCAAGGTCCTGTTCATTGGCTGCCAGAGCAGAAAGTTGGTGGATTGATGTATGACATAACGTTTGGTTACCATGAGAAGGAGAGACCACTTTGGAGGCTAAAGGAAAAATCTATTTTTCTGGCTTCAACAGAGAAAATTAATTTTTGT
Source organism: Strigops habroptila (assembly GCF_004027225.2). NCBI lineage: Eukaryota > Metazoa > Chordata > Aves > Psittaciformes > Psittacidae > Strigops > Strigops habroptila. The sequence goes on from NC_044278.2 coordinate 1,790,391, forward strand.
ATTTGCAGTTTAATTTCTGACCTAAAAAGAAAAGCTAGTTGGCCACGAGAGACTGGTTTTGGATTCCCATGAATCAAGCAAAAAAGTGAAGAGACCGAGAAAGGAAAATTAATTATATGAAAGCTGCATCCACATTTCCCTCTCTGAAGCTGAAGTCCAAGCGGAAAAGCTTCTGTGGCTGTACTGAGCGTGGAGCCAGCGCCTGTGGCTCACTGTGGATATGGGAAGCCCCAAGGTGGCTATAAATTGCAGATCCCTGCATGAATGCAATATATAGCAAATACAGCTACGTTCACACATCTGTGTTTTCTTAAGTCAATATCGGTTGCCAAAATAAGTATTATCATTTCCAATAATAAATAAATAGTATTCTTAGTGTTAGTCAAATACAAACTTAATTTTACTGCCACAGACAACCCTGCTTCTATATAAAAAAAGCTAAGGTCTTGTGCTTTAGGCATATTCCTTTTTGTGTACAGAGCATGAGTTGTTTGATAGTGGAGTAATACAGTTTCCAGAAATTATCTTCTATAGCTGCAGCTGAATCTTACTAATTCATCCTAATAAATAACAGTCCCATTTGTGAGTTATATCTTGTCTATATGAGGAAATGAATGCAGTGTGAACTAGTGTGTGGATTAGAAGTATACTTGCTACTCAACACCAACTCCTTGTATGGATATGCTAAGATCTAGATTCATCCACCTAATTTTGGGCATATAACTGAAGAATCCAAGTTAGGAGTGTAAGCATCCTGCAGTTTTTCTATTGCCAGTGAAGAATCCATTTCAGACTTCACTTATGCTCTAGAAAAATCTCTCTTTTGCTATTACCTGCATAAAATAAATAGGTTGCCTGAAATTAAATGCCAAAAGTTAGGAAGTTAGGTGATGTATATTCTGGTGTAAGGATGCTCTGAAATAGCAAGCCAAATGTATGCAAGGAGGCATCTTACATAGGGATTGGCCTGGCTCCATAATTGTTCCCTTTGTCCCCAGATCGGCTGTGAAACAGGGGTTTGGTACTGTGGCTGCTTATGTTGTGCTGGCTCTCTATATAAAAAGAGTTCTATCTTCAGGGCTGTCAAATCAGTACCTTTTCTTTCAAGCTTTAAAAGTTCACAGTTTTCTACTGGTAAGGAAAGAGTATAAATTCAGAAAATGTAATCCTCGGGCCCTTCCCCACCCCAAAGGATATTAGCATGTTCTGTCTGGTCTCTCAGCTTTAACATTTCCTGCTACACTCAGTGAAATTTAAACAAAATCACTTTTACAAACATTTAAATGGAAAAGTATGGAGTTTTGTAATTTCCCTCTTTATGTACCACTAATTAACAAAGCCTTTTTGTGAAAGCAAAAAGCTTTCCTTTTTTAGAACTGGCATGCTCCTCCTTACTGATTCCCAACTGTGGTGGCACAATCCAGTATTTCTGAACAATGATGAGAACAGAAATAGATGGAATTCAATAAAAGCATGAATAATGACAACCAGGAATGGAGTGGTGACATAATCTGTCTTCCAAACTGCCTTGAGATGTAGCCAAGAAAACACCACATTGTAACTTGTATGTTGTGATTGCCTCTGATAGGTATCACCAAATAATTTTCAGGACAGATTTATCCACTCTGGTTAGCCATTTAAACATTTTTTAATGCAAGCTATGCTTACACGCTTATGTCATATATGCCTTCAGCTCCCACATCCTAATGATTATCAGCTGGTTATTTTCCCTCTTGTGCTTGAAAAAGTGGAGGTTCTACAGTGTTTCCCATGTGGTTGTTTCTGAAAACACGGTTGGGAAGGACATGCCATGTTAAAAACATGTTGAACAAACATGTTCAATACAAAAAGACAGGTAATGCTCCGTGAGCCTAAAGATGCATGACTATGCAGAGAAATACAAGGGAACAACATGAATGTGAGGAAAGTTAAGATTTCAAAACTGAAGGGGGTGGATGAATTCATATTCAACAGAACAAGCCCTGTTTCCAGCTGATGCTTTGGTTTTTTTTCCAATCCCAAGCTGTAAGTGTGTTTTGTCAATACTATATTAGGGTATCAGAAAGACAAATAAATTTTTAAAAGTAGTATGTTTTTGCAGGTTTTTTAAATGAAAAAAAAAATCATTACTAGTAAACCAATCTAGATACAAAGTATTCAAATACTGATTGAATTTGCAGTCCTCAGAGGGATATAACCCATTACAATTTGCTTATTATTATAGCTTTTTTGGGGAACAAGAGATGCATGGCTATTAAAGCTGTGCCACGATTTATCACAGTCTTCTGTTTTCGTTTGTTTGTGACTTTCTGAAAGAGTCTTTTTTTGGGCAGAGACCTCTATAATTGGTCTCAGCACAGTGGAACTCCTCCTCACTCATCCCTCTTCCCTTCCCATCCTCCTGCCTTCAATTGGTTCAGCATTTTTGTGTTAGTGGTGAGAGGAAAAAATAGCACTTATTAGAGACTTCTTTTTTTGGGGGGAGCTTCACCATTATTCAGAAGCTGTCTAAAAAGAAACCAAGAGAATTTTTATTTGGCACAGTGAACAGCACAAGCTGCCCAGTTTCAAGGTGCAGTCAAAGTGGGGCTTTTGAAGGATGCTGGCAAAATGCCGTAGGAAGCATTTTAGTTATCTTTGCCACAGGCAGGTAAAATCCTTCCAGTTCCTTCCTGCTTTCTGACATAGTGCCATGCCCACAACTCTGTAGAACGTTTCCCATTGCAATTGCCAAAAAGTATTATTAAAGTAACATAAAAGTCAATACAGCAGCAAGATGAAATAGAGCACAGCGGAAGGAAAGGTGGTCTGGGACCTAACTGCAGTGTTTTGCAGGCTGTTTAAGCAAAGACCTCTCTCCCTTCTTGCAGACAGATCTGTGCATTATTTTCATCTCTCTTTCCTTTATATGTATGCAGCAATGAGTGCTGCAGTTGACCTGTCCTTCTCCATCTATTTTCCTTCTTCCCATCAATTCTTTCTGATCTTTCTTCTCCCTTTTCCTCTACCCCTTTGTGAGATTTGCTATTTGGAGTTTAGTCTTTTTCACTTTCAAAGTCGTTCCATTTGTTTTTGTTCTAATGCTAGTGCCAGTTCACTAGAGGTTACATGCAGCTAGTAGTAACACACCCTCTGAGAACTGTGAGGCTCCATTGTACTGACAAAAAAGGCAACTGTGAAAGAAAGGCTTAAGCCCCTGCCAAATTGAGATCTGCAGTCCAACCCTACAGATCTAGCACAGGACTACATACCAGAGGGCCGCCTATCAGCAGTCTATGTCCAGATTGATCAGCAACTGTTTTTGCACCTGTAAGTATTCCCTAACCTTTGCCTGCAATAACTGGCAGCTCTTTGGAATGGTTCCTCAGTATATGTGAATGGAAGGTTTTGGACAAGAAGGCACTGCTTTCAGTTGGGATCCATAGACATGATTTCATTGCTTATAATTAATCACTGTAATGTTTGATGTGGGTTCAAGCAGACTTGCTTCTCTTTTTCCTTGTCTTGAATTTTGAGAAGTCATCTGGGCAACATGGGCCCTGGAGTCTCCTTGCATGCCAGGTTTACATCAGTGGAATGCCCTGATTTCACTCACATTCCTCCTCAGCTACATGAGGTCAAGGGGAGAAATAAGCACAACCAACCAGTGCTGTGTTGCTTGCACTTGATTAAATAGACTGACACTATCATTCATCAAAGTTATTTTTTTTAATGGTAGATTCACAGTGAACTATATGATTAATGCTATTGATATCAGAAGAACAACCTTCTGTTATCTTGCAACTACTCTGTCTTCTTTAAAATGATTGGCACTTTGCATTTGAAGGTATACATGAGTGGATCAATGGCCATGTGTGTGTATTCCTGGCATTTATGTATTTACCCACAGTATCCATAATACAGCTTTGCTGCTTTATGCGTAAGGCTGCCCCATGTGCTATATGCACAAGTAGTTTTGTTATTTACATATGTGAATCACCAGTGCAAGCTTTTAGAGCAGCTCATCACACCACTTGCTGCCACCCAAGTAAAGCCTGGGACAGCAGAGAAACAGCACTCTGCAGCAGGAACTGGAAGACATTCTGCATTAGAGAACTCCACTCATCTGAAGGCACAAAACAGCGGTGTGAGAGAAAGAACATATTTGGCATGACATTGATTTATGGGGTGCAATGTATTCCTTCTGCATACCAAACACAGAGTGCAGGCTGGTGTGGAGATTAGGGGAGGTGAGGCCGTACTTTATTTCCTATCCCCTGGAGAGCCTGTTCACCCCATAAGAACAAAGAATAAAGAAGTCTCTGTAAACACCTGTTTCTCCATTTTTCCTTTCCCCTTCTGCACTGTTGTCATATCTAGGAAGAATTGAGCCCACATATTAATCCAATTTCTTTAAAAAAATAAAATTGCAATCCATAAGGAATGGGTTTAGCAAGCAAAAAAATTACATTCCGAGCCATTCTCTAATGGGCCTTTGAGTTTCAAGGCTTTGTAATTCCAGTCTCTGTGTATACTACATACACTGCTTTTCCCTAAAGGAACTGGCAGAATTTGTCTTGATTACTCAAAACAGATGTTTGTAGCATATGCATCATGTGTTATAGCTATGTTGGATGAAAAATTGCGGAGACAGATTAGTTTCATCACATGCAGGCTTACAGGTCTCCACTAGAGGGAGATCAGTAGAAAGCAGAAAAAAACGATTCTATATCCAGAAAGAATGATAGCAGCATAATCCTATTTTTCCCTAAACTGACTTTTTTAGGTATGTTGCAGTTTAGGCATTCTTAAGTAGCAAGAATCCTATGAAAAAAGCACCTAAATGTGCTTTTTCAAGTTGTTCACATATTTATGTTAGAATTTATGAATTTCAGTTACTTCAAAATTATCTTCCATATGAAACATGAAATTTCTACATTGGAGTTGGTGATTTTATGAAGATCTCATGTTCAACTTTATATTTTGCAGTTTTGGTTTATGTGTGTCTCTTAATTGAAAAATGTACATAAATTACCACGAAAAACAGCTACAGGGTAGCACTGACGTTTTGCTTTTGTCTGACTTCCCTACATTGATTACATATACTGTAATCTGATATCTCAGGAAATATTTAAGCATGTAAAATACTCTGTATTTATGGATTTTAGATTACCTCCCGCTTGAAAAGCAGCAGATAATTCTCTAAAGGAGAAGAAAGCATTTCAATCATTTTAGCATTTAGAAAAAGCGAAAAGAATTTGAAATTAAGTCTTAATAACTTCACATTTTACAACTGATAAAAAGAAACCAACACACACAGTGTAAGAAACCAGAGAATGTTGTATAACATCATATCCTGGAATTCACAATTTTTGCTCCTTGCTACCATTCAGTTATAACCATGTTGTTGGTACACTGTCTTTTAGGAGCAGAATGTCTCCCTAGACTCCTTATGTATTTACATGTTTTTCTAACGTCCATGCAAGAATAACCTTCCCTCTTAAAATCAGTGGTACTGGCCTCACTATAATCACTCTGTTTGTTCGTGGTGTTACTATAACTGGTTATTCTATGCCTAGGAACTGGAAACTGAGGCTGAAACACTAACGGTAGAGAACTGGGATATTTAGCTAACCTAGACAAAATAGGCAAGAACACGGCATATGTAACACACAAATATATATATTTGTGTATACATATATAGATTTGTTTGTATCTGTATACAAACACACAGATTTCTTTTAATATGTATGACTCAAATAGATTTCATGATAACATGCATGTAGTATACAAGATTTTCCATCACTGAGTAAATGCTTCTTTTGCAAATGCCCCAAATGAGTCATGACAACAGCAGTTTACTCCGTGGCAGTTTGTAAAAGACTATGAGTTCTATTTCATAGATCTTACAAACATTATTGCAGGAGTTTAAAAAGTCAATTTTCCATCATAATTTGCCTTTTACATCTGAATACTTTAGGCGATAGTCTGAATCTTGCCCAACTTGCACTCAGAGCAGCTATGATTTTATAAGATAAAATTCCATAATTGGAATAAGGAATATTTTTCTTGGCCATTTTCAAACTTGTCCCTTTGCCCAACAGGAAACAATTTCTGACATTTCAAAAACATTCTGTATTCTTATCAAACACAGCCTATCTAGTCCAGGATCTGGCTTCTGAGATTGATCAGTAACAGAGATCAAAAAATAAGCCAGTAACTTTCTCTTTATATTAGACAAAACTTTTTAATTTTAAATCCACTATTTCCTTTTATTCAATACTAAAGAAGAAAATATGGGCAGTTAGTCCAGCTTGGGAACCATGGTCTAATATTTTCAAGCAACTGCTGCTTCTAAATCTATTATCTAAAAATATTTGTGTATTTTTACATTCCATCTTAAAATAAATATCCTTTACATAGTCTTATAGTTGTTTAATGTTTATTTCATCCAATCTGAGTTGTTATACCAGAACTGAAATTACATGGTTTTCATTTTTAAGTTGTAATGTGTTACTCCTAGTGTCTTTTTTTAAATATGTATATTATCACACAAGTAAAAGTAATACATCAATCTAGCAGATCTGTCTATTGTTAACTGACTTCCTGTAACAATAAAACAGAATAGAGTATTTCAGTTGGAAGGGACCTACAACGATCATCTCGTCCAACTGCTTGGCCACTTCAGGGCTGACCAAAAGCTAAATCATGTTATTAAGGCCATTGTCCAAATGCCTCTTAAACAGTGGCGTTCTTGGAGCATCGAACACCGCGCCAGGAAGTTGCAGTGTTTGACCACGCTCTCGGTAAAGAAATGTTTCCTTATGTCTGGTCTGAACCTCCCCTGGCACAGCTTTGAACCATTCCCACACACCCTGTCACTGGATACCTGGGAGAAGAGACCAGCACCTCCCTCTCCGCTTCCCCTCCTCAGGAAGCTGCAGAGTGATGAGGTCGCTCCTCAGCCACCTTTTCTCCAAACTAGAAAAGCCCAAAGTCCTCAGCTGCTCCTCACAGGACGTTCCTTACAGCCCTTCCACCACTGCCCTCCCCTGGACACATTCAAGGACCTTCACATCCTTCTTGAATTTTACACACTGCACACAGTACTTGGGGTGAAGGCACACTAACGCTGCCTAAAGGGTGATTATACTGTCCATAATGCATGCCAGGGTACAGTTTGCCCTCTTGGCTGCCAGGGCACACTGCTGGCTCCTGCTGAGCCAGCTGTCCACCAGAACCCCCAGGTCCCTTTCTGTAGGGCTGCTCTCCAGCCACTCCTCTCCCAGTTTATAATTGTGCCTGGTGTTACTCCATCATAGGTGAAGAATCAGCATTTGGACTTGTTAAATTTCATGCCATAATCATTGCCCTGTGCTCCAATATATCTAGATCCCTCCGCAAGGTTTCTTGTCCCTCAAGAGAGACAACAGCACCTCCCAGCTTGGTATCATCTCAAACTGGTTTGTTCCTCATACTTCTACAAGTTACAGTAGAGATTAGGGACTCACTTCCCTGCATGGTAGACTACACCCCTCCCAACATCTCCAAATCCTTTTTACCCTCCTCCCAAGATGCTTAGTAGAGACACCATTCTTTTTCTAATAAGTAATGTAGTACTGAGAAAAAAAAGAGTATGCTATGTGAGGGTGTAAAATTCCAAACTTGGCAGGCACACTACCTCAAAGTACTGTCAATCAGGTGATTAATGGCACATTGTGTCCGTGACGATACTGGCTTTCCCCTCAAAACGACATTGGAACTCAGTGGCTGCCCTTCTCCCTCAGTGGTGCAAGAGCCCGACTTGCTCCTGTGCGACACAGTGACTCCGGCCTGTCCTAGGCGTCAAACATTAATGCCGCTAATAACATTAGGGCACCAACGATGCCACATTCCGAGAGTTAACCCACCTCCTATGCCTCAGAGCTGCTATAGCTGCGTGAAGGGTAATGCACTTTACCTCAGAAGAGTACAGCAAGTGAGTTAACTAGAGAAAATTCACAATTTATATTAAAGTGTACTGGAGTTTCATCACCAGGGGCAATGCATTCTGGATTTCAAATGGCTGAAGGTTTGCTAAACAAAGCTATGTGATATCAATTAGGTTCACTTACTGATAAACAGATGCATTTTTCCAAAGTTGACATCTCTGTCTGGCTGTCTTTCCTTGTCTCAGTCAAGCAATAACAAACATTTGGCTAGCAGTAGATTTTTCTAGTTAATGCTATTTAGATTTGAGAAAGTTGATATTCATGTGGTATCCTAAATGTTGATTTCTAAAAATATAAGCTCTTGTTTCTTAATAGCTCTTACTTAAATAATCTGGTTTGAAACAGTATTTGTATTCTTAGTTGGAAATTTTATCTGATGGGTTCAGAACTAGAAACTTAGAATTTTCTTAAAATTCAGAAATACTAAGCTGGCTGTATGTTTAAACAAGAAAGAAATCTTAAAGACAATTTCTTATATCATACGAAATACTGTTTTCCAGGGTACAAATGGGAAGCTTTAAAAAGAATACCAAGGGCAGAAATTAAGTCATTTATCCATCTAAAAGGTGACAGTTGTAGCCTGGAAATATTAGCATGCATATATACAATGCAAATTCATTTTTACATCTATTTACGTTCACATGCATTTACATTCAGATAGATGGTTCATCAAGCAGTTCCATTCTGCCAGGTATATTGGGAAAGCTGAGACGAAAATAACCAAAGTATAGCTGAAAAAAGGTGTAGGATTTGTGCTACCTGGCTATGATTGTGCTCAGTTTTTTCTGCCCCTTGGGAACTCCTGTTTTTAGAAGCATGAAATGTACATGTTCTCCACTCGGTTGATTCCTGAATGTATTTATTTATAAATATGGTGTACTGATGTTACTGTATGCTCACAGAGGTGTCTCATTATTTTGGATTATTGCACATGGAACTATACTTTGGAGCGCACAAAATGTCTGTGACAGGCCACTGCATGGTATAGAATTGAATCATAGAGTAAGAGTTTCAATAATTTGCTCTAGGAGGGGTAGTAAGTTACTTTAACTCACATAGTGGTTTTCATCCATTTTTGCACTAGGTTCTTATTCACAAATTTTCTTTCTAGCTGAAGCTATTCAACTGGAGAAGATTCATCCATGAATCACTGCCCAACACCTCCCTGCTGGAAGTCAGGTTCCTATACAGGTGCTGTCTAACCCATTCAGTGAAAATTAATGATGGGAGCAGAAGTGACTTGCACATCTCTGTCACCCACTGGAAGCATTTGCAGGAGCAGCTGAGCCAGTAGCTCGCTGGGGGCCATACCCTCGATACTCTCCAGCAAGATGAAGTGAGGAAAAGAGATCGGAAAGGCAAAGGTGCAAGCTGAAGAAGATGTAAGAGCAAGTCTGCCCAGTTCAAGTAGATTCAGTTGTCATCGCTGTCAGACTATGGGACTAACTTAAAGGTTTAGGAATAGGCACCTCAGTGAATATCCCTGCCTCTTCAGCAGTATGTCTCCATGGTACTCTGTGGGGAAGTATAAGCCAGGTGTAGGCTGGCTGTGGAACATCCTGGCGCAGTCTAGCCCACTAAAACCTAACATGACCACAGGAACACTGGCTGGATTTTAAGCCTACAGACCATGAAATCACCTAAGTTACTTAAAATAAAACAGCCATATAATTTTACGCCTTTTACTGCAACCTGTGCTTAACAACGTGCAACACTGAATGAACTGTGTTGTCTTGGCCTTGTGTTTCAAGCATTTGAAGACACGGAATGATGAAGAATTCAGTGCTTATTTGGCCATTATGTTCAAAAGTGTTGCTTCTTTCTCAAACAAATGCCTGGTTTTACTGTTCTGCTATACGCTGCCACCTTCCACATCAAGAGCCATTTAGTGAGGATGGTAATACACTGACATCCAATTTCTCCTTGATCTTAATTTTAGTAATTAACCTAAAAAACCTAAGGTTATTATTAGTCTTCAAGTTAGAAACACAAAACAGCCTGTTTGACACTCCCTTGCATCCATTTTTTCAATATGTTCTGACATAATAAGCATTGAAAAGGCAAAATATAGGACTCCTCCTATCCTGTAGGTTTGCTTCTAAAATCCCAATCTACAGAAAATATATCGGGGCAGAGTGAATGGCCACTAAAGGACAGCTTATCAGCCTTTCTATCTGTATCAGATCCTGAAACAAGCTTTTAAATTGGAGACAATTTTTCCACTCATCTACCTTCTAAAGGTACAAATGGGGTACTGGGGCATGTATAAGATACAGTGATAAGCTTTTTATGGATTTATAATTATATTGTCTAATATAAAACTATACTAATCAAGCATATAGGATGGATCATTCTGCAGTTTGAACACAGAAGTGCCACTTAGAATGAAGACTGGGATCCTAGGCTCATTGGAATAAATGGAAAAATTGTGCTGATTTCAGTGGACTGAATACTTAGCATTTCCCAGAGAAGGGTTAACAGCAAAATAATTATTTTTTCAGTGTTTTTTTGTCCATATTGCACTACATAAGAATGTCAGAATGTTCACAGATTTGCCGAAAAAGATAAACATTGAACACTGATGAAGGAAATTCACGATGCACATATAAACCCCTATAATTTTACCTGCAGATCTCTCATAGACAATTTGGTAATTATAAGCATTAGTAATATAGAAAACTGTTTTTGCCATAGAGGTGCTATTGCAGACTGCAGCACTGGGAATTTTGTGTAATTTATCATGTTATAACCTCTGCTTTTGTTTATAGCAAATTTAATCCAGCATAGCATTTCTCTTCTTAGCTCTTTAAAATGGACACTGCCATTCCTACCAGGTTATCCCACATGAAGTGATTTGATCATATGTACAAATTTCCAAAATGAATTAGCTGAGCCATAAAGACTGTTTATAGTTAAGTTGTTGCCATTTGATTCTGAACCAAGCTCCGGAAACACATCAGATTTTTCTTCAGTAAGTCAATTTTTATCCTATAAACCAACTGACCCAAGTATTTTCTATTCCTTTAATAAAGGCGTAGTCTTTTTTTAATCTCTTAACTAAATGCAAGATTTCATATGAAGCTGTAAAAATTCTAGACCTCTAATAATATGATGCGTCTCTTGTTCCCACAAAACCAACAAGAAACAGGACACCTATATGACTTTTAAGCCACAACACTGAATCATTTGGCAGGAGATCAAACAGAACAGTATTGTTTCCGATTGCTATTCATTTATGTGCTGCCAAAACACATTGTACTGCTTTTAAAGAGTTGTGCTGATTACCACTTCCAAAGAAAACTGTATTTCTATAGGTCATGAGCTCTGCTTCATTGCCTCTATCAAAAATGAACACTTGCGCTGTTAATACTGTCTCCTATAGGTTCTGAAACACATAAAGGGACTTACAAAGTTTATAAAAAATGTGACTAAAATTACTTAAGTGATAGTTTTTGTGGATATAAGATCTAGTAAGCTTAACCCAAATAGTGTTAACCTAGGCAGGTGTTGATGCAATTTTCTAGTTTTCTAAAAGACTGTGGGTCTGAGACAACTGTCTCTGACATCAACAGAGAATTTATCAGTGCATCCTCAGTCAAACCCAGAGAACTCTTTCCAAACAAGTGGGATACTTATGCATGTGAATGGATTCATTGTGCAGGGGAATTCTTTTGGCGAGCTGGGCCTTCAGCTGTCAAACTTTCTGACAAGTCACATATTCAGCACAAGAACTTCAGCACAAAATCCATTTACCTATACGTAAATCAGGATTATTCAGACATTCACAGCTATGCACCTACATAACTTGCAATTATAGCATGCCTGTGATTTTTTGAACTTGTTAGGGTGGAATCTGCCCATCACCCTCCCAAATTACAGGGCATCTGCCTCTTGACTAAAGGACAACGTTAAGGAGTGTCAATTAAATTAAAATACAGTATTTCAACACCAATTTATACATTGTAGCTGTAAGTCATTTTCATGAGTAAAGTCAAGTGAATCTTATTATAAAGGAGGTGTAGCTTTCATGGCAAGATTATATCTTTTGGGTCAATGTGAAGAACATGTCAGTGAACAAATTGCTATGACATACAGAGCACCAGGAAGGATTTGTGATGAAGCATCAGATAGGTCAGTTACAAAATTTAATAAACAATTCAGTAACTGAGGTTTTGGGTCTAAAAGCACTTTATGCAAAAGGGGCAACATTGTGAAAGGATGAGATCTGTCTTTTCCAAACAGACCTTCTTTTGCTTACATTTAAATAAAAAAAAACCAAAACCAAACAACAAGCACCTACTTACAAAAAGGAATTACATGCACGGAAGCTTTTTCTGAATGCACCTTTTATATTACGAAACAGGATAGAAAAAGCCACATAGTTTCTCAGAAGTCCAAAATTCTTACCAAGACCTTCAAAGTGTGAAGATGACATTATAAAATGGTGCCATAAGTGTAGTGAAATTGTGCCATTAAAAGCTCTCTTAGGTGTTTTATGAAATGGACAAAGTTATGATTCTTGCCCTACAGACTTTCGAATCTTTGGGACAACTAAGTCTGAATAGCAATGGGGGAAGAGAAAATTAAGACTACAAAGAGAATTACCATGGGTTTCTTTGCCACAAAATGTTTCCAGCTGCCTGAAACACATTGTTGTAATATGTGAAAACCTATAATGCTTATATTTTCCAACACGTTTTTCAATAAGAGCCAAAACTTTGACGTCCATCACACAAAGCTGGTAACGCCAAGCAACTTAGCAGACATTAATCAAATCAAAGTAGTTTCATTTTTTCTCACTATAGTTAGGTGGCTCTTGAATTTTAACAGAATCTCACCACCATTTTTATATGAATCAAAAGTCCAGAACATATGCAGAGACAAACAAAAAACACACCAAAACATGTGCTAGAGAAATTCCTGCAGATGCAAACTTTGCACAGTTGTTTTGAAAAAGAAACAAGTCAGTCATTTGAACTGGTTGGGGTTTTTTCATAAAATGTTTGTTCTTCTACATAGATTTCATCAGTGGGAGTGACCTTTACTAGGCAGCGTTGAACCTCCAGTTGTAAATGGAGGGGAGAAAAATAAAACAAGTTTTTACAAATGCTTTTTATGTGTATCACAGTCTTCCTGCAACCTGCCATTTCACTTTAATTCTGACTGATGCCTCAGGATCCCTAGTGAAGATACTCAAAATGAAAAGTGATAATGGGTTATAGCCATTTCTAAGAAGTATGTTACAAATTCCAGGCCAGGTTGGACAGAGTCTTGGGCGACATGGTCTAGTGTGAGGCGTCCCTGCCCATGGCAGGGGGTTGGAACTAGGTGATCTTAAGGTTATTTCCAACCCAAACCATTCTATGATTCTATGATCCTAAATTCAACTTCAAGTTCTTGTGACTAGGATTATCTATTAAATTCACAGCAAGCTCACTCACACTGAAATGCTTGGATCAGTACAACCAGAACTATTTATCCCACACGTTCACAGTCACAGTATGGGGGTTCATATCTAATTATCCTAAACCATAATGTGCATCTATTCATCAGAAATGTTAAATGTCAGAGCTAGCCCTAAGGATTTTTCTTCTGGGACCTACCCAAATGGGAATGTAGACTCTTCTCCTGATCTGTTTTGGCCAGCTGTTTGTACAGAGTTTCAGACTAAGATAAAAGAAAACTCAAAGGAATAGATGACCTCATGAGATTTTCCCTCCTTAGGGTAGAATCCTAAGAGCAGTTTATGATATTTCCCAGCTGTCAAAGTCATAAAGAAAGCCTTGCATTAACTAATTTATTATAATATAAACAAGTACCTCCAAGCTCCATTGACTTGGCCAACACCAAATCTGCATTTAAAGATCTTCCAAAACCTCAAAATCTGAGTTTATTTTTCCACAAATCTGTGTGCAAGAATTCTATATGCTGTACAGAACACATTTCACATTTCTTTCCAGAATGCATCTGTTTTAATTAGCTGAATGTGATAATGGAACTGTGTCAGTTTGCAGGTTTGTAGCATTTAAACCAAATATTTTAGTTCACAAGGATGGGAGCTGCTCTGTGGGATATTTCTGTGGCAGGTGGCTGCCTGCTTTCTTTCAACACACACCATGGATGCACTCATTAAAAAAAAGAAGAAGAAGAAAAAGCACTGAATAAATTCCAATTTGGCATGATTATGTGATGTGTGGCCTTGTGTGCATGGAAACTCTCACCTATTGGCACTTGCAATTTTAGTATCATGTAATTAAATTGATTTTTTTTGTCAAGTCAGTTTTAAACTATGTCTGTGGGGTAAAAGGCCAGTGCATTAATCCACTGTGGTATTTATTATTCAAATACTAATCAAGAGGTCAATTAGTGTTTTCATTGCTTTTGTAAATGAGTAATGGAGTACTGCTCAGAGCTCTTGGGAGGGTCTCCTGTTAAACAGGAATCTGATTTCATTCTTTCTTTTCAGATGCCTCTAAACGTGTTTATTAATGCAATTCTTACTTTCTGTGTAGTAAATGGAATGTTTCACTTCAACTCTAATCCCTATACTGCACATCCAAAAGCTCAAGCTTCTCAAGTATGCTAGGATTCTAGTTCCACTCTTCAAGTCCATATCTATTTTGCAGTAAAAGATTGTGATGAATATAAAGCTGATGTAATTGTAAGAATGAAAGTCTCTCCATGTGCCAGACATGAACTAGGAAATTTCTATTTGATTCATATAATCTAGAATATTGAACAGAAGGGGAATTAAGTTGGCAAGGGATGATTAGCCATTTTGATAAAATTGATACGTGTATTGAAAAACAGATTTTTCTATATAAATTCCTGATTTTACTAAACACCTATATAAGCTCTATTCCCCCCACTTGTTAGGGATAACACTGTTTAATGCATTTTGTGTTAAAGCCAGACTTTCAGTTCATGTATCCTATGGGAGTCAGACTTGAACAGGTACTTCATCACATAATTCATAACATACTTCTCCTTGTGGTTATCTGTTTCATTATACACTCTAAAATTCTCCTGGCCCAAAAGTGTGCTGGCTCTCTCAGCTAGGAGCAGAGATGCCATATGTCAGCATAGGAAAGGACTTGTTCAAGATCTTCATCCTAGTGGTCTTGCTCACTGTCTCTTTAGCATCTATTACTTTTCACTGCTTCCTTTGGTCTCTTGTGCAAAGTGGAAAAATCAGATAGACAAAGAGACACTGTCATATCAGTTTCTGTGAAGAATATATAGAACTCTTTTGAGAAGTGATACTTAATTTCTGCCTACTGCTGCATTTGGGAACAAGGTTGTTTGACCAGCTAAAATCTGATTTCATTACTGCCTCTAATGTTATACAAGTAAGGAAGAGCTATTGACATGGCCTAGAACCTCTTCGTTTTTCAAATACATTCTCAAGTTTGATCTGTAGTATTACATGGACTAATTGGGCAGTTGGAGTGGATTTTTTTATCTAAATGGCAAGCAAAATATATTTCACTGTGACATCTTAGTGATCAAAACTAGTTTTTAAAATGCTGTAGAATACAGTTTAGAAGCCATCACTACAGTATTGATAAATAAAACAAAAAGAGAAATACATAGTCTGTCTTGTAACAGTGCATTTGGGAAGAATTTGAAGAATTTTAGACCCTCAGAATATAAGCTTTATCCCAATAGAGAAGAGAGTAGGAACCAAGCATGACCATTAGAAAAGAAACGAAAAAAAAATGAACACTGAATAACAGGGAACATGTCTGAGCACTGTGCTTATGCTGAAAGATGACAGAAATTTCCTTCATGTACTTGGTTTAAAACAAGCCCTTTTACTTAAGACAAGTTGCAGACTGTCTGCCTCTTCTTTGACCTTGCTCATCTAGTCCTCAACTGTGATGTATGAACTGTGAAGCAAGGTGCTGAAATGCAAATAGGACTACAAATAAGGATCGCGTATGTGCATGTGATGCTGGGATCTTCAAAGAGGCTCTAAAAGCAAATCTATGCAGCAGTACTGCTACTCATCAAGACAGGCATGCACTCAAGGCAATCAAGAAGGTTGTCTGCCGCTTAGCAGAGGTAGTTAATTGACAATCCTCCACATCCATTTGAAGAAGGGTGCTCAATAATAGGATTTGCTGTCCTCATATAAGGGATGCAGCTTCTTCACTGTGCAACTGGCTTTTTTTTTTTTTAACATTGGACTTTTATCTGGAACTGAAGCTTTGAAGTCTAGGGTCCTGCTGTCAGGGCTTATTTCCTTTATTGGCTTTTGCTCCCTCTCAGACTAAGGCAATACAAAAATTGAAACTGACAATTTTTCATTACTAATCTATTTTTTCATAGTTTTTGAACTTCATATTCAAAGGCTGCTTCTCACAGGAAAAGAAAATCACATGTTTAGTTTATTTTACAGTAACACCCCAAAGCTTGCTTTGAGCCAACTGCAATACGATGCGTTTAAAAAACCAGTTTCAACTCCAGAGACCTCAGAGTTTTATATTATTTCTAACAGTTCTATTTCTGAGTGTGCTGAATGCTTAGCCAAGATGCAATCTGACAAATGAGGTTCAGAATATGACTACTGTTAATTAGCAGCTGTTAAAAACTGAAAAGATACATGGTACCAATGCTTGAATGCCAACAGAGAGACGGGCTTCCTACAGGATGAGAGGTTATTCACTGGCTTGCACTGGTTCCTGAAACAAGTCTATTGTTGTTGGCACTCATACTGTAGGGACAAAGATCTTACCGGCTGTGTGCAGGCACTAAGCCATCCCAACAGATGGCTTCTGCTGTGGGTAGAGCATGAGTGTTGTATGCAATATGTTAGGGCAATGATGCTCTCTTAGGACAAGTGAAGTGTGTGCCTTGCCTTGATTTTTCACACTGCCATTATTGACTCAGTTCTGAAGCCAACACATTTTAAAAACCTCATACAGAGATTTTCGGTATTCCTGGACTTTGCAGAGAGCTTGAGAGGTAAGAAGAGTAACAGTAATGACAATCCCATCCCCACCTTTCATCCTTCAGCAAAAAGAATTCAGTGGTATGAGCCAAAACCTTTTTGTTAGGCCTGCCCAGGTTTGTAAATATGTCAACAAGGGGAGGAAACTGTGATAGTCCCTGTGCCTGAATGAAAAGCACATGTGGACAACTGAATCTCTAGTGCTTTCAAGTGAGAGAGCTGTCTGCTGTACTGTGGTAAAGTAGGTTTATGTACTGGAGGTATTTTTGGTCGATGTACTAGTAAGAAGCAGTACTTTATTGAAAGCATTTCTCAATAGACAGCAAACCAACTGTTTTATCATGACGTTGATTACTGACATTTTCTCTATTTATCTGCTTCACAGCAGAGAGTAAAAATGATGACTCTTGGGGGGAAAAAAGAAAAAAGAAGTATTTTTAGGTCCCTAAAACTGGGACTGGGGAAGTTATGTTCCTTAGAACAATGACAATTTTAGCTTTCTTTCAAATTACACAATAACTGTGCAGTGTTATCGGTGATGGATAATACATGACTAGTACAACGTGTGACATAAGAACAAATGGTTTCCTGAACAGCCAGATCAATAAAGTCTGGTTTCCTAAGGATTTGTCTCTTGCCTCCTCTCCCAGCAGTCACAGTGCCACAATTTGGTGCTTGTTCTTCTCACGACCTCTACATTGCCTGAACTGTAATGCACTATCATCAGTTCTCCCACGGTTTTCCTTGCACATTGCAATGTTTCAGCTTTCTCCTGTGTCTTCTATTTGCCATTGTGGAGATGCTGGTTGGCTGGGAGTCAGTCCATGCTTGTGGGCAGTCTGCAGCTACATATCTGTTGATTTGTCGTGCAGGCCAAACAGAATGTGACCCGCCTTTTGGAGTAAAAGTAAGATGTTCTCCTTTGAGAAATTTACTTGACATTCAAATGCTAAAAGCAGGGCTCTGATCACAGACCTTTTGTTCATGCAGAAGTGCAGACAAACAATGACTGCTTTTGCACTTAAATCTAAAATATTGATTTTAATATATTATCCTACCTTTGAAGCAAGTATTGCAATTCACTTTTTTTTTCTTTGCTACTTAGCATCTCGTGTTAACATTTTATTGCCTTCAAAATGTCTGATTATTATGGCTTATGCTGTGTACAGAAGCACCCCCTGACCCTCTTCCCTTGCTTTTCAACAGAGATTTACTAGTAAAGGTTGAAGTGCATAACAATGTTAGGGAGGCCTCATGATTTCCAGTACATCATGCTTCTGAACATTTCTTCTGTTTTTATTACTTAACTGTGCTTTCTAAAATAACTGTCTGCCATTTATCAAAACGTAATGTACCTCTAATAAATATTATCCTTTCATTTTTGTTATGTTTACTCCAATATACAACATTTGCAACTATCATTTAAAATAGGTGTTTCCTTCAGGAGTGTGAATACGAGACGCTCTTTCCTATTCAGCTAAAATTATATAGACCATAAATTCAAGAAAAAAATGGAAACAACTGTGATTGAATTGAGTTGTGAAACACAACCTTCTTATGAACCCTTGTAATTCATTGCCTGACGAGCTCAGCCTTATTTAACTAGAACCCAAGAGACAGTATTCTAGAGACAGATTGAAAAGCTTCTTACTGTATACCTTGCTGGGGAACACAATATTGTATAAAACTTCTAACATCATTAGATTACTGGTAGCTTGTTGAAGTCAATAAGGACAGAAGCTGTCTTCTGATGTTCGTTTCACTTGAGAAACTTATTCTTGGGTTGTATTGATTCATTCTGATGTATAGTAGCAATATCATGAAACGTTCTAGTCTCTGAGTCCGAACAAAGGCTATTTGGGAAACTTTATGTATTTTTCTTACCATTTTATGTGATTATCTATGAAAAACAAGTCTCATGTTTTTAATATAAATAGCCAGGCATTTTCCAGCCAACAGTTTCAATGCTGAAACAAGATGTAAATCCATTCATTCTGACATATGAAGAAAGAAGCTTTGTTTCATCATTGATTTCTGTTTATGTTTACAGTTCATCAACGGAAATGTATTTCTGTAATGCACTCATCTGTGAAATTCAACATGTTTTAATCCACAACTTCATCTGTTTAGCATTTTAGACAAATGATGGGTGTACCTGTCTTGTAATAAAGAGGATGTGTGAAAATTAACTACTCTAAAACCTTACTCATTTTACATAGAGGTTATTTATCTAGGTATTTATAATTTGCCTTCCATATTTTTTATTCTTTTCCTAACAAAATCCTGTATTTTAAGAGGGAGAAACCTTATTCAATCTAAGACAAAAATGTTACAGGTTACTATACCAGTTAAACAGATTGCTGGGCATTCATCCCTCTCTACTCTTAGAGGTTGTTAAAGACACAGAGAACAGGTAGTTGCAGAGTAACTGAAATGTTCATAGCTTGGATGAGACAATTAGTTAGTTTTATATTTGCCCATCTAAGCAGAATTCCTACTGATTTAAACTAGGCCTATTTCCACTAGTTTCCCTATTGAATACATTTGAAGAAGAGGGGTGGAGTTAAGCAGGGGTCAGATCCACAGCTAGATGGAATTCTAGCCACCTCGTGTTATAAATCTTTATAAGGCTTAATCCCTGCTTTGAGCGGTACTGAGTAAAGGACTGATAATCAAAAGTAATGCCCCATGAACTGTCGGCCACTGTGAACTGAACCACATCTTCATAAGTAATTGTGAATTCATTTGTAACTCTATAGGTTAGAATAATCAATATAAATTGGACTATGGCATTTAGTAACGTGCATGCAACATTTTAGCATGGAATAATTCCAGACAGCACTTGGCAAAGATCAACAGGCCTGATCTAACTAAATTTACCCATGCTAAACGGGGACTTTAATGAGATTTGGATCTTGTGTAATTAACTTTTGCCAAAATTATGCTTCATCTACTGGCAAATCATAATGATTTCCCAAAGATATAACACATTATATCCCCATATTCAGCATTCTGGGTTTCCAGCTACTTGGAAAAGTAAAGAAAGCCCTGAGAATTTTCTTGAGAAATCCTTGTATTCTTATTTTTAAGTGGCAGTTAATAACACAATCCCTTCAATACTCCACTCGCTTGAATACAATGCAAATCTCTAGAGAGATCATTTAAGAAAATGAATGATACAGAGCTACCACATGAAATTCAGAATATCCTGAATGGGCTTTTTGAAAGAGCTTTTTGATGTATATGAGGTATTGCAGTAAAATCTCTTTAGTGAATTAGAATTTTCCATCATATCACACTGAGAGCCATACAATGTGGAACAAAAAAGTACTATGTTTGATTTGGTAGTTAAGAGGAATTTCTATCTATAAATCAGAAATCGACTGAATACAACACATATACCAGGTACCTTTGGGGAACATAAAGCTGTGAAATGGAGTTAGAGTGTAGTGGTATAGTTAATTTCTACTATTTTAGTAATATATTCCCAGGCTTTCATTAGATGATAATTCTTTAAAAGAAATTTAATTGTTTCAAATCCTTTCTGATTCTTGCCTGTACATGAAACAACAAATTTCAAATAAAAACAATTTCAGAATGACACAAAGTCTGTGCAGGAAGCCGCTGCTTTTATATGGTGGCATTTTTTGGCTTCTTATTTGAATATTGTGCATTTAACTGTTTAGTTTCTCTGTCATTTCTTTCTCATGCCAGAGGAGGTTGAAATAAGGTACATTTCAAATTGGTACTTGTGTTGAACATAGATACTTTCAATTGGAAAGAAGGCACATAGGAAATAATTCTCAGATTATGTAAGTATCGAATGCACGCTGGCTTAATGTTTTTCATCCTTAAGCATTGCTGAAAGACCTTTCAGCGCAAAAACACTGAAGGATCACCTTCAGTGGGACTATTTTAAAGAACATTTATATAGTAGGTTGTTTATGGTATTAAAAATGAAGACTAATAAATATTTAATATGTTGATGTTTATTTACTAAATGTTATTAATTTAATACATTTAATGTTGTTCCATGTATATTTTTGTATTTTGATAAATTGTATTTAGTCTTTCCCATAATGACCTTGATAATAAAATGCATAAATTGTTATTATCTCAACAGCATAGATAATATACCTTAGTCTTTACTGAGATTCTTCTCTGAATGCTTTTCATCAAGGAATTCATTGTTTTGGAAAAGAATATTAAATATGTTTTTATTTAGTAGGTAATATTAATTTGATAGACTAATACATTCCATTTTAAATAAAAAGTATCAGCTTTGGAGAATTTTTTTCATTAATGTCCCAGGAGAGTAGTGTTTGCTATGCTAATGGCAGCATATTTTAGTTAAATCTATTAATCCAATATCCTTGCCAGAATAAAAAAGAAAATTTATAAAGAAAATAAAATAGAGGAAAGGGTCTCCTACTAAATGTATGATAAAAACATCAGAGTAAGATTTCATTTCCCAAAAGAAGGCAATCGTTTCTACTTTTCTGAAAAATCATTTAAATTAGGTCTCATTAGCCTCAGTGGTTGGTGCTCAAGGTGTGCTGCTAAGTTTGCTAACCTTTTGATTAAACCCCCAGAGGTCTCTGACCTAGTTCTTCTGTGCTGACCATCTAAAACATGTTCTGATGCATACTGTTGTTAAGATAGTCACAGAACCAGTATAATTAGTGAGCCTTAAGCTATTTAGAGCTTGAAAAGGCAAGAAACCATTCAAATGGAAAAACATGCCTGGTGTCTCTTCAGAGGGAATCAACAATCACCCGTGCAAGCCCAGGAGCCTTTAATATACCTTGTAAGACTACTTTCCTATTTAACTTGCTTTATGCTTAAAAATATTGAAGTTTGTCAGTAAAAGAAATTGTGAAGACAGGAATGAGCATGGAGCTGGATGTTGTTAATGATGTGAAGGAAGGACATGAGAAGTTGTAATTGTCAGTACATTTACAAATAGATTGTTATTTAACTCTGTCAGAACTAGAAGATGCTTGTATAGTATTAAAATATTTGAGGTTCGGTAGGTTTTCCTGCGAAGAAGTAGTCATCTCTGACTAAATAAGAAGAAAGTTCCTCTGGGCTTTGTTTTAAGCAGTGTGCATGGAACACTACAAATCATGCGGGCCACTCTGTGGCTTGTCCATCAGTCTGGTTGATAGAATCATAAAATGTTTGGCTTTGGAAGGGACCTTAAAGACCATTTAGCTCCAACCCCACTGCCGCAGACAGGGACACTTTCCACTAGAGCAGGTTGCTCCAAGCCTCGTCCAACCTGGCCTTGAACTCTGCCAGGGACAGGGCAGCCACAGCTTCTCTGGGCAACCTGTTTGTTATAGGGTAGTGTGCTCTTACTACTTACCTAAGAGCCCAGGAAGCTGAGTAGTAACTCAGTGGCAGCTAGTGCCTGGAAGTTCTCACTTCAGCTGAGACCAGCTATTCCCTTTATCTGCTGCAGTATATTTTCTATATTTCACCATCTCTCTGTTGTATCTGCTACCAAGAGACCCACTTCTGAATCTGGGTTTGATGAACTCAGCCAGGAAAGGAAAGAATGAGGGAAAAGGGCTGGCAGGGACCTTGGGGAAAGGCCAGAAGCGCATGCCACACAGCCGAACAGCAGGAAAAGCAAGAGGGTAACTCTGAAGTGTGCCAGCCCTCCCCCATTGAACAAAGACCCTTGATTGAGAACAAGAGTACAGGCCCAGGACTTACGCACTTATAACAGAGAATTTCTCAGCTTAGAGCTATTAGTGGGTGCTTGAGGAGGAGAAGGAAACAACCCCAGTGCTTTAAAGACTCATCATTCCTTCCCACCTCTTCTGCTCTATGTACGTGGTGACATGTAGAGAAGACCTTTTCTATGACCAGAGTAATACACATAGTAAGGGGGCACAGGAAAATATGGAAATTGATTATGTACCTCTATGCCTCAGGATGAAAGTTGAGGATAGGCAGTAATGTAGCCTACTGGTTAAGAATTTCTTTAACAAAGAAATCTGCAGTGTTATTTTTAAAGAAACACAGATCGATACTTGTAAAGCAGAAGACTGCATAAAGTATATGCATAAAGTATATGTCATTTCATGACTCAGTAGCTTATAACCAACTCTCTTTTGGACTTCTACTTGTATACAGAAAAGTACAGAACACATCCAGACTGGCCCAGTCATTTTCATTTTCATCCCCAGACCCATTTTTCTTTTATCCATATTATTTTCTTCCTTGCCTGTTTGCAGTGGCACTAAGAAGCCAAACTCACTGAATAAGCAGGAAATACAGACTAAATCATTTATAAGGAGCTCTGTTGCAGGGAAAAGGCAGGCCGATCACTTAGGCTCTCATAACCCTTCAATGTTGTTCCATTACAGTAGAAGAGACAAGTGGCCAGTGGGTATTTACAGTGCTTCACCCACTGACTTCTATGTAACAGTTATCTAAAAAAATTCCACGTCTTTGGAATGTTACCCTTTATTCCAAACTACAGGTTATTTCACCAGAGAGGCTCGTTATAATCCAAGACTTGACTGCGTACTCAGTGTGCATATGTTGGAATCAGGTAGCTTCAGAAGAATCCAGAATAAACTTTTATTCCATTGATCTCATCTAGTAAAAGGATAAGTAAACCCTCTGATTCTGAGATTCAGAACAGCAAGTTCGGAAGAAGCTTTTGCCCGCTTATTTTAAAAACTTAGAAGAGAAAGACTTCAAATCTTACTTTAACCATACTGCTAAATTACAGATTTAAAATCTACTTTTTTTTCTATTATTTGAGTGCTCGAATGTAGTCCTGAGAGTATGTTCTTTACCTCTACTGGGAAAACAAACAAACAAGCAAGCAAAAATACATCTTGAGAAATGCACTATACCTTGCAGGACTGGACTCTGTACTATCTTGGTAGATAAAAAAGAAGAAAACTACATTTCAAAAGCTGCTAGAGGACTTAGGATCCTACGTTGTTCGACTTGGCCTCAACCTTAACCCAGCCTTCAGTAATGTTTTGAAATCTTCCCACAAATAGCATTTATTGGATCCATTGCTTGCTGAAGTAAATGGACTGTAGTTGGATGGGCATTGGACCAGTCTTACCATGAACAGATGTGTTATGTCTAGAGGGAAATTAATATAAGCAGCAAAAGATTGAATCATACTTTCTCACTATATTCAGTTCAAGCTGTGTCCTGACAGATGTACACCACTTTCTAAAACTGTGGTACCCTGCAAGCACTAGTGCAGAGCCTATCACAAGGACACAGTTTTAGGAATGCTAACTCAGCCATTGCAAACTGCATCACTTTGATACACTTGTCTGCCTAAATACAGTGGTCCCTCTTTGATCAGGCTGCCAAAATAAATGTGTCATGATGCTTTTTCTTTATCTCAGTTCAGCTTCTGGACAGCAGATTTTAAAAGCATCTGCAGCTACAAAAAGAATTTAACCTTAATGCAAGGACATTTTCTAACCAAATAAGTAGAAAACTCATAAAGATGCCACCCGGGTATTACAAAACAGTTAATTATTCAGATTTTTATAAAAGTTAATTCTTACTAGGTTTTTTAACTAGCTGCATCCACTCTTCAAAGAACTTTTATAGACCTATTAAGAAAGACATATATGTATATTCATTCTAGGTATTATATTTACAGTCACTTGGGTTTGAAAACAAATATCACTTGTCCTCTCTATTCCGTTTTCCTCCGAGTCCCCATTCTTTTCATTTGGATCAACATTCAGCGCGTTGGCAAGCGCAGAAACACAAAGACAAGCTAGCCTGACACACGTGTATACATGTGAATAAGCTTGTAATTAACTTACATTTATATATAAATTATTTCATACAGCACTTAAATAACACAAGTATATTCAAACACATTTATTCGAATATACATTAAAACACAGTTGTTTGGCAATTCCTGACAATAACAAGAGGTCTTTACAACTCTAGGTTGTGCTCCTGGAAGAAACAGCAAACAGCTCCTAATCTCAGTAGTGGTTTTTGTCTTTATCTGAAAAGATAAAGCCTCTGCATTCTGGAGTCTAAGAGCAGCCAAATAATCTTGCTGTTTCTCACATAGTATGAGTACTAGTTTTTCAAGGAACATTTTTGGCTAAGAAAATAGTTAGCTTCGGGTAGGTTAAGATCAACAAAGCTTGCTTTTTTTGTTTGTTAAAGTTCTTACATTACAGAATCACAGATTGATTGAGGTTGGCAGGGACCTCTGGAAGGCATCTTGTCCAACCCCTCTGTTCAAGCAGGGCCACTTATAGCCGGTTGCCTAGAACCATGTCAAGATGGCTGTGGAGTATCTCCAAGGATGGAGACCACAACCTCTCAGGGCAACCTGTGTAGTGTTTGGTCACCCTCACAGTGAAAAAGTGTTTCCTGGTGCTCAGAGGGAAGGAGGCAACTGCCTGTGTTTAAGTTTGTGTCCATTTCCCATGAGCACTACTGAAAAGAGCCTGGTTCCATCCTCTTTTCACCTTCCCTTTAAGTATTTATATATATTGATGAGATCCCCATGTGTAATCACAAACTGTCTATTCCTAATAAGCTAAAAAATGGCTCCCTATGCTGATGTTCTCAAGTGAAGCCTAGACAATGACTGTCCAGCTGTTAACAAAGTGTTACAAGTAATCTCACTTGGTAAGGAACATGTACACCTCCTCTACCTAAACAAACATCTCCTGTGAAAGTTCTTCACTTCATTACAAAGACTTCCCTTTGGGATGATTACACTGTTTACCTGGCTTCTATACCCTTACAAGATCTTGAATTCTGAAAAGTTTCCACCAGGGCCTGTCTGTAATCAAAGCACTATGATTATACAGAATCTCTTTTTTCCCTCCATATCTTCAATAAATTCTTGCAAAGCCCCCAGAATGTGGGGGAAAAAAACAAATAATCAAATGTTGAATATGATATCTATATCAGCTTTATCTTTGTTTATTTACGTAGAGAGGGTTTATTTAATTTCTCACTGCATACTGATTATTTTGATGGTGTTATAGATATAATTTTATTAAGTTATTCTTAATAAACCCAGAAGTAGAAGTATTTACATTTATGCATATAAATTTTTCACAAAAATTCAGTTATCCCATGGGTGATATTGTGTGCTCAATAAGAACTGAAAATCATGTTGGCAACAGTATATGTCCATATGGTGCAAAACTATTACTACAAATTCCTACAGTATCTTTTCCAAACTTTAACAACTAAAATTTTGGAGAAAAAAACCTAAACTAAACACTAAAATCTATATAATACTTGAACATTGTACAGTAGCTTTTTTCCAGAAAAACAGGCATCTTCCTCCCCTACCAGACATTCATGTTAAATTTGCCATTTGAGGATTTGTAAGAAATCCAGAACACTGACTTTGTAACCAGTTCAATATCCTTCCACCTTTCTTTTCCTTTGTCTTGTGCTTCCTTATCAAAAAGTTTACTATTTCCATTGATGTGAAGACTCCTATATTATCCATTGTTTGTTAACAAACAATTGAGGAAAAATAATTACGTTTGAATAATGGAAAGCCTCATTACACATCAGATTACAAGTAAACAATCTTACTGAAAATGAAACAAATGATACTTTGCCATCCAAAAGTTTAAATCTACTGAAAAGCAATTTGGTTTCCCTTGGACAATACTTACTACCAGCAGAAAGAGCAAAATTTTGCATTTGGCTTTGCACTAATCCAGAAACAAGACAGAGAAATTTATTCTGCTAAAGATTAGACAGGAATTAATACAGAAAGTAGTTTTTCAGTGGGTTTTGACTGAGTAAGTAGTGAAAACAGGAAAATAAAGCAACTGGAATTTAGTACCTTACAAGAACTGTCTGATGAGTATGAAAGGAAGAGTCTAAGGTAGAGAATCTAATCAAAAAGCTAGTGCAGATTTGGAAGAGATTATTTCATAATATTCATAGCTTGAATTAATAAATGTTTTGCTTATATTTAGGAGTAAAAAATAATTTGGGATTTTCTGCAATACACAAAGCAGCAGTGAGTTTTAGTAGTAATTTTTCACCGTGCTTTAGGAAGTTCAGACAGAAACCCTAAAATTAATATGTTGTCCAGTAAATTGCACCACAGAAAACTATCTCTTTTCTTATACAAGGGTCACGGAAAAATCAATACAATTCCTTCTAAAAAGCTCTCTACGATGTTTTAGCACTTGTAGGTGATGGTTCAACTTGTTACGGTTTATGGATAAATAATGTACAAGAATCACACACACACAAAGCACTGAAATAAATGGTAGTACTTCCAGACATTTGACAAAAATCTGACATTTGGTCTGACAGATATAACTCTGGATCTTCTGATAGATGCTGATTTTTATTTTCTTATTCAGTGCTGATGTATGAAGCTGGAATGCTTTGATAAGAGTTGTGATTATCAACAGCGCTAAAAGGAGAGATCAGTTTTGATGGGAAACCATAATTTAATAGATTTATTGGGGTTTTTTAGACTCTAATGTATTGGGTTCAACACCATCTCTCAAAACATGCCTGTACTCAAGCAGGGACATTATGGTCTGGATGGGTAAACCCCAGATTAGTAAAAACTTGATGATTCATCATCTCAGCAGGTAATGGCTGGTGCTTTGCAGCCTGCCTGGAGGACAGTAACAAGAAGAGGGACTGACTGGTCTGTCGTGGGACCTGACTGGCTTAAGATCCTTATCAGTGACCTGGAGAAGGTGAGGTAGGGCACACTTCTCATGGCTGCTGGCAAAGCCAAACTGGGGCAACCAGTCCACACACCCAACAGCAGGGCTGTCGCCTGAAAAGAACCAGGCTGGCTGGAGGAATAGGCCAACAGAGATCTAATGAAATTTAACAAGGACAAATGCAGAGTCCTGCTTTGGGAAGGAAGGAAGAGCCGCCTGCATCCATACAGCCTGGGGACTGCCAGGCTGGGGAGCAGCTCTGTGGGGAAGGCCCTGGGGATCTGGGCCAGCAGCAAACTGAGCATAAGCCAGCAGCCTGCCCTGGCAGCAGTGATGGCCAGCAGCAGGGCTGGCTGTATGAGTGCAAACATGGGAGGTCAAGGAAAGGGATTATCCCTATCTACTCAGCATTCATCTAGAGTACTGCATCCAGCTTTGGGCCTCCCAGTACAAGACAGACACTGATAAACTGGGACAAGTTCAACAGAGGATCATCAGGAGCACTTGCTGGGTGTCTGAGGAGCCAGGGCTTGTTCAGCCTGGGGAAGATGCAGTTATAAGGGGGATCAAACAGCTACCTGCCCACACTGGCACAGAGGTCACAGAGGAGATGGAAGTGCACTCTTCACAGTGGCGGGAGTGTGTGGCGGGGTGAGAGACAACAGGCACAAGTCAAAACAAAGAGGTTCAGAGTGAATATAAAGAGATTTTTTTCCCCTGCAAGGACATGCAGGCAGTGGAGCGGGTTGCCCAGAGAGCGTGTGCCAGCTCTGTCCTTGGAAGTTTTCAAGACCTGACTGGATCAATCCCTGAGCAGCCTGATCTGATCCCATAGCTGACACTGCTTGGCGCAGGAGGTTGGACTAGAGACTCCAATGGTTGCTTCCAACCTGAATTACCCTGTATATCCATGATCCTCTATAGTAATTATTGTAAAAAAATGACCAACAATGTTAATATCTAACTTATAAGAAATTACCATTCAACATTTTTCTTTTCATATAATACTCAATAAAGTGCATTATTATTTAGGGATTACTTAGGGATGCCATCCAGAGGGACCTTGACACACTTGTGAGGTGGGCTGATGCCAACCTTATGAAGTTTAACCAAGCCAAGTGTAAAGTCCTACACCTGGGTCGGGGCAATCCCAGGCACTGCTACAGGCTGGGCGGACAAGAGATTCAGAGCAGCCCTGCAGAGAAGGACTTGGGGGTGTTGGTTGATGAGAAGCTTAACATGAGCCGGCAGTGTGCGCTTGCAGCCCAGAAAGCCAACCGTATCCTGGGCTGCATCAAAAGCAGCGTGACCAGCAGGTCAAAGGAGGTGATCCTGCCCCTCTACTCTGCGCTCATGAGACCTCACTTGGAGCACTGCGTGCAGTTCTGGTGCCCTCAACATAAAAAGGACATGGAGCTGTTGGAGCGAGTCCAGAGGAGGGCCACGAGGATGATAAGAGGGCTGGAGCACCTCCCATATGAAGACAGGCTGAGAGAGTTGGGGCTGTTCAGCCTGGAGAAGAGAAGGCTGCGTGGAGACCTCAGAGCAGCCTTCCAGTGTCTGAAGGGGGTCTATAAGGATGCTGGGGTAGGACTCTTCGTTAGGGACTGTAGTGGTAGGACAAGGGATAATGGCTTCAAACTTAAACAGGGGAAGTTTAGATTAGATATAAGGAAGAAGTTCTTTACAGTGAGGGTGGTGAAGCACTGGAATGGGTTGCCCAGGGAGGTTGTGGATGCTCCATCCCTGGTGGTGTTCAAGGCCAGGTTGGACAGAGCCTTGGACCACGTGGTTTAGGGCAAGGTGTCCCTGCCCATGGCAAGGGGGTTGGAACTAGATGATCTTAAGGTCCTTTCCAACCCTTACGATTCTATGATTCTATAATTTGAGACACAATAAATGAATGTTTATTATACACTAAATTTCACTCCTATGCATGTAATGAAACCATGTATGCTACTAACTTCCTACTTCTTTAAATAAAACAAATTGCCTGGCTGAAAAAAAACTAACTTGTATAACAGGCCTTGATGAGGACGGGGAGTGATCTCCTCTTACCTTTCTCATCCTGTGATAATTCATACTCTTTTGACCTACTGGCAAAAATTTGCACTTCTTAACATCTTCACAAATTGCTTTGCATACGTAATTCACTGAACTGACAGCAGTGTCTGAGGGTAATTTGCTCTGTCTTTACTCTTGCTTGGAGGCCCTCAGCAAAAAAGCCTCTCATCAACTCCAGGGGTTCCAGTCTGTGACAGTTCAAATGGAAAAGAGAAAGTATAATACGCTGCGAACGCCTTTTGTTTTGATTTTACTTGTCTAATAATTAATCAGGAACACACGAACTCAAGATTAAAGTGCTCATCCTGGGGAATCAAATCTAGTAGCCTATCATGGCCTATCACAAATTTAAATCTTCAGAAAGGACATTTCAAACTCCTGTCTGAAAACTGCTCTAGAGGGTGCTTCTGTAAAATATCCTAAATTACTATCCTATATTAACTAGGGCCTGTTTTATGCCTGCTCTTTCTTTAGTCAAGTAGTAATGTAAGAGTAAAAGCTTAGAATCACCCATTATAAGAGCACACATTCTAAGCTCTGTTTGAATATAGGCTATTTACCAATAACCGGCTTTCTTCAAGTTGTATACTCAACATGCTCTGTAGCTGATTTTTTTTCCTTGTGTGTTCTCTAAGAACATAAAGCTGGCAACAAATGTCAATCACATCCCCCTTTCATTAAGGCCTCTGTCAAAATAGACTTTCCATTTCCTGATTATATTAATAGCCCTTTCCTCCACCTTCTCCAGCTCAAATTCATTTTCCTGAGATATGGTTGTTTAGAGCAATCCCCAGTATCTCAGCTGTATCGGGGCATATACTGCTACTAATGTCACCATTGGACAAATGCCTCATAAAATGTTTTGCCCCTCCTCTCCCTTTTTTTGGTGGGGTGTGAAGGGGGATAGGGGATAAGGAGGTGGTGTCATTTTAAGTTGGTCTGAGGGCTACCAGAAACAAAATAACTTGTTGAGGATAATGGGACGTTGCTATTGCTTCCTGTTTTAATCAAAGCTCTGCCTTGAATTATAACGCAATAATGGAAGGAAGAGATTTTCTGTAATCTTCTTCATAAAAACTAGCAGTGCAAGATTTATGTAAGTGGGTGTACCTGTGCTCCAATACTGCTACTCTATGTTTTAATTATCATTGCCTGAACATCGTTATCATTGACAGGCAATTCTATCTATTGGTGTTATATTTACATCTATATTTTGATACAAATTAAACAGAATCCTCGGTATTTGTGTCAGAAGAATGCTTGCAAAAAGCAGCACAAAACCGAAAGGACCTTCCTGCCAGCTTAGATTGACATGGCAAACAGAGAGATTGCTGATAAAGAGCAGGGGATTCATTCTTTCTTTCTTTCTTCTTTCTTTCTTTCTTTCTTCCTTTCTTCCTTCCTTTCTTTCTTCCTTCCTTCCTTTCTTTCTTCCTTTCTTTCTTTTTTTCTTCCTTTCTTTCTTTCTTTCTTTTTCTTTCTTCTTTTTTAAATAAGCATAACAGTATCCATCTGTTCCTGGATTTAGAATACAGATGTGCTCTAAGAAGTAACTTTGTAAAATGGTATCGCAGAGCTCTGTACTCATTCTCCCAGTGACTCAAGAGCACACTTGCTCAGTTGGCAAGTTTTAAAAACAGAAAGACTATGCAAAACGTCTTAAAAGCTAGGTTTGTACATATCCTGAGATGCGAAAGTCAAGAAATCTACTGTGTGTAACCACTAACAATAAGGACTCTGTACCTGCAATTAAATTAATGTTGCTGCTATCTAATCTAGTGATTCATTTAGCTCTGTCAGATGTCTATTGGTTCTGCAGTGCGAACAAGCATCTGTTTTTCCATTCAAGTTGTTGCCATGTTGAACTCTGTGCAATATAAGCCATGCCAACAGCTTACTTGGAATACTTGAATGGAAACAAGATCTTTATTTTGTTCAGACATCGCTACCTACCTGCTTCACATCTGAAATTACAGCCTCCTCCCAGCCCAAAATACCCCAGATCTACAACCTACATCTTTTTGCATTCCATTAGACAAACTGCGCTTTTGTTTCATGTGATTTTTCCCCCAATACCATTCTTTCTAATCCTTAAAGATGATAATTTAGAAGGAATTTCAAATCAAATAGCAACCATTTCTTTAAAACATTCGTATGTGTCATCGTGTTGCATATCATAGCTTTTTCTCCTCTCAGCCACAAAACCTCTTTGTATATTTATTACTTCTACTAATGTGTTAGAGAAGAAATGGCTGAAAAATACTCCATTTCTCACAGGATAAGTAAGTATTACTCTAGATTTCCTCCTTTCATGTCAAAGAAGTCTTAGAAGACTTCTTGAATGTGTTTTTAGAACTTCCGCTTTTCAAAACAGGCACTTTATAATACATAGGATAACCTATGTAAAATTACTGGAATAAAAAAAGAAATGTCTTAGAAATTGCCATAAAATCAAGAGAGATTTCCCCTTCATTTCCTGAAGTGCTCACCAAGGGCAATCTGTCTTATTTGACATGGGACAAAGGGTGATCCACTACGAACAGTTCTCCTGATCACATAACAACATAGTAGTAAAAAAGAAAGGTAATGTAAGAAAAAGGGATGGGATCTGTTGTCATACAAAAGAACACCACCCCATGTTTTCATTATTAAAAACGCGGAAAAAAATCGAAGGCTAACTTTCTGTCACACGTGGGAACCATGGGACTTCTTTGCATACTGCAAGAGTTTTGAGAAAACTATGAATAAAAAGTTTATTTTGAAAGATTCCTTTAGAAAGCCATGAATCTACTTAATGAGGAGTGGTGATCCTTGTCTGCAAACGTTTGACTATACAGTGTTAATTTAACAAGCCATCATTCTGGCCTCTATAAGACAAGCGATACTCTGTGATCTGTTAAATGATCCCCAATATTTATGTCACAGTTGATTTAACGGGAAATGTGCTACTTCCTGGGATATAATGCATGCACACACTTCAACAGCACAGCACAATGCAATCTCAGAGATTACTCTGCAGCCATTGATTATGTAGAAAATAACTGAGGCTCATACTTGACGCTTACTACCCTTATACTATCCTGGGAAGGAAAAAAGAAGCTCGTGAACTAAAAGTGTGAATGGTGTCTTTACTAATCAGGCTGGCAAACCACATGAGAAATCTGATATGGAGACAGTAATTACTTTACTCTTTTCTTGAAAATCTGCTCTAGTGGGTAAATATTAAATAGAAAAGTATATTTAGTAGTCTTAGTCAAGACAGCTTTTAGCATATGCGCTTCCTCAGGTTTCCTCACTCCCTGCTGCAGGGTTGTGGCTCTCAAAGCCTCCTGGGCACCAAGGGACATGATTCATCATCTGCTCCATTTGACCACTAAACACAGGCTCTTCTCTTAGAAATCCTGACTTTAAGACCTTTCCTTCTATGAGGTTTCTTGGGTTTTGTTGTTTGCTTTTTTCCCAAATTCTCCATCTCCTGAGTTCCTCCAGTATCTTTTTTGGATGATTTTCTGCATTTCTCCTCTCATATACAGTGGGAACTTTCCTAGATCTTTTCGCTTGCTTCCCATCCTTGTCTGTTTGTCCCTGTCGTTATGTCCCTGTACTAATGTCCGTGTACATTAGTGAAAAAATAATGATGGGTGGTAAGTTAAGGGTTTCTTTCCGCTCTAAAATAACTGTCCAAACAACAGTCTTTGACATCTCCACAGCCTAAACTTGACAAAGATCTGAATGCCTGCTTGCATCTTCCATTCCCCTGCCTGCCTTTGGTGATCAGAAAAGATTTCATTATATTCTCTGGTGCACACCCTTATCACCTAGTTCTCCTTTCAGAAGCTAGATCCAAACTGATAGAGGTGGGATTGCTTGCAATCGTTTTTAGGTATCTACATCACTGCCAGTCATCTAAAGTTCCCCTAAAGTCTGGAGAAAGAGAAACAAGCACAGTTATAGAGCACTTCAGAAAACTACTTTCAATGTTATCCTTAGGGCAAATTAAATACAAACCAAAGTATCAAATTTATATGCTTTTATCCTATTGAATGCCACTGTGATCTGGCCTGTTCATAGGTAAAATAGTAATTTAGATTTTTTACTATTACACATCTTAACTATGCAATTATTTTCCAGTCTGCCTTGACAGAGTAGAATTGGTCTTTTGTGAGATGTAGACAAGATAATCTTCCTGGCTTATTTCTTTAAACTGATAGAGTTACAGTTAAAAGTTTTGGGTTTTTTTTTTTAACCCTAAATCCTTTGCTGAATCAATCCAGATATGCCTAGCACATCTTTAATATTCTACCTACGTGGTGACATCAGCTTTTACATGTTTTTGATTCTTAGCATTTCCCTTTTATCAGATATGCAAGAGAAAACCTTCTTATAAGCTCCTTCAGTCTAACATCAGTGCCATGCACATGGAACAATCTTCAGTGATTGCAGTTCCTTTCTTGATTAGTTATTTATTCAGCCACTATTTATTCACATTACCAAAATGAGAATTTTTGGAAAATATTTGATGTAGATGTATATGCAGTCTTTCCATTTGGGTCTACAGTTAACAATTAATAATTAGAGTTATTAATAATATTATAGTTAATATCTAATAATACAATAATCAAGTAGAAATGTTATGTTTAATAACTATAATAATAATAATAATAATGCGTATTTTTATCATAAAACCTGATGATCTCCAAAAAGTACACCTCAATATGCTATTGATTAGGGAGATAAAAAATTCTGGTTTTGTCCTGTCACATACTAAGAATTATGAGAAGTCAAATACAGATTCATCATTTTCCCATCATAACAGTCTTGAAATTAACCTGCTTCAATCTTTATCTGAAATAGCTTGGGTTAGCAACTCCTCTCTCCTTCCCCTGAAACTAGCTGATGTGTTTGCGGCTTGGTACAAGGTTACTTCTCAAGTAGCACATCCACAGTGGAGACAACTGGGGTAGCCCAAAATCTCTCGATTTAAAGAGGACTTTAGGAAAAGACACTGAAACATTCTCTAAGAGTCATGTACCTCCACTTCAGAACAGTATGAAACAGCTGCATATATTAATCTTGAAAAACACATGTGTAAAGAAAAAATTGTAGGAAAAATTATAATCTTTAATCCTGAAACTTCCCATACTAGTGAATGCTTTGATTATTTACCTTGCAGCTAAACTTGTATGGAACTAGGAGGAAGATGCGCCCTACAGTGTATCACTACTCTTAGTATGACTAAAATTTTATGATCCTACTGTATAACAGCAGTTGTCAGCTTGTTTGCGTTTTGTCCATTCAGACACCACCTGAAGATAAATATGGGATTAAAAAAATTAGCTGCTGCTTTTTTTGCCCCTCAGTCCTGGACTTTATCTGAGTGCTTTTAGGAATGAGACAGAGTTTTGTCAGTACAAACAAGCTTCTGGAATGGTTTCCTATCGGAGAATGGAATTCTATAGGTAAGAGAGCAAAAAATCATCTAAGAACTCTTCTGTAAACTCCAAGAATTCCATATTAGGTTCACATGAACAGACCCGTAAATTAGAAAAAAATGGAACTTTACCTGTAAGATTGCATTACAGTTAATGTCATTTTTAAAAATCCTTGCCGATTACTATAGAAATCTGTTGGACTAATTTTAATAAATACCTCAGGGCTTTTCCATATAAACCATACACACATAGTACTACTGATTGCTGTTACATAATGGAGAGAAAATACTGGATCATTATATCTTTCAACATGAAAAGCTTGGTCTTTCCTGCATTTAGTGAGCAATCAAATAGAGGCACAGAAACTTCAGTTAAACAAAACCAGCCATCTTCTCAGTTTTCATTTTTGTTCAGCTTGTGTTTGCTTCTAACTTGATCCTGACTTTTGCGCTCGCTTGGAAAACGCCTATTGAAACGCAGCCTAGAGTTAAGATCCGCAGCCACTGGGGAACTACTAGACCAGGGTCTGATTTTCTGAGTCCTCCCAGATGACCCCATTAGCCTCTGAGAGGCAGGTTAAATGTCTGCAATACCACACAGAGGCCTGTCCTTGGACACGGTGCCCAGATGTGATGTGCGCACCTTGATACTGGTGAAGGATCCTCGTGGGTGGACAGATGCAGAAGGGTCTGTGCTCTGCTCAGGAAGTTGTCCCATGTCCCAGGCTCAGTGGAGAGGTAGTCTTAAACACTGCCTTATATGCCTTAAATACTGTCCGACAAGATGGGGACAAAGTCTCCTTTGCGAAGCAGCACTGCCTTTATCCCTTGCACCCTCTGCCTGCCATCACCTACCTATCCCATTTGCCATGGGGGGTCCCGTGCCAAGCCTCCAGCCCCTCTCTGAAACATGCCAGTGGGAAAAGGTAATAGTATCTCTCACTGGTATCTCCCTGCTACTCTTGTGGCTAAAGAGGCTTGTGGGGAGTTCATGCGGGACCCCTTTTCCCACCTCCATGGGCAGATATGGAGATGTGGGGAGTGGGAATCTACCTGTGAGGCACCAGTCCCAGGCCAGGGAGGGGCGAGGGGGCTGGAGGGAACCGATTGCTCCTCTCTAGGTAAAACTAAGCAACTTTAATAACAGAATTTGACTCATGGTCCCAAGCGGCTGTTTAAACACAAGA
Organism: Strigops habroptila; assembly: GCF_004027225.2. Lineage (NCBI taxonomy): Eukaryota > Metazoa > Chordata > Aves > Psittaciformes > Psittacidae > Strigops > Strigops habroptila. The sequence goes on from NC_044278.2 coordinate 1,826,684, forward strand.
TGCAGGATCACCATTCCCAGCCCTGTTTTCTGAAAACAAAAATCTAACTCATAGTAAGTTAAAAAAGCATTCTTTAGGCTATACTAATTTTCATTTTGTCAATATAATGATCTCATGTGCAGCAGGAGCATAGATGTGCCAAACTTGGAGTAAATATTCAGAAAGTAGAAAAATCTAAATAATCCACATGCAGCAGAGTTCATGCTATGTTTTTCTAAGAAAGCATTTATCATCTTGACTGAGGGGAAATCTGTATTTCTTTGTTTTTTGCCTTTGTAGAAAATAGTATCTTAAACTGGAATAAAATTATGTATCAAGATTTTAAACCACATGCAGGGATAATTGTGAGGGGTAGGCGATGAAAGCTATAATCATTGTGAGTGGTGTATAACAGACCTGAAGATTTATGAATGGACAAGAAATTACTCCCTCTTTTACACCTATCTTCTTGTATCCTGTAAGAGTGTCTTAGTTATGAATATCTGATTCACACACTTCTGTTAATTACCTGACTATATGCAATTTTACAGAGTGTGAGCAGTGGTAGCACTAGTAACCCACCAGAAAGTATTTAAAGAACATCTTCCAGTTAAATGCCCAACTTGTTCTCTCTCCCTCCCTTTCCAAAAGTTGCTACCGCCAGAAGAATTACTCTTACAACCTAAAGGTTATTTAGATTTAGAGTCTGCCCTGTACTGCGCCAGCAGTAGTTCATGAAAACCCTACAATCAGGGACTCTGCAGCTGAGCCTGGGCCGTGGTCAGTAGCATGACTCCTGGAGCTGAGTATCATTTCAGTGTGCAGAGGAGTTACAGAATTGGGTTCCTCAGAGATCACTGCTGCAACACACCGTATGGTGCTGCTTATCTGTGGCTTTTCCTGTTTGGCCTAGAGACAAGTTTCTCTAGTTTATGCAAAGCAGAAGTCAATGAAACAGATTCTTCTCCAATCACATTTTAGTGTCATTTGGATTTGTTTTCCCTGCTGCAATGTATTTTACTTTTGTTTATAGCAGAAACAAAGCAAAATCAAACAACAACAACAAAACCCAACCAAACAGACAGACCAAAAAAATCACCACAAAATGAACATGTGGAAAACCCGCTGCCTTTGGCCTTTGGAAAAATTTCTTTGAGATGATATATTGCCTCATGCACTAATATTCCCACGATTCGAAGGAAAATAATGGGTGCATTGTTTCAACAATAGAATAATCACTTTAAACATTTAAATCATTGAAATGTACCAACACACACATAAAGACAATAAAATTTAACAATTATGTTAAAAGGCACAATGTTTCCCAACAGTACGAACAATGTTGGACTTCTAGGGTGATGGTGAAAGATAGGCAGGTAGCAAAGGTGATTAAAACCCCACCAGTGTACAGGTGGTAATGGCAGATGTAGGTGGAAAGCATCAGAAGGAGGTAGTCAAGGAATATTTTGGAAAGATGCACTCTACCTGTGTAGCCCAGTGAATTGTCGCCATTATCAGAGGTGGGGAGTGGTGTCCCGTTGTCGTTCCCCCTCTCTAGGTCGTCGGAGTCTGTCGGAAACAACACCAGAGCTGCTGATGGGGTCACAGGAGTAACAGTAGTTGCCATTTTGATCACAACACGTCCAGACACAATTAAATCCACACATGACAGCAAGAACCACAGTGCCAGTGCACCTTCGTCCTTCCCCCGCCTGCGTGGTGGTGGTGCCCAGCTAAAGGTGGCTGCGAGCATTGCCCAGGGTCACCAAAACGCTGCCTGCTGCCCCTCTCTGCCCAGTCCAAGCCTCACTCTGCAGCCTGCCCGACGCAGTGGCCACCCTGCCAACCAGCCAGCACAGGCTGTGGTGAGCATATGGGGACGGGAAGGCAAGGGAGCTGACTGCTAGCATTGCTAATTTCCCACCTTATTGTTAATCAAAGCTATTGACTGTGATCACTCCCCATCATCGCTTCATCTCCTGGCAATTACAGACTCAAGGGACTTCACCTCTTTGTGGGGAGGAGGCGGGGGGGACAACTGTGCCTTGGCAAGCACGGGGAGGGGGGGCTGCTCTACTTCTTCTGGAAGATGGGCAGAGGAGAGGCCCCTCTATGAAAAGGCAACAGTTTAGCAGCATAAGGAGTAAGGTGCATTTTCTGAGCTGAAAGATGCTCGCAAGAAAAAAGATTTATATCACATGAACAAAAAATAAAACAAGGGAAGGCAGCTGGTCAGCTAAATACATAAATGAACACGTTTTAAGACCCCAAGATAAATTGCTGATCAAACCACCGCAAAGCACCACGAAGATAATTCAAAATAACTAAATCATTCAAAGCAAAAAATAAAACGAAAATCCCAGTGGTTCTGAAAACAAAACAGCACAACCTAAAGGAATTTGTTGTCAGTCTTTTTACTCTTGTCTATACGACTTAATGTAAAACTGATTTTTTAAACTTTAACTCTATTTTTAATTTACTTTTGATAGTGCACTGGCAGATAACAACTAAAAAGAAACATTCATATTCTGTTCAGAAAAAGCTGCAAGAACCAAACCTCATTGCGAAGATATCACTAACATAACAATAGGCTGCTAATTTCTTTCTCCTGTTGACAGGTGTCTGATAATTTATTAATTATTGTAAAGATCCTGAATAGGAAAGATACATTTTGCTTTCTCACACACAGACATATTCTGGACTTCTATAATGACTGAAAGTAACTTCTCCTTTTCAATAAAATGCACATCCTGCTAAAAATCATTCTGAAGTTTCACAGAACACCTAAAGCAACAACATATGAAATTAAACTAGTAAAAAACATAAGTGTATTTTTTTCTGGACACTTCATGTTGTTACCTCAATCAATCTGATTTTTAAAATGTGATGCCAAACATCACATTCATATTCTCTATTCATTTTTTAATCAATCTTTCAGATAGAGCATCCTTACAATTAAAAATCTTTTTAATGAATAACAGCAGAGAAACAAAAAGAAAACCAAAATCCTCAAGAACAATCCACTTAAGGAGACTTATTGGGAAAAAATGTCTTTTAAAAAGTCAATTAAAATATACTGGTGTGCAAATTAAGAAAATCAAAGGCCAAATAACAAAAAACAACCAGGAATCAAGGTGGTGCTTCATCTTAGCAGATGAAAAGAGTTAAATACGTTCATTTATTGGTCCATTCGTCTTTGCTGCCTCACTGATGGCCAATGTCACGTATATCTTTAAAATCTGCTCTGAAAATGGCTGCAGAGCTACTGGATCAACATTCTGTTTCTCCAGATTGCTCAGTTATTTGCATTCAAAGGTTGATTGGGTCAGAGTTTTAAATTACAGCAGTAAACGACAGAAGGAGGGGACTTTTTATTAAATCAAGTGGCAGAGGCTGTGCCTACTTTTTTTAGGGCAAAGATTTGTAATCGACTACAGAAAGCTCATATTGGGTTTTCCAGCAACAGACCTGCTGATCATCATTTTGAATGATTGATTGCCTTCTAGGAGATTTAACCACACACTACTCAAAATGATGAAGAAGCAGTAAGATGCACTGAAAGCTACCGAAGGGTTCTACTCATCAGTGTAATATCTAGCATCATGTACAAAATACAACTACATAATAAATTGGTCTTTTTTACACAATATACATCCTCAGACAGAGCATTCCCAGCAATGGGCCACCCTCCTTGTAAGACCTCACCAAACAACCAATGCCCTTTATCATTGGTTTAAATTGTTTTAAACTCCTAAGCCTCACTTAGAAGTTTAAATAGGAGCAGTCTCCATTTCAGAAATGCTGTGCATTCAATACAGCCAACAGGACAGGAAAGCAGAAGCTTTAAAAACTAGGCTACCTCTACTTGCAGCCATTTAGGCATGAAAATCTTGGCTTCAGTCTGTCCACTGGTGGAAATGAGGAGATTAGTCTAACTACTGATATTCACATTATATCTGTTGGTGGCAATGCTCTTGTTGTTTACAATCCAAAACCACACAGACATTCACTCTCATTGTTTGAGAAATGTTGCTTTTCCACTTGATATCGAACATGATATTCAACTTATGTTAAATTACGGTATCTGGCTGGAAACTACTTTCATTAGTGATGATCACTGATGTTCAGTTCTCTCTGTGGGTGAATTCTACCCCTTTCACTGAACAATAAGTCTGCACCCAAGTCCTACACTCCAGGCTGTGGCCCCCTGCACTGGGCTGACTTTAATTTCAGCTCTGTCACAAGATCCAGCTTTGCCTTTGCTTGGGAGTCCCTGTTAAAACTTAACAGAAATAAGTACTACTGACTTACATGGCACATTTCACCATGAGACTGCTGTGAAGGCACTCTGTTGCATGAATAGTAAAGGGCCTGAATGTTAAGATGTGATGTATTGCTTATGACTACCACGCTGTAGGATCAGGCAATTTTCCTCTTGGCTTTCCTAAATGTAAGGAACAATTTTACATCTTTTACACTTTTACTCTTTTTGAACCAGTTGCCCTGCCAAATAAAAGGTGAAGAGAATGAGTTATAAAACCTGGGACAATTCACTCAGTACATAAGAAATTTACAGCTTGGCCTGAGTTAGAGCAGAGGCTGAACTTGGTGCCATCCCTCAGAGAAATGCCATAATCACTCTATAACAGGTTTCATAGAAATGACAGACAGCATGTCCCTCAAAAAGGTTGAACATCTTGGTAGAATTTCTGTGAAGGCTTAACTACCAAAAAGAAAAAAGGAGCAAGCCAACCCTTATCAATTGCTACCATACTTTTCTTTCACAAGAGCACTTGAGAGAGGCCTCATTTGGCAGGGAGAACCCCCTCATCATGAAGAAAAATACCTCATTCCCTCTTTACACAACTGTCTCCAGTGCCACCACTTGCCCATTAAGTTGGGCAAGTGTCTTAAGGCATTAAAAAAAAAACAACCAACAAACATCTATTTTGACTTGTTGGAAGAGTGCTAAGCACGGAGTGGTCTAGCTTTTTGATGGAATGGTTTCAAGTTTAGTCAGTGCAGCCCAAGTACAGATGACACCTTCAAAGCAGCAATAAGATTTGGCTTAATCATACAAGTTCAGAATAAGTTTAGGTGGTCCAATGACAGTCAGATATCACCAAAGATTTATGTGAAGGTAGGGAACCTTTTCCAATTAAATTTCCACTGAAATCTGTCCTTCCATTTTATTGGACTGTAGCAGGTGCTACTAAACACCGTTCCTGCTTTAATTTACATCTTTATTTCTGTAAAGGGAACAGAAAATCAGAATACTAAATATTTACTAGTTTGACTCATTTTCTCAGCTCCTACAACACCTCAAACCAGACACATTTATTTTCGTAACTACTTACATTTAAGTTCTTTGTGCAATTGTAACCTCCAAAATTATATTAAACATGCTTTTAACCATGGCTCTGCTATTCATAGAAAAGTCACTAATGTTTTGGGTTTTTTTTTCCCCCACCAGTCACCGAAAGTGATGCCATCAGTTACTGCTTCTTTTGTACCAAGGAGAGATGTCTGTATGACATGCTTTATTGACGATGCATCCTTAAAAGTCCCTAAATGATTCAGTGTTGATGCCCTGGACCATCCTCCAGAAGGACATAAAAAAAAACACTGAAAAGACCTAATCAGACACAACTTACTATTATAGGAATCTCACGTATCTCTGTTTCTACACTGGTCATTGTTTATGTGAAATTAAAGCCACCTACTGACAAATATCTGACTACAAAAATAGTTACCATATTTAATTCCAAAACATATAACTTCATTATTTCTTGTTATGTTTCTCTAAATTTTACTGTCGTCATCGGCTTGGGGGTAAAAAATTGGGAGGAAACAGCATGAACAGCATTTTGCAAATGAACATTAATAAAAGATTAAGGTGAAGCAAATGAATATAAACTACTATCAATATTAGGATTGTGTTCTACAAATTGGATCAATTCCCATTGATTCCTTTCTAGTGATCTAGAGGAATTCAGGAAGAGGCATCAGAAAAAAACCAAACAACTGTGAACACATCAAACCACAACCTAAGATGAGGAACTAAATTAGTAGTCTGGGGGTTTTTCGGTATTTTTATTTATTCTACATTTTAATTAGAGTTACAGTAGAAATACACTATAATATGTCCTAAAGCATATTTGATTTAATTCTATTTCATCATTTGATTATTCAATAATGACAAAACATTTTATGCTATTGGAGTGTAGGTATGTAAGAATAGTACCTAGGGGAGAACTACTGTTCAATTAATATATCTATGAGAACTAACTTTTGTAGAGAGAAGTACTATCTAAAATTATATGTTTATTTAGAAAAGTACAGACAAGCTTTCAAGAATGTAAACCTATTCTTCAGAGCTCTAACAAAAACAAAAAACTTCAAACTATGTGCAGAATTGGGAACAGTTAGGCCACCCTTAGACTGTCACACTTACAGGTCTGCATCAGAAGCTTATGCAGCATATAGATGATTAATCTGGAGAATATCCTTATTGACATTTCACCTTACCTGAAAGGAAATACTCTATTATTTTTCATAAGACTTACTATATCAACTTTGTAGAGACATTCACATCCAGCAAGCTAACTAGTTTAAATTGGATAACTTCAGGGAGTTGTGGCCGCTTTCATCAGCTAAAAGTCTCCACAAGTAATTAGGATGATCTTCATTAAAACTTTACACTGCTCAGTGCCTCATCCTGAAAGCTAAGGAAGGTTTAAGCCAAGGGAAAAAAGCAAGAATTTGTTCTCACACAATGCCTTTATTCTGAGGATCTGGAACAAGTAAATTACAAATAAATCCATAAGGATGCTTTTCATTAACAGTTTCTACAAGTATGTTCTAGCAACTCAATAGGTGGTTCTAAAAATAAAATGTACACTTATGCACAGGTACAGAAATGTTATTCTTTACACACAAGAAAGAATTTTCTATTAAGAACAGAACACTTCATGGTATTAAAAAACTCTTAGAAACAGATTTTTCTAAAACAAGGAAGAATACAGATTTTATTTAATGGTTTGAGTATTTCTTTGGTTGTCTTCAAAGATCAGCACAGATGACTGACATCCTGACAAAGCCCTCAATAGTGGATGCTATTTAAACACTTTTCCTTCCCTTCATTTTCATGATTCATTAACAGCTTTTACCTCAGTAAAAGGTAAATGAGACTTTAAGTTATGCAAAAGCAGTAAACAACCTCTTTGCATCTTATTTATTTATTTTGGAAGGAGGTAGTAAACATAGTTGTTAGCAACTTCAACACAGATCCAGCAAATATATTTTATGGAGTAGCATAACTATGACTGTTGGGTTTGTTGTTTGGGGTTTTTCTTTAAATCTGCTTCACTTGCTTTCAAATTTAAAGCTGAAGCCTTATGTGGGGTCAGTCACACAGGAAACCATACGAATATAATAATATAGCAACATTTCTGACCCAACACTTAAATTCTCAAAACTTGGTATTTAGCAGAGAGCATGGAAATATGCACTCTAAGTCTTTGATGCTCCCAAGCTTGTTTGTTGTCCTATCTCCACTTCCCCCCACACCTTGACTTCCTCTAGCTCTTTATGGCTCTTCTTAGGCTGTCTCTTGTAGCTCTCTCCTGTCCTGCATCTGCTCCCCTTTCTTTCCCTACCAGATAAACCTGAAGTTAAGAGCCATTCAGACTAATTAAACTGTGCTGGAAGTGAGTTAACAGGTGGTGGCCCCAGCTGCTTCAGTTGCAGGGGTAGATATGAGGCCCATCACTAGCCTATACAAGGCAAGGTACTATGACTGATTACGACAAAAAGGCATTTTCTAAGGAGGGACAACCAGATTTATAACAGAACTTTCTTCTCTAAGGCAACAAGCAAACTTTCTCCAGAAAATACAGAAATAAGTCATTTATTCTGAAGTGCTTACCGGTCATTTGACTATGTTTAATATGGCACAGGAATAAGAGCTATTTGGCACAGGTTTCCCCATGTCAATATTTTGTTCTGAATTTGACCTTACTTTAGGAAATTTCCTCTTGCTTGGAAGCTTTCTTATTTTGTTTTCTTCCCAGTAAACTTACATGTTTCTCAAGGGAGTTCTGATTACTGTGACAACTACTATCCAGACATTTAAATAATAGCAACTAGCACCATGTGCAGCTGAAGAACTGGTTATGCAAGCTTCCCATGCAATCCTCTAACTCCACTGGGCTTCTTTCAATAATCCCATAACCATGTAACCAACTCTATGAGACTACAGCAAGTCCTCCAGGCATTAACCCCTGGAGCTGCTCCTTTTATGACTTTAGCCCTCTTAAGTTTGTTTTGAGGCTGAATTATTCAGCTGCTTTACAAGTAGCTGCCCCCAAAATAGTACCAAAGAACTGGGTTCATTTTCTCTTTACGGTAGAACTGGAGCACAGCAAGAAACCTATCATGCTTAATTGCATCTTTTTTTATTCAGCTGAGTGGCAAACTTAGGAAAGGTGATGAATTTCCCTCATTAATGACTATTACAGACAAACAATGAAAAATGAGGAATTAATTCAACATGCCAACTGCAATAACCTTACAGCCACATGATTTGAAATTAAAACCGACATAAAAATGAACATTGAAGGGGACATAGGCAATTCAAAAGCTGAGAAAGCTCTTTCTCAACCCCTTGCTTTTTGGTATATGCAAAGTCATCTTCTAATTTGTCAAAGACATATCTGCAACACAGCTGTGTCATTTACATTTTACTAGTCTATGTGCAGAACTCAGTGTGAAGAATAATATTAAATCAATGTATGTCTGCTTGGTTATAGAAAGAATGGACAAACTGCACTGATACACTGTCTGGCAAGGGAATATATTGCACACTAGGTAAGCCTATTCAAACTGCTAGATAAGCAAGAAGGTCTTTCTGACCTCACAAGAATCTCAGGTCCTTTTTTGAAGGAGACAATTCCTAGCTGTCCTGGCTTGGTTCCTTCCCACCCTTCTCTGCTGCACCCTCCCTTCCTCTCACCCCCCCTTTCCTTTAGAAGGACAGCATTTTGAACTGTTTTGCCGTTGCCCACACAAGTTCTTTACTTCCCAACAGTGACTTCAGCCATGTTACAATTACTGGTACCCTTAACATTGCAATTTCTCAGAGGAAATGTGTCCAGTTTTCGCTCTGAAGGTCCTCTTCCTTTCATACTTAAAGACACGCATGTTCTATTAACCTGTATTCTGCACAATGTAAAAACATGATGATGCTATATCCTATGGGGTGGTTCAAGGATTAAAACCAGGTTTCAACCCTGTTGTAATTTACAATTATAATCTTTGTAGCCTAACAGGAAAGTAAATTAGTGAGTAAGGAACAGGGATGATTTTGAAGCAAAAAGGAGAACTGCAAGGTAAACAAATACACTGACTTGCGAAAAGGCATGTAGTTGAAAAACTTACCATGCCAATTAGTACAGCTCTACAAGAATAAATCTATAGCAAGCTACAAGCATCATCAAATCACAAATACATATCCATGCAAAGTAGAAATAAATTGAGTCTGTCCAGAATTCCCTTTCCTATTCACATTCCAAGACAGTGAATTATCTGCAGGTATCAAATGATACTCACTTGCAACACAATTTACTATATTTCTTTTTTTAATTTTAAATCCAAAGAATGTTTTCTTTTACTCATACTAAGCAGAGATAAGTACTTCAGGGAAATTTTTGTCTTTCAGTATTAGATCACAGGGGTTCTTTCTGTAAAGCTTTTCCTAAGAGCTACTGCTTTTGTGCAGTGTAATGAAATGCATCCTACAAAGGAGGTTTTTAAGTTTGTCCCTTGGAGAGAAGAGAAACCATACAACAGGTGTTCCTCCTGTCTTTGTTTACCTGAGCTGACTACCCGCTGCTCAGAATCATATCCTTAAGAAAAAAAAAGATGGAGCATGTAAGTATTTGCCTGGAAAATTTGATATTAGGCTCAAGTCCTTCCTTTTTAAAGCAGCAAAATGCTCCCATTGACTGTACGCGGGGTTCTGTTAGCACAGCTGTGAATACTTCAGGGAAATGGGAGAAAGAGCCACAAATAAAGAATTAGCAATTACTATCTACCTTATAATGAAACGTACACATATGTCCCCACCAACTTAATAATTCTCAGTGTGAACCGGGAAAGACTGGTAAAATGGTGGTTCAGTTAATTTAATGGTTCCTAGTGGTTCCTTAGCATCTTCCAGCTGGGAATCTCATTTCTCACTGTGATTAATGTCAGCCTCAAAAGAAAGCACAGGGTCAAAAATTGCTCCAAGTTTATGAACTCAAACTCCAGACAAAATAGAATGACAATGAAATTAAATAGCTGAAGAGAACAATCAATAACTCTTCTATCTTGTCAGAATTCAGCTCTGCAAAATTAATACCAGATAAGAAATCATACAACAGAGCAAGAGGTACCTGGGTTTACAAGGATCTACAGATTTCTCTAGGTATTGTCAATTTGTAATATTGTGTATATTGAGCATGGGAATCACTAGCCAGAGGCAGTAATTTTGAAACAAAATGGGACCTGCAATAGGCCCATGGGAACCCCTGAAATAATTAGATCTGTAATTGGAAGTACAGAGCCCAAAACCATAAAGTATGAACACTGAAAAATTATATGTATCAAACTATACAAATATGATGAGAAAAATGCCACTGTAAAAAAAAACAAAACAGACATATCAAAATTTTGATGGGTAAGACTATCAAGACGGCAAAGACAGACAAAATGACATATCTATGTTCAAAACCAAACCAGATCTTTGAGATAAACTGCTCAGTAAGACATAACCTTGTCAGAAACTTCAGTTTGTGTGTTGGTAGGTACAAACCAACAACTAAACAGCAAATGGAAGTAAACAGTTATGCCACCCTTAAGAAGCAAAACCAGAAAACCCATAATGCTAGAGATCAGGAAATCAGGCTTCTCATACTAAGAGACTCATTTATCATCACAGCAATGAATTGAAAATGGAAACAGAGACGACTGAGAATGCATTGTGTCAGATTTGCTTGTAGAAAGTTTCCCAAGTATATCATTGCTGACTAGGTCACAGCTTTAATATCTCTGAACTAAAGTACAACACTGTAGGAGTGATAGCTCAAAAAAAGATGACTTTCTTTAGCAAAGCCCAATTGTTTGTTTGTCCTGACTTCATTAAATGTGTTGGTGCAGCTGCTTTGGGCAGGAAATAAAAAATACTTCTGAAGCAACATTATACATATCATATGTTTCTAGCATGATTGGTTCCATATTGTTGGGGCCCTCAAGCGCCTCTAGCAGAGTTCCTCAGCAAATTTCAATGTGTCAAACTGGATAAAAATCAGAAGTAGATGCTTTATCCCTATGGGCTAGAACAACTGCTATCCAGCACAGAAACTCCAACAGGGAAGATGATGCCCTGGCCTCAGCCTGAGTACTGTAAGCTCCCATGGGCTACGGATAAGAGCCCGTGGCCTCCTCCAAACTCCTGCACACCTTTGTGCCCTCAGGGTTCCCCTCTGACTGTTCCTGGCTGAGACCTCAGCCCAGGGGTGGCCCAGCTCACTGGCATTGAGACCAGCAGCCCTCTGCCCTTGCTGGGTTCCGCAGCTAGGTGACAAGCTATCAGAGCACAGCAGATGTGTCAAGACTACGCAAATGTCCTTCAGCAACATTTTTACTACCTAGTTGATGGGGAAGCTTATAACGGGGTTAGGTCTCAAACTGAAAACTTCAGCTCGCTGCAACGAACCTTTAAAACTAAATACACGGAGCAGTATATAACTATACCACATAATAAAGTACTCCAGAAGATCAAGCCACTGACAAACATGGAGCTGTTGAACCAGATCTGTACGTATAACCCACCAATCACAAACAACCGGTGGCTCACAGTACAATGATACATCATAACTGCTACTGAATTTAAAAGACTGTGTGCCATGTCTGGAGGTTTGCTAGCTCTGAACTTCATCATATTATGATACTAAATAATTCTAGGTATGTCCAAAGTTATTTCAAAGAGTATACTAAGCTTCCGCCATACAACAGACCGAAGTGGAAAAAACATTTAATAATTTTACAGGTTTCAGATTTATTTTATTGATTTTGATGGGAATGTGGGTATGAAAGATTATGGAAAAAGGAGACAAGAGCACAAAACAAAACCACAAGGACCTAGAGAAAGAAAAGCATATTTAGCATATTGAAAACAAGTAATTATCTTTCATTTTAGGAGCCCAGGCTACAGAAAATTCTTGGGAAAAAACCTGTAATTTCAGAAGGTGCTTGATATGAAAAAAAGAGACTAACACATTGGATCAAATAACATACCCAGCTGGACACTGATCTGACATTGAACACTACTTAGAAAGTAAAGCAACACAAAGCACAACAGTATTGTTTTATTACACCAATATAATATTTCAAATTAAAACAAACCCCTCAAAAGATAGTGAAGAAATTTAAACTTTAAAACAAAAGAAACAGTACTGAGTTTACCACATCATTTCCATTACTCAAGCTTTACAGTTTATCTAACTCTACTGAATCTTGTTGTTCTACAGCTGGAGGAGATGTGGTACAATACTGAAAGTATAACACTGGAGATAAACAAGCTGTGAGTGCTCAAAACTGAACACAACTGAAGCATTAAGCAAGTCAGTGAAAAGAGCTTACAGCTGAGATGAAGACTGTTTCAAGCATGTCAGCAAAAGCTTCTAAAATTGTTAAACATTTTAGAACCTTTTCTTAGCTACAAAAGACTGAGCAATGAGAGCAGAAACATTTGTCACTAGAAATAATATAATTAAAAATAATCTGTTTTCCCTATAGTTTTTATTTTTCTAAATGGCTGTAGAAAATGGCTGTGGTTTTGAAAATGCAGTTGGTCTCAGAAAAGAATGCACTGACACATACAACTGCAAGTTATGTTCGGTGGTGAAAGGCAAACAGCGTAAAATAAATAAATAAACAGAATCTCCCATAATCACTGACTGAATGTTACCTAGTTTTACGCTGATTGGCACTCACACCTAAGGCGGCTCCCTAGGTAAGCTCCTATTTAAGCATTTCTCATCAGCTTGAAACTTGAACATAATTATATTTGACTAGATTGAGGCTGAGTGTGTCTCAGGGTCCTGCCCCCACAGTCATCCCAATCAAGAGTCCTAGAAAAAACCTTCCCTGGTTTCCCTGCAGCCTCCCACTGCAGGTATCTTTCTTGAAACAACCAAAAGACAGAAGTTGGTATAGAGTAAAATCTTGTCCTAATATGCAGATAAAATCCGACTCTATCTCACAGCCACACAGCTTTGAGACTCCTTCCATATTTATTAAAGATTTTTGGTTAAGATGAGCAAGTGAATTCGGAAGTCACTAGAGGACAATACCCAACATATGTAGACTATGTGATAAGAGAAACCCTATTCTGTAGAAAATCAGACTAAACAAATCACTTCCAAGCCCTTCCTCATCCCACTCAGCTGAATTTATCAATATATATTTAATAATTTGAATTAGTCACTTGAATACAAACTACATATTTCATAAATCTGAATGACTGACTCCAATTCCACAATTTGAACAATTATAAAAATTCTTACTATTGAAAATAAAGGTCATTTGTAAGAAGAAATAAATGCACTTGATGAAAAATGCTATAGGCACATGAAGATTCTGCTGGAGATATAGTATCCAAGAAAATTTACTTGAATTTAAGCTGACCCCTCATTCATCATATCCTGTGGGGGAGTCAGTTAATGACTATATTGATCCTCTTTTCTGTTCATTTTTATATACATCATCTAACCAAGGTGAAAGTAACCACAAGCTATTAATTTCAGAGAAAAAATATTTCAATGATAAAAGTTTGAAGTTGCAGTTAAGAATTTTTATGATACAATGGATTTGCTGTACTGAAATTGTAGGACATAATCATAGAAGCGCAGTGGGAAACATCACATAACACACATTAAGTGATCCCTGGAAGCAGAGTATTGCTAGTAAGCGAGATGGACTTCAACAGAATTCTATCAGCTTAGGATCTGATTGATACATGTTAAGTGCCACTTTTTCACTCAACTCAGGAGTACCAGATTGTTTGGGAACCTTTGATCATTCAGAGAACAATGTGAACTAGGTAGCTGAGACCACAGTTTCTGTAGCCTACAAGTATCTGAAGATGAGAAGAGGAAAATATTCCATTTCTACACACATCTGATTTCACAGGCACCTCACAGTGTTTGATCTTTTGCTCTCACCAACATGTAAAAAGCAGAGCACATGACTCCCACCATAATGTTTGTGTGTCTTGAAGAAAAGTTGATGAATGAGAGTGGTGGAGGTGATCTTTCTTCCATGGGAAGAAAGGATGCTCTGCACTTTCTGCAACTGGCTTCAATCTGTGAATAAAGGTATAGAGCAGACTGAACTAGTGTGTGACTAAAACAGAGCACAACATATCTAATACTACCTTATCAACACGATATGGCTTTTAAAAATACTGGAAACAGTATCATTTTTTTCTTTGACCTCCCTTTCATTAAATGTAACTATTCTCTTTCTTGTATGCTGTTTTTTGTTTTCCAACTAATAAGCTCAACTAACGATCAATCCTTGATTCCCAGACCAATTCAATCTGTTATTATTTTATTGTTTGCATATTTAGAAAGCTTAATCTCTGCAAGGACCTTTTTGATATTTTCTTCATTTAAAAACTTCTTTCTCAACAGCAAACTTTTCCCCAGTCAAGCCTTAAGTCTCCAGGCATTTTTGCGAATACTGTTTGCAAAGGCTTCCGTTAACTGCTAAGGGAAGCTGCAAGGTGGTAGGTAAGTTTATCTTACAATTTTATTGAAGCTCTTTGGGAAAAGAAGAAGAGAGAGGGGAGGGAGAGCACACACTTCGTCCAGTCTGTGGCTCCTTGTAAGAAAACAATTGATTTTTTTTGTATTTTTAATACTAGAAAAACTGAAAACAGATATCTGAGGAAAACAGAACCAGATCTCCCATTGCAGGGGTGCTCAGTAAAACCCGGCTGGTGTCTCATGTGGTGCTCAACCACAGGGAAAACCTGGTCTTGAGAAGAGCCCCCGACTGCTGCAGCTGGGGCCAGAGCCCCGCAGAGGTCAGGGAGGTGTAGTGGTGCCTCCGGGGAGAGCTTCCATGGGGCCCGGCAGAGCTGACTTACAGCTGCTGCTGCTGCTGCTGGAAGGGGAGGAGATGAAATTAGAGCGTGAAGGGGGGAGACAGTGAGGGAAGAAAAGCAGAATGTCTGAAGAGATGAAAACGCCACCGTTTCGCTTTCATCCCTCTCTCATTCTCAGGAATTGCTTTAGGGGACTGAAAGCCATCCCTTGAAAGTGTGATTCCTCTGTCTTTATGCTTTGCAGGCATCTACAGACAGAAGAAAAAAAGCGATAACGAACAAGCACTGAAAACAGTGCAAACTCTTATTGGAATCCCAATTAAATGAGTACAGCCACATACATGTTCCTTCCACAAGTTATTTTAGTCGATAGCATCAAATATTCGGCAGTTACGAGATGACATCCCTCACCCCCTGAACCAAAAATCCTCTCAAGTAAAGACTCTTGTGCAGTTTTACGGTCACAAAGACTTAAACTTGAAACTTAGGAAATTGTAGAAGTGAAGCTGCACAACAGATCTTAATACGGCTTCCCCAGGCACGTCTTAGTCATTAATTCCACAACCATATCCAAGTATTCTCCCAGTGCAAAGAACAGATGATGTTCAGTCAACAAGCAACTATGCAATGTTTGATTTCTCTTTATTGTTGATACATATTACAAACCTCACTGTAAGGATAGTTTCATTTTACTAAGTGACTTTGCCCTATAATAACTGAAGTTCAAAGTGTTTGAGGTATGTAGACACTGAATGCTGACTATGAATCAGACTTCAAAAGCAACAAACTTGCAGGCACAGCTGCTGAATGTTCTGCAAACGTAAACTAATACATTTTCCCCAAAAACCTGCAGGCTGGAGGAGTTACTGTTATCATCTCAGTTTTAAAGCTAAAAATCTGAGATGCCATTGTGGTTAGAATCAAGTTCTCTGAAGAAAGTTACTCTCTTCAGTATCCCACCACTAAAACCTCCAGCTCCATATTTAAAAGTAGTGCTGGAGCTAGTACGGGGAGAAAAGGACACCATTGATGCCCCAATACCCTGATGATCTCTGTGTTTTGGAGCTTTTAATCTGCTGTGTGATAGTATGAAGTTGACTATTACTGTCCCAACAAAGCAAAAATGTAAGTCCTAAATATGCACGTGGAAGAAAAATTGATTGCTGAGGCAAAGTTCTGTATGTGCTACAGAAAATAAGGTCATGCTGACAAAGGTTCATTTTATTTAAAAGACACAGTTTGTGAATGATTGCTGGGGAAGAAAACAAAGGAAAAGTTTTTTAGAGGTTTTTTTTTTTTCCTACTGGAATCAAGAGAGCTTAAAGAAAAGGAAATCTTAAGGAGAGACAGGCATTCTGAAAGAAAGGCGTCTAGCCTGGAACCCATCTCAGCTGCTAAATTTTGAAATCATGTATCTTAATCTGTAGCTTTCTTGCTGGGTTACCGCAATCAGATCAATAGTACTCAAATCCAGATAGGTACCAAGATGCCAGACACCCGTGTAGGTCTATTCCCATATCTCTCTTTATCCAGTTTATAAAATGGTAATAAAACATTCCTGAATTATAAAATATGCATGTCTATATCGAGTTGAAATGCATCTTAATGTCTTTGTTGTTACTATAAATTACACTATCCAAAATGTTTCCGTAATAGTCTCAGAGGGTTTGACAAGTTAAGAGGCATAAATTTATCTAACCACTTAACCTTCTTAACCACGGAAAGTTTAAGAATTGTGTGAGTACAACTCTTAACTTACTAATCCTATACTTCAAAGAGAACATTGTATTTGCATTGTAATTACATCTTCAGAAATGGCAACTACTGCACCCTGTGAAAGAAATAATGTTATTAAGCCGAAGTTCACCACTACTCCTGAAAGCCAGCACTTTGCTGAGCATAGGTATTCAATGTTCTGTAAAATAGCGATTTTATCTCACCGAACACCATTCCTGGTTTAGAGGTAATGACAGGGACTTTCTTTAACATTAAAAGAATAAATACTAATATGTTGAGCATTAAAAATGTTCTTTCTGCAAGTCTCATAAATGGCAAAGTGACAACATGGAAAAATACAAACTCAACTTTCTTAGTATGAGAAATCTATCTATGTCTATCAAATATGAACACCACATCTTAAGAGAGCAGTTTTTGTCATTACTATAAACTAGTATCAAAATTGTTTCTGGTGTTTCTGGGGTACTACAGAAGCCCCTAGTAGCATTTAAACATGACATTTTGAATACCACTCAGTGCAAACCTAAAATGATACAAGCTGGAAATACTTTCTTTCTTCCCAGTGTCTCACTGAATGCAAACCCCACATTTGCAGAAGCTGAATTAACAGCTTCTAAGACAGTTGACTCAGGTTCTGCTAACATGTATTATGAAATGAACTGCAAAATGTGTGGTATTTTTTTCTCTATTACATAGAAGCACCCCTTGTTGCCAAACTGATTTCTGGGATCATGTCTAAGCGAAGAAACCTCGTCAGTTTGCTGTTTTGTAGTTTAAGGAATTAGTGATAGTTTAAATATATCAAAAAGTCTAATTTTCAAAAAGTAAATAATGATGTGGTCTACATATTTTTGCTTCATGAAGCCAGGCTACCTGCAGCACGCCCAGGTTATTCTCAAGGCAAAGAAGTCCAGATAAAAAAAATCTTGGCATCTACAAATGCCATATGGAGTTTCCGTGTGTCATTGTTGTACAACAAAATTATCCCCCTTTTATTTTTCCCCAGGTTATTTATAATACAGTGACTTTTTTGCCAGGTTTTGTTTTTTTTTTTTTTTTTAAATCTGGGACAAGGAGAGTTAATTATTCTGGAGTGCAGAAGCAGAGAAAAATAATTAGCTTAAAAAATTCCAGCCATACTCTGAAATGTCTTTTCCAGGCATAAAAACTGCACGTTATTAAGGCCTACTGTTGTGGGACTTTCTATGGCTTGAGGCGAACGCTCTCCCCTAGCAAAGCTGAGGATCCATCCTTTCTCATGGTTTGATGCTCCTGTTTCTAACCTTCATGGTTTGTTAGCCAGGTGACCTTCAACCTTTGATCCTGGAATGACTATTAGTGGTGACTCCAGGAGATTTACCTCAGCAGCACAGCTATAGGGGAGCATTCCCAGGTGCATTAAAAATGCACCTTATCACATTATTCTACTATTAATCAACAGCATATAACAATGTACTCAGAATGCACATATAAAAATATATTATAAATACATGTGCTTATAAATAAAAAATGGCATTTAGTGGTTAAAAGTCAAGGTGCATCCATTACGTTGTTGTGACACACTTTTATACATGTATTCCCCACTTACCTTAATCCAAACTGGGATTTATGCAGGAGCTTTGTTTCAAGCAAAATCTTAGTGCCATGACTGGAGAGTGTTCTTTGAACAAAGCTATGGAAACAAACGATACAAACTGCTGGAGAAATTATCTGTGTGTTTCAGCAGCTTTTTTTTAATTAGGGTCTAATCCCAGCTCTTTAGACTACAAACATTGCAAAACTTGGGACAGGTTTGACTACATGACAGGGAAACAATTCAACATCTGCCATGTTTGGGGCATTACTGTAGTATCAATAATAAAATAACATCCCAGAGCTTGGAGCAGTTTAGAGGAATTGCCAGTGAGGAATAAAAATTGTTTTCTCCCTCTTTTCAACTGTAATTCTCACTGGTTCTCTTCAAGATTCTCTGTTGTATTCCTCATTGGTGCCCTCTAAATGACTTCTTTCAGGATAAAGACTAAAAAGGAAATTTCTGTGGTAAAAATGTATCACTACTTCAATTCTGTTGTGTTTGACGTAGTTGTAAAATGAAGGCATACCTGATGTACTAATGTTGTATCTAGATACAACATTTGAAAACTATTTTCTTTAATTTTCTATTTAAAGCATAATTAAAATGAAACTGTATGCCTAAGACAGGAAGAATAAGGGCTGTGACAACAGAAAGTCCAAAGAAGACGCCAAAATAATGTGTTCCTTACAGCAAAACAAAGCAGTATTATTTTACTGAGCCTATGGAATTTGAAATATATATGTTTCATGCATAACATGATTCAAAACAGCTGACTTTTCCTTACAAAGAGTTAAGGAATGACTTTACTGACAATTATACTGATATAACCGTAAAATGAAACAAAAGCTCTATCTTGCAAAGACTTTTGTGCTTCCTATTAGGTACTGTGGGAAGTCCCATTGACCTCATGGCTTCGAAGGTTAAACAGGCAAATATGTCTTCTCTTCATAGTTTAGTTATTGTGTGGTCTAGAAAATGCAGAACTAAGAATGGCCAAGCTTAAAAACTAAGCACTTTTATTTGGGGGGCCAATAAGTATGTGGACTCAAAGGAAGAGAATGATCAATAGCAAGAGTAAAGTCACAAATATGGAAGAAGGAAGAAAAGAGTTTGGTTGAGAAAAGAACTCCAGCTGCTGCCTCGTAGAACATCTCCTGAAGATGTTGGATAAAGATTTGGAATGCGTGTGTGACTGCTGAATTGTCCATGGATTAAGAGCCATAAACACAGTTAAGATCTCTCCTGAGCTTTTAAATTCTAAAGACTATCAAGCCTGAAAGTTTATCTTTTTGTTTCTCCAATAAGGTTTATGGGTTGCATAACACACATGTAAAGTCTCTAGAGAGTTCCCATACCTACTTTGGTTGTACATACCCTTTGGTGATATTACTACATAAACAATCAAAAAGAAAGGGGGCAAAAATATTTTCCAGACTATTTTTGTGAACTTAAGTAGCTTAAAAATAAATATTGAGTCAACGTTACAAATACTTTCATTAGTACTTAGGGAAAGACATAAATCCTAAACAAGCATAAAATCTGCCTTCAACCTTCTGCTCTTCTGATTCCAGTTTCCATTTGAGACAGCAACAGACGTAAAACTTTCTAGAAATTTCTCCATCATTACTACTAATAGAGCAGCATCACTGACACCACCACCACGCTTTAAAGCACCAAGAGAATCAAGGCCCTCCTTTGATACAGAGTCTCCAAATACTTAGTAATATGATAGGATGCATAAAATGTTCCAACTTCAGCAGAACATTAAACAGATATTTCGGTTTATCCTTTAAAACAGCAGCTAAGCATATAGTCCGTTTAAACTACATTCATTTCAGTAGTACTTAAACATGTTGTTTAGCAGCAGTTGTATGCCTTGCCAAACAAGGATAAAAGTGCTATGAAATCAATCTTGGTTCTACATTTGAATTTCCCAGTGTCTTTTTAAGACAGACTTTGAAGATATTTTGTAAATATGCTCATTTCTTACTGCATATTCACTAATAGACTTGTGCTGGGGAGTCCTATAATAGCACAGTGTAGATTCCTCAGATTATACCAAAAAAATCAAAATACCTATTATATGCAATGTCTACCCTGGAAAATGATATGCCAACTCCCATAATCATTTACTATTCCCTCTTCAGAAAAATCTGATATCTTTTCAACCTCCCAATTACAATAACAAATACAAAGTCCTTTTTAGTAATAATGAAGGAAACTGGCACAGAATCATAATAAAGAAAAGCCAGCTGAGGAGCCTGCTAGAAAACAATACTATGTATAATTGGTGTTTAATTATGCAGAATTAACAAATGGCAGCAGCACTGGTTGTATTACTTGACCAAGCTCTTTGCGAAGTCAACAAGCTGGTTTTAATGTAGGAAGTAACCCATTCAGTTATCTGGCGCCTTTGAGCAGGGCCCTGACTGCTGCGTTCTCCATCTGTGTTGCCAAAAACACTTAGCAGAAGAAAGAAATCTGTTGATTTGCTAAAGCAAGATAAATTTTGGTCATTGATATGGGTGAATACACCAATAAGATCATAAAAAAGTTTTCTAAACATTTTATTCATCTGGTGCCAATGATTTAGTAACACCATGAGAGCTCAAAATACTAATTAGTATGAATTTGCAGGGTTGATATATTATACAATAGAATATCAAACATGTTTATTTGAATATATTACCTCCATTAACCCCTCCTCTCTCCATACACACATATTTTAAACATGTTCAAATATTTATGTTCTTTAGAGCCTCATTACATCATTTTCTCCTATGATAAGCAATTAATTTGCATTTTGAAATGAACGCAGCTATGATGATATATATAAGAGGTTCCTGGAGACCATGTTAGCTGATGTACCCACACCCACAACTGACCCCTGTAACAAATCTGAGCACTGGCCTCACCAGTAGCTCCTCCTGCTTCCCCACCACTGTGATCTGCCGCACTCATGAGATCTGTGATAAGGTGTGCTGATTTGGGAGAGCTTGAATTCAACTGGAAAAAAAGCCTTTTTGAATTAAATACAGATAACAAAAAAGTCTGGGGGAAGGCAACAAAGACTCTTGGAGATCCCCAAAAGCATGCAACAGCCTGCCCCTTCCTCCGAACTTCTCTTTCATGTGTAGGTTTCTTTGCAGACTGTCACCATGATAACAATAAGAGTAGCAGACGTACTGTCAAGTGAATGGGAACCTTCAATGAGCAGTGCACTGATAAATATATGTACGTTGTATAGTTCTGCTGTTTGTAGGAAGGCAGAAAAGCCATGGAGAGAGAAGCAGGATTTGGGTTTTGACAGAACAGAGAATACAAATTGAGAGTAAACTCCTCTACAGATTTGCATAGATTCACGCTTACCTGCGTAGCTGAAGCTGGTATTGTTAAGATCCTGACTAGTTTTCTCTTAAGTCCTGACCAGTTTTCTCTTAAATCAGACTAGGATTCAGATTACTGCATGATACAGTGAGCTAGTCTCATCTGAAATCCTGGGAGAAAGGTTAATTTTGCCCAATCTTTCTCATGAAGAGCCACTGTCACAGGGATCTGGTTGCAGCTGAAGAGAAATTAAGAACAGGAAGACTGGTCTTTGCTTTCAGTGCTTCTTAGGACAACAGGGTGCATGCAAACCAAAGACATTATTCTGTGGCGCACTAAATGGGGGCCTCTTTTACATCCTTACAAATAATAGACTTTAGAATTCAATGCTCTTTCTAACCCTCACCTTTATTGGCAAAGAACAGCACTTTTCTCTTCATTTTTGGTCGTGCATTTTCAATGCCATTCAGCATCATAAAAAACAATTCTTAAATCCACAGCATGTTATGTTTGAAAACAGAAAGTTAAATAAAAGTGCTTCTCTGTGTGTGCATGTATATCAGTATGTGACTTTTCAAGGTTGAGCTATTTCCAATACAAACACAAGTAAATTTGGACATCCTCATATATTCGATATTTTATAGGCCCAGTAAAACTTGATCAAAATCCACTTATACTTGTTGCTTGTGTGACTTAACCTTTAGGGTAGATTAATTAGATTAACAGACCACATACTGTAGATTCCAGTACTTCCTCAATGGCTATTAAATTACACAGAAGGAATTATGTTTGAGAGTCCTGCTTCCTTAAATCAAATTCCAGCCGTCACCTTTCTTTCATATATTAGACTGCAAAGCTCTTGTTCCTTTTGTAATAAAAACTGAACCTCTGTTAAATTCCATCCTTAGTACTTGAAGTTATTCATGATTGCTGTGCTCAGGATCAGGTAACTATAGAATCTGAGTCTACATTGGGAGAATACAGTTCATGACAGGTATCCTACAATAGAAGTGAAAAAATTGCTGCTTAGTTTGTGAAGAGGCAGGGAGTAGTATTCTTCCTTGTAAAAGACTGAGTACAAGCCATGCATAATGCAGACCGCAGCAGTAGAAGTGCAGAGCTGCTGCTGGCATGGTAGAAGGGAGTACCCAAACTGGGAGATGGGTGCTGCTCGAAGGAGGCCAGTTCAGCTCTCACCATCAGGACAGATAATGCTTCACCTCCTGGTGAAGGCATGGAGTTGGGTAAATAAAGCTTAAGAAATCTTCCTGCAGCTTTCCCAGCATGTTTGCTTTTTCTTCCTCAAAATGTCCAGTCAATGAGCAAAGATTTTGTACACTTGCCCTGTAATCCCAGACATCAGGGAGCCTGGGCAGAATGAAACATGAGCAGAATATCCTGTATTTCCCAGAAGGCACCAGCGAAATTGTATATGTGCGACACAGTGCAACTAGAAAGCTGAAGAAAAAAGACAAGGTTTTGGGACTTCTTGCACTCACATCTACCTATAAACTGTTCCCAGGATATTACAAACAGCACAACACCTACGAAACCTAGGTAAATATGTCAAGCTTAAAAAGCTAAGATAATCCGAGTTCAGATCTTTGTTCTGAAAAGGCTGTACAACTAGGAGAAATAAAAGAACAAGCAGTGCCAGGGAAGGTCTTCCCTCTGCACTTCCATGATGCAGCAAGGGAGGAGAAGATGGAATCTAAAATCTGTGACACAAGAATATGACTATGGATGTATCACCTACAGCATGCCTGCTGATGCACAATTTTCCACCTAAATGCCAGCATGCTCCTGCTGTCAAAATTGGTAGAAACACTGAAAGGGTTAGTATTGAAATGTTGGTGACAGCGTATTGTTTTAAGCTATTGGAATGCCTGGACTAGCTTTGAAGCAGTGCCACACAATCCAGCACTAAACATAGTGGTATGTGCTCAGCCTTGGTCACCATTAACATTTTAGGCATTACAAACTGCCCAGTAGGACATAAGAAAAGCTTGTGATCGATCAAGACATCACAGCCTCGTTCTTCATTCTCTGCAGCTCATTTCTGGCCTGTGATATCAATTATACACTACATGCCTAGCTTTCTCACTGCATTTACTGCTGATGCAGCTCTTTCTGTGCTCCCTGTCTTGGTGGAAGCATGTGCTGGCAAGTCCTATTACAGTTAGTACAGTTGCTTTAGTAGCTACAGCAATCCATGGCTGCTAATGACAGGCATCTTTGAGGGTAGCAACTTGCCCGCAAATGTATTTCTCCAAAAGTGTGCAATTAAACCCATATGGCTTCAGTAAATAGCAAAGCAGTCTTGGAGAAAAAACTTGATGAATAAAGACAAAAGAATCCTCCACCTTTATTTAATGTGTGCTAAAAGCCAGCTACTTGTATACGTTTCTAAGACAGAAATTTCATTTCAATCTGAGCAGGCAGGCAGGGCCTTTAAGCAGCCTGAAACAAAGGGAGTTTGGAACAATGGATGAAATAGCAAACCTTGACAGCCCAGTGCTTGTGATCAGGTAGCAGAGCCCAGGAGGGGAGCCTGGGAAGGCAATTAGCAGGTGACGCTTGCCAACGGAGACTTAAATCTTTAGGCAATCTGCGTTAGAGGGGCTTCGACAGAGCCTAGAGAGGCATCCAAAGCTGCCCTAACTGCTCGGAACTTCTTCAGGACATGAACTAAGCCCTGTCTGGTGCAAAATATGACAAGCTGTGAAGACTTCTTGCTATATAACCATGGCAGTGCATAAAATCATTATTTATATAGTGTCATTTTTTTTGTATTGGACTTTTACACCCTACTGATGCTGACATCTTTGTGCTTTGCGCAGCAGGAAGAGTGTACATATTTTATGCTATTTATTCTTGCCATCCTAATTTGAATGCCATCGACACTCCTGAGGATCCCTCCATGGTGGGAAGTTCCTCCACAGGGATTTAAAGCACCTGAACTATGGCTGTAAGAGTCTATCCTCATTCCTTAGGTACTTGTTAACTACAGATAAGCAGCTAAAATTGCATGCCTAAAATAGGTGATATGATACTGCACTGTAAATAATGCTAGAGGGTTTCTACCCCAGTGGGCTCAACAGTTCCAAATAAAAACAGAAGGAAAATGGACAGAGGCTTAATTTGCTATATGCCACAAGTTAGCAGCAGAGAGGGAAACAGTACCCAAGGTCTGTTCTCCATTCAATAGACTTCATTTGCACAGTCAAAGACCTTTGTATGCCTACGGTTAGAAGTGAAGCAAAAAATCTTCCACTAAAGAAAATTCTACCACAAATATTGGAGGGGGGGGTGGAGATTAAATTAAAAAAATAATTAAAAAAAAAATCTTTCTCTCTTCCTTGAATTTGAGAAAAAAAATAATTCTTTAATGCCTTCACTGAAAATACAAATCTGCATTCTGAACTCCATTTTTCTCCCATTTGATTACCATACCAAATCTGGGGGGAAAAAACACACGGTGAAAGATACATTCTTTGAATGAAAAAAGGAAAAATTCTTAGTGTCACAGATGGCCGTCAGGATGAAATGAGGCTTGTGTCTGCTGAGGGAATCAGACCTTAGTGTGAAATCTGAATAGAAAGGAACATAGCAGAAGGCAAGGTTTCAAAAGGAGTTCAGCACCAACTGGCATTGTGAGGGTTAATTTACTGCCAGGAACTGCTGGGCTTTTCATTCTCAGTAGACACACAATAGACAGATCCCAAAAGTACCCATCATAATCACAGATGCTGGGGATTAATGCTAAAATGAAAGCTTCATGAATATTAAAAATATCAAAACTGCTAATGATGTAGCAGAGTTTGGAATAACAACCAATCTGAAAATCTAAGCGTGTGCCATGCAGACATAGTGAGACACTGTCTTTTTAAAACTGATTAAACCTACTCAATTTGTAACAGAAAGAGGCTTATGCATATTAGGAGCTGAATTGACTGCCAAACTTTACAAATTGCACGGGCTAATTACCATAATTAAGCTTTGGATTGAAGAAGAAATTTCCATTTATCTCAGAATGACTCAGTGGAACTTCAACAAAGAAGGCAAAGTACATCAAATGGTTTGTCCTTTTTCCCCTTCTCCTTCACCCCCAAGTGATGTTTCAAAATCAATTGTGAATTTTAAAAATTTAAAATAAAAAAAACCAGAGTGACAATATAGAAATACTTTTGCTTGAAAATCAGGAAAAAAAAGCATAGTTTAGGGATCTGATTTTGGAATTTGTTGTAAACCCTCTCCTAAAAATTCGTACAGTAATATATATTCTATTTTTCCAATAGAAAGTCTGAATCAGAAGGTAATGCAAAGCCACATGTCTTTTATAACCTGAAGCCACACATAACTCCTGTAACTATGCTTCACCAGTTTCCTGGAGAGGACTCTGGGTAGTGTTTGATCTGATGGACTCTCCTGCTGCTGTTCATGTCTGCTCTTTGCTCTCTCATGCCGATGCAGAGAAGTTATCTCAAAGGGTGAGATAACAGCTACCACATTTTGAGATAAAGATTACATGTTACTCTGACTTTGAACTGGAGCCAAAGACTTCCACTAATCTCAGATGGGATTTGGATCTTTTCCTTAGGGAATGTTTAGTCTGCAAACAATAAAAGCCCAGCTGTGAAAACTGTGTCTTACTGTATTTCCTTTCCTATCCCAATTTAGGAATAAACGTAATGTGAAGGTCTTCCTTAAGCTTACCTAGGCTGTATGAGACCATACGTATACAGAGTCATGATGCAATGGAGAACACTGAGATACTGGGGAAGTGTTAATCCTTCCATATATAACGTGTCTGACTTTTCACCCATCAGCTGCTTCATTTTTGTTTGCATTTGTCTAACTTCTGCTTCTATGATGATGTTCTAAAAGCATGAAAAAACACAAAGCAAATAAAACAGACCTGCATTTCATTCCCTGTAGAACTCAGTTATAATAGATCTACCATTATATAGTCATACTGTAAATACTTGAAAAATAAATGTGAATTAAAAGCCCAGGTAAACAGAAAAAAAAAAAAAGAAAGGGCAAAAATAAAAAGATCTTCATGTTTAAACTTGATTTTATTCATCTACTTTAGAAGAACAGAACTCCGAAAAGAGAAACCAGGAACAATTTCAAAATGCAGACTAGAAGTGAGATATGTGACACAGAACAAGAGGAAGAAGAATGTAGTGATATTTATCAGCATAGATGCTTTTAGGAACCATCTGAATTTTCTGGACATCCTTAATAAAAGATATCCTAACATTATAGTAGAACATTCATATGTAATTGTGTAAGAGAGAGGAAACTTCCAGCTATTTCTAGACTAATATTTGCACCTATTAAGACCAATTCAAATTTTTAATGGGTATTACTCTTCGCATTTATAAAAACCATACAAATCTGCTTTGATGAGAGTCTAATCTCATATAACAACTAAGACACAGAAAGTACAACCTTTTTTACTCCTTTAGGAATCAATAGAAATTATATTAAACCACCAAGTCATGGGTAGCTTTACAAAAATCTTCCATCTATGCATGCCATGCCTTTCCCTCTTTTATATGCCTGCTAATACAACCAACTCTGAGACAGCCCTCAGCTGGAATTCCCAACTATGCAAATCAACCATCCTGGCAGAAACGCTGCTCTGCATTCTGAATGATCAGAAGTTCACTTCACTTGCTCAAAATTCAGCCTGTGTTACTTTGTGTGGTGGCAGAGGAAAGAAATACAAGTTGCAGAGACCCTATCACCAAGAGAGTAGGATTGGGATATATAAGCGATTATGCTGAAGAGGTATGGGAGCAATTTTATCTGTTATTAATTTTGTACATGGAAATGTATCAGTCCCCTCATATGAGTTGGAAATAAGTCCATCAGACATAGTAGAGATGCAAGTAATAAAGGAAGAAGACAATTCCAGATTTACACTACTTTCACTCTTTTTTATTATGCTCATCATTATAAAAAGGCAAGCACTCACACTCATTATTAACAAGTGTAATAAGGAAGATTATCTGTTCTCTTTTTACTTCATTTCAAGAATCTTTTCTTGTTCTTGTATGGAGCTATTCTGGAAACACATGTATCTGTTACTGGATGGAATAACAACAGAATAACAGAATAGCAACACTATAAACCGTCCTAATGTGATTATATCAGATTCTTTTTATATCAATCTGTTTTCAGAGACTTAATTTTCTCTTTTTTCTCAACAGTCTTGTGCCCAATGGAAAGCTTTGTGGGCAGGTATGCACAGGCAGCTTGCAGAAGGCAAACCATGGAAATGTTGAAGCCTTGCTTTTAAATTTTCAGCTGGCATGACAGTTTTCTCCACAGCAGATGGAGAAAGCAGGTGTGGCATCCGAAGACAAACAAAAATGTACTATTTCATTACTTCTACAGCAAGACACTTGATGTCTGAACACAACATTGCCATTCACAGTTCAACACCTGGAGTGAAAAAATGCCAGCACTTACGAGATGTCAATGCTTCACCTGATCTTTCGTTTGATGGACCATTCCTTGAGTACTTGTGGCTAGAATGAACTTCATATGGATAACATACTGCTTAATAAAACAATCCCTGTGCTTTCTAAGAAATTTTTTCCTTGCCCTCACTTTAATGACAAAGACAATTCCTTTTATTCATAGGTTTGTACACAAACTTTTAAAACACATAGTACTTGAAACTTACAACCTTTCTAGCAAGAATTCCCATAAACTAAAGCAAGTCAAGCACAATTGTGGAAGGTGCCTGTGCAATACAAGATGCCTTACTCTTGGTACTCCCTATTGTTTATCCCTCAGATAAGAACAGGAAAGATAACTTCAAAATATTTGAGTTTTGAGAGAATGAATGTTCAGTTAATGATGCAAGATTTCACATAGTCTATTCCCTTTCATTTGCCTGTTTGTTTTTAGTTTCTTGTTTAAACAAACTAACAAAACCACTTTAAATACCTCAATCCAATCTAAAATCTTCCATAAGAGGCAGGAAAGAAAAGCTAAAGCTCTGTTATTTATTACATGCAGAAAACAAACGTCTTCAAAATATTTAAAATTAGTAAGAAGTACCAGCATTGTGTATTATTGAAACTACATTATTAAAATGATTTCTTTCAAAAAATTGTTCTATATTTTGCATTTCTGGACAGAAAATGAATCTGTAAGTGGCTTTAGAGACTGCAAAGTAAAAATCACAAACAAGGTGGAGTCCTAAACCACTGATGTTTCACCAGCTTAAGAAAACATTAAGGAATTTTAGAAGCCATTATATTATTACTCAAAAATAGTTTTTATTACAGTTTATATGTCTGTTATTTCTAGAATCACTCTGCATTTTCTTATGATTTTTTTACAGATATCCCTGTTCTGTGACAGTGAGCTAAAATCTCCAAACCTAATGCTCTGGTCTTAGGAATAGAGATGCTGAAGAACCACCCCTGACACTTCAGAGGGGTAAAAGAACCCAAAAGATGCATTTCTTAAAAACTCTCATTCTTGTGCTGGCCTAGAAGGAAGGCTGTAATTTTATCAGCTGATGCTGATGAAGCTCTGGAAGTTTTCTGAAAAGTATACTATGGAATTGCATGCTTGGATGTTAATCTGTCAGCACAGTGCAGTACAGACACACAGGTTTTTAAAACCTTTCCTATTTTTAAAGTATTTCCAGATATGGAATAGAAAAAAAAAAAGTCACTGAAGACACCATGAACTTTTAGTATGAAAATACGTAGACATGATCTAAAAGATACCTGTAATGATCTTCAGAGAAAGAAATTTGCCAAATACATCCCAGCTGACCTTTAGAGTCTGGAAAAGAGCATATCTTTATACTGAGCTATGGACTATAAATATGCTGAAATTTCATTTATTCTGAATCTTGAAATATGAACAAAATAGTGACAGGATACAAATACTCTGAGAATTAAGGAATATATTGCCTATCGCCTGTAGGTTACTGGTTCAAATTCTGTCAGATGAATAGTGACAGAAAGTCAATACAAGGCAATGGCTGTTTCATGAGCTACATGTGAATCAGGTAAGTAGTCCAAGAGCAGATCCTGGTACAGTATAATTCCTGATGAGGAACAGCTGGTAGCTGTAGCAAAGCAGCCAAACTGAACACCTCTCTAATAAAGACTTACATTATGAAAGTATGCATTTGAAAGCACAGGCTGTGCATCATTTGCACCGTAGATTCAAAAGATCCATTTGCCTTCAAATGTTGTTAATGTGGCATGAACACATACACAAAATCAATGTCACTAGACACCATATTCCAGAACTCTGCAGAAATGTCTCTGCAAAGGTCAGTCTTGCTGCCCTGGGAAGTGCATTCACTTCACAAAAATATGCACTTCAATAAATGGTATTCACCAATGCTCTTGCAAAGAAATTAAAAGAAAATTATTATTTAAAAAAGGCTATTTGGTGTTAGATGGCTGGTGTTATTATATTACTTAATATGAAGATTAATAGTATTAGTTTTTTTATTAGATCATGCTAACAGGGATTTAAAAAACTTAAAAACTTCAAGAGGCTGTTTTTAATAAGGTTTTTTTCTAAAGAAGTTTAGAAAAAGGGAGTGAAGAAAAGGCAGAAAGATGCCAGTAGACATTCTGACTCTCTTTTTAAGAAGCTCTGTTTATTAGCAACAATTTTCTGATTTTAACTTAAGATTTTCCATTCTAGAAGTTCATTTCCGGTATATATTTCAATGAGTGCTAAGTTACACATTAGTTTAACTCCCAGGAACCCCAAAGCGAAACTTTTTGGTGCTAGCGTAGCATGAGGCACGGGAAATATGTCCAGGAAGCAAATTCACTGCTGTAGTAAATCAAGCTGCTTTCTAAATTTCATTTCCCACACTGGCCAGAGCTTTTGAGAAAACAGAAATGCCAGCCCTTTCCCACCTACTGCAGGTAATGCAGAGGATTCTGCTGATACCATCTGGCAGCATAGGTAAAAAGTTAAATTAAGTCATCTGAATTTAAAGGACATCTTTTTGGAACAGATTTAAGTGGCTCCCAAATTAAATAAAATTAAAAGTAATAGGTTACAGAATAAAAACAATCAAGAAAATACTAAAGTGATATTATTGATGCTTTTATTCATACCACACACATCACTGTCCTCTTCATTGCAGATTTGCACTTTTAATATATCTCAGAACTTTATAAAATGCTGTCTAGCTCAGAACTACAATCATAGGGCTAATATACAACTTTCCACTAACTTCATTTACAGCAACAACATTCATTCTGTGCCTGTTTAAAAGACCATCAGACATCTACACAGTGAAAATCCTTGGATTTTTACTCTAAGTTACACAACTCCTTTTCAGTAGATCTAACTTCTTCTAAGCAAAGTACCTACCTCTTCCACAATCTTTATTTCTCATCAGCTTGAAGACAAATGTAGGAATAAATCTCTACTGTACTTTTGTCACAGATAACTTCTTCCACTGTGGCTGAGCTGCAGTTTTACTCATACAGCTTTCTGTACCTCAAAGAGATGCTAAGTAGCTTTCTCCCAGTTATGGCATTGGAAAAATGCTTTCAAGGAGATGAGGATTTACAATGCATTTAGAATAATAATGCAAAATCCTTGAAATATTTCAGAAAACCCTCCAAATAAATAATACCCCAATCCCCTGAACACTTTGTTTTGTGGAAAAGAATAACCTAATCTGTAATACCATGTGAATTCAAAGTGCACATACTTAGAAAAAAAGCTCTTTTCAAACCACTCAAAATTGTGGACATCTGCATAGAGGCTGGCTACTATTGTTCAATATTGGACAATAATATTAAACACCTGCTTTTACAGCCTACTGGATGAATATGCCTGCTTTTGACAGACAAGTGCTGGAACTAAACCATCGAATTACAAACCAAGTTAATCTGGGAGGGATAGAAGAGATGGAGAGAGTTGAAAAGGATACAAATGTCTGTTCATGTGTAAGCAAGTGATAAATTATGGAGCACGACGTTATTTCCTGGCATCTTTTTATAACGTGGCTAGAGACTGATGAAATACAGGACCAGCTGTAGTAAATCTGATAACTGGTTCTATCAAGCCCAGATTTCTGTCCATGCTAGGTGTTGAGAGAACTAAAATATACCTAACCTATTAGGCAGCATTAGAGATGAAGGAAGACTACTTAGTCCATTTATGCATAGAAGACTGAGTTAACTTACTTTTTAAAGAGAAAATACTAAAAAGAAAAGAAGTTACGTAGGAACAAAAGATAAGGCACATCAGAGAGACATGCCAAACATTTCAGCAACTGTTGCTAATAGGAATCCCAAACAACACACTTGGAGTGGAAATCACTGCCACATGTTAAATGTATTTAGGATGTGATGCAGAAGGGCAAGATTAGTAAAAAAATTCCAAATATGTGCAGGGAAGGAGATAACCCCTAAGGAATTCCAGTCCCACACAATAAAGGTGAAACTGGTCTGCTCAGGTTTCTCTGGACTAGCTGTAGCTACATCTGTGTTGCTATTCCCACCACTGGTTTAACATGCAGCTGCACCAAAACCTAAATGTGAGAAGAATCAGAGAACCCATCTGTGTTTAGCATAATATTGCCACAGGCACTGGAGTAGCAAACATGCAAATGAGCTGATTAATCAGGAGGTAATTATGCTTGGGTTACTCTTTCTGTTACAAGACTGCTTTGATAGCAGGATTAGGTATTATACGTAAGAACAGCTCATAGGGGAAAATGTTACAGTACCCTGTGAGACAGTTTAAAGTCCTTTACAAGCATGTTTCCTGTAATATTTGGATGAATGCTTCATTTATAAAAATAAGTTCACATGGCATTAACTAAGTGAATCTTGACAGTGAGAAGTAAGTCTATAAAATACTGATTTCCAAAATGAAACATTTACATTGCACTTTCCAGCCGAGGTAACTCCCTGGCGCAACCTATTTACTAATTTCTTTCAAGGACTATTTTCTCAGGTTAACTGATTCTCAGATCTTGCCATCTCTTAGGACTGTGCTGCTGCAAAACGAAGCAGGAGTCACTAAAGGAAGATTATCTTTAAAATAAAAAAAGGCAAGATGGATTGAGCATCTTCTCTGACTATACAAAAGTTCTTGGTTTTGAATTCAGATGGACTAAGTCAAAAAGCAAGAAATCTGTAGCAGTTACGTTGCAGAATAACAAGCAAAGTTTTTGGTTTTTGTGCCCAGAGTGTAAGTATGAGGCATTACACCGGAGGATTTCTGTTTCTAGCTTCGAGAGAGATTGCTCTAGAGAGTGCTTGGTGATAGCAACCCAGGAAAGCTATCCCAGCCTGCGACTGACTGATTGTAGAATGGTTTGGGTTGGAAGGGACCTTCAAAGCTCATCTAGCCCAACCCCACTGCAATGAGCAAGAACATCATCTAGATCAGGTTGCCCAGAACCACGTCCAGCCTGGCCTTGAATGTCTCCAGGGATAGTGCATCCACCACCTCTCTGGACAACCTATGCCAGGATTTTACCCTCAGCGTAAAAAATTTCTTCCTCACATCCAGCCTGAATCTCCCCTCTTTCCATTTAAAACCAAAATCACCCTTTGTCCTATCGCAACAGGCCCTGCTAAAAAGTCTCACAGCTCTGGCTTACTGACTGCCATACCTCCTTGGTGGCTCCTCTGCACACAGTAGGAATTATTGCAGTTGGGGACTGGGATTATTCTGCAACAGTACCTAATCTAAGTACATTTGCAAACTGCATTATTCTTATATTACCCAGTGTTCAGAAAACAGCTGACATTTTAACATTCATTTCTGTATACTGTTTACTTCCCTGTACGTTTACAGGCATGTATTTCCTACTTTTGAATTAGCAGAACAATATGCATGCCGGAACTAATTCACAATAGAAGGACTTCAATGTTTAGTTGCACTGACGATAATAAATCTCTATGGACTCCAGGCTATGTTATCTCTATCAGTTATTTTCCCTGCTGAGAAGATTTAGTACACTTCACTGAGAGGGCAGTATGCCCAAGTAGGAAACAGACTTTCACAGATGTCAGACACAATAGCCGTTCACAGGTGAGAGTTACGCGATGATTAGGATCACAATAGTGGAGGTTTGTATTTCTGGAGGGACCACTAAATGCTCCAGGATACGTTATTTATACCAAAAATATTTATACATGCACAGGTATCATGTGTCCAGCGTTCACCTCCTCAAGGGCCTTTCTTAGCAAAGCAAACTGAGCTGACACACAGGGACTTCAGCGCAGCCACAGCATGCCCGATCCTCACTACCCAGACACCTGCAACTCTCCATGCTTCCAGTGTGAAAAAATCTTGAAAGCAAGGTTTGCATCTAGTACTAAATATTACAATAAACTGAGGATGCAAAGGGTACACCTAAAATATTTTTCTTCTGCAGTGAACTTATGTCTCACATCTGTAGTGAGAAGTCTACAAATCGTGTTCAAGAAGTGATGTGTAATTACTGCACTCCAGCATTCATACAAAGCCACCCTGTGCAGGTGAACTACAACGTTCCTCTAAACCACTTCAGTGTGTACGTTTTCCTGTTGCCTGGCCTCCTCCCTAATGTGGCTGATTACATCTCTGATGGAAAGCTCTGCCAGTGATTTTCCAGTGGGCTTAGTCAGAGACTAGATGCTGGTTGCAAAAATCAGCCAGATTGGAACCTACCCAATTCCAGCTGGGTTTTAGAACCTCATATTCAGTTTGGATCAGGCTTATTTAAAATTAATAATAATAATGAGCTAAAATATGTACAGCAGCAGTGATTGCCGACAGTAAATGGCAGCCTGTGTTGTGGACAGACTCATGGCAGCTGGCTGGCTCAGAAGTCATCCAGTCCCTGGAAGAACTGGCTGTGGATCTGCCCCTGCTCTTCCTTTGGGAAAGCTGATGGTCTGCTGGATCCTCTCACACTAAATAAACTCTTTCCTAATCAGAAACTCTTCAGTCCTTTTACCTGCACACCTAACCATTAGCCTGTTTCCCACAGCATGTTACATGAGTTTGGGAGCTGAAATTAACACTGAAATCCAGTGTCAAATTTAGAGCCTTTGTGAGGGAAGAGACTCCCACTGCTCACAGATGTTCTCTGGCACCTTCATCTCTCTGGAAACAATACTAATATCTGTATCAATCAGCAGAAAAAGTAGTAAACAAAGCCAAAAACATTTCTTCTCCAAAATATCATTCAGTGCTGTATTATCAACTGTGACATCCTAAGGTGATTGAACACTCTTATAATTCACTGCAATTCCCTAACAACCTGAACCAAATCTTAACATAAAGATAAATAAATAAATACTGGCTCACTTTTGTACGTGAAATAAGTAATACTGGACAACTGCTTTAATATCCCTGCTGAGCAGACATGCTGGGCTGTCTTACAGAAACTCGGACGACCTCATTTTGTGGAAAGACGAAAAACCAATAAACTTGAAGCTGCGGTGTCCCATCACATGGGCTATTTTCCACGTCTACACTGTTCTTGTACACCGAGTACCCAAAGTGGACCAGAGGATCAAAAAAATAAAACCTTTAGTACTTAGCTTCTAAAAGAGAGAAAACTCCGCACACAATAAAGACAGAAAAGTAATGTAAAAAGCCACAGACTATTCTCACTGTTCTCTTTGCCTTGGTGCATTTGCCTTAGCCTCTTGGTTCACTCACTGAGGCTTTTTGATTAGAGCAATTCTGACCAGTCTGTGTTGATTCCTGGGATGTTATTTCTATCCCCACCATCGGCTGTAGTTGATTTTTAGAACAATTTTCACATGAGCTCCTAGTTGTACTTTGCAGTGACTGTCTTCTTCTTCTTTACCTGCCCTTCACCTCAATTTGTAAAACTTCTTATTCCTTAAGAGAATAACAATCTGTCGACAAAAGCAAGCAATTTTTGTTCATCTTATCTGTGTTCCTGAACCAAGAAATATTGTCTGTGAAAACACTTGTATCATTTGAAATCTTAGAAGAGTTTTCAGACGAGGTGTTTTAAAAATCAAATGGAAAAATAAGACGAGCTAAAGAATGAAAGACAGTTAAACAATTATGCTAGATGAGACTCTACAAGAATAAGTTTTGCCAACGGTGGATTATGCATAACACATATTTGTGTGGATAACACTAGTAGCGCACAGTATTTCATTTTATATTATAACTTCTTGAAACAGTTTTACGAAAGATAAGAATCTTGCTGCATTTAGAAGTGTAAAACGAGGTGACTGTGCTAGAGCTCTGCACAAATGAAATCTGGGGTTTTTTGGTTTTCACTGACAAAAATCAGGAGGGCACTTCAAAAGATTTTGCTCACTTTATCTACCTGTACTCAGCAAAGAATGAGTATCTTTTCAAAGTGCCAAGTCAGCCAAAAGAGTAAAAGTTATGATAGTCATGAGTCATCCCAGAAAATACAAGGCTCACAGTTTTCCTTTCTCTTCACTGTGTATAAATTATGCTACATTTAAAACGTGGTGCATTACATCTATTCTTCCTCATTCAGAGATTAGTTCTACATATAGTAATTCATGGCAGATACCTTAGGTCTTCAGTTCTCCTAAAGAATAATAATGATGAGATTGAAATGGCTGTAAAATAATACAATTAAAGCTTTTAGGCGATCTTTAGAAGCTTCACTAAAGCACTTTAAAAGCACTCAAGCCACAAATATGTTCCTGAAAAGTACTAAAAATATATTATTTTAACTTAATTTTTTGGCCTTTAAGGAAAACCTGTAATCCCACATACACGATTTCTGCTGGTTCATTTTGCTTTCAACAAATGTAGCTTTCATCAGATATATGCAGAGCTGATACAAATATAAAGCTGACATAAAAATATCAGGCAGTTGGCAATAGTTGTTAACATTTTCCTTTGAGAGGACAGTTACAACAAAATGTGAGTAGACTTTTTTTTTTTTACTGAAGACAGAAAAATTTGTCAGTGACCTAAAGAGTGAAATAGCTGCCAGACTGTAAAGAGTTCTTAAGGAAGTGGCAATAGGGCAGCTCCAGGAACAACTGGTTGCCATAATATTTGCAATTTCTTCTGAAGAGGCTGAAATGATGTGGAAATGGAACTGAAACCATATAAACAGAATGGCCCAGGGAAGGCTGCTCTCAAGTGATTTTTTTTGTCTATTAGCATTATAAGCAGCTTCTGACACTACACCTAAAACATGCTGCTCATTTGCCTGCAAATTTTAGCAAACCAAACAGAATGCTCTTCCAGATTCTTGATGTCAGAGGCCCCAAAGGAAAATTTGGCATTTTTTCACCTTCTTACATGGATTAGAGTGTAGGTCCTCCCAGCATAACCTGTAATGTACTGTTTACAATGTGCGAATATGCAAGTGGAAATCTGTAAAGCGTTGGTTTCTATGATTCTCAGCTTGGGCAGTATCTGACGCTCAGCCGTCTCATTCACTCAGCTGGTGGACTTCAGCAACACAGCATTTATTGGCTGAGCAGCAGACTATGTACTGAACATCTAATATAATGCAGCAGTGATCATGGTTTTGTTTTCTCTCTTATGGCTGGGTTTTAATAATAAAAACTTGGAAGAAAATTCTTCAGTCATCAAGAACAGTCCCTTGGTATTACAGGCAACCACATTTTGTAATCCCTTATGTAAACTGATCAAGCTCCCTCAAATCCGTAATATTTTTATGACCTTCAGAGATGGCAGCAGCAAGGTATATTTATTTTATTTTACACTGGAGGAACTCTTCCTAGCTTTTGTTATAGCCAGAGACTTAGCCCCCCTGCAACAAGCACAACAGAATTTAAGAAAAAAAAGTACCCAATGTATTCAAAAGCAACACTCTCAGTTAGTCAAATACTTTTGTGTGATGAAAAAAAAATAAATCTCCTACCATGCTATCCTAAAATTTCTTTTAAATTATAAACCCCACACACCTGTAAACACAAAATCATATTGCAATGTGAATTTTACTTTATTCTAAACAACTGTACCATATGAAGCTGCAGTTACAACTCCAACTAGGGATGGGAGCTATCATCCTTAATTCAAAACGTTTGTGAAGCTGAAGCTGATCAAAGAAAACAAAATTTTCCAAAAATCCAGCTTAATTTGATTTTATCCAGTATGTGGAATCAATCCTACTGCAACCAAAAGAAAAATGATAAACAATACACATTGCACAGCAGAGTGATTCAGCATCAGAAAAAGAGCCTAATGAGACTGTATTATGACTTACATCTGGTTAATTCATCTATACAAGTAGAATTTAAACTCGAACATATTGATGCCATCTTTTAAGCAAAATCTATAAATTTGTTTAAGACCTGGAAATAGGAGTGTCAGAAGATATTTCTGGTCCGAGGCTAAATAAGAACACTAAAAAAAAAAAACCTCCAAAAATCCCCAACTGGAACAAGTCATATATTTTTTCCATGGGCCATGAAGAGCTGATAATTATTGGCAGTAGCACATCAGACATTTTTTAAATAAAGAACATTGAATAGAACATTTGGTTATATTTTCAGATCACACTTTTGTGTTGTTCAGAAAGCTGTCTTAAGGAAAACAAACACTTGTTCTACTTGGGTCTGCAGAACAACAGCTTTACTTGTGGTCTCATGAAATACCTCATATCTTGCTGATGACAGACAAGTGCCTGTACTTCTTGTTCAAAGGCAGGCTGGATACCAGGATTTTGGACCAGAAAATGTGTAGTAAAATAGTTACACTCAAATTATGACTGTAGCAGGCACATGCTCAGTTTTCAATACGTAGGATCTGCTAAGGCTTTTTTAGCTGTAAGGTAATTAGGTATATATTAGAGCCTTCTCCAAACAGGCTGACCTGGCGAATTAAATGGTCTCAGAGCCAGCACCTGACTGCAGTGGGGTGTGGGGAGCCACATCTGCACTGTGCGTGGTTACTCAGACCAGCTTCAGATACAAATGCAGAGGATAAAGTTCAACTTCTCTGCAAAGATCTTGATGCTCTGCTGGGGAGAGCAAGACATTTGACCCGAGCTTGACAGCAGTAGCTACAGCATCTCTTTCTTTGCTCAGTGGTTCATTGTCCTTCATCTCAGAGAGTCAGTTATGTATTTGGAAAGTGATGGGAGGATGACATTTTTCTAACACAGTAACATTTACAGCCGCCTTTACATCGGACCCTCAGCCCATCCAAAAGCAATAGTTACAATTGCAAAAAAGCATGTTGAACCATCCAATACGCATTCAATTTCTGTCACTTCTATCAAGTACTCCAGACATATTTAATAACTAAGTTATTATAGCCCTACTTCTATAGTTCTAAAGCTGTGAAAACCACTTAAAGAAAAAAATGGTGTGAAAACAAGGACCAACAGCCAAATCCAGGCCATTGCAGCTCTTGAAATACCAGCTCCAACATTTCTTGAGAAACACAGATATCTCACCCAGAAATCGGGCTCTATTTGTTTTGCAATTTGAGTGAGTCAGACGCATAAATATTTAAGTTTTAATTCAATTGCCTCTCCTGCAGTCGATGAGTCACTACTACTCTGATATCTGAGGAGTCTCACTAGGGGAGGTCCTGGAAACGTGTTACGACTCCCAAGTGGGTTCCAGCCGGAAAGTCTGTGAGCTGCACTTTTAAAATGTATAAACTTATTTTCCTTTCATACTCTCAAAATATATGTAATGAACTAGAATGTGTTTGCTTCCTGAACAGCAAACAATCTTGCAGCCAGAAAAAATGTTTACTTTGTAAACACTATTTTCTTTTCAGAAAACTGTTTTAGCAATAAGTTCCATGATGAAAAACAGTTTAGGTCATAAAAGACCTAAAAAAGAATTAGAAACTGTAACACTTTTCCTTCTCTCTAAACTCCTGAAATTACCTTACAAGAAGTTACAGTCAGTTAGTTTAGCTCTATTGTGTTAAAAATACAGAGAGCATGCTTTATACAAATGGATGATGCAAGATAATTTCAAAAACTTTGATCAAACAGGGAGTATTATGAATACATCCATGCACAAGCTGAAAAGAGAGACTAATTAAAAACTAAAAAGCTACATTCCATTAGCATGCACCTTACAAATCAAGTGGGGAAGTCAGTTGGGAATGCAACCTAAAAAATAATTAATGTAAAGGTGTAGGGAAGTGCTCCCTTTCCATTTTGACATTCTCTAATATTCCTGTAACCTTGAGTCATCTTACCACCCCTCAGCATGAAATACGCCATCATTTACCCACTTGTGACAATTCCAGTTTTGGCTTGTACTGGATAAAACATGGGGTCAGTACCAAAGAAATTATGAACAACAAATTCAGACCTGCTCTGAATTCAGGAGAATTCATGTGTTTCATCCATGGAGGTACAGGTGAGCGAAGAAGAAAAATAACCATGCTGGAGCTCAACAGATCCAAACCAATGACAGTGACAAAGAACAAGGCTAATCTCCACCACCTTCATGGCCTTGTGAACCTTACAACCGCTGGGAGACTTCAGACCCTAGCTGTGAAACAAGCCAGCTACTTTGCAGATGAAAAGTAAACCTGCTGCAGATGTTCTGACACAGACCAAAATCCCCAGGTCTCCAGCTACAGGTTTTGGAGCCTGTGCAAATGAGCTCCCCGTAGTCCACATTTGAGAGCTCCCACTCCTCAGAAAGATCTCTCTGCATCTCATGAGGGTGAAGCCCAAAGTAGCATAACTTTGCTGCACAGCTGTTAGTGTGGAAATATGAGGTGTGAGCACAGTGTTATTAAATCTTCCCCCAATAACCATCTATTGTTATACCCTCTACCCAAAATCTGTACTTGTATATGAAATGCAAGGGTATGCAGATACACTATGTGCTTCTCCCCCTATGCTGGAGACAAAGCCCTTCGGTTTTCAGTTCACTAGCATTTTGAAACTAGAATTGGTGTTGACGTGAAGTCCAGGCTTTCACAGGTTGGTTGGTAGGTTTTATGGCAGCTCAGATAACTGTCACAATCTAAAGGCACATATTTAGGAAAGCACTGTTTTCACTGATCAGTAGCAATAACACAGAATAGAAACCCAAAGGAAACCTATTTTTACAGTATGCAAAGGCCTGTTTTACAATATGTAGCAAGCCTTGCACATTCTTCTTCTTTTTTTCTTTTCCTGCTGCCAGCCTGTGTTAATGAGGTGGTAGATACAGAGGGAAATGACATACTGCCTACATATGTTATTTCAGAATAAGGACTCCAAGAAGAACTTGGAATAAAATGTCCCCCACATGCTTCAGTTTAAACCCATCTCTAAGACTCTCTTCTCTTAGACTGGCTTCTCTTTTTCACTTTGCAATAAGCATATCAATTTTCAGGATGCTACATTACTCTTATATGGCATTTTGTTCTTAACCATTGCACCCACCTTCAATTAATTTCACTTTTTCTGAGATACTGACAGGGGGCAGCCACTTTCCTACAGGTTCCCTGAACACAAGGATTATCAGAGGGGGAAATACACGCCACGGGTAATTTCATGGACACGAA
Source organism: Strigops habroptila (assembly GCF_004027225.2). NCBI lineage: Eukaryota > Metazoa > Chordata > Aves > Psittaciformes > Psittacidae > Strigops > Strigops habroptila. The sequence goes on from NC_044278.2 coordinate 1,867,957, forward strand.
ACGACACCATGCCACTGGCGCCTGAAAGTTAGTGGTTAACTGTGGGTGCTGCAGGGCTGCTTTTTATCACTGGTGTCAAATTTACAAGAAAATCACCACAGAATGCCTTTAATGTTGGCTACAGTTTTCAGTTCTGGAAAGTATCAGGGGGATGCAAGGCAGTATATCCCTTCCACGTACAGGGATTTTTCTCCAAAAGCTGGAGCTATTATGGATGATGGGCTGTAGCTCACAAACAATCAAGATGTCGCTGAAGTACAAAGCATTTTTTACTTTGCATGTCACAGAAGTAAGATTAAATTGAATTTTAAAGAAAATAATCAGGTTTTTTTTCTTTCACTAATTTAATGTTCAGATCTTGATGGTGACTTGTGGCTCCACAAACCAAAGAAATTAACGGACATCATGTCATCGCTTGGGACCTATAGAGTCACAGGTAACTCTTGTCCACAGTGTTCACACAAAACAAAACACTAGATTTCAGATAATTGGAAACTATGCTGCTATTGCCTCTAAATAATGTACTTTTATGCATTAAAAATACAGGTCTAGAGTATTATCATATGTAAATTAATATTTTTCCATCAACAATCACAGGCACAATCTAATTTAAAATATGAAAGTTACTCATTTATTAACTACATATTAATATTAAAATGGTAGCAAAAAAAGAAAGTATTTGAATATGACCTATCACCACTGTAGCAAGAGTAGGGATTTTACATGCAGTAATTTGACAAGTTTTGACATACAGTAGTTGTATTTTCCTAAAGGGAGAGCCAAAATTTGGCCAGATTTGTCATGGTTTTGTAAGTGTGCCAGAGATGACAGAGAATAGATGTGACTAATTATCTGAAGAATTATATGTACACGTATTTCCATGAAATAATAAAAATGCCCCCTATACAAATTACACCAAGAGCCATCTTGCTGGGCAACCTGAGGTAAAGGAAGAAAGAGAAATCTCACAGAGGCAATGAGATTCTACCAAGTACTGCAAAAAAATTAAGATATTTACTGACATTAATTTCTTATTCTAGAGTGATTTTTAAATTTCTTCGCTGCTTAGTTTCTCCTTATTTTGTCCAACAATCAAAACCATACCAAGGCATTTAAGATTTCCAAAAGCTACAGCTAAACTAAATGACAAAATTTAAACTTCTGAAACAATCTCAAAATATGTGAGAAGTGTCTTGGCTATTGGTCAAGCAACAAATGAATGTTTCAAAAACTTACTAAGAAGGCAAAATTTCAATTGGCCCCTCCTTTTCGAGATGTTCTTTTTTCATCTTTCCTTACCAACTACAATAACAGAGTATAATTGGTTTTATTTGTTTCACTTCGTGTTGTCTCTAGACAAGGGGTACAACAGCTTTCCCCACTGTGCCACAGAAATAACAGTCGTAATAAATCATAAAAATTACAACTGAAATGATATAAGTTTAAAAAACATTTCAGTAGATTTGGCACCAAACTATGTACTGCATATACTGTGAGATGATAATTTCCAATTCAACTTTAGTTACAGGAAACCAGTATTTTAGACACTGTTACGGTGCAGCCTCAGTGTTTGTGTGACTGTAAAGGAATTCCAGAATTCCTCAGGCACAGTTCTGATTTTTGTGCATTGGGGAAGGCATAAAACAATTGCTTTATGGTCAGTGAAGTCTTTAAAAGGCCTTGCTGAGGAAACTGCTACTGCCATCTGTAGTGAAACTGTATAGGCATAACTAAAATGCAGCACAAGATAGTCTTCCCTTATAAACTCAGACCTGTCGGAGTAATTCCTGTGAACAGCCACCTGCTCCTACAAGCCATTTGTTTTGTTTGTAAAATAGATGTTAGCTCCATACTAACTTCTGAATGAGAAATTCATTAAGGTAGCCAACCATTCACACAGCCAGTCCACTGCAAAAATTATGTATGTTCCTGTATTTCAAAATAATAAGCAGCATTCAGATGTCATCCCTCTTAAATGGTACAGTTAAAGCTCTCAAACTGCAAGACAGAAGTATGCAAGATAAAAGGGTATTACAAAGACAGACTTTCATAAATATTCCCATTTTTTCTGAACAGTACATGGTATAGTAGCCCATATCCAACCTACATAGTCATCTCATGGCCTCTGAAGCCATGAGAATATCCAGCAGTCACAATAGCCATGATGTTTCTTGCTATCTATTCCAGACAGATCAACAACTCTCAAAGAAAAAGCTTGGCATTTTTTTTCCCCTAGGGAATGATATCATCAAATGGCTTTGAGACACAACCAGTTGTTTCCGTCAACCATTGTGAGGTCACTTTGGATCTGGACTTCAGCGGTTTCCATGCTGAAACACATCACTATGGCTCCTCTCATCGTGCAAAAGTTGTATTCCAAAGCAGAGAAGAAAACCAGACTTGAACCAGGTTAATTGCATAAGCTATACCTTGAGTTTTACCTTCTTCTGGGTATGTAATAGATGTCAGAAACAAGCTGGGAATTTAAAGGGGGAATTTTTTTACTACAGTTAACAAGTAGCACACACCTACTTTATGGTAGGGGAAAGTATGAAGAACAAACAAGCAGGAAAAGGTGTTGTCCATATCTACAATGGCAATCCTTGTCTGCTGCAGGATCCTTCTGGGATTGTGGGCCAAAAGCGAAATCTAGCACTGCCATCCAGTCCCAAATGTACAATAGGAGCTGGAGACATTGCTGGGCCTGAGAGTGCCAAGTCCTGGCACTTGCTCTCTGCGCTGTGTATGTGCCAACAGCACTTCAGCGCCAGTGTGTGAAGAAAGATCATGGCTTTGTGTCACCAGTCCAATGAAAGTGAAATTCATAATTGCATGATTAATGTAATTAATTAAATCCAATAAAATAGAATCTTAGTCAAAGCCCAAGTGTAAATACGAATCTGTCCCTCACTTCCAGACTCTCAAAGATATGAATGCCCCTTTTTGTCTGGCTTCTGCACTGATTTATAACTCCTCTGATGCCCTAGAATTAACATTGTAAAATCACTGGTCACCTTGCAGTGTGTTCTCAAGAGCTGATCCCACAAATGGGAAAGCAAGAGAGTAAAGATCTCTTCATGAAGAATGCTCAGGTATTTTGCACTCGTATGACATTGCTTTCTAAGTGGCAGAATTCAAAAGGGTGGAAAGGAAAAGTCAATTTCATAGCTTTCCCCCTCCCCCCCAAACACACTTGGTAAATCCAGGCTATGAATTCAACAGTACATCTTTGAAAATGTGATCTGATGCAATGGATAGATGTAGTGCTAGAAGTATGTCATGTTTTTGATGTCCATGATGTGAAATATGCATTTCCAGCTCTGCTGACTGTGGCCTTCCGGTCACCTAAGCAGGAAAAGAGCATTTAAAATCCTTTTTCTATTTTTGCTATTTTTTATTGTGTCCTCTCAGTAAGGAGGTGAACGCTCCGTCCCAGCTGGTTACCAGATCACATTCATCAGATTATTTTTTGAGTAGTAACAATGTCACTTTTTTTCATTAAACAGTAGAGAGTTTATATCTTCAGAATTAACATTTTAAACCCTAAAATATTGTTCTTGTTTCAGTGCCTAGATGTTTGGGTTTATTTCTAGACACTAGTCTGAATACTCGAAAAAGCAAGAGGTGAATTAGCAGACCATATTTAGCCGCCAAGTAATGACTTCTATAAAGACCTTTCAGTTTTGAGCCTCAAAGTCAACAGCCTTATCACTATTGCAAATAGACGTCACATCATGCCATGTTGGGGTTTAGTTCATTTATACTTGCAATAAATATCACATGCACTTTCACGTATGGTGGCACAACTGGGAACTTTGGTATGTCTCCTTGTGCATTGGGAAGGGCTGGCTGCCAGCTGCCCACTGGAGCTGAGTAGCTATACAGAACATCTATATACACCAAGACTGAAAACAGGTTTCTAAAGCCCACATTCTCCCTCCCCTTTTTAAAAATGCCTCTGGTTTTCTCTCTTCAAACACTCTGCAGATGAAGAAAATGGATTATCAGGTCACCCCTAATTAGCTGCGCAAGTGGTTTCTGGCACTGCTAGGTCTTTTTTACATTTAGGACATCACCCTAGTGAATTTGATCCTCCTACATACAAGCTGCAACTACCACTTTTCTATTTAAGTTATGAAGAATTTATTTTCCAGTCAGGAACTGCACCCGCCCAAGTGATGTGTGGTGCAGTTCATTCAGGAGTACTCGTGTCTCTGTTGTGCAGGAGTCCCAGAATGATGCCCCATGAAAGGCAGCCTGTAGTACTGGGATCTGCCAGCAGCCCTGTTCAGGTGCACGGAAGCAGGATGGCAGGAAGGAGAGGTTTGGTAAACACTGGTAACATGCTTTTGCTTTGACATCTAACTCCAGTAAGAGCCATGACTCCAGGGAAAGGAGGGAGGCGGGAGACCTTTAGATAGGTGGGTTTGGATAAAATTCAAGAATCACTGCCACCTTCTTTAGTATGAAAAGCAGAGGACATGCTGTGTCTTCTCTGAGTCTGAATAAACAGCACTACCCTACTCTTCTCCTTTTGCTGCGGCATGAACCACCAATCCTGTTTCAAGACACTTTAACCAGCCACAACACACAATCCAAAGGTTTCCAGATTATTTTGTTAGCATTTGTTTTTTCATTGAGCACATTTATGCTGCTAGGATAAATTAGGTGTAGAATGTGGAAAGGATCAGCAACACTGAGGAAAATGCTAACACCACTTTCTCCTCACACGAGTAATACTGCCAAAATTAAGGCCTTAGTCTGAAATCAAGAATTAAGACACAGATTTTCTCTCTGACCTTGAAAAAGTCACTTTGCTTCTGAATCAGATCGTAAAGTGGGAGTATTGACACATTCTCCGTTATATCAATAAGGCCTGCAAGTTTGTCAGATGCCCTGGGAACAGAAACCACTAAAGTGCATTAACATCGGTGTGACTTTTCTGATATGGATAACTTTAAATGGATCCCCACTTTACACACTGGTGCTTTACTTTTAAATACATGCATATGTACACACACATATATATGTCTCTATAAAAACTACTTTCCTCAGGTTTATGTGTTTGTGTTTAGTTTGAGAACAATGGAAGCAAACATTTCCACTGATAAGTATAATTTATAGAATCACAGAATAGTTAGGGTTGGAAAGGACCTTAAGATCATCTAGTTCCAACCCCTTTGCATGGGCAGGAACGCCTCACACTAGACCATGTCGCCCAAGGCTCTGTCCAGCCTTCCCTTGAACACTGCCAGGGATGGAGCATTTGCCACTTCTTTGGGCAACTTGTTTCAGTGCCTCACCACCCTCACTCACAGTAAAGAACTTGTTCCTTATATCTAACCTGAACTTCCCTTGTTTCAGTGTAAACCCATTCTCCCTTGTCCTATTGCTACAGTCTTTCTTCTCTTTTTCTTTCTTCTGAAACTCTCTCTGAAGAGTATTGTTGCAAACAAAAGTATGAATTCTTTTCCTCTCTACCTTACCTTCTTCTGATAGATTGCAGTAACTGTCATTTACATGCACATTTCTAGTTATGTTTTGTTTATGGCTTTTCAGCAGCTCTGTAATCCTAGAGGATGAAAATATTTTCCATTTGCCACAGCGACACGTGCTGCGGAGAGAAAATACGAACAGCTGCAGGCTGCCCTAATAATGAGATCAAATAACACTGCTCTGGATTTCGGTTTATCATTTTTCCTTAAAGGAAAAAGCAGGTTATCTGTTCAGGCATCTCAATGTGAGACTACGTAAGGACTGTCATACTCTGGATCAGAAGTGAGTTCTTCAAAATGAAATGTCTCTACGCTGCCTGGCTGAAGGACTTTCACCAATACAAAATCAGCCTATTTTAACCATCTCCTTCTGAACGAAACTTACTGGCTTTAAATTAGCCACATGTGCTGTGTGCGAGTACTCAAGAGTTCAGTCCTTTGCAATTAAACAAACTCTTCAGAAGAAAAAGCAGCCCGCAGGTCAATGAAACTGAGGTGGTGAGTTGCTATTCCCTTACTGGAGAACTTTCAACATTTGTCAGTGATATATTAGGTCCATAAAAAATAAAATATCATTATTTAGGATGTTTACTTTAGCCTGGCTCTGAGAGGCATTTGTGACCTTACAGAAGTACTTCATTGGAGGTCATTATTTAGACTAAATTCCAGATACAGAAAACAAAGAGCTCTATTCATAACAACTAAGACAGCAAAGTATTCACAAGAGAAATGAGTAAGAATTTCAAACTGTAGACTAAATAGGACTGTGATTCAATAGAGGTCCCAATCCAGGAAAACACCCCGGCAAAGCTAACTCTTTAAGCACATACTTATTTTCATTCTGAGCAGTAATATATTCAACATAACTTTAAAAATACTTTAAAATTGTTTCTTTACTTGGAGCCTGGGGTTCCTCTCAAACAAGTTCCTTGATTACGCATAGGATTGACTTTAATAGAGAACAAAAAAACCCCACTACACTGTCAGTCACCACTGTAGCCATCAAGAACATTTTTCATGGTTCAGACTTACAATTGTTCTTACCAAAGGGCTAGAAGCACACAGGTCAGAAAGGGATGAAGCTTGTGGACAGGCAACTTGAATTCATGGAATTGACAATGAAAAAGTGAGCCAAAAGAGGGAACTTTATATTCCCAGGACACGCTGTAGGATAGCCTATAATACCTTGAGATCGGAATGAGCAGTTTGTAATGAATAGCTCATTCTCCTATCTCTTCAGCTATCTTTTAATTGAAAATATTGAATGCAAAAAACAAGCAATATCAGTGTGAGGACACTGTTCCATTTTGTCATGACGGATACATCAGTGTTTCCTGAGGAATACCACCACTTTTGTCAGGCGATCACAGAAATATTCATGTATTTGAAAGTACCTACAAACATTCACCCACCTAATGAAGCAGATGGAATAAAAATTTGAGAAGAGAATTGATAAAGGCCAGAATCTGTACAAAGACAATGAACTTTTGACTGAATTCATGTCCATTTACAGAAGCTGCGAAGAATGGGTCAATGGCTGGAGAGGTCT